>NC_030381.2:51214784-51855498 GCF_001625215.2 Daucus carota subsp. sativus | reverse complement strand
CATTATTCTCGCAGCACCCTAGCAAAACTACATGTGCATAATTAAAAACACAAAAATCAAATCTCCTAGACTCAACTAACTGCAGTATATTGCCACGTTAATGACCTATTTGCATTACGATCATCATTTGAGAAAGGTAAGCATTTCCTACTTAAATTGAAGTCCACTGCTACACATCACAATCACAATCCAATATCAATCCAATGAGCTTCATAAAAGTTCATTCCTTAAACCTGATCACAAATCTAAAGCGGACGAAATTAACAGTTCAAAACGCAACAATATACAAAGCATAAAACATTTCTTACTAAAAATAATTACCTCCTTCCGATAACGATTGCCCATAAAGAACAACAAAGATTTTCGATTCTCAACACCAACATCACCCTTAAACGTATTAATCCGATGCGAATAAGGCAAAATCACATCCTTAACCAACGAAGCCTGATCACGGCCCAACCTCCCGAAATCCGAAACCAACAACACCCCATTCTTCACTCTATCAACCACCTTAAACAAAGCATTAGGATCCTGACAAATAAAAACATGATCCCACCCATTATTCCTCTTCCAATATACCTGATCCTCCAACCACTCAACCAACCCTTCCTGCATCACCTCATCACTATACACCACACTGGGCCCCACCGTCCCAGCTGGCCTAATTGGATTCACCACCAAACTCAAAGACGAAAAGAAGGGCACATAGAACAAATCAGCCTCATCCGGATCCATGACCCGGACCACCGGAGACCCGACCCTCTCCGACCCGACCCGGTTCAAATCATCAAAAATATACCACTCAGCAGGATGCTGATTCCCAGGGTACTTCAGCTTCAACAAATCTCCATTCCTAGCCTTTGCATAGCTCTCAATAACCCCATAAGTAAACCTCCTAGGCAAATCATACATATAAACCCTAACCTTTTTCACACCCAACCCCCCATCAATTTTCAACCCTTTTTCTTGAATTTCAAAATGGGTCGGTTCAGAATCATACCTCGAAGTGTTGATACTCAAAAAGGCGAAAAGGGCTAGCAGAAACAAGATAGTGAACAACAGGGTTGGCTTCAAAAAGGCTTTTCGACCCATCTTGAATATAGTTAGGGTTTTTACATACGGGGAAGAACGAGTGAAGAATGAAGAGGTGGGTGATTTTGATCTGGGTCGTTGATTCATAATTGCAGTAGCTGATTTATGATCTGCGCGTGTGTGGAACGTGCACGTAGCGGACAAAGGGGAGGGAGTAAAGGGTCTGTGTGTATAGTGCTGTATACCATACTTTACTTGCACAGACAGTGATCTTTTCACTGTTTTTAAATAATTTAGGACAGTGAGTAATATTACAGTTAAACTTTTCTATGGGGTGTTCAATAATTTAACAATGCCCGTTTATATATCTTACAAATTAATATATGTTTCAATAATTCAGTCAGAGTCGAATCCCGTTGTCCCTGAACAATAAATGATAAACTCGCCAATCAACTATCCAGTCGTGCTCTATTCTACTTTAACTTGATAGTTGCTGAGCACAGAAAATTTAAAAAATACACAAAAATAAGGAGTGAGCAGTGACAGTTTTTAGCGCAAAAAATTTAATATACGAGACTAGGCTCGTTTGTCATTATCGTTGTTGTGACAGAATAACAAATTTTTTTCAGATGTAAAATTGTTAATTAAATTTAAGAATAATTTTCCTAATGACAATTTTTTAGCTGAAAAGCTATTTTGAGAAGAGGCAGGTTTCCTTATATCTAAAATATTATTTAAATACTTTTACAGCAAGTTGTCACAAATTTCACTATTAAATCTTATCCAAAATATTATTTTTATATTATATAATTCAAAATATATTAGGGGTCTTCTTTCTTACTGATCATTAGATTCATATGTTTAGCAATGTTAAAGAAACTATGATAAAATGATAATGGCATGTAATTGACAAGATTTTGAGTTAAAATATCCATTTATCATGGAACTCCAAAACCTATGTCTGATGTGTTTTTTTTACATAAGCTTGTAATTATATAATTGAAATTTTGATATCCAGAAAATATGAGTTACATAGTTTAAATAAAAAAATTATAAAACCAAACATGATAATTTAGATCAGTTCCAAGAAAGTTCAAGTTACAGTTTTGGTTTACATCCAACCAAACGAGGCTTAATTAGTAGTAGTTAGTTTTAGAGAGCAAACTCTATCTTAATTAGTTAGTTTTAAAAAAATTGCACATCATTTATTACCATATTGAATTGATATATTCTATTTCAACAATCTAAAATATTAACAGCATAATATTTTTAAATCATAGTCAACCCATGAGCAACACATTTAGACACTACCAAAATGTCTTGCTATATAAACCTTTAAATGTTCTTTATCAAAACAAATTGGAACTTAAGATTTCCTCTTCAATTTTTCAATAGCAAGGAAGCAACTTTGGATCATCACAACTCATCTATTCCTTAGTTGTTTTGAATGAATAAACATGCATCGGAAAACTCTCTCAGAAAAGAACATAATCCAAGCATAACCTGCCACGAACACGTAGCCGAGACTCACTCAAATTGATACTCAAAATGAAAATATTCCAACAAGGACTGAGCAACTGTGAAACACAGTGTATAGATGAGGAACAAAGTTATGTATCCGCAGCGAGTTTTCGAGAAACTTGTCGAGTTTTAGCAAAAGCTAAACTCTCATATGATTCCATCAAATGTATACTTGGTTTTTACATGAGCCTTGCTTTTTTTTCTTTTTTTTTTTGAATAGCGAATTTATATAAAAAATTTTCAGAGGATCCTACAAAGACCAAAAGGAGGGCACTGCATAGCTAAAACTAAAAACCTATAAAAATTACTGAGAACTATGCAGCCAAAACCTAGACACCCAGATCATAAAGATTTAAAAAGCTAATTCTTAAAAACTCCCAAACCATGGAGATAAGCGTCCTCAGGCACCTGAGCTTGGACCTGGCTTGGCTTCACCCCTTGACACTTGACTTGCCTCAATGCCTCTGAATCCTAACAAAACTAACACTTCTTCAACCCCCATCAGATTATCAGCATCAGAAGAAGAGCAGAGCAAATTGTCTATCAAACCAAGGACCGCTTGTTGTAACACAACTATAGCAAATGGTCAATCCCCAACCAAGGCTTCAAGAAGTAAGGCTTGTTGTGGTCCAAGTTATTAATAGTATGTATTGAACATTCAAATCTTATCATTTCTCACTAGTTTGTCGCATTTTCTTCTTTTCTCTTGATTCTTCAGCTAGTAAATGATAAATAAGACGGTAAAAGACCGCGCATGAATATGAAATATCTCCACAGTGCCCTTCTTCTCTGCTACTAATTTGACACTTAGCAGTGCAGAGAATCAGATTTGACAACTTGACAAAAATATTTGATTAGAAAAAGTAAAAAATTAAATTCGACAATTCGATTCGAATTCGATTCCCGGAAGAATTGAGACCGGAAGTTTCCATTTTGACTTGGCCAAATTCAATTCCCAAATACTAAGCTACAGGTAACAAGTTTCCAACCATGAGTTAACTCAAATTTGATCGGGTGAAAAAGTCCGATCACTTTTCGATAACTTAAACTTTTACGAAATATTATATATATAATATAATATACTTATAAATTTATATTTTTTATTATTTAAAATATTTAATATTATTTCGATATAAACTAATTTGAAAAATTAGGAGGATATTTATTTTGATTACACCTCCTTCCTACTTATATTGTTCACTTTATTTTTGTCATTTCTTTTAGGTGCATATAAAACTCGGTTTTATAATTTTTGACAATAATAATGTGTGTATATATATTTTTTTTATTAAAATTTAATATAATTATATTTTACATACATTTTAAAAATTTTGTCAAAAATGAAAAATAATATAAATGAAGTTATGGGAAAATAAAATATATTTTTATTTTGAGTCACTATTTTTTCAGGTATTAATGCAGAATCTCGATTTGGATGAAATCTCTTACTCCATTCGGTCAATCCGAAATCAAAATTTATGCTATAGCCTTTAACCCGTGCCAAGCACGGGCGGATATATAGTTCGTAATTTATTATTTATAATTTAAATTTTAACATCATTTTATTAATATTTTAGTATTAATGGATTGAGTTTTAATTAAATTATATTATTTAACTGACTATATTTTCATATCAGGATTTTAGTATATTTAATCCGAATTTATTACACGTGGATTTAAAAATAAAATAAAAATCAGAATATTCAAATCTTTTTCAAGCATAACCGATCGTGTAATACCTTTGAAAGATTTAGTAATCTAATCAATCGAATTTCAACGTAATTTTGTAATCCTGGTTTTTTTGACAACAATAACTTTTAAGATTAGAGCTAGAAAGGGTTATGTAATGGTTCGTGTTTATCTTGAAATTGAACACGTTAAAATTAAAAAAAGTTATATGAAGGTTGTTGTTAAAAAAGGATATTCAAAATTGTATATTTATAATTTTATTTATAACATCATTATAATTTTTTTAATGAAATATTATATGATAATATTTTGTTATGAGTAGAGCTGTAAACGAACCGAACTCGGACGAACTCTTACCGAACTCGGACAAAATGTTAACGAACCGAACAATGTTCGATAATTTTATCGAACAAATTTTTATGTCCAAACTCGAGTTCGGTAACGAACTGAACCGAACACGAACTGTTCACGAACATGTCGAACCGAACCGAACACGAACCGAACACGAACAGTTCGCGAACAATGTATATTTTAAAATAATAATCAGGTTATTTTCAAATTAATTTAATAAAAAAATTACCCCAAATATTTTATTTATATATTTACAACATATACAATATCAATTTTAAATAAATCTACAATTATAAAATAATATTATTACCTAAATATAAATATTATATATTATATTTACATATAATATTATAAATATTTTTTATATATTGTCGAACGAACACGAGCATAACGAACCGAACACGAACACGAGCTTAACGAACCGAACACGAACCGAGCACCCTAAAAGTTCGGTTCGGTTCGTTAAGCTTATCGGACAGAAAATGTTGTCCGAACTCGTGTTCGGTAAGCTTATCGGACGAGCTTACCGAACTCGAACACGAACCGAACCGAGCGAGCTTACCGAACAGTTCGGTTCGTTTACAGCTCTAGTTATGAGTGTTTTTAGTATTTGAAACTGTTTAACAATGTAATACTAATAGACTCCACATTTGTAGACTTGTAGTACCAAAAGGAGAGTACCAAACCAAAAAATATAACTAAAATCTTGGACTACAAATTATACCCATGTTGGCTTATTATAGTATAGTATATTTATAACATCATTATAATTTTTTTAATGAAATATTATATGATAATATTTTGTTATGAGTGTTTTTAGTATTTGAAACTGTTTAACAATGTAATACTAATAGACTCTACATTTGTAGACTTGTAGTACCAAAAGGAGAGTACCAAACCAAAAAATATAACTAAAATCTTGGACTACAAATTATACCCATGTTGGCTTATTATAGTATAGTATAGATAGTATAGATTCTAAAAAAACAATAAAAAAAACTATGCCCTAGTTTCAATCAGTAAAACAACTTAAATTTTTTAAAGAAGTGTAAGACTTTAATACAAACACTGTACAAATCCTACGTCTACACGACTATATTATACGTAGATGTATTATTAAAGTCAATATCCTAAACCCTGTTTATTATTCTCATCCTCTCTCTGAGACCCTGTTTCAAAGCTGTATCAACATCTAAGGTAAAAACCCACATCCATACTTTTAAATTACTTGGCCTACTCTTTAATCTTGGTGGGTTTTGATCCATGCTTTGTGATCTGTTTCTTGTTTCTATACATGTGTTTAATCTATGTTAATCTTACCAGGTTATAAAGATTATTCAGTCAATACTTGAACTTGATTATGAATTATGATACTTTTAGATCATGGTATTGATGTAGAAACTTGTTCTTGTTGCTATTAGTTAAAATTTGCTTGTGTTCTTTGAGTTTGTATGCATGTAGCATCTGCTTTTGTTTTTTCACAGAAGGGGAATTGGTACTTGGTTTATAGAATTTGATTAGTGGTGGGGATGAATTGGTTGTTGGGGAAGTGCTGAGTAGGTTTTTTGATGTGGGATTGGATTGGAATTGGAGTAGTGTTTAGTAAGTAGTGTGTATTACTAGCTGATTGATGTTGATGATTTTAAGTGATATCTGCGGTGGTCAGGGTCGTAAAGGATAAGGTTTTATTGACTGAATGTGTTAAAGTCGACTCTTTTTCGTGTTTTGTGTTTGCTGACAGCGAATTCAGTTGTACTTGTGTTGTTAGATTAAATATGTAAAAGAATTAAGACCCTTTGATACAATCCCTAAAATAAGTTACCGACGCCCTTATATTCTGGGCGATATATCATTTGTATATATGTGTTGAAGCCTACTGGTTTAAGTTTTGCTAGAGTGTCTTCTTTCAGATAACTTGGTTCTATCATGGGTGGGAGTTCAATTGATGATGATTGGGAGTTGGCTTCTCCTTCTGGTGGACCTCGGACTCTGGTTTTAGTTGGATGTACAGGTAATGGCAAAAGTGCAACAGGTAATAGTATTTTGCAAAAGAAGGCATTTGTTTCTGATGCAAACTCTGCTGGCGTTACTCGTACTTGTGAGATGCAAAGGACTGTATTATATGACGGCCAGATTCTTAATGTTATTGACACTCCTGGTACAGTTTCCCTTTCATTGTCCAGTTCGACACTCTTAACTCCCTACTAAAGCGTACAGAATTATTGTTTAAAATTCTCTAATTTCAAGGATAGAAACTTTACTTTGTGCTGAATTTGATATAAAAGAAACTATGTATTGACCTGGAAATTATTAAATCTTACACAATATCTATGGCAGGTTTGTTTGATTTTTCTGCTGAAACCGAATTCATTGGCAAAGAAATTGTTAAATGTATCAACATGGCCAAGGATGGTATCCATGCAGTTCTTGTCGTTCTTTCAGTCCGGACTCGTTTTTCAAAAGAGGAAGCGGCAGCTGTCAATAGCCTGAGGACATTATTTGGGAACAAAATAACTGATTACATGATAATTGTTTTCACTGGCGGGGATGAACTAGAATTTAATGAAAAAACTCTGGAAGATTACCTAGGTCGTGACTGTCCTGAACCTTTAAGGGTATTTTCTGCTGCCTATCAATGTTTCTGTATGTCTAGCAGATTACCGGTTTATGATACAATAAAGACATGCATAATATGTTGCATCTTGACTATCATGGCACTCATTTTGTTTTGCGCTCTCTTATTTTGCATTCTTTTTTCCATAAATGATATATAAAAAAGTCTAATTATCTGATTTGAATCCTAGGACTAGTTCTTAGTAGTGGAGTGGTCTTAAGCTGTGACATATCTAAACATTGACCTCAAGTATTAGAATACTTGCTTCTTTTTCTACTTCTTGTTTTGTGGTCACCTTTCTTTTGCTGTAGTTCTGCTTTATGTTGTTGGATTTGAGATCTTAATATAGGTGCATAGGAAGTGCTTGGAAGATAGCTACCAAATTAAAATTTTATTATCTCTTTGATCTCCATATAAGGTGATGTCTTCAAATTTTTATTATCTCTTCTTGATCTCCATGTGCATTGTGCTGTGATGTCTTACTTTGGTCCTCTAAAGTTCTAAACTACTGTGAATTTGAAGGCTAGAAGTTTAAATTTATGTGCATGCAGCAACTCTTCTCGGATTTAGAGCTTATCTTAGTTATACGCTATTAAACTAAAACCAAATGGATTTCCTGATTACAAGACAACTTTTTTTTTTTATCTTGCAGCAGAGTTAATGATGTATCAGAAACTAGCAAAGGTCCTTTATGTGTTACTACTTAAATGCACAAGTATAGTGACTTGTATGTGAATTTTAGTTGGAAAAAGTGATGTACTTCTGCTCCCTTTCATGCATGTCTCGTCTCATGCTCTACCTCATTCCTGCCTCTTATCAATTTTATATAATTAAATAGGTTTTCAAGGTATATATTTGATTGAAAATGTGTTTGATATTTTTTTAGCTAATTTATGCTTTGATAATATGCAAGTGATATATTTATTTGACCCACTACAGGAACTTCTGAATCAATGTGAGAATCGGGCGGTCCTTTTCAATAATAGAACGACTGACAGGACAAAGAAAGATGAACAAGTTCAAGAGCTAATCTCTCTTGTGAACCTTGTTGTAGCAAAGAGTGGTGGCAAACCTTATACAGATGAGTTATTCGTTGAAATGAAGGTAACTTTTCATGCTGGTGCTTTAATTTATTGCTATGTAAAAGGTGACTACAATACTGACTGCTCTTGCAGAAAGGAGCTAGGATGCTTCATAATCAGACAGAAGTCTCTAAGCAGGAGAATGAGGAAAAACTTATTAAGCGATTAACTGAAATGGTATCTTCAATTTCTAACTACAATTTTCTCCACCATTGTTACTTGCTTGTATCATTTTATTTGGTGCTCAGCTCAGCGCTTTCAGTAATTGATAGTGAAATATTATAAGTTGTTTTTGAGTATCGAAGAGAACAAGAGTGGATAAACAAATATTATGAATAACTAAAAAAGTAGAATAGTATGGGTAATCTTATGTGTTACAGGCAATTAAATTGCAAAGTATCATTTTGTGTACTATTGTAGAATAGTCTTCACAAACCTAAGTAGGTACTTATAATATATATATATCTGTTGAAGATAATTACTTGAAACAATTGGAAATATTGGATGAAAGTTTAAGTAATTAGCACATAAGTTATTAAAAAAAAAAAATTGATCACAAGACTGTTTTGACAGGTTGAGTTGAAGGTCAGAGAGACCACTGCTAGGCTTGAGCAGCAACTGGCAGAAGAGAAGGCTGCGAGATTGATTGCCCAAAAGATGGCGCAGACTGCTCAAATGAAATCAAGTGATGAAATTCTTAAACTAAGGGAGAGCTTAGAGAGAGCAGAGCGTGAACTCCGGGACCAAGCTGGAAAGGCAAAGTGTGTTATTTTGTAACGAGTTATATATAATCCCCGTAAATATTATCCCAGAAGTTGCTCTATAAGGATTTTGATCTAGTTGGGTCTCGATATGTGCTAGAAGTTGCTCTATAAGGACTTTTGATCTAGTTGGGTCTCGATATGTGGATGGTTGAAACTACGAATTTAAATGTCATAATCGAAATTTCTATCATCGTATTGTTTGGATATCTGTTTTTGTGCACATTTAGAAAGTGTTCCATGCATTTTAAGTAGAAAACCAACTAAATATTGCGTATTAGGGGCTAAATATCGCGTATTAGGGTCAGTGCACCGGTAAAAAAAGATGATTATATAAAAATTAGATTATTATTTGATATTAACATATTTTGAGTTATATTTAGAAAAATAATATTTCGAGTGATAGTTTTTTCTAAAATTTTTTGAAAGAAATGAAGAACCTTCTTTTCTTGAAAAGTAAAAATATTTTTTAAGCTAAAAATGTTGTTCGAAAAAGAAAGTTTTCTAGCAAATAAGTGCCAGAAACATATTTTAGTCATTGCATTAAATAAATCAAATACAAATTTTCAAAATAAAATAAAATAAATCAAATACAATTGTAGGTCACTGCCAACTGTTTTTGCAATCTTTTTTAGATTGGTAATTCAAAACTCATATTCTATAGTATGTTTTTAACATTTGCCTAACAATTAAAGTTGATCTCAGAAGGGGATGGGTGAGATTTTGCTGCAATTGTAGAACATAATCAATATATTAAATAAATATTGTGAAAATTGGATCTTAGTGAATTATCTCAAAAACCGGATAAAATATCCCTTCAAGTAGAGAAAAATATCTGAAGATAATTTGTTGCTCAGAAAAACAGCAGTACACCTGAACTAATTGGTTTGCTGGAGAACATCAATACAGAAAACCATTCTTTCAATTTCTATTTAAAGCTTGATGTAGAGCACAAATCTGAAAACTCCAGTCAACCGTGTGTATGGATCACTAGTGCTTTGCATCTTCTTCATCACAGAACTTTGAGTAACTGTCCGAATCCATTAGAGTTTTTAATTCATCATTGTTGCTCAATTCCACCTTCATGATCCATCCTTTTTCATATGGACTTCCGTTCACCTAAATCAGAGAAACCGTTGTCCAACATCTATTAAATTAGGGATAGTAAATGCTATAGAATAATGATAGACTTCAATGGAAAGCATCTAGATGTGGCAAATTACATTTGAACAAATTAAGAGTCTATGTAATCTGGACTTCGCCACGAAGGCATAAATTAAACAATGTATCGTAAGTTGTATAGATGGTATGGGAAGTACTGATATGAGATAATGCTGAATATAAAGCTACGCTTGAGAGGCTGACTGGTGTTACAGAGCACAAATTTACTTCAGTTCCCTACTGACTGCTAAGGCATGCTTGGTGCATACGACAATCATCAAAAACTGCAATATTCTAGTTAACAGTATGATGAGAAATTAAAAAATCATTCTGCAATTATATACATCATGATTTACAAAAACGGAAGTCGAAAATTCCATTATATAGTGTTATGAGAGCAATTTGCTTTTGACATAAAGGGTTACTAATAGTTACCTACTAAAGATATTCTAGCTGCCACATCTCTACAAATATCAGCTTGACACATAAGGAAGCCAGATGGATGGGTATTTGCTCCTGTTGTATACTATAATTCTATGTGTCTCTACATAGAAGCACTATGAGTCTAAATACATTAAAAAGTAAACAAAAAAAATCGTACAGATTAACTAAGCAACATGCCTGTTCAAGATATGCAACTTGAATTGAACGTATATAATACTGATTTATAACATTTAATTTAGCAGGTCAAGTTCTTGAAAAGAACACCAGTGTGCTAGCTACAAATGACTCACCAAACCAGGGGAATCATCGAGCTCTTTGTTAACCTCAACAACCTTTCCAGAAACGGGAGAATTGATGTCACTAGTGGCCTTGACACTTTCAACTGCACCAAAGCTGCTTCCCTGTGTAACAGCAGTTCCTAGTTCGGGTAGTTCGACGTATACCACATCCCCTAAATGATCTTGAGCATGGTCAGTGATACCTACAGTAGCAGAACTACCCTCAACCTTTACCCATTCGTGTGAGTCAGCATACTTCAGATCTTTCAAGACTGCAAGGTTGCAAGGGTAAAATATGTGCGGCAAATCCGATTAGAATAGTCTAGGGATATACTTGAAATTATTCCACCTTTAATGAAAATCCGATTGTAAAAAACAAATAGAGAAGAAAATTGTAAATGATGCATTTCTGTGGCTTTCTAGTCAAATCCATAAGACTGAATTTATATGGGAAAACAACATAATACTATCACAAGTAATATAAGCAGAACAGACCTCATACATCTAGCACTAAAACATTTTACTGTCATATCTATAAGACACATACAAAATTGCAAATGTGCATATTTAAGAAGACTTGTCGAGGCTACTCATACGTGTAAATGCAGTAGTCAGAAACTAATTACCCCTACGATAAGAACTTTTGTATGATCTCATCAACTATATCAAATTTCATCAACCCTTCAGTGACGCACTCTCAAAAAGATTATCATTTCAGGCAACAAACAGTAACACACGTAAACAGAAAAAAAGCCAGATGTTATACCATGAAATTAAATCAATATATAGAGACCTGACAAAAAAAATAAAATCAATATATAGAGAGAAACGATATTCTGCAAGTCCTTTTGCAGATCTGACAGTAACCAGTGGCGGATGCAGGATATAAACAATGGTGTGTCACAAATTTAACACATGTAGATTAAATTAAGAAAAAGCTTGATTTATAGAATAAGCAAAAAAAATGTTTCAAACAATTACAATTGTTCTCTACGACTTGCGGTCTTTGTGACATTTTATCGAACACCTTGTGGTCTCTATTTAATCTTTTTCTAATTGCAATTTCTAAAAAATTTGAAACCATGAGCATAATGGAGGAGAATTTTGGAGATGAATCATATCATCAACTTGAAGATTTAGAGTGAAGAAATCAATCGACGAGAAGCTGGGTATTTGAAGCAGGGAGGAAAAGGGTGTGCGTGTGTCATTGTGTTTGTGTAAATAAAAGATGCCGAGATTATTATACAAGTGCCCTGTACCCAAGTGATATGTATAAATAAAAAAAATTTGAAAAAAAAATGGTAGGTCACGTGACCTCCCATTAGCTACCATCCATCCGCCCCTGACAGTAACATATGTGTTATTTTCGAACTGTGGACACAGTTAGATATGATCATGGAAGATAGCAATTACATAGAGAAACGTGACAGTGAAATTTGCAATATTATAACGGTATGAAATAAAATAGTCTGTCAACAGACTCAACACTGACTAACACAATCCCAGCATTCACCCTTCTATATTATGTGTGCATCTTAGTATGTTCATAATTAATAAGGATTCGTCTACACATTTCATTGCTCAGTTTCATTTATAAGAAACAAGTATCCCAATGAAAGACCGTCGGACTAGCAAGGGTAAAACACCAAAAAGTTATCACTTGATGGAGTAAACAAGCCTGATACAATCCTAACAGAAGCCACAAATCAAAACTTCGTTCAAAAAGAATAAAAAGTTGAACAATGAACTGCACAAGTCTCCTTGTGTTGGCCAATGATCTCTATTATACTACTATAATTCAAAAAAAGTAAAACTAATATCCCTGAAAACTTCTCACTACAACAGTTGTATAACAATATTTAAGGCCTGAGATTACAGGACATAATAGACAAACTAGTTAAACATTATGATTCTAAAAAATAATCAACACGAGAATTGCCCTAGTCTCTCTCTCTCTCTCTCTCTCTCTCTCTCTCTCTCTCTCTCTCTCTCTCTCTCTCTCTCTCTCTCTCCCTCTCTCTCTCCCCTCCCCCTCCCCCTCGCCCTCGCCCTCGCCCTCGCCCTCTCCCACCCTCCCTCCCTCTCCCCCCATACGCATAAAAAAATGAGTATGCCACCACCCTACATCAAACCATACACATAAACAAACTAAACAACTCACCAACACACCTACCAACACACACAAACAACCCCGACCCACTCGATAAAAATCAGATCTTTACATTCAAGAATCACAGATCAAGCCTTTTTCATTAACAAAACACACAAAACCATACTAAAACAAAAAATATATACAAATGCAAAATAAGGGCTGATACATACCAGTAGCAAAACCCCTGTTAAACACAGAAATCTTGAGATATGAAGCAGACTTTGATGCCCATAACCTCATAGCCATTTCCGAATCCCCTTCAGCTCTAGCTTTCCTTTAGGTCACAGCAGTAGTGTAAGTATATATTGTATGTATATGCGTATATGACTGCTGTAGTGCTGTTTGGTTTAATGAGTTCTGATGTGTCAAACATCATGGTTGGTAAACAGAGATCTACATGAATTATTTGACTTATGTACCTCGATTTTATCAAAACCGATTTTTTATCGATAAATAAAGATTCTACTTAAATATGGGAAGTTAAAAATATTTGTCATGAACATTTGCAGTTTTAAAAAATTACAGGAAGATATACTCGGGCATTCTAAATTAAAATATTTTACACGATATGAAAAAAAAATTCAGATTTTTTCTCGACTGCTTGTTTTAACTTTTGCTCTGCCAAAAAAGTGTTATTTTGATGTCATTGCAGTCGAAGTGTGACAATATGGAGTAATTAGGAAATTAAATTCACAAACTACAGAAGAGTAGGTGGATGCCACGTGTCAACTGTCCGTTTAAAAGCAAGGTTGGTGGATCTAGACCATCCGTTAAAACTTATTAGGGTCGGTCGGCGTGTACTTAAAACAAGTGCTTATTATTTAAAGTAAAAAAATGAAATAAAAGTTAGAAACAAGTTAAAACTTATAAATAATTAAAGTGCCGTGAAACAAAAGCTAGTATTCTCGGCTTCTTTTAAGTGTTTCCTGACTTTTACACAAACAGTACGAATAAGTGGTTTTAACTTACAAATACCGAACGAGCTTTTAAGCCTCGGTGAAACACCCCTGCGTGTGACAGTGGCATACAATAAACACTACTCCCTCCGTCTCTAAATATTTTTCCTGTTTGTACTTTTCACGTTTGCCAACACACACTTTTGATCGTTCATATCTTTAATTTCATAGTAGCATTAAATATAAAAACTTCACCGTATTAAAGTACTCGTGAATACGAATCTAACAAGATCACTCATGACTATATTTAGTTTTATAGATTAGAAGTAAATTAGTAATTTGTCTCATGTTATGAACAGTACCGACATTAGAAACAAGAAAAGAAAAAAAGAAACGGAAGGAGTAATTTTGATGAAAATGACTTAATTTTATTGGTGAGATTATTAATAATACCGAGGCTCATTTACATTTATTATTTATTTACCGATCAAAATTACCAGTCTCATGAGATTTTGTATCAATTTCTAACGATAAAATTTCAGCAAATTTATCAAATTTAGTGATAGCGTGTGCTTTTGAAGAGAAAAACCCGTATATGAAATATTTACAAGTCACAAGCCTTCTTTAAACCCCGCTAATACCTGTTTCTGTACCTTGGTTGTGTGTGTACACAACTGAATTCACCCGCTGCTCAAATCTCAAATCCACTGCTCAAATCTCGCTGGATTCGTTGATTGGATTGGATTTTTCTTACTGTTGTGAGTTCAAGTATATGTAAGTTCTCTATCTCTATCTTTGTGGAGTTCTTTATTGGATGTGCGGATTGGATTTGCTTGTTGAATTTCACTGGCTTTTCTTCTTGTATCTCTGTGGATTTGCTGCTTTAATTTCCTCTGTACCTCTGTTTTTTGTGATTTCTTCTATGTTTGATTTTGTTATTATAAGTAAGTAATTAATGGGCACTACAGTTTAATCCTCCTAAACTATTACGGGAAGCTTCTACTAAGAATTGAATCATCAATCTTCATTAAGTTAGTGCTTGAGCTATATCTCTTGCTAAACTTCACTAAACTGCAAGGCAGACAGAGGTATTGAAAAAAACATTCGCTGCATGAGAATAAAATATGAGGCCACAGATCGCTCTGAATTCTGACTCGGGGGGGGGGGGGGGGGGGGGGGGGGGGGGGGTGTTAAAAATTAGCAAGTAGCAACAAAAACAATCTATTTAAACAATCTCAATAGTCAAAATATACAAGCTGAAATATCATTTAGTAATTTTCCCGGCGACAAAGACAACGGGTCAGAATTTCGCATGACGGATCCAGTACGTACTCTGGGCGTGTCCCGTGTCAGGTCTGGTCGACACGGGTGTTGACATGGGTATGATGATCGGAAGTGACAGAGTCGGAGTAACATAGAGTGTAATATGTAACTGCAACCTAAATGGTCTGCACTAACCCTACATACAGATTGGACATGATTTTAGGCACCACACGGCCCAGAATTACTCTAGAATTTGAAAATTGGTATAAATTAGTTGAATGGTCATGACAAGAGGAATCCAAGGGGTGGTTACCATCAAATTTTTTATACATTTAACTCTCTAACGCATAGATTAATGTATTAATTGTACTTCAAAACAATGTGCAGCACAGGATTGAGGCTTTTGTATGTTCTGCCATATTATGGAGCATCATGTTAAACATTGTTGTTATATTGATTTTTTCAAATATTAGGACAATCATATATCACAAATAATTCTAACATAGATCTATCCTGTTGTTGGCATGGGTTTTCAAGCCTCAGAAGAGCTCAAGGGACATATGTTATAATAGAGATGTCGGTAAACTGCATAAGAAACCTTCAATTTCTACAAAGTATTGAAAATTTCCTAAAGTCACCCTGGCTTATGCAAACCTGCTCGTACTCTTCTTTCAAAAAATCAAAAAATGATCCTTTACAGGTCTATGCTCACTCTTGCATTATCTTTGTTAAATACATCTGGCCTTCTTATGCTATAATTTTATTATTATATTGTTGCAGGACCGTAGAATGATAGACCGGATTAGGCTATCAGCTAAAGGAGGTGACGGGGGAAATGGTTGTTACAGCATTCGCCGCAGCAGGCATGATCGGCGTGGTAAAGCTGATGGTGGGTTCTTAATTTTCTCCGATATGCATATAGCTATAATAATCAAGGTCGTGTATATTAAATCTCGTTGACTTTAATCCAGTAATCTTTTAAAAATGTTCAGTTTCTCTACTTGCTTTTCTCCACGAATATTTATTATATGTTTGTTATTCCCAACAATATGCTTCTTCTATCTATATTTAATTTGAAATATATCAAGTAATTGATGAATATCATATGATTAAGTCAGCCACCATAATACTCACCTATATTAACAGTTCTGTTTGAACTTTTGATGGTTAAATTTACCAATCTTTGATTATAAAATAAAAATTATTTTTATATGAATTTAAAATTTTAAAAGTTACATTCTAAATTATACTACATATACTTTTAATGATATAATATATATTTTTTTCAATTATATATTATAATATACAGTCAAAGTTGGGTCAATTTTGCCTCCAAAAAGTAAAACAAAACAGTTAATTTGGGACAATGGAAGTATATTATTTGACTTGGTTGTTCGTTTTTTAAGTTATATGCATATTCCTGTTACCTGTAGGTGCCAATGGTGGAAGAGGTGGTGATGTGATATTGGAATGTTCTCCCAGAATTTGGGACTTCAGTAGCTTAAAGCATCACATTGTTGTGTATTCTTCCTTTCCCTGCTTCAGTTATCGGTCTCTTTTGTACTTGTTATTGCTCTTTATTTTTACTATATGTTATAACCCTGATATCTAACAGAATGCACAACGAGGAGGAAATGGCGCTTCAAAGAATATGATAGGAAGTCGAGGGCCAGATAAGGTTGAAATCATGAACCTTATTTTCGTTCTTGGACTCTATAATGTTATTGCCATTTGACTATATGATTTTTTTTATTTGAGACTATAATGCCGGGCACTGATGCCCTTTTTTGTTTGGTAGGTTGTTCTAGTTCCTGTTGGCACCGTAATTCATCTAGTAGACGGTGAAATTCCTGTTATGGTAGAAAATAATTCCTCACCAGATCTTGAACCATGGGATATCCCCAGTACAGTAGACGTCACTTCCAAAACTACCGAGCAATCATCCAATAACTTGAGTTCCCAGTTGATGCAGACAAAGTATAACAATACTTTGGTGAATTCAGCCAACACAAAGAAAGCAAGCCAAAGCCCGTCAAATGATTCAATCTCTAAATTCCCGGATATTAGTAACAAGACGTGGGATGAAGACAGCGAAAGTAATATAAAAACTCTGGGGTCTGGGACTGAACCTAATATCGTGGGTGATAATATCTCAGAAACAGAGTTGGGAGAAGACATAGAGGAAGAAGAACAGGTTCGATATGATGTCGCGGAATTAACTGTACCTGGTCAACAGATAATTATTGCAAGGGGAGGAACTGGAGGGTTGGGCAATTTGTGTTATCCAAAAGCCTTTAAGAACCCCAAACTTCTAAAGTTGGGGGAACAGAAGAACAAGGGAGTTGATGATATTGAATCTGAGGCTAACGGGCATTCCTCACTTAGCCTTGGCATGCCTGGTTCTCATGCTGTTATATTACTAGAACTTAAAAGTATTGCTGATGTGGGGCTGGTGGGAATGCCAAATGCTGGTAAATCTACTTTATTAGGCTCTTTGTCCAGAGCTAGGCCTACAGTTGGGCATTATGCCTTCACAACTTTAAGGCCTGATTTGGGGAATGTGAATTATGTGGATTTTTCAGTTGTAGTGGCCGACATACCAGGCCTTATCAAAGGGGCTCATGAAAATCGTGGGCTTGGACATGCTTTTCTTCGTCACATTGAGCGCACGCAGGTTCTTACTTATGTGCTTGACTTAGCTGCTGCATTAGATGGCAAAACAGGAGTCCATCCTTGGGAGCAACTGAAAGATTTGATTTTAGAGCTTGAGTTCCATCGCGTGGGTCTATCAAGTCGTCCATCAATAATTGTGGCAAATAAAATGGATGAACCAGGGGCAGATAAAGTATATGAGGAATTGAAAAGAAGAGTTCCTGGTGTTCCTATCTTTCCGGTCTGTGCAGTCCTAGATGAAGGGGTTGAGGAGCTAAGAAGCAGTCTTAGGAAGCTTGTGATCGGTGAAGAATCCCACAGGCTGCAACTTGATAATATAGAGCTTAATTAGGTTGTCATCTATATTAATTTAGGTAAGAATACAATAAGTTCATAGATTTATTTTGCTCAAGTGAAAACTATGCTGGCTGTGCATGCCAACCCTTGGCATGAGTTTTTTGACAAACAAAAAAACCCTTGGCATGATAATGTACTTAAAACCCATTCTGCTTGATTCTGATATTACAAATTTTTGAGGTTTTAATTTAGGTACGCTTAACACTATGCAGCAACCATCTGGCTTTCATTTCAGGTTACAAACTCGTCCAAAGGAGATAAACATCGTTCGTCAAGGCCTTAGCAATCGTTCGTGGTTATTTTTTTTTCCTTATTATTTGGATTTGCGATACATATTTACTAAATTATTTGCTATAAAATTTTATGCTACTAAATTTATTAAGTTTTTGTAGTGATTTTTAATCGAACCCGACAAAACTAAACCGAACTTTTTAAATTAGGTTGATTTGATTCTAGCATATTTGTTTTTCGATAAGATCATAATTTTGGATGTTTTTCGATACTACTCCCTCCGTCCCACAATACATGTCTTTTTTGGAAAAAAATTTGTCTCATAATACTTGTCCACTTTTAATTTTCAATACAAATATATTAACATTGTTTCAAAATTATCCTTCTTAAAATTTATATAAAATTGAATAAGAGTTTACATTCATGCATTTATTAGAGGTACAAGTGAGAAAATATTATCTATTTAATTTTTTTTAATATGCGTAATTTTTTTTAAAAGAGACATGTATTGTGGGGCGGGGGAGTACCGTAACTTTTAGTAGTATCATCCTAAATCATGGACAAGGTGACGGTACTGCAACATAGTACTCCCTCCGTCCCTCTCATTTCTTTACAGTTACTATTTTGGGATGTCCCTCTCATTTCTTTACGTTACCATAAATAGTAAGTTTTTTCATCATTACATCCACTATCTCATATTTAACAATAAAAACTACTATTACACCCACTACTTTCCTCTACTATCTCAAATCTATTATTAAATATTAATGGGTCCCACCACTTTACTCACTTTTCACCTAACTTTACTCATTTTTCATACATTGTCTTGGTCTTCGTGTCCCCCTCCAATGTAAACAATTGAGGGGGACGGAGGAAGTATTATTTTCAAGTGGGACATCTCTGGACAGTATTCTAAAAGTGGATTAAAACAGAAAAGAAGATGGACCACAAGAATGAAGAACCAAACACTAAAAATGGTATACACATTAATGAAATTTCTACCATTTTTTCACCTCAATTTCTTCCGGCTTGACTACAACTGACAGTTTTATAAAAGGAAATAACCACGCAGGTATTAAAATATAGGATGGAATAAACGATTTACATTTCAGCTTCTGAATATTGCACTTATGTTTCATATTATATTGATTTTAATCGGTCATACTGATCGTTTTTTTTCATATTAAAACATATTTTGTAAAATTTTAATATTTGAAAATTATATTTTAAAATAAATTACATATTTTTGATATAATTTGAAACTTCTTGTAATAATACAATATATAAATTTCAATCAAAATTTGATTAAATTAATCAGATAAAATTTGAAAATGAACAACTATTTAGGGGTGGAGCGAATATTAAACAGAACTATTTAATTTTTTGATTTGATTAGTCCAGTTGTATTATCGATGCAAAAAGAAAATCTGGTTATATTAGTTTTATAATAACCCCGTTTTGTATTCCAGCGTAGCAATAGTGGATTAACCATCTCAATTCTCAACAGTGTAGATACAGAGGTGTATATATATCATCACCTGTACACAGCGTCCCCTTTTTTTGGCTTTCTCCTCAATCCAGTTCAAAATATACACACACTCGCACCCATTCAGAATCACATTCACCATCATCTTCACTCGGTAATCTCTCTCTCTCAGTATCAAGAACTCTCTCCCCCGCTCCTCCCTCTCTCTCTCTCTCCCTCCCTCCCTCCCTCCCTCCCTCTCTCTCTCTCTCTCTCTCTCTCCCTATCTCCCTCTCTCTCGTTCTCTGTGTTTCATTTAATATAGTTTTGCCATTACTGTGTACTATGAAAATTGTGCATTTTATATGATTTTGTGACTTGTTACAAGTACTATTGAACACACACTCTCTCTCCTCTCTCTCTCTCTCATTGTCTCCCCACTCTCTCTATATCTCTCTCTCGTTCTCTGTGTTTTATGCCAATAGTGTGTGCTATGGAAATTGTGCATTTTACATGATTTAGTGATTTGTTACAAGATTAAACTGTTTGTTTATGCGATATTTTGTGTGTGTATATGCTATTTGTAATAGACCAATGTTTTATCGAGAGAATGAATTAAGTGAACTATTGTTTGTTAATTAGTAGCCGAATGATCAACTACGTAGTGTGTAATAGCCAGGTTGACTAATTGTATGCAATGTTCATTAACTGTGCTTTTGTGCGCAGCTAGAGTACGCGGTATTTTAATTACATGTCAGCCCTTCTTTATGGTACAGTAGTTGTGATTGTCTTAAAATAGGGGATGAGAGAAATAACGATTAGGTTGAGACTTGAGAGAGGTGGAGAGAATGAATGATCAGAGAAATGATCATTGTCTACAGCCTCAAGAAGCCAATTCTTGAAAACAAATTCGGAATGTTCCCTGTACCACTCTTTTCTTCGATAAATGGAGAATGTGTGCAAGGGGAGTTTTATATTGGTTGGCTATCAAGAACGCAACTAGGTCTGAAGCATATATCTAGTAGGTATGTACCAAGGTAATAAAAATGTAGTTATTCTTCGGAAAAAATTGTACAGTCCAAAAGAAAATATATTAGACAATTCATATTATATTTTTAGGGTTACGACTCGAGATTATAAGTAAACATTTACTAAAAAAGAAAGAAATAAACACTATGACGGAGAAGGGAATGGGTTGGTGGGATGATGATTTATATGAGTACAACTCGATGATGTTGTATGCTGATGATTTGGACACAAATGTAAGTGGTGAGGATTTTATGAAGATTTCAATTGAGTCCCTGCTTTGGTGGTTTGGCGTGAGCATGTCAAGGTTCAGTAACCAATCTTCTTCTGGCTTATGGTTTTGTCAACTATAGTAATCATCAAGACAGTACATATGTATGTGCCCTTTTGATAGCTATCAATATATATGCTTGTGATTGCAGTGCAATTATAGTAGACTGCTACGCCAGAACCTTTTCTTTTTGTAACTCTCCCCAGTGTTTTAAAATCGCGATTAATCGCGCGTTCGCGCTTCACGATTATGTGAAAGGTCAGTGAGTTGCTTATGAACGATATATTGTGATTATCAAATTAGCATTAAATCACCTTACTCGAAAAAAAGAGCAGAACTTCTGGTACAAAGCGCAAAAATACTCGGACTATATATAGAAAGACTGAAATACCTTTTACTTAAAAAAACCCTACTTGTCTTTATATTCGCTAATTTTGAGCAGCAACCTTAAATACTACTCTTAATGTGTGTTAGGTTTTTTTCTTCTTAGACTACATAAATATATCGACCAATAGTTTGATACTTTTTATGTGAATTTCAACTATGTTGGAGAATTTTATTATGTCAATCTATTTTAAATACTATTCTATTGTTAAATACAAGAACAAATGTTTTGAAAAGTATATATTTATATACATAGTCAATTATATTATGGGTTAAGTTCTATAGAGTACACAAAAACATTGGAGTATTGGAGAATCATAATTTTTTAGTTTAATCATAAATAATATCTTTGATTATCCTAATTTATATATAATTTATCATTTATAAGCAGTCTTAAACATAATTATCAATTAATCATTAATATCTTTCTACTTTAACAAGCATTAAGATTATTGTTCTGTTTATGAGTCATATTGTAGAACATAGTGTCCTACAATTTATAAAAGTAATTGTTCTACCTTTTGATTACAATCTTTATGTTTTAGAAAAAAAATCTGCAGGTTGTCGGATATTTACAAATATTTTAGAATAAAAAAAATAAACTTTAAATGAGTAGATTATATTTTATCCAATTTTGTACTCCAATACTCCAATGTTTTTGTGTAATCCATAGAACTTGACCCATCATATGTATACTTTCATATTTGGCAAAAAATCGTGCGAGTAATCGCACTTCAAAGTTGGATTTTGTGCTCCTTTTTTTATTTTGTGCATTTCACAACACTGCTTTCTCCTTCTGGTTTGCTTTCAGCCGCAGAAGCCATAAACTCTTGGCGTCCAGTGTTTATAAAAGTCAACCCATTGAAGTTGAGTTTTCTCATTTGCATTGTAAGAGTTTAGAATCTCTTCTTTTTTTTCAAGGTAAACTACTAATTTTGAAATAATTATTATTTATTTTACTGTATGTGTGCATTTTGTTGCATCTTCTAGTCCTCTCTCTCTCTCCCCTCCCCCTCTCTCGCTCTTGCTCCCGCTCCCTCTCTGGCTCGCTCTCCCTCCCTCCCGCTCTCTCGCTCTCCCTCTCCCTCTCTCTCCCCCTCGCTCCTTCGCTCACCCCCTCACTCACCCTCACCCTCTGTCTTTTTTTTTTTTTGCCAGAACCCTCTGTCTTTTATTTACTCTAATTTTGCCTTTACTATGTGTATTTTAGAAATGGTGCATTTTACATAACTTTAAATAGTGACTTGTTACAGGTATTGAACTGTTTGTTTATGTGATATTTTGTTTTATATATGCTCTATGTAATATACCAATATTTAATTGAAACCATCAGTTTGTTGAACTATTGTTTATTTGTTAGTTGGTAAATATCTGTTATGCGGTGTGGAATTGCCAGGTGTACTAAGTGTATTTGCGAACATATTTCTCTGTTCCAGTTTTCTTTAAGGCAGTAATGAAATATATCATATTATTTTAAATAAGTTTGATGACAATGTATATGTTAGTTTATTAGGGACTCTCTTTATGACGATAGTAGAGATATAAGAGTTATATTAAGTAATTTTTATGATTTATTGTATTTAATTCCAAATCATGGTGGTAAATATTATGCGTCGACGTTTCTATCTATGAAAGCTGAGGTTTAACGAGAAACAGCTTCCTGCTTCGAATTCTATTACTTATAAGCACTCTGCTTCTATGTGAGTTTTTACTAATTCCACATTTGCAATTCCTATATATTTTTAAATCATGCATCTTTAATACGTAGTATGTCTATGTTTGGAAGGTATTTCATGGAGTTCAATGAGGATGTTGAGGGTTCAGTACCCAAGTTTGGTGCAATCTTCATGTCAAACAGTGCTACAAAAAAGGAATGCCTCAAACGTAAAATTTTTGGACTTCCTTTGGCCATGGCTAACTTTGTTAAACAGGTTAAATCTGGCATGATTTTGTTTCTATTTGAATATGAGAAGAGAGAGCTCTATGGTGTATTTCAGGCGACATCTGATGGGATTATGAATCTTAAGCCCCAGGCATTTACTTCTTCTGGAAATTTTCCTGCGCAGGTATGAATATAAGATGTATATCGAATGTAGGTACCGCAGAAGCTGTACTTTTTTGTTGTTATATACAATAGGCTGGTATTCTGGTTTGATTTTTCAGGTTCGGATTGCTCCAATCTGGTCATGTCGCCCTCTTTCTGAAGTTGTATTTCGGGAAGCTATCAAAGATAATTACTATTCACCTAAAAAGTTCCGTTTTGGTCTTTCTGAGCAGCAGGTCTCTAAGTTTCTGTCGTATGGCTGTCAATGATGTGCTAGCATCCAAAACAATGGTTTTTTATGCTTTTGTAATATGTATGCAGGTTCGTGCACTTTTACACCTATTCTACTTGAGAAGGTTGAACGATAGAATCCCTGATATCCATCGGACTAGAAAGAGAAAGATAAACGATGATGGCATGCTTCCTAGTCACGATGCTTCAGAAAGTGATAATTGGCCCCCTTGGCATGCTACAAGTGCAGATTGCGGTGGCGATGCTTCAGAAAGTGAGGTCCTTAATAAATGGCCCTTTTGGCATGTTACAAGTGCAGATTGCAGTGGGGATACTTTGGGCACTATAAACTCAGCTCCTGATAGCGCATTTTTTTCAGACAGCAGGTTTTCAACTGAGCACGTTAACAACTCTTTAATAGGATCAGTGGGAGCAGATAGGGAGTCTCTTATGAATAAGGACAGATTCAAGAGTGTTCATAACATTGGAGATGGTATAGAGCCAGACTTTTTAAGCAGCAGGTTCTCAACTGAGCACATTGGCAAGTCCGGAGGAGATAGAGAGCCCTTAATGATTGAGGACAGATTTAGGAGTGTTCATAACTTTGGAGAAGGTATAGAGCCATACATTGTAAAAAGCAGGTTCTCAACTGAGCACATTGGCAAGTCTTCGATAGGATTGGTTGGAGCAGATAGAGAGCCCCTTATGATTGAGGACAGATTCAAAAGTGCTCATAATTTTGGAGATGGTATAGAGCCAGGCTTTTTAAACAGCAGATTCTCAACTGAGCACATTGGCAAATCTGGAGCAGATAGAGAGCCCCTTATGTTCGAGGACAGATTTAGGAGTATTCGCAACTTTGGAGATGGTATAGAGCCAAACTTTGTTAAAAGCAGGTTCTCAACTGAGCACATTGGCAAGTCTTCGATAGGATTGATTGGAGCAGACAGAGAGCCCCTCATGATGGAGGACAGAGCTAAGAGTGTTCTTAACATTGGAGACCGTATAGAGCGAGACCATTTACCTGTATATCCTAGCTACATCACTTTGAGTGAAGACGTTGTAGCTGATGACTACACGTTTAGCAAGGATGATGGGGTAGCAAATGCTTGTGATGTTGAGAGTTGTATCAAGCCTAATTTCTCATCAGGTTTAGTATCTATTGATACACTTCATAGAACTGTTCCTTATGATCCTGAATTCCCAGATATAAATTATCAATGCCCCTCTCAAATTATGAATTCAGCTCAAGATCTTTATTCTCACCAAGTTCATGATGAGCATTTCCTCCCTTTGTCAACTAGTAAATGTGTACCGCATGATGCGGCCTTAGGTTCATTATATTCCGAAGCACCAGTGGTTAAAGCTAGTGTGTTTTCTCGATTAAGCGTGGCGCCCAGAACTTACAAAAAAGAAGATAAAGGCATTCATGATGAAGATGGTAGGCTTGCATCAATAGATGAAATTATGGACTCGTTGCACCATGCTCACAACCGTTGGGTGAAGGGTAAACCCCCAGTTGGACCAAAAAGTAGGTATGTATATGTTCGATGTAAAGAGGACTCTGAATTTTCAAATCAATCACAATCTGAGCCGCCTCTGGTAGCAAAAGAGATGACAACGGATGTAGACTGTTTTTTGGAAGAGGACAGTGACATAGTATGGAAGGAGACTCGTGTTGTGGATTTTAAGCGTCGCAGTAAAAAGAACAAGGTTCTGGATGATATGGCTTCTAAAGTTTCTGCTGAGACCACTAGGACTTGTAAGATATCAGTTAATGCAGAAGGCGAGGATTTGGCAGGTAAAGCAGGTAAGACTAGAAAATTGATTAGACCAGATTTCAGTAAAAAGCTGTCTCATGATAGCACTCAAAATTCACCATCCGCTTTAAATGAAGCTACTGATATCCTTGGAAAATGTGAAGGCGGGGAGAAAATTGATGAAAGAAACTCCCAAGACCATAAAGAAGTAACTGAAGTTGGTAGTGGGTCTAATGAATGTGAACAGAAAAGTAGCTTACAGTTAGGAAGTGAGAATCGGGTAAATGTTTCGAAACAGGACCTTGTTAGCTGCCCCTCGAGTGGCTCCGGTGCACAAGAACAACCACCATATACAAGTAGAGCCACTGATGTTCCTAAAAATCTGGAAGAGAAAGAAACCGCAGGCATAAACCATCAAGTTTCTAATGGGGATACTCTTGAACAGAGATGCAGCCTGCAGAGCTAAAAAGGTTAAGGAATTTTTTAAAAAGCACCATGTCAAATGTTGATTTTGGAGAAAGGTTTAGTGATTAGTTGGCGTATAATGCAGCCACCTTTATTAAAAAGTCTGCTGGTTCATTGTGCAAGTAGGTATCAAAATTAACGATTTGCTTGCAGTGCTATTTCTCTTTCATTTTCTTCTGTGGAGTTCTGGGTGAATCTATGAAGATATAATACTCCCATACCATTCTCGGGATATTAGAATATATCTTGTTAGATTTAATGCAGACTTATTGTAGTTGGATTTCTTCCCTAGCAAGTGAGGGAATCCTAGCGTGGGATGCTCTTATGCTTTTGTCCAATTGGAAACTGTTAGCAGCTTCTAAGCTGGCAACCTACCCTTATCTATATAAATATATACTGACCAGATGACCAGTTGTGGATATCTGTTTTTATCTTTTTTTTTTGTTTTACCGAGGTTTTTCGATTGAATTTTAAATATATGTGCTATCTTGTGTATATATGCATCAGGTTCATCAGCTGTTTCATTTCGTTCTACAAGTAGAACCCAAGTTTTAGTACTTCAGTCTCATTTAAGTTGATTCAGTCTTTTATCCCACAAGTCTTGCAAACTTTTACCTTATTTTATTGGGTCCGGTTCCAGACATGCTTATGTCATTGGCATATATTCAGCGGAAAAAAAACTGTACAGAATAGCTTAATCCCAAGTTTTTGATAGATATATAATAAGTGCTACAGTATTATCAGCGAAAAATTACTTCATGTCTAGCCTTTTTTCCCTGTCGAGTATGCTAGTAACATTAGTATGCTATGCATATTTTGTGTATTTTATATTTGTGTCTTCGGCCTTCCACTTCAACCATACGAAGGATGGTCAATATTTTTGTCGTAGCCATTTTTCTATGCTAGTATTGTTAATTTTAATTTGGATAACTTATTACTCCGTCCATCCTCCTAAGTTGAGTTGTATACGTAGGGAGCGGCACGCGCCTCTAAAATATAGTTATATAACTTGTATTTTGAAATTTTTTTGTGAATAAAAGTTTAATTTATTAAATTTTTATTCAGAAAAAGGAAAATCTTAAAAATAAGTTATGAAACTATAATTTACAGAAGTATTAAAGTGCACAGTGAATGTATAGAATCCAGAGGACGCATGGAATGCAGAGAGACGAAGTGAACATATAAAATTCAGAGGATGTATGGAATCCGGGACGGAGGTTAGGTTGGAGTATTTACGCAACATATTTTGTTATGTAAAATTTAATAACTCGTGAATAAGATATTATACGTATAATAATTAGAGAAAAGTTTTATGGAGACCACGTTTTCATCGGAGACCTTGGAGACCATTTATATTCTGCAATTAAAACACTATCAAATTTATTATTTTGCGAAGTACATTCGATAAATATCACTATTTCATTAAAAATGTTGAAAATTATTTATGATAAACAAGCAGAACATGTATGTTCTGCAACATCAACAAATGTTCTGCACACCAAACATGGTTTTGTAAAATAATATGTTTTTAATATTTTATTTGCTAAATGTATAAAATTTGTAAGATTGTCAATAAAATAATGATCTTTGTAAAACATAATTCGAAAAATAATACGTTTTGCAATGTTTTTATGGAGTATTTTAGTTGCAGTACATAAGTGGTCTCCAAGTCTCCAATGAAAACGTGGTCTCCATAGAACTTATCCCATTATGGAACTGAAATATATTATTATTCATAGAATTATCGTCCATTTGAAAAAAATAAATAAAATTTATATGATATTTTATCGTGGAAAGCTATGGACCTTTTACTATATAAATCTACGTACAAAATCAGAACTTAATAATTTTGTTAGTGGGCTGTTCATGGGCCAAGTATGCCCCATAACGCTTGCTTTTGGTAACAGTGTCCAAACAGAAGGTGCCGATCACAATAATGGTTAGGCCCACATAATATCTTCGTTGCCTTCTGTTTAATTTTTCGAAATGGAGTGCAACACGTGTCACTAGTTTCTTTGGTGAATGCTTCATACTCGTAACTCGTTTGATTTAAGTATTACTCTCTCCGTCCCTAAATACTTTTCCTGTTTGCCTATTTCACGTTTGCCAACACACATGTTGGATCATTAATATCTTTAGTTTGATATTAGTTTTAAATATAAAAATTTCACTGTATTAAAATACTCATAAATACAAAACCAACAAGATCACTTATGACCATATTTAGTCTTGTAGATTAGACGTAAATTAGTAATTTGTCTCATGTTATGAACAGTCCCGACATATCAAACGAGAAAAGCTTTTTGGCACGGAGGGAGTACTGTGATATCAGAGTCGGAACCGACTGTGGTTCCAAATCATTCATAATATAAATTTTATCTCGAAATAAATTAATATATTAAAAAGTGTGAGGACTCTGATATTTTTTTTATATTTATTTATTTATTCATATTTATATTGTGTTACATGTAAATGAGAAGGAAAAATTTACTAAAAGAGAAGATAATAGGAGAGAAATTAATATTATATTCATAAATAAAAAATTAAGAGCTACTATGTGCTCTTTATAAGCGAGGAGAGTGAGCAGACTATTAATTTTTTTTTGGTAAGGTCTGCATACTCGTTGATGAATTGTATCAAAATACATTAAAAAAGTTTATCATCTAACCGAAAATCATGCAAGTATAACTCCGGATATTTAGACAATAAAACTTACATGAATTAAAAAAAAACCGTAAAGAACGTCACGACCCCTAAAGAAGTATCAAAATATGTGCTAATCAAAACGTACTCTCCTTTTCTCATTGATTTCTTTTTTTTTTTTTTTAATTTTCTAAATGTCTCGTTCAATTATATACATTTAAAAACCTTCAAAAAACAATAAATTTTTATAATATAAAAATCTCATTTTTTCATCTATTTTCCAAATATATCAATTAGATATTAATATCTCTCGTTATTTTACCCACTTTTTATTCTGTTTATTATTATTTTATATTATTTTACACATTTTTATTAATTTGTGTATAGTTCATATGTGTATAACCTATCAAAATAAACAGAAAGAAGTGAGACATCAATAAATACGATTCCTCTTTTACAAAATACAAAACATCAACACATCTTCCTCCAAATTCCAAAATAATAAGAAACCTTGAAAAAAAGAGTGTAAACCCAGTCCAGAGAAAGGGTGACCTCGAGGTAAAATGGTGAGGGCTTGCATTATTTGAAAGAGAGTGTGTGCAACTTTTGGGGAGCAAATAAGAATGGCCCATCTCCAAATTCCTCAACCCCACTAATATTATATAATTTTTCTGCCCATCTTTCACCTCACCATTAAAAATCTTCTCCCCCATCAACAGTCTCATGACCCCAATGAGTGCCAATAAACAAAATTTTGATTGTGACACCAAAAACGAAAAAGGGCAGTACTTTTTTTCAAGAAAATAAATAAAAATACAATCTTTATTACTTGTTCTTGCACAAAACAAGCAGATACTATAGAATAGAAGACAGTATGTATATTGATGTTTTGTTTCTATATATAGATTTTCTTACTAATTATAGCTGTCTACTGTTTGAATTTTTCTTCATAGGTTGACTGTAGCTGCAGTGTTGAGTTCTTAACTACTTCTATTTTGTAAAATCTGATCTTTTATGTATTGAATGATTGCTAGGGAATGGAAATCTTGAAGAGGGTTTGCTAAGAGGTGATTTTTTTGTAATTTTTTTTTTGCAAAGTTGCCATTTTTACATTTTTTGTGCTTGTTTGTGAGGGGGATCTGTTCATTGTTGAGTATATATAGATATTTGATTGTTTAAGTTTTTGGGTGTGCGCCATTTCATCAAATTTTAATTTCTGGGTGTTGCTATCGGAATTTGTAATCTTGATGGATAATTTAGGTAGGTAGCTCATAGCTGCCTTGTAAGTTTCTTGAATTGGTGTTTGAGGTTCTTACCAAATTTGATCATTTCTTTCTGTTAAATGATCTAATGCTCAATGTGTTAATGTTCTTAAGTTCTTGTAGATTTTTCGGTTAGATTTCTTCCCTTGTTGTCACCAGTTACGAAATGCTATTGCATTCATTGTCAGCTACCTTCATTTTAGTTTTAATGGAGTCTCTTATCTGCTGAAGAAGAATGCATAAGTTAATATGTACTTATTTGTGCACCTCCAACTTTTAATGCCAGTTTTCTTGGATTATATCACCTAACAGCATCAGAGGCTTTGGATTAACATGCATTGTAGATGATAAATTGGAATTCTTACCGGTCTTGTCTGATTTGGCTTCCCTAATCAATCAAATATGATTTGGTAAATGTATGTTTTGTTCGTAAGTTACAAAAGTTATTGTTAATGAAGATGTTATTTCTCGATTACTGTCCAAGTCTTATTCATTTTAGATATGTATATAGTTTAAAGGGTTTTTGTTTAATTTTTTTTCCTGGGAAAAATAGAAAGTGTTAAGACAGCTTGGACAAGAATTTGCAGGTGAAGAGCTGGAAAATGGACAAAACAAGACTTGATTTAAAAAATAAACCTTTTGGATCTGCACCATCAGAGGAATCATCTGTGGATCTAGAGAGAAACTACTCTAAACATCTGGACTTGCCTTCATGTAGTCCATCACCTTTACAGGCTGTTGCATCAGGTGGTCAGTTCTCTGAGAGCAGTGCTGCCTACTTCTCATGGCCTACTACCAGCCGGTTAAATGACGCAGCTGAGGATAGGTCAAACTACTTCGGAAACCTACAGAAGGGTGTTTTGCCTGAGACATTTGGGCGCCTGCCTGCAGGACAGCGAGCAACCACTTTGCTTGAAGTATTGACAGTCAGGGCATTTCATAGCAAAATCTTGCGACGTTGTAGTCTTGGCACAGCAGTTGGCTTCCGAATACGGCGTGGTGTTTTGACTAATATACCTGCCATTCTTGTCTTTGTTGCTCGCAAAGTCAACAGGCAATGGCTTCAGCACATTCATTGTTTACCCACTGCTCTAGAGGTTTAAAATGTCTTTCTTTGTCTTTACTAGAGTTTCTTGCTATATCCATCATATATAAACTGCTAATACGTGATGTGGACTGTATGTTGGCCCTAAATGCTTAGGCTCAACTGGTTGTTGCTATCTATACCTTATTTACATTTGGAATTGACGAAGTGACCTCTTTAAAGATATAAATAAAAATAAAATCAACTGTTTGCCCCTATGCTTGATTGAGCAGGGACCTGGAGGTGTATGGTGTGATGTAGACGTTGTTGAGTTCTCTTACTTTGGCGCACCTGCTGCGACTCCAAAGGAAGAATTTTACACAGAGCTCGTAGATGGTTTGCGTGGAAGTGATCCCTGCATAGGCTCTGGTTCCCAGGTGCCATACTTATCATTCTTTACTTAAAAAGCATGATCCTTTTTTAAAATTATACACGACAATGTTTTCAATTTATTTTTAGGAATAGTGAAATGCTATTGTAATGTCACTGTTATATTTACTGCGATGTCAAAGGGCTTAAGTTATTTTGTAATATAGTACAGGAACATTGGTCCTGTAGTTTGGTATTATCTTCTATGTTCAAGAATCTCCACACAATTTAGTATGGTGATAGTAGTTTATGTGAAGCAAAATATGTAGCTGGTTTTGCAGGAAGTCTAGCCAAAGTAGCTCCCCTCCTACAGAACACTCTCTCTTGTTCAAGTACTAGGCTAACTTGAGAATTAGAGGGAAAATATCATATTGTCTTATAAATTATAGAATGTGGAGTGAAGAAGTCTATCATTTTGCCGACTTAGTGCTGCAGTCTTTACTACATTACTTATTCACTGTGGTTGATCTTCTTTATAAGGTTAATTTCTTCCATAGCTAGGTTGCTAGCCAAGAGACATATGGTACCTTGGGTGCCATTGTGAAAAGTCGAACTGGAAATCGACAAGTTGGTTTTCTCACTAATCGGCATGTAGCAGTTGACCTGGATTACCCTAACCAGAAAATGTTTCATCCTTTGCCACCAAGCCTTGGACCCGGGGTGTATCTGGGTGCCGTGGAGAGAGCAACATCTTTCATAACAGATGATCAGTGGTATGGCATTTTTGCTGGGACAAACCCAGGTACCTAATCTCAAATCACATATGTATAATTTGTAGCAACTTCATATCCTAGTATTTTACTGCACAGTTGGACTTGGTATAATACTGCTCAAAAGACAAATGATGTTAGGCTGGTACCAGTGAAAATTGACCCATACATTTCTGACTGAGAACTTTGTTTAGATACGAGTTTAAAGTCGAGATTTATGAGAAGTTGGAAATACAGTGTTCTTAATTTAGCATGTGCCAGTCACTCAAACTTGAATATATTGGTGTGGATTGTGGAACCCTACACCAAAATTGAAAAATAATCCTCTTCTTTCGAAAAATTTACTTTGTAAGTAAATAATTTATGATAGTCATGTCTGTGATTTTGCAGAAACTTTTGTTCGAGCTGATGGAGCATTCATTGCTTTTGCAGAAGATTTTAATATATCCAATGTATCTACATCAGTTAAGGGCGTAGGTGAGATCGGGGATGTCAAGATTATAGACTTGCAGTCTCCTATTGGTAGTCTGATCGGCAGACAAGTAGTGAAAGTAGGACGAAGCTCTGGTTTGACTACAGGGACAATTATGGCTTATGCTTTAGAATACAATGATGAAAAAGGGATCTGTTTCTTTACTGACTTTCTTGTGGTTGGGGAAAACCAGCAAACTTTTGATCTTGAAGGTGACAGTGGAAGCTTAATTCTTCTTATAGGTCAAAATGGTGAAAAACCTAGGCCAGTTGGAATCATTTGGGGTGGGACGGCTAATCGTGGTAGGTTAAAGTTAAAAGTTGGCCAACCTCCAGAGAATTGGACAAGTGGAGTTGATCTAGGCCGCCTTCTTGATCTCCTTGAACTTGATCTCATAACAAGCAAAGAAGGTCTTCGAGGTTTGTATTTCTAAATAACACATATATGTATTATATTTGTTAACAACAGAGAAACCAGTACTACTTTATGCATCTTCTTTTATTTGTATGTTTGTCCTTGTCCTCTCTTAAAAAGAACACTAACGTCCAACCAATTTAATATTTAAGAAGTGTAGCATAGTGCTAGCCGAGGGGATAGGATATTAAAGATTCTAGTTTAAGTGTTGAACACCCAGTTTCAATTAGCTACAGCTATGCATACCTAATTCTTTGTACCATCTCTCCTTGTTGTACATCTACTTCAGCTATTTGAAATCAGTATTGGATCATAAGAAGAATTCTATATATTTATCTGCAGGATGTATGTCATAATTAATTAACAAAATAGTGCATCTAAGTATTTTACACTGGACAGTTGTGAGCGTTTCTAGTCTGTTTAATAAAATACAATGATGTTTCTTTTTTCAGTTTAAATATATCTATAAGATGATGCTTTGTGTTTCTTGTTTCAGCAAGAGATGACTTTTTCGTTCGCCATCTTTCTTTTTTGTAAGGACTGCTGAAATAGAGTCTGGCCTAACACATGACTTATATCAGTGTTCAGTGACATTCATTCCTGGTGTTTAATATAATTCATGAATTTGTTCTTATTTCTTGTACATTGGTTGTAACTTTGTATAACTTCTTCCCATATATAGGATTATTTTTTTTTCGTTACATCTTTTCCCCTTTTTTCCTGGTCCCAAACAGCATCTATACGAGATCAAAGGAAAGCTTCAACAGCTGGAATGGGTTCAGCTTTTGAAGAGTCGTCTGCTCATGTGAGGAAACAACTTAAAGGATGCAACAAAAAAGAGCCCCTTGGTTCCATTCCTACTGAAGGTTCATCTCATTGCAGGCTTAACCCACCTTTCATGCCTAAGGAGTTTAACATAGAAGGTAGTCCTAGAAGTGCTCCAAGTGTAGAGCATCAATTCATTCCAAGTGCTGCAGGGATGCATCAACACAATAAACAAGAAATCACAGAATCAAAAAGCCTCCTGGCAGCAAGTAGATGTGAAGAGATTACTATCTCACTGCAATTAGGTGATCCCGAACAAAAAAGAAGGAAACAGTCTGATTCTTCACTGATAGCCAAAGATCGAAACTGAATGTCTGGAAATGCAGCAATTTTGCATCATAGACTTTCCAAACTTGGATGACTCGACTTTCAGGTTGCAAGTTCTGACATTTTGTCAAATAAAATATATCCAAGAGCCGGTTACATATCACCAGATCTGTCATTGCTGCTATTATAATATTATGATGTTAATACTAGTAGAAAATCGATTGTAAAATCCAAGAGTTAGTGTGGATTATTTCCTTCAGTCCCTTGTTTCTGGTAATATGAATTGTGTATAAACTTAAGTTATGTATCAATGTTCATATCGAAATTTTGAAATAATCATGTGTGTTGCAAGAAATGCAGGCTTGGATACTTCAAAACTGAATTGATGCCCTTTTAATTTGGTCATAGTTTTTCGATCTCTTAATATGCTAACATTACAATGGCATTACAGTTATAGCATACAAACATTCCTACATTCAATATATAGAGCTTGGTTATATTGAGGCAATTTCATTGTTTTCTTGGTCCATCATATCACTCTCCTGAAATCTCAATGTTTGGCCATCCCTCAGCAGCCTGTGATTTCACAAACTCTGCTAGAAGTCTAATTTCATCATCTTGCAGACGAGCCCCGAATGTGCATTGACCCCTTGGTTTACAATCCACACCAAACCCCTGGAGAAAGAATAGGATGTTATAATTCATCTAAAACGCGGAGAATAACTCTAGATATTCAGAGCTATGGAGAACGTACTGGCATTCTTCCTTTACCATAGTACGTTACACGGTATATCTCATCTTCTGTGTCAACTCCATTTCTGCAGCAATTAGTAAATTTTAGCAACCTATGAATTGATTAGGCAAGCATTACTAAACCAGCTTGCATCTTGATTTACCTTTGCAGATCTTTCAAGAAAAGCGTTGCACCCTGGCAAGACAACAGTACATTGTTTAAACGCGCAATGGTAGTTTTGCAAGGATGGGTACGGAAGTTGAGAAAACTTACTGGCTGAATTATGTTTCCTCCTCCAACATGACATGCAATGCAAGCTCGATTAAACAGCGAAGCTCCTCTGTGTACTTCAGCAGTCTGTCCAAAAGATGCTGTAGAGTCACAGACAATATCACAAACATTCTTATTCAGTCACAGGTTTGACATATGTTAAGTTACTAAGTCTACTCTAAAATTTACTTAGTATATGGGCTTGACTGCATGTCTGCATCATATACTTTTAACATTCTGTCATTCTTTCACTCGAAAACCCATTTTTTAAGACGGGTTTCTCAGATTGGTTTTTGGGACTTAGGTGCTACCAGGGGCGGATCTAGTAAGAGGCACGGGGGGACACGTGCCCCCCCTAAAATTTTTTTTTTGCATTTTTTCACCATTCTAAATTTTGCAAAATTACAGAAGTGCTCCCCCTAAATTTAAAAATATGTAGGTGTTTTTCGAAAATTTGCTTGGTGCCCCCCCCCCAAAATTCTGCCCCTGGGTGCTACCATGGGAACTGGGAAGTGACCCCAGCCTCAAAAACCTTAAAGTGCTAGTAGTAAAGGTTAATTTATCACATTCTTGAACAAAAAGTGGCTGAAAGAAAAGGAAAACTAATGAGAATGGCATTACGTAATTTACAGAGAAAATTAAGGGCAGTTGAGTGTGTGTATAAATGAGAGGACCTGGAGGATTGATGACTGGAGATAAGGTGAGTAGTGCAGCAGCCATTAAAGATGGAACCAGCATTTTCTTGATATTCAAGAACTTCACTTCATTTTTACCATGTTCCGCTACTGCCCTGTTTTCTTTGATTTCCTTTAGCATTTTCAATATCAACAACAAACGATTGTTGTAAATTTATAAGGACCATGATAAATATAGACAAAAAGAACTGACCCAGATGAAATATAGGTGAGATTTGTGACAGACCTTTGTTGAAATGGAGGATTTGATCTTGCAAACTCTGGGTGGAATCAGAGTTAAAGTCTGCGGGTTAATACTCTATTTCATCACTCTACTCGACTAAAACTTTCAGTTGGCCTACCGAGTCAAAAAAGTTTTCAGTCAACTAATTGTACTATTAAAAACTTTCAAATAGGTCACTCCGTCAGTCTCCGTTAAGTTTCTAATGGGTTAATGTTCAATTTCATCACTGTACTCAATCAAAACTTTCACTTGGCCTACCGAGTACATGACAACTATGCAAGCAATCTGGAAATAGATGTTTTTTCTTATAAGCTCGCCAACATCTGCAGTGTAGTTCATCTCATCAGTACATATCAGGTGATAACCTGTGTAGTACACAACCTTCTTGAACCAAATTACCCGCTGAATCCAGGGTAAGCACATGTCGAATAAGTTTTGCTCTATCACAAACCGTGCAACCCATGAAACCTAACCATCCTAAGGCAAGATCAACATAAGCATCCTTGATATAAACCATTAAAACATCACTAGCACTTACATAAGTATAAGTAATGGGTCCCGGTCTTAGACCAGCACACTACATCGAATTATACAGCTTCATGGCAAAATCTATTTGGCCAGTAGCAGCATGCATTTCCAAGAGACAAGAATAGGTAGATGGAGTGGGCAGATTTCCGGCCTTCTCCATATCTGAAAAGACAGACATTGCTATCTAAAACTTCTCTGACTTTGCATGTGATTTAACAAATGAATCGATTAACGAAACAAACATGGTTGCAGATGGCCTGAGCCCAAACCCTTGCATTTCCATGTACACTTTCATTGACTGAATCCCATCAAAATCCCGGCTCCCATGCAACGTATCAAACAAAGTAGCATTTTCAAAGTTTTTACGTGTTTTATTATTTAAATGAAAACTTTTTTGACTCGGTAGGTCAACTGAAAGTTTGATCAAGTAGAGTGATGAAACAGAGCATTAATCCTTAAATTCCGTTAAAGTTAACATTTTCCGTTAAAGTCAAAGACATGTTTAACGGCGGTGAAATATTTTTTTTGCTTAATCTCGTGATTGAAAGTTTTTACGTACTTTATTATTTAAATGAAAACTTTTTTGGCTCGGTAGGCCAACTGAAAGTTTTAGTCCAGTACAGTGACCAATTAGAGCATTAACCCTAAAGTCTGCATATTTGAGAGAGAGAGAGAGAGAGACCTCTGTAGTTCTATTATCTTGCCTTGTAATATTGAGTTTGAGTTGTATGATTTTTTTTTGGGTTAATGCTCTATTTCATCACTGTACTCGATCAAAACTTTCAGTTGACCTACCGAGTGAAAAAAGCTTTCAGTCAACTAATTGTACCTTTAAAACTTGCAAAAAGGTCATTCCATTAGTCTCCGTTAAAAATTTAACATGTTAATGCTCTATGTCATCACTAATTTTGATCAAAATTTTCAATGACCCTACTGAGTAAAGTACAGCTTTGCAAGCAATTAGGCTCCTGATCAATCACCATTTCCTTTCTTCCCTCCCCAGCGGAAGAAGTAAAACGCACACTCTGCTGGGGTATAAAGCATAATGTTTGGCAAAAAACCATCTGCCAACATTCTATCTGATAACATTCCAAGACAACTTTTTTTTTTTAGCTTGGTGAAGGGTATGATTTCTTATAAAACCCACCTTTGATCGTCCATGTTTTATTGTTTTAAGTATTGGATCATATGATTTATATGTTATTCTTCAGAAAAGCTGAATAATAGGATTTTGATTATTAAAGTTTTGATGAGTGCGTATGAGATTTTAATGGCCAGAACGTGTTGAAAAAAATAGATGGAGGTTTGATATTTATTTTTTTTAGGTTTGTATACGAGGAAGCGAGCCCCACTACTGGGAATTGATGGCATGGGTTGGTGGGTTGTAGTATGTACAAGGAGAGTGAAGGTGAGATAAAAAGAGAGAGGTTAGAATGAGGGAGGAAGGAAGAGAGAAGGCTGGGCAGAGATGGAGAGACGGAGAGGGATCGAGGCGACTGAGAGAAGAGAGGGAGAAAAATAGAGATAACAGGGAGCACAAACATATACACAAATATATTTATATATAACACAAACAAATGCAAAAACATGCATTCCGTTAACTTTAACATCATCTGTTAAAGTCAAAGGTAGGATTAACGGCGTTGAAATATTTTTTATACTTAATCTTGTGATTGAAAGTTTTTAGATGCTTTATTATTTAAATGAAAACTTTTTTGACTCGGTAGGCTAACTGAAAGTTTTGGTCCAGTAAAGTGATGGAATAGAACATTAACCCATTTTTTTTTAAGGACATAAATGAATTATGATCTATGAATTACCAAGTCTTTATTATTCAGATTTCTTCCTCGTGTAGTAAGCATGCCGCCATTAGATACGTAGTTGCATCAAGATCTCAGGGTGAACAAAAATTGAACATGGGACGACAGAGGATAAGCCTTTATCACTTGACTATCTCATCACATTGTATCTTCCAGGTACATGACATACTTATTTCAAAAAAAAAACCAAGTGTAGTTTCTTTTTTTAGTACACAGACAGTGGTAAAAGATCAATTCACCAAAAATTAGTTTAGGAATTCCCCGAATGTGACACCTATAATTTGGATTCTTGGTGTTTCCATCATGTTTTCTTCGTTCTCATGCTTGCATCCGTCTGGAGTAGTAATGCTGAAGCTCACTGGATTGTCAATGTTACAGCCCTCCAACACCTTAACTACTAGCTTCACTTTATAAGTCATTCCTTCTGTATGCTCAGTATTATTCACATATTTTCCACCAAGTTCTAGCCAGCATACATCAGTTGAAAGTACTGGAATGAACTATGGAAGAGTTGTCAAATGATTGATTACAGAGTCTTATATTTTTTCAAATCAAAGGCTTGTGTTCTACTTACTCAAGTTTCGTGGTAATCTGTTTCCAGTAGCTAGTGTCAGAACCCCAGATGATCGACAGATTCCATATTATGATGCAATAGGATCAAGGTATCGATATATTAAGAAATTGCAGACAAAGAATTTAACAAATATAATTCACCAATAGATCACTTTATGCATAAGGCTGCTGGCTTGGCTGATATTAAATGGAATTTTACGTTTCATGTCCAGGTTAGCAGGACAAAACAAACAGATCTATCATGCACTGAGAATATATAAGTTAATGCCCTATCTATCAGCATCTTTTTTATGCTTTAAAGCCTGTGATAGGAATTAGGCTTCTTTGTCCCTTGGAGCTGAACATACAGTAGTGCATGTCAATTACTAGAATATATTTCCAGAGATCCGAAAAAGGAGAGGATAACATTGAAATATTTTTACTTGTCCCTCGAGTTTGGTATGCTTAGTGTATGTCAATTACTAAATCTTGGGGCCTTTCCCTCGGGTGAGTTGAGGGTTCAAGTCTCGGTGGAGACAGATGATGTCAATAGGGGTAGAGGCGTTGCTTTGAAAAACCTGTTTTGCCATTCAATGGAGGCCTTGCACTGGATAGCAGAGTTCTGTATTAACAATAATATTCATTAGTAAAGTCTGATCCCATCAGCTTTAATGTATGCATGTTCAAGTTTGCTCTATAAGCAACTATGTGTTCATGATCATTCATGCTCTGAAATCTGAAATCTGAAATCTTTTTCTGCAAGGGGGCAAACATGGTTTTTAATGAGGCCATCCGCGCACAAACTACCAAACAAATTCTGGATATGACAATGAAGCACTCTGGGACAAGTACCATTTTACTTTTGAGAACTACAACTTATCATTGAGTTTTACATACCAAGCTCAAATACTGTTTGAGTAGTTAGTAGACAGCTGGAATTTGCAACTGTCATAACATGTTTACACTATATTAGGCACGATTAGCGCACCAATAACAACTAAACCTCTTTTTTGAGCTGAACTATTCTCCACCAGAGAGAACTTAACATCTCCACCTAAATTTTGGGTGAGAAAGTGTCCTAGTTTGAGTCCTATCATGTGGTTTCTCGGCTCTTCCATCAGATTCTTAGTGCTTTCATGTTTTGTTCCATCGGGAAGAGTAAGTACAAGCTTCAGTGGAGTAGTAATGGTGTGGTTGTCTTTCAGCATCACCACATATTGCACCTCGTACAGCAATCCTTGTTTGAGCTTATTCGCCTCATATCTTCCATCAATTTGAAGGCAGCGAATCTCAAGCAGTTCAGCAACTTCGTTCATATCACCACTGAAAAAATGAGGGAAGAGATTACAAAGTTTTTTCTAGGACCTTAAATTTCAAAGTTCAATATTTCCTAGTCAATTCTGTTGCAGATTTCACCATATCCTGTCTTTGTCCAATAACTCACCTTATGCCGTCTTTTACATGACTCCATTTCCAGTGACAAAGATCTGAACCAGAAGTGATAGACAGATCCCTTGCATTTAGTTGTCCCACAAGACTCTGAACAATACAAGAGACACGAAAAAGTAGTACACAAAAACTTCAGAGTTCAGAAGGTAAATTAAGTTGCATGTAACCCTTGAACTGGCATATTAGCAACCCTCTGAATGATGAAGGAAAAATCTAGAATAATTTCCGAAAGCTTTATAGTATATTGTTCTGCAAAGATAAAGCTTATAGTTACCGGTTTGTCCTGGGAGATAAAATGGAGTTTCTTACTTTCTTCACATTGAGACCACAATGATCTGATACCGTCGTGGCTAAATGCTTGTGCCATCTCTTCAGATGCCAAATAACAATGTTCTTCTTTTCTGTAATGTATATGTTCTTTGGTTATTTACAAATTCAGTGAAGGGTAGTATATATAGCATGGCAAAGTAATATGGCACATATCCAGAATCTCCATGTGGATGCATTCTGTCTAAAGAGATTTCACTTTTGAGAAAGCTTAATAATATTAATGTTGATCTTCATGAAAGCCTAATATTCAGATTCTGGGTGGGTGTCATTCTCACTTTGTATAATAACCAAAACTTACAAGGTTTAAATAAATTTCAAATTGTTAAGAACTGAAATACAATCCAACTCTTAAGATTATAAAATATTTTTAACTTCATGTCTGCAATATTAGTTATGTAGCAATAGCAATAGTGCAATACTTGCTGCATGTAGATAGTCATTTGTTTTTCTTTTCAAACGTTTTGAAATAGTTTACATCTGAATCAAATTTTTCATGGACTAGACATAGGCAAGTTAGAGAAACGTGGAAACATGATCAAATGATTAATTAGAGGCCAAATTTGACTTAAATTTCGGTAAAATGTAATGTTACTAATGTGAGCAAGATGATCTCAGAAGGCACAGAATGAAGAAAAACACAGGATTCAGGAAAAAGAAGGGTCTCAGAAACCGCCCCAGTTATATGTTGCGATAATAATATAAATACACACTTTAGATACTATGAGAATACATCTGATCGACTATTGTCTAGCTAGCAGCTTCCCACAGATCCTTATTCATTACATCTTAAAACAAAGGGCTCCCATGGCCAAGCCAAAAGCCAAGTACATGTAAGAGCTACATGCGAAAAAGCATGAATATTAGACGTTCTAGACCTTGATAGATGCTTTTGGCCTGATTGCCACCCCTTTAATAAGCAAGCCTTTCTTCCACTTTCCACCTTCATATTCAAATAAAGAACACTCAATCTTTCCAGGTTTATCCTGCAAGGCCATAAATTCGCCTATGACAATCTCTATCCACCTTCCTCTTGGCTTTTCCATCAAATTTTCTTTGTGTTCTTGTTTAGTTCCATCGGGAAGAGTAAGCCTCAGGTTTACTGGAACTTCCCATCCATATGCAGGATCTTTTAACATGACCACGAAAGCAAATTCGTACAGCACCCCAGGTGAAAGCATTGATGCCTCGAGTTTCCCATACACTTCTAGCCAGCATACGTTTAGCAATTCAGCAACATCGACGAACACACCATCACTGCATAATAACCCATGCTTAGTTTATATACTGTCAAAACTGAAAAAATAAATTTCTATATGATTTTCAAAACGAAGAAATTTCAACCTTTCACTGTCATAAGGCCAGTGCCAGAAACGTCTGTCTTCGCTCCAAGTTATTGAAAGACTCCTCGCATACAACATGAAACAGTTGGCATGGGACTTCTTGTCCACCCAATACTTCTGTAACAATAGAATTCCACAGTAACATATAGTTAACTAATGAATTTGTACTAGTTTTCAGCGATTACAAGTAGTAAATGATAAGAATTACCTGTTTCTTTTGGTTAAGTAACACTCCAGTGTAGAGCTGCTGGTAAAGCTTTTCAGTTGAGGACTTGTCAATGGCCGCATCTTTTACAATGGCTTCATAGTTATGAGGAGGTGGCTTTAGTTCTGATCCTAATTCTGTCCTTCTCTGAGAAATTGCATCCGGGATCGGATTAGTGTGGCCTTCTTCAGAGTTTTTCGAGGTTAGTGTGGAGGGTTTCTCATTAGATGGTTGGGCGTTAGCCTGATCATGTTGTGAGCTCTCAGATGCTCCCATTGTGTAAAAAACAGATACCAGAGTGCAAAGAAAAACACGCACTTGCTATATGCTTGTGCCTTAATCTTAAATATAAAAGAGAATATGTTCCCTGAATTGTTTAACGAGAGAATATCATAAAGAGAAAGTCTTATTTATGATTCTCATTTATTTTTGTCATGACCTTTTCTTGTTTTCTCTATGCTTGTATGGCAACAAGTGTTGATAAAGAAAATGAGTATCTTCCGTTAGCCTTTCCTGCTATCAGAGAGTTGGCCTTCTTCTTTTAATCAGAGGGCTGGGCATGGATGATATTGGATTGATCAGAAACAGAATCCATGAACATTTTAATCAAATGGTGGGAGCCGAGGAAGTCGGTTTGATAAGAAATGGAACTCATTACATTTCTGCTCCTGCCACCAGGAATAGTTCTGGGGATGAGCCCTTATCTTCTTTCATCAACTAGAAAAGATAAAGTAGATGCCAACTATTGACAAAACAGTTGCATTATCTATGAAGAAGCAATAGATAATAATTTAGGTGTGAACAATTGCAGAACAACAGTTTTGCAGATATTTCACATTTTCAGTGTTGTATTGTTCTGCAATAGAACAACAGCGTTCGTCTTTTCCATAGAACACGACCCTTCATAACGAGTATGTTTTAACAAATTCACAAGGTCTTAAATTGTTGTTCTGAGAAGCACAATAGATCATCTCAATTCGTGGGCGGTAAGACATACCAACAGAATATCAAAAGCTTGGCCTCTTCCTCTTTGATGTGAGGTTTAGGCATGTTGGATATCGGATGATCAGAAGCGGATTCCATAACCATTGCAATCAGATGGTGAGAGCAGAAGAAATAGGCTTGATAAGAATTGGAACTCATCACCTTTCTGCTCCTGCCTCCTGGAATCTTTCGAAGATAAGCCCTTAAATTCCTTACTTTATCAAAGAACGGAGACGAACCACTAGCTAGAAAAGTAAAAGCAGTACCAACTATCTAGACATTTTTATTCTTTGCCCTGAAAACCAGATGATGTAATGTTTTTCCAAAGAACATATAACATAGGCATGAAACTTAAATGGGAAATCAGTCTTACAAATTAGCTTATTAGATGTTAGCCTATCAGTACAATCATGAGATGTACTGAAGCATAATATGCATTTGTAAATTGCTTTCCCTTGAGATTGTCTGATATACTTTGAGAAAATGATGTGTAAAGATATAAGAAGTATGCTTTATAATTTGAAATTGATTAATGCCTGTATCAAATACATCAAAAGAAATACAACTCCTATTTCAAGTCGGTATATGACTGACTACAGCTACAGGTTAATTGATGCAGATTCCAAATCTTCGGTGGTTACTGGCTGGTGCAGCTGTTTCACAAACAAAAACAAAATATATGCAATGAGCAAGGATACAGAAAGCGCAAAACAGAAAAGAAAACATTATCTATATATAATGTATCGCCGATTCTGATATAAAATAAACTAGAAACATCATTATACTCAATAAAAAAGGATGACCTTCGTGGCAAATGGAGATAACAATAAAAGAAAACAGAATCACAACCCTACCTATAAATAGAACTTCATGGTTCATAACTCAATATATTGAAGTAATAGTTTGATAGATCCTCAACCATCATTCTTTGATTCACTCATATTTGCAAGGGGATAAATATCAAGTAGGTCACTCGTTTCGTCCAAATGTATCAATTGAGTCACTGATTCCCGAATTGACTCAAATAAGACACTCATTAGAAAAATTTGTATCAAAAATATCACTCTATTGTTAGTGGAAATTTTGAAAGTATTATATATTGAGTTTCACACATTTTTTATGAATGGTATTACATCCAAATGAAAGATTCTGAGTTCTACTATTTTCGCTAATATTTTTAAAAATTTATCTCCTATTTATTTTTATTAAATCAAATAAAACAATCAAAAAATTAAAAATAAAAAGTTGATAAAATTTTAAAAATCTGAAAATATTAGCGAAAATAGTAGAACTCGGAATCTTTCATTTGGATGTAATACTATTCATAAAAAATGTGCAAAACTCAATATATAAGACTTTTAAAATTTCGACTAACGATAGAGTGATATTTTTTATATAAATTTTTTTAATGAGTGTCTCATTTGAGTCAATTTAGGAATCAGTAACTCAATTGATACATTTGGACGAAACGAGTGACCTACTTGATATTTATCCCTATTTGCAAGAGTATGTCAAACAAATACAATGATAACGTGATATTACCAAGTACCAGCCATTTTAGACTATGAATTTGAGAAAACAAGCAGTACTCACGTCGCATCCCAAATACAGGCACATGTGTGCTGATGTAAAAAACATCCTTAAACCATTGAAGTAATGAAAATTTGATCTCATATCTCATTGCATGCATTTAGCCATTATGAATTTGAGATCTACTGGTACATATCAGGTCAGATAGAAGCATACCGCTTTGGCAACAGCAAGCCAATGAAAAGTTCGCAAGAAAGCATCGTCTTGTGATGGAAGACTGTCATGATTCCAGAATGTTACATTTTGAAATTTTGCATTCGTCTCCCAGCAACCTGAATCTTCCTCAGACTTGTCAGAAGCTTTTCTCTTACCTACCTTTTTCTTTCCAATGACAAATCCTGTACAAAAGGATCACAATATGAAACAAGTAGCAAACATGAACATAATCTTAAATCATTAATTAAAAAAATTGTAGAATCATAAACCCTAGTATAATTCTCCTAAAAACTTGCAGTACTTTCATATCATCTCATATTGCCGAAGTATGTTTTAAAAACATAAGAATGTAATTGATCTGTGAGCAGTGAGAAGGCCAGAGCTATCAACTGCCAAGGGCTATTCGACCCTCAAAAAATAAATTATACACACAGTCAAACATGTGTGTCATTGATTCCCTTCCTAATACCAAGAAAGAGAGGAAGAGTTAAGCACTATGATACAAATCAATGGATTTCTTTTTTTTGGCCAGTTCAGAAGGATTCCTCCCCCCCCCCCCCCCCCCCCCCCCCCTCAAACCCAACATTGGTGCGCTCAATTTGAGTCACTTCATTATTATTTTAAGGCTGTAAAACCCAAACAACTGCAAAGCCTCCACTGCCAGGCGCAAAAGTAATATAACATTATAATGCACAGGAAAGGATGCAAAAGGTGTTCAGAAAAATGTTAACCTGTGGTTACGCAAGTCCTTAGGGTCTTTTAATTTGGATATTCATTTAATCAGATAAATTAAAACCAAATTTCGAATATAACACATAATTAGGTACATAAAAAGTCCTCTTTTGGCCTTGAAGAACTCTACCACAAATTTAGCGGGAAAAAAAGGAAAAGAGAGACAGAGAACTCTACGACAAAGCCCTCAAAACCTCAAATTTGAGACTGTACAATTTTCGCAAACACCTCTCCCAACTTCTAAATGCTTTATATCATTAACTCAATACCCGTAAGCAGAAGCGTACTCACCAGAATAGCCTTGCGGAAGAGGCATTGTCGTGCCCTGCAACTTCCTTCCTCTAAAATACGCTTCATTCACACTCAAACCATCAACCTCAACATCTACACATACAGAAACATACAAATCAAACACATTCACCATGCGCTCAAAACATCACACCCCACACTAACAATCACAAAAAAAAAATATAAAAATCCCAATTTCAGAAATTTCCTAAAAATCAAAAATATCTCGAAATTAACTCCATATTCACCAACAAAAATATAAATCTTGCAGCACTACTAAAACATTTAAACTACCTTATACTACCACAATGCAAGAAACATAATTTAAATATGTATAATCAACATAAATACACGTTCATGTACATATATAATTAACGCTAAGTAATGGGTTACCCGTGGATTTGGGCTTGAAGTAGTGCGAAACAGGGGAAGGCCCAGTAAACTTAATACAGCATGGTAGCTGATGGACCCGACCCGTTAGATCCACCATGGATTCACCATTCCTCAGATTGATGCTACCAACGCTTCCCATTTCTTGATTGGCCATCAAATTTTGATTTTTAGGGTTTAATTGAGAGAGTTCAATTATTAGTCATCGTCCAAACCCTAGCTTTTATAAACCCCCAATTGTTTCCCGCGTCTTTTTCTTTTCTTTCTTTTCTTTCTTTATAAAAGATAGAAATATGAATGAAGGAGTAGCTGGTCTATCTATGAATGAATTATTGTAGATGTGTTGAGTTTGAATTGTTTTTCTTGTTAATTTTTTTTATAAATTCAATGTATAATTTTCATGTTAGGATGATGTTTGCTGTTATTAAAATCACAAGTTTAATACAGTTTTTTTTTTATTTTATGTTACATGAAAATGATTTATATATATAAATATATATATATATATTTATTTATTTACATGGATGATTAAATTGTTTTGATGTGTGGATTTGTTTAAATTATTTCATAATATGAAAATCAAACTACTTGTGTTGGATATTTTTCCTATTTTGATTCTTATAATAGTTTTCTCAATATGTCATGGGTTTATTTACGGAACTTGCTTACATGTATCTTTTTTATAAGTCGTAAGTGATGTAAGAGTTTATCACATAAAATATTCATGTTGCAACTAAATCAATATATATGGTATGTGATTTGTATATCTTCATCATAAATGAAGACAAGTGACGATAATACTAAAACGTCGGTTTCTTAAGTATGCTGTAATTTAATAGTGTTCTTTTCCATTATATATTGTCAAATATTATGTAACGATATTTGAAATTATGTGAGAGTTGTGTTCTGTGGAGACCAAAATATATTGGAGTCCATGGAGACCACAAGCACCACCATTAGATTAGGATAACATCGTGTGGCTAGTGTTAAAAACAGATAATTTTATTTAAAATAAAACAATAATGTCCCATATACTGGGATCACTTTCATATACTTGTGCGGGCGCGTATCTCGCCTGCTCCTTTCTAAGAAACTGACATTACTACGTGTGTAAGATATACGTAATCACAACCAATCTGGGTTAATTGCATGATTCGATTATGAAGCGAGAAGAACAATGAAGGACATCTATAAGAACTTTGTGATGATTTCATGTTTGTATTTCCACAACTTAAAGTACTTTGCTAATTATCTTGCACATGATCGATTTAGTCGATTTATCTTTATGGATCTAGTACTGTAAAAATTTTATGAGTTTCATTGTCCTGCAATATGTAAAAGTTACTTCTAACTTTAAGTTTTAATTGTTCTGCTTTTTTTTCTTTATCCTGCTTTCATGTTATGGGATCTAGAGGAGAATGAACCATGTAAATGTCTATCTGGTTGGTTTGAAGTACAACAATTTTTAGTTAAATAATTGTGTATTTGCGATGTTTGACTGCAGAACAAAACCCAAAACTCAATCCTGTGAAGAAAGACAAAAGACATAAGATTGCAGAACAACTCGATCATAGTTTTTATAGAGAGTATAAAACAAGGAAAATTTTGCGGAGAAACTGGGGCTAAGAGATGAAGATAGAAACTGCCACAAATACTAATACACGTAACCGTCGAATAAGTCAGTTTTGCAAGTATAAAAAATGTATACATATGTGAATAGATATACGAGCCTTAATTATATAACTAAAGAAAAACTTGACCATTAGATGTTAAGAATATGAATGGTGGATGATATGGTCTCCAATTATTAAGGTCTCCATATAACTTTCATCATTATGAGAAAGGGATAATTATGTTTATGAAACATACTCACTTGTGTTGTTATTCACAAATAAATCAAGCTAGCTAGATATTTTGCTAAGCAATTTAAGACTTGTTGTGATGGTTGTTTGTATTTACGGTTTTGTAACATTAGTATCGGACTAAATATACAAAATGGGACTATGAAATTTTAAGTTCTTGATAATAATCTGCATATTATTGGTTGTGTATCATCTCATGTGAGACTAACACTGCATGTAAACGTTGGTTGGGAATTTTTTATAATTTTTACCTAAATTTTTTTGAAAAATGGATGAATGAAAATTTTACTATTAAAATGTATAATATTTTGGTTAAATTAAGTTTTATATAATATCAAGAGTTTGTAGTGAGTATTAATAGACATATATGTTCTACCTGCTTATATTTTAATATGTCATACACACACGCACACACGATTTCATATAATTTATTTGTACAATAATTAATATGCTAAATATGTTGTTATGAGTCTTCTTTGAGTCCTTTAAGATATTTTGTCGAATTTTGACATACTCTACTATTATATATTGAGTGATGGTTCTAAATTTTAATAAATGAGGTAAGTTTCAAGAACAAATTACTAAATTCGTAAATATTTTTAATAAAAAAGAAAGTATAGATCAATACTTAAAAAAGACTAAGAAAAAAAATACTCTTTTTATATATAAACGATAGTATGCAATTTTGTCAATATGTGCAAACATGATGCAAATGTTGTTACCACTTTGTATAGGAAAACACGAGTATCATGTTCAAGTCAAGAGTGTCCATAAATCGTCAATGTAAACAATCATGATGTAAGTTTTCTCAACATTTTGCGTTTGGGAAAATCAAATTTTTATGTTCAGCTTTGTAATATTGAGCATATTGTTTTGGAGTTATCTACTTTTTAACAATATATATCAAAATAAAGTTGTGTTTGTATTACATTTCACATGTTTCTCAGTGCTGTTCAACGGTCTATTTTATTTGTTTGCTTCCAATAAAAAAAGAAATTTTTTTGTCAAATAACTACTATAAAAACTTGTGACGACATCAATCTTGTTTTTTATACGCTGCCGACAACATATACCATACATAAGTACTAGATTATATGAGTACAAGATTTATATAATGGTTTGTGGGAGGACTTCGATAACCCAAAAATGTGTCCTCTAAACAATAAAACTTGCATTGATGAATTAAATATCATTTTCACATGTTCTATATTTTATATTAAAACTTTCATACTTCTAACTATATGTTTATATTGTATTTCTAAGAACCATACCAATATTACCACTATCACTAGAAACTTTTCTCGATTGATAGAATGTTCCACTACTTACACTTGAAAAAGCAGCTTTCAAGGTCTCATTGCTTCGTTGAATCACTTGAGCTCCGATATATTTTTAGTGCCACGGAACTAGACTAGTGAGTTATTACGCTTTTTCCAAAGAAGGGAGCAAATGCATCGCTTGGAATAATATGACTGTTTATTCGGAAAAGGAAGAAAACCATGCCTTCATTTTTAGAATTTAATTTAAATGTGGGTACAAATATTTCTTTTTATATTTATAAATACAAAATTTGATTAAGAAATTATATTTTTTACGCACAAAAACTTTCATGATAATTATCATTAAATCACTTTTTATATATTATAAGTTATTTTTTATGTCACTACAAAATAGCAAAAAATTGGATACAAAGTAGACGGAGACATGAGTTTCAATTTTTTTTTATCACTATCGGACAAATATAAAATGCATTCAACGTGTTATTTACACGTGTTGTGTGTTTGCGACCTTAGTCATCCTTTGTTTACGAGATTCATCACCGCTAACATTCTCATGTCACGTGAAATCAGCTGATCTCTCATGTTATTCCGTCTGATTTTTTATTTTATTTTAAATAATTTTATGCTCATATATAATTACATATTTGATTACATTTGAATTGGGATGAGACTAGAAGTGTAAGAGCTTGTAAAATGGTTAACCAATAAATATTATTAAATTTATAAAAAGGAAATGTAAAAAATAATGAATGTAATCAATTTTTATATTATAATAATTTAAAATTTTATAATATAGAAATTTGGATGAAGTATATTGTAAGGAATTGGACGAGACATGAAAAAACATTATATAAACAAAATAATAATAAATTTTTCATTATAGTTTTGAAAATTTACCAAAACTACTATTTTTTAAAGTGTTCTTACGATTTTACTATTTTTTAAAAATATTTGCAAAAGTACTAAATTCTTAGATAATATTTACAGAAATGTAACCAATTGCAACTTCACTTAATTGGTAGGATACTAGGATGTATGATTCTGGTTGAAAGTTGTATGATGCAACGGGATAATTTTATAAATATTTTCAAAAATTTCATAATTTTCCAAAATATCTGAAAAATAGGTAATATTTTTGTAAAAATTGTTTTGGACATAAATATTTATGAGAAAATCCCTATAATTTACATATATCATGACTATTATCAATATCAAAAAATATTATCATATAATCATCTAACATAACACATTTATTAACAGTACTAATAATTTTTAAATTATATTTTAAGATAGGTAAATATCAAAAATATTATAATAATTCTTAACCTTTATTCTTAAACAATTTTCTATGACAACACAACAATTTTAAACATAATTTCACACAAAGTATAAAATTCAAAATATAATTTCTAAATTTTTTGAAAAAAAGTTATTCTCATACACTTAGGAAAAACAAAAAATATGAGGTCACCGCCTCTCCAAATATTTTAACATATTTACACAATTTACTATGTACACACAGACTGTATTTCTGTGACTATTTGAGCGAAAAATCACGTGAACACACAAGGTATGCTTCAGTCGATGTTATTGTTATCTGACATTGGCCATGGGAATCCTTCATCTCGCTCTCAACTCTCAAGATGAGTTTTGTCCGATTTTGATCAAATTACTTATATTTATGAGTTCTGTCCTATTTTAATTGAACAATTTATATTTATATTTATCTGTATATTTTTTTTATGATTATATTTTCCAGAATATCCTTTCTTAAACCCTTGACTAGTCATATTGATAAATTTATTTAATATCTTCGTTAAAATTAAATATTTTAAATTTAAATTTATCTATTAAATTATATTTATATTTTGTTTTCCCATATTATATTAAACTAGAATAGTGTGTGTGTGTGTGTGTGTATATATATATATATGTATGTATGTATGTATATGTATATATATATGTATATATAAATACAAGAATATATTTTTACAAATAATTGTATAAATATTTAATTTGAATATAATATTATTTTGAATCAAATTTAGACAAAAATAATAAGTTCAGTGAAAAATATAATAATTATTTATTAAATTAATTTAAATTTATGACTAGAATTATATATATTTAACGTGAAAATAAGGTTTTTTTTATCAAAATTTTATCCATCTGTGTACATGTTACTCAAGTAAATATTTATTATATATGTCTCACTCTAACTAAATCTTGCTAATTAAGGTATTAAGAGTAAAGTCATTATATTTAAATATCAAGAAACTTAAGTAACATTTTAGGCAAATAAATAGAGGAATGGTAAGTTAAAAGATTAGGTGGAGTAAAAATTGTAAAATGCATGTAAAAGTTTCTCATTTCAAGTTTTTACAAAATTTTAGCCAACAAATTCATGCAATTAGTTGAAGGCAATTTATAATGATATGATAAATCAACTAAGAAATCTGAGATGGTAAATATCCCCCGAGACCCAACAAAAATCATCAAAGCTTTTGGTTACTATTCTTTTGTCATCTACTAATTTATCGCACTAGAAATGGTATGTGTTTCTCAATGTAGAAATAATATTTGTTTGACTTAAATTTCTCTCTCATCCATCTAAAAGCCACACCAAAGGACCTTGAACTCAAACCAAACTCATTCATCCCCTCAACTCGCCACCTCCATTGCATGCTCTCACTTCCTTAGTCTCCTCACTAAGTCACTATATATACCCCTCCCTCCCAACAGCTTCCTTCACATTTCCACTTTCTCCTCCTCAACCTCTTCTCCACCTATTTCCGCAAATTAATGGCACTTGAAGCTAGGCACCACAATCATTTCTCTCCGCAAATCATCACAAACAATAGGTACTAGTTAACAAGTTTTCGCGGCTTTTTGCCTCAATTCCTTGTGCACTTTTATACACTTACTATATTTAATAAGATTGGTTTAGTGTTTTGTTATGTTTGTGTAACATGGTACAAGTTTTGTAGGGAATTCGGGAAGATTGATGAGGCCAAGCTAAACAATCCTGTACAAATGGCTAGTGCAAATCCTTTTGCTACCACAATGGAAAATCCGTGGATGGGCATGAATCATCAGTTTATGGGAATGAATAATATGGTGATTCAACCGGAAACTAATTTCGTTAAGGTGGAGAATGAAGTCCCGGTCATCCTACCAAATGACCCAAGAAAACGTTCTAGAGATTCAATGGAAAATCAGTTCGACAATCTCAACATCCCTCCTATGATCACAGATGATGTTCCTCCAGGTTTTGCACCACAAACCAATTTTCTGCAGGATGAGTATCATCAATGGGACATAGACTATATCCTTTCCCAATTTGTAAGTTTCATTTCTTTTGATATTTATTTACGTATCTGCCTAGATTTGAACTCTCGACATCCGGTTATCAAGATAGCGTCAGGATGTTACCATAAATGTAATTTTGAGTGATTGGTTTCTGATTGTAATTATGAATCTTGGTGGTTGTGCAGACCAAGAACATTAAAGTGGAACTCGAGACACAAACAGAGCGAGACCTGAAATTTTTGCTGGCTAGTTTAACATCAAAGTTCATAAAAAAGATGAAAATCCAAAGTGAAAAAATTTCCAGGATTGCCAAACTAAACATGGCACTCCAAGAAAGAGCCAAGGCTCTTTGTGCTGAAACACAGCTCTATAAAGACATTGCGCGCCACGCTGAACTCACCAACATGTCTCTCCGCAGAGACTTTGACAGAATCCTAGCCAAGGTCAGCCAGCACAACAGGCCTATGCCAAACGAGGCTGCTGAGCAAGACGCGGAGTCTTGTTATGGAAGTACTGATTTCGGAAACAATGATCAAGGGGTCGACCAGGATGTCACTACAAGAATTCCCGAGATTTGCAATAGGATGTGTAAGAAATGCGGGGAAAGGGAATCAAGCGTTTTGCTTCTGCCCTGCAGGCATCTTTGCCTTTGCGGTGTGTGTGGGAGCAGTGTTCAAGCGAATTGCCCGGTGTGTGACACTGGAATGACTGCAACGGTGCATGTTTGCCTCACTTGAAGTCTGTTTAGGGAGTGATCAGGTTAGAATAAGAGAAGCTGTGTAGAGTTTCTCTGTGTTTTAGTATGTTTGTTTAGCCTAGTGGTGCTTTGTGGTGCTAAATGCTGAGCTATCCAGCCAGTTTTGTACAGTTTCAATGTTCTAGCTAATCAATCTTTTGTTCGTTTTTCAGTTTTCGATTTTACTAACAACAGTATTGATAATTATTTGGAATTTTAGATTCGGCATATGATCTGTATTGTTTACGAGTTTGTGTGGATTAAGAGAGTACCAGCACCTGTACTTTTACAGGTGAGAATTTGGCAATTGAAATGAAGATCCGTGTTTGAAATGCTACACACGACAATATGAAAGCATTTGGGATTAAGATGTTAGAGGTAAATTCCCCCATAAATAGATGATAGCAAATTTTTTTTTTGACAATGGAGAGGCTTATATGCCTTACAAATTAGTATCTTTTCAATACTACTCGGATGAGTCAGAGTAGAACCCAGGTCTCCGGAGACAACAGAGGATAAACCCACCAGGGCTATCCAATCGTGCTCATAAATAGATAATAGCATGAAACTATTAAAATAAGTGTTTTTAACTCGACCGAGTACACCGAATATAATAATTATTGAAAAATATCAACTAATATTGAGGCGAATATTCGGACCTGATCACCACACAAAAGAATAGATTTGTAAATAGTACATATTGTTGTTGACGGGAAGATAGTCCAAGATGTGAAGCGAGAAAGACAGTTTGTTTGTGGAAGAGCAGGAGAAAAGGGAACAAAGTACAGAAAAAAACACCCTTAAATCAAGCCGGGCTCTTTATCTGTTGAGAATCCATTATAATCTGGTGCACAGACAGGGCACTCAAGTGACACGTATATAATACCAAGTACCAAATAAAGCCTGCATTAGACGGTCACCTCGTTACAGTCGTATACTTCTCCACATATCCACTCCCCACCATATCTAAGACATTTTGGCAGTTGTGACTAAATATATAGTCGTAAAAGTTGGAAATCGAAATTAATCGATGAATTATCGATTTAAGATTTGTTAGAGATTGTCAGAGAATTTTGGTCAAATTGAAATGAAATCGGTATATCAGTTAATTTTCTTAAAAATTAAAATTTAGAAATAGGTTAGTGTAGTTTAAGGATAGCAATTTCGGATAATGGGTCGGGTTGGAAGTACTTAGTTTTTTTTATCCCGACCTGAACTCGAAACAGGTTAAGAAAGTGTGACACGAACCCGACCTGGTAGACACTTAAATTACCCAAAACTGAAGGTCATTTTTTACACGACTTTACACGGCCCGAAATGACCTGAAATTTTAAATAAAACAATAAAAATAAAATTAACCGTCTTTAATTTGCAAAATTACAAATAGCCAAATATAAAATGTTATGCTAGTCTGGCCAGACATTAGACAATTAAAAATTAACAGTTTTCGATTACAACATTTAAGACATAAAATAACATATATTTTATATTAATTTTTTCATGATCAGTCGTGATTAGGTGGATAAAATTTACCCTCTAAGAAAAGAAGTGTTTTATATTAATCAATGATCCTGAATTAGTAATGGCAGTCAAGTTAAAAAGCCAAGTATGACAAAAATGAGATACCTGCTATGAAATTTGTATTACCGGATAATATAAACAAAATTCTAACTAGTCTGCTCTATTTAAGCTACAATGATGGGTTGATCGAGTCATTATCCTTGTGTAAGTGTAGCCAATTAAAGAATGTTAATTCACGGATTAAACAGAGAAAGACATTATCTTTGTTGATTACGAAATAGATTACTTACCTAATCAGCTGATTGCTTAATGATTGTGACCGTGTGATGCTCTATCTGGCCAAACTAATATAAGATCACGCAATGGAACGTACATAAAATTTCAGGTTAAAAGTGTCTGTCGTTTCTTCTATGGACTGGGAAGTTGACACAGATCATTTGTGTTTTAAATTTAAAGACTTGTAGCTATCTAATAGACTTTTTAAACAAGTTCTTTGGAGCACAACTACTATCATTACCATTAAATTTTACTTATTAAAAATTTGAACATAATCTAGTCTGGATTATTATTATTACCAAATAAGCTTCGTTGAAGGTAACAAGATGCACAATGAAATCTTGATTAAATAATAGTAATCTATAGGTAATAACCTCGCTGGAAATTGGATTAAAATTGGGAGAGTTGAATAAGAACATCTCGTACCTCAATTTCTTAGTTAAAATCCAATGAATTATATATATTATTGATTATAGATAATATGTGAATTTTTTCTATTCATTATTCTTGTCTAATAGGCAACTCATTGATTTTGACTATATTTTACTGTTCTCTCGTAAAAAGATTAAACATCATCTATCAACTTGTAACAATTAATAATAATATATTATTTTTAAAATATAAATAATAAATACGGTCAATACAGTCGAAGCAAAATATTTTACAGATATTCCATAAATTATACATGATATCATGCACATTCTACTTGGCGATATTTTTATTCAACACAACATCATATTGTAGGGATGGTGATAGATACATATCTATTATACAGATGTAGCTTACTCAACGATGAAGGGTCTCATGAAAGCAACATTTGATGGTGCAGAATTCTTGTTGGGGGTTTTAGTGTATTAAAGTATCCTGACTGTTCTGTCTCTGCATCGCCATGCAGCACAATAACGTACTTCAAACAATTTGATCCCTCTTTTGTTTTTACCTTGGTTTTTAAGTGCAACGCCGAGGAATGTGTATATGTATTTCCTAAATATCCACCCACACAGACGAGAGAAGAGTGAAAACATAATCTTGTGTGAGCTACATTTGAGCATTTCGAGAATACACACAATTTTTTATGGATTATCAAATTCACTAGCGGCCAATCTCTGTGTTTTGGTTATAAATTTATGGCTTGTGTGCAGGGCCAGCTGTGAATTCAATCAGTTTTCCCGGGACTTGGGTATAGATTCTTTTGGGGATTCTGTTAAAATTTATTTAGAGAGCGAGAATTTGTTTAGAGAGCGAGTGACAACTATCATGCGGAACAATTTTCGACTCTTGCCCTTTAATAACTGGGTTTTGATTTATCTGATTATGAAATCATGCGATAATATGGAGTAAATTATCATAAAATATATAATAATTTATATATTTATTTGACTGTATACGAATTTTTTTTTAAAATTATATATAAATTTTATAAAATTTTCTTTCCGTCTGGGTACAAAAAATGGGTGATCCGGGTATCTTGGCCCATATGTGAATAGATAGTGGGTGATGGAGTGATAGCATGAATATACATTAAGAATGGTCTAAATAATTCCTTGTACTTAGGTTGAAGAGAAAGAACAGAAAGATATATCTTGAATCATGAAAATGTGGATATGGTTAGGTCTCATGGGGCCAAAGAGTTGAACACTTTTCTTATTGTACATGTCAGTCTAGTTGGGGCACACATCTATTTGCTTTGAGTTGATGTTGCTTGCTTTGTTCTCTTACAATTTAATTACAACACATTTCAATTCCCTTTTGTATTATTGGTCCCATTACCATTCCATAACTTGTCAAAATGATAGATATGCAAGAAAAGAAGCATAGGAAGTGAAAATGAGCATGGGCTATAGCCTAGAGGGGGGATTTTAATGAGGTTGGCATGAGTTTACATTATGGAGGATTTGGTTAAATATGGGCAATGATGGTGGAGTATAACTAAAGGCAAGTGAAGTTTAGTCTTTTGTGGCTATTTAGTCTGATGTTAGAATCATAACCCAATAAAGGGTTAAACTCAAGTCTTGGAAGGTACAAGACCTAAAAGAAAAAACGTTTCAAATTTTTGTTCATGAGGGAATTTGATGTGTTGATAGATAGATAATGCATTATGCATGCATCATTTTCTCCCACTAACAACAATAATGTTCCATGTGATAAGCATATACACATGATTTACTCATCCTATCAATGGTGGGGATTTGGAGATTTTCTATAAACATTCCAAATCCAACTCCCTTTTCAAGCAAAGAATCATTGTGTTTTGCTCTTTGAAGTTTAATGTCCAAATAGAATTCTTAGAAACTACTTTTTCCGCATCACTCATTTTTATAAGATTTTTTTTATTACCAAACACGTATTTTAAAAATTCCTATAAAATAGAGTAATAAATATTATTTCAATTTTTAGTTTTAACAAAAAATCAAATATTAAATTTTTATTTAAAAGAAAAGGAATTTTGAAATGAAAAAATAGAAAATAAAATAATAAAATTTTTGATGATTTGTCATTTTAAGCAAATTTAGTTAGCTCAGTCAGAGATGCTCTTAATCAGGAGCTCCATTCCCATGGAGAAGCTGGCTAGTGGGCATCCATGACATACTAGCTATTTAGATTAGATGATGATTTGTATGTGTGACAACTGACAACTAATACTAATAATGGAAGGTACTTAGATTAGATGATGATTTGTATGTGTGACAACTAATTCGAGAATCCAACCATGCGTAAACAATATGAATATTGCTCCCTCTTTTAATATATGATGTTTTTAATATATGATGTTTGATTTTTTGGTATACACTTTTAAATATTTTGATCGGGTATTTAAAAGTTTTATTTTTAAATTTTTTTTTTTGTGAATAAAAATATGTAATCAAAATTTCAATTCAAAAAAAATAATTAAAAATAATAATTTATACTATACGATCAACCCACCTAAAGATAGGTGCCCAAATCAGAAAGTGATATATAAAAAAAACAGAGGGAGTATAATATCATGATGGGTTTTATCTTCTTGTTCTTGTGCAGTCATATTGTACATTAGATTCTCTGCACAAAATTGTTTCCCATCACCCATCCAAAACCAATTGCGCTTATGTTTCCTAGGTTGTGTGAGTAGACAACCACATTGCCCACCCAGATCACAGGAATAATTTGTATTCAAACACATTTTCTTTCCAAAACTCAAGCCCGTATCAAATTTAAGCAGTCGCTCTCCATGGGCCGCAACATAAAAATACAAGACCCAAAACCAGAAAGTGTAAACAACAAGGCCCAGTACTAGACACCTCATTTTTTAATCTTTAAACCTTTTATTAGATTTTGAAACAGGAAATCAGAACAAACTGTTAACCTGCGAAGATTTTTTTGATAAATTAGAGTGTAATTGATAAATTAATTAAATATTTGTTGAGAATTAATCAGGATATTTATTACTTTGGAGATTTTTAAAAATTAATTTGTATACATTACTACTTTATAATCTTTAAGATTGTTGGAAAGTCTACATCCACACTATGTAATAATGAAATGACAATTAGATTTTCAATGATTGTTAATTTCGGAATTTAAATAAAATAGCAGAGAATCTAATTGGAATGTCAACCACAATACGTAATGGATAATCAAATTTAATCAGGTCACCAACTAAGTACGGAATATTTGGTCATTTTTTATTAGTATTTTAAACAACGGTACTAATTTGGACGCCGATACGATATATTTTGTGCTTCCAGAGTTACAGTTGACATTATTTGCACTGCATGAACAATGCCCGATGAGTACTCGACTGTAACCAAGTAATTCGTTTTTTTTTTTATTGGCAAATAGATATTCATTTCGAATTACGAAGAAATTAATTGATATTGTTCTATTATTTCCGGAGAGCGGTATATTTTTCTATTTCGAACTTTTTTTTACGGGATGTATTGGATTGGGATCCTAAAGAATTTAATTTTTTTTGCATTCCTGAAATTCGAGAGTATTCAAGTGTGATTGTTTAAAATCCATTAAAATTTAGAGGTATTCAATTGATATTTTAAATTATACTGCAAAATCTAGTGGTATTCAATTGAGATTTTAAATTATGCTTTAAAATCCGATGGTATTCAATTGGGATTGTATAAAATCCTATAAAATCTGACGGTATTCAAATGCTGATGGATTTTTTGGATTTAATAAAATGATGAATTTTATGGTATTTCTCAGTATATTTTTAATTTTTTGAAATCCCATCAAAATTCACGACATTTTGAAACATTGTGCTTAAACATTTTATCAAGATTCCGCACAAAATCAAAATCCAATAAAATTCATTAAAATTCATATATAAAAATAATACACTAAAATTTAAATCGAATACACCCCCAGGTGACACGCATCGTTCCATTTGTCAATCAACGCACGGCGCATGCCTCACGCCACTACTCCTACAGTCCTACTAGTCATTGCACGGTTAATTTTTCAGTATTTTGATATTTTGGTAAGATGTTATAATTTTGAAGGAAAAAAAATACTAAACACATATTTAGAAAGAAAACGCCATGCCATACTGTGTCTAAGTCTGAAAATGTAACATGATTCATAATGTGATAACTTACATAAATTAATATTTAGAATTTTTAAGATATTATATAATTTTAATGTCAAAAACTGAAAATAAACGAATATTATATGATCTAACATTTTGGATTACAAAATGATATTTGAAATAATCTTGTCCAGCAGTCCTGCATAGGATTGTATATAAGGATGGGCATCGGGCCCCTTCGGGTCGGGGATTGTTATATCCGGCCCCGATCCCCGAATCCAAACTCAATCCCCATCCCCGGCCCGATCTCCATCGGGGATTATTTTTCGATCCCCATCCCCGGCCCGATCGGGATTCGGGGATACCCGTGGTGATTCGGGGATTTTTAATTTAAGCTAAAATTTCTATTTAAATACTTAAATTCATAATTACGATTAGTTTCTAATATGTCTAATTAATACCTAATCATTTTAATAAACAGATCTTCAATAATTTAATTATGACCTTTTTAGTTTTAAGACTTATATTAATAGAAATAAATATTAAAATTTATTTTAATAAATTTAATTATATTAAAGAGGTATATAAACATGTTAATATATGATTATAAACATGTGAAAATTCATGACTGAAGTTGACCTAAAGAGGTATATAAACATGTTAATAATATAATATATATGTATATATTTATATTATATATATAATATATAATATATAATATATAATATAATAATCGGGTCGGGGATCGGGTGGACAATCGGGTCGGGGTTCGGGGTTCGGGGATCGGGCCGGGGGAATGTGAAAAACCGTACCCTACCCGATCACCGATTTTTTTTCAAAGTCATCCCCGATCCCCGGCCCGTACCCGATAAAATCCCCGAATTCCCGCACCATTCGGTGCGGGGATCGGATCGGGATCGGGCGGATCGGGATTAATGTCCATCCCTAATTGTATATCTGAAAAACGATATATTTAGCGAACACCCGTTTCATGAAACAAGAAACCAACATGCTAATTTAATTCTACGAGCTGTTCCTCAAAGATTTCTATGATGTCGCCGTCTTATAAAGAAACAAGCTACTTCACCATCAGTAAGTTACATATCAATTTCACCATTATATTACCAAAAACCTTAAGTACCAGTACAACTATTTTACATTAATGGATATGTTAATAAATGTTGATAGAGGAATTTGGTAATCAACAAAGATGAGGTTCATGGCCGGAATCAAGATCCGTGACGGTGGTTTTGGTCGCCGGAGAGTGGTGGTTGTTTGTTTGAGGGTGGCTGAGATCAAGGGAATATATTTCTGCTCTCGTTCTCACAACTCTCGATATATCCCCTTGATGTGCCTACGTACCCCTTTATATAGGGGATCAAGCCGTACGTAGTTCTATAGAACCAAGACTCCTAGTTTGATCAGGACTAGGCCTCTTGGGGATAAGACCAACCGTGGGTCGGAGACTTATCACTTAGAGTTCTACTCCAGTTAGAAGTAAGCCTTGAGACAACTACCTTAGAATCCTAGTCCAAGTACATCACGGATACGGCATCACCTCCACTACGAGAGGTGACACTAACCGCTACTCTTCGTAACATGGAGGAGACATCGGATAGAGTCGTAACCACTTCCATGAGGCGTATGGACGCGTCCTTACCCCCTAGTGAAGGTTCTCACTAAGAGATAAGACAATTGAGGAGCCAAGTTACACGATCGTCCCAGTCCCCCAATGAGGACTAACTCACCAGAATACAGGACCCGGACATATGATCGGCCTTCGTGTTACCCCTGAGGGCCTTCTACAACCATGATCACCCCAGGCCCCCGCACGAGGACAACCCGGCAGATAGCAGGACTGGGGATTATAGATCACGCCCGGACGTAACCCGGGAACTACCAGATGAGCCTGATAACTACCAGATGAGCTCTGGCACTAGTCTTCATATCCCTCGGAAGGGTAAATCTTCGTATCCCTCGGAAGGGTCGTCATCGAGACTCACTCAACCTCACACACATTCATCACCTGTGGGCGCGACCACGGAGGGCGCGCCCTTGACCCTTGTTCCTCATTCTCTTCACACTTCAGACACGTGACATCGTGCTCTTGAGACAAAGGGCCGCGCCTCCCGGATTACCCGCGGAGGGCGCGCCCTCTCCCAATTCACGTGGCCAAATATGGTCAAGCCTCTCATAGAGGTTACACCTCCAAGGGGTACGCCCTCTCAAAGAGGTTACACCTCCAAGGGGTACGCCCTCTCATTCAATGCGTCCACATGTGGGCGCGACCCCTGAGGGCGCGCCCTTCATCTTCGATGTCTTGTCCCATGAGTCGTCTCAACAGGTCAGACATGTCTTCTAATATCCGAAGGCCGCGCCCACGGGATCACCCCGCCAAGGGCGCGCCCTTGGTCTTCTTCCCATGGCTATCCAAGATACTCCACTGACATGCTCCCCCTGCCAGGAGGCCGCGCCCTCGGAATTACCTCCGAGAAAGGCGCGCCCTCTATAAGATTACCAGGGACAAATCTGGCCATAACAAGTACTCCCCAAATTTTCTTGATATTGGAGATATCAGGGAAATTTTTACCCCATACCACACACCCTCTTCCGAAAGCGCGTCCGCGCATAGAGGCGCGACATAAGCCACTATTATTCCTCGACATTCCAAGATGCAGGTTGTACACAGACCTTGCAAGTATATAATGTCGGTATCTTTGATTATTTTAGCAAAGTGGCTAGACATGAGGCTGGCGCATCTTTATGATGTGTTCATAAGTAATGAGCAATCTTTATAAAAGAAAACAGGGGACGCGACCTATCTGTCGTTGACAGTGGCGCAGCTTCGCTTATTCCCTCCAAAGAACACATTCAACCATAACATTCGCGCCAATGAACTTCAACAAAAGAAGGGCGCGCCTTCGCGGTGCGAAGGTTGGTGGCTGTTTTTCAGCCTTAGTGTGTCCACGGTACCTAGGAACAGTACATATAAGGCGCGACTTACAAAACGGCGCCGCCTTGTTATAATATGACCCCCTTTTTTATCTTTTTCTAAAGAATTGCCTAAGCAGAGGGCGCAGCCTACGGCGCAGCCTTACTTGTAACATGGGCTCTTTTGATCTTTTCCAAGGATTAAGTAGAGGGCGCGGCCTTTGGCGCAGCCTTACTTTTTCACGCGTGAATCACTTGCTTAAGAAATTCAAAAGGACCACTCCCCAGTCCATACATCATCCCATATGGGGCATCACGAATCTTATCGTGGTTTATATAACTCCGGTGCATCGCACGGGTCCCAGAGCTCATAGCTTAATGGGGAATCAATAGTATAAAGCGTTACCCAGAGCATATCATGGATATGTAAGATCCAGAGCGCGCAAATATAGTGCCCAGAGCGTATCATGGATGGTTAAAATTCATAGCACCCAGAGCTGGTCATTGATAATTAGGCAACTTTTGAAAGGCCTTAAGTGTATCATGGTCAAAGACCTTGTAGGTATCATGCTACGTTCATATAGAACGGAGGACGCGCTCTCATCAAGATGGACAGCTCCTTTAGCATGTCGGACTTGACCTGCACTCAATCATGTATACCACTTAATAATGACGGTCAGTGTTACCTCATGACGTGCCCTGTTAGGGGGAAGGCGTGTCCTCCCGAATTATCAACCCTGGAAACATGACTTTGGAACTCGGGGTGCGTCCAACTAGGAGGAGGCGCGTCTTTAAAACATCTCCTTTCTCAACCTTATTATCCTGGGGGGGCGCCCTCATGCGCTTTCTCGAGTGATAAGTACTTCCGAGAGGGCGCGCCCTAGGGAGGGACGTGACCTCTTCAAGACTAGTGAGCTCCTTCCTGAGTATGTTTGTCTTCACACAATATCATATGAAGCAATTAATGCATCAGACATACCAGAGGACGCGCCCTGTCAGAGGGAGGCGCGCAATTCGTTCTCTGATAGAATACTGGTTGGATATGGCATACCCCTTTAGGAGGGCGCGCCTTGTTGGAGGAAATTGCGACTACTCCTCACGGAGAAAAGGTGAACTTCTCTTAAAGGTAACACCATATTACCTGTGAATTTATACATGTAGTAGTCTTAGGGAACCAAATACCGAAGGAGTCTAGTATTACCTGAGGGCGTGCCCGGTCAGGGGAAGGCGCGCACTCCTACGACTTTTTGAGCTAGGTTCCATCTCAATAACTCGCCCTTCGTAACTTTCCCGTTCATATCACCACATGTGGTCAGGCCTTCAACATGCGCCTCTCGCGAACCTCAAATTACTTGCTCTGGGGAGGGCGCGCCCTTTTAGAAAACCGTTGAGGCTTCCAAGGAGGCGATCTCCTTCTCGTAATGACTCAAACCACAACAGACTTGTTAGCAATAACATGCGAAAGCATTATGAGAATCTTACCCGGAGGTGCGCCTTCTTCGAAGGTGTTAGGGAATTCGTTCCTCGCGGTGGTAATTGAACACCACATCACTTGGAGGCGTACCCTATCAAGGGGAGGTGTACCCTGCCCGGGGGAGGTGTTTAGGGCTTTTTCTTCCTTTAATTCATATTTAAGTGCCCTAAGTTGACCGGGCCAGCAGCTAATCCAAACGGACCTAAAAAACGAAACTTTCCACAATCGGGGTAGTGCGGGCGCGCTACCAGGGCGCACCCAGGGCGCGGGCGCGCCGCTCCAGGGCGCGGGCGCTCTCAGGGCGCACCCAGGGCGCGGGCGCGCCGCTCCAGGGCGCGGGCGCTCCCAGGACGCTCCCAGGGCGCACCCAGGGCGCGGGCGCGCCGCTCCAGGGCGCAGGCGCTCCCAGGGCGCACCCAGGGCGCGGGCGCGCCGCTCCAGGGCGCGGGCGCTCTCAGGGCGCACCCAGGGCGCGGGCGCTCTCAGGGCGCGGGCGCGCCGCTCCAGGGCGCGGGCGCTCCCAGGACGCTCCCAGGGCGCACCCAGGGCGCGGGCGCGCCGCTCCAGGGCGCAGGCGCTCCCAGGGCGCACCCAGGGCGCGGGCGCTCTCAGGGCGCACCCAGGGCGCGGGCGCGCCGCTCCCGGGCGCGGGCGCGCCACATGGGCAGACCCCGGGCGCTACCAGGGCGCTCTACGGCGCTCGTGATTTTCTTTCTTTTCGCTTCATTTCTCGACTTCCAAGCCACCGTATAAGCTTGGAAAAGTCCATACTCCCTCCACCTAGGTTCTTCGGTCCGGGGGAGGCGTACCCTCTTCGTAGGTGTCAAGGGATACATTCCTCACGGTGGTCGACGGACACCACATCACCTGGAGGCGTACCCTGTCGGGGGGAGGTGTACTAAGTCTCCGAAAATCGCATCCTTCACCGACTCCCCGGTCCAGAATACCTTGTTCGCATATTAGGTTACCTCCTAGAATTTCGTTGATGATCGTCCTCCTTCAAACTCCCGATGAAGGTCTCCTCTTCTCTTGTGCTCTAGCCATCGCCCTGCCGGAAAACGATCCTCCTCTACGTGCGAATCTCCGTCGTGTGACATCTCTTCCTCCTAAGATGATGATCTTGAATAGCCCCTCCTTCTAGCGCCAATTTGTTGATAGAGGAATTTGGTAATCAACAAAGATGAGGTTCATGGCCGGAATCAAGATCCGTGACGGTGGTTTTGGTCGCCGGAGAGTGGTGGTTGTTTGTTTGAGGGTGGCTGAGATCAAGGGAATATATTTCTGCTCTCGTTCTCACAACTCTCGATATATCCCCTTGATGTGCCTACGTACCCCTTTATATAGGGGATCAAGCCGTACGTAGTTCTATAGAACCAAGACTCCTAGTTTGATCAGGACTAGGCCTCTTGGGGATAAGACCAACCGTGGGTCGGAGACTTATCACTTAGAGTTCTACTCCAGTTAGAAGTAAGCCTTGAGACAACTACCTTAGAATCCTAGTCCAAGTACATCACGGATACGGCATCACCTCCACTACGAGAGGTGACACTAACCGCTACTCTTCGTAACATGGAGGAGACATCGGATAGAGTCGTAACCACTTCCATGAGGCGTATGGACGCGTCCTTACCCCCTAGTGAAGGTTCTCACTAAGAGATAAGACAATTGAGGAGCCAAGTTACACGATCGTCCCAGTCCCCCAATGAGGACTAACTCACCAGAATACAGGACCCGGACATATGATCGGCCTTCGTGTTACCCCTGAGGGCCTTCTACAACCATGATCACCCCAGGCCCCCGCACGAGGACAACCCGGCAGATAGCAGGACTGGGGATTATAGATCACGCCCGGACGTAACCCGGGAACTACCAGATGAGCCTGATAACTACCAGATGAGCTCTGGCACTAGTCTTCATATCCCTCGGAAGGGTAAATCTTCGTATCCCTCGGAAGGGTCGTCATCGAGACTCACTCAACCTCACACACATTCATCACCTGTGGGCGCGACCACGGAGGGCGCGCCCTTGACCCTTGTTCCTCATTCTCTTCACACTTCAGACACGTGACATCGTGCTCTTGAGACAAAGGGCCGCGCCTCCCGGATTACCCGCGGAGGGCGCGCCCTCTCCCAATTCACGTGGCCAAATATGGTCAAGCCTCTCATAGAGGTTACACCTCCAAGGGGTACGCCCTCTCAAAGAGGTTACACCTCCAAGGGGTACGCCCTCTCATTCAATGCGTCCACATGTGGGCGCGACCCCTGAGGGCGCGCCCTTCATCTTCGATGTCTTGTCCCATGAGTCGTCTCAACAGGTCAGACATGTCTTCTAATATCCGAAGGCCGCGCCCACGGGATCACCCCGCCAAGGGCGCGCCCTTGGTCTTCTTCCCATGGCTATCCAAGATACTCCACTGACATGCTCCCCCTGCCAGGAGGCCGCGCCCTCGGAATTACCTCCGAGAAAGGCGCGCCCTCTATAAGATTACCAGGGACAAATCTGGCCATAACAATAAATACGACTGTAATGTGACGCCAATCAAGTTAGGTATAATTTCCGTATGTACTTCAAATAATTATGAAATGTCGATTGTCATCTTGTAGCTCGCCTAATTATTTTACTTAGGCCCGGCCTAATTTTATTTATTGCTTTCCTATAAATGTTTTTACATCTCTCTCCGCACTGCAGGATCTAAAATGGATACTCTTCTGTTTTGAAATATAAGTCGCTTGACTTTTTTACACGTAATTTTAAGCCCTTTGACCACATGTTAAAAAAGATTATTTTTGAAATTTGCTTTTCTTGAATAAAAATATATGATTGATATTATTATTCAGAAAAAAAAAAATCAAAAATAATAATTTTAAGCATACGGTCAAAAGACTTAAAAATATGTGCAAAAAAATCAAACCGCCTCTATTTTAAAACGGAGGGAGTATATCACAAGGCTCGGGAGGTTCACGGACTCAAATTCGACTCCCAACTTCTAAATTTTCATAATAGTCCTAACGGTTTTTTCATGAGCACACAATAAGTACAAAATTTGATAATTTTTCTATGTTTTGATTGGCTTACACTCCTTTAATAATGATGGCCCCTGCATTCACACCAACCACACCAATGAAAACCCACCAAATTTATGAGTTTCCGTGCTTAGCATATGCTCATGGGCACACACTAGACAAACGCTAGTTCTAAATATGAAACTCTCAATATCTTAGTTTTCAGGAGATTGGTCATTTATCACACCACAAATTTCATAATTTTCGTTAATAATTTATTACTCCATCTGTCTCAATTTTTAAATCCCTTTTGCTTTTTCTAGAGTCAAACTCACTAATTTTTGACTAATTATTAAAAAACATTAATTTGTTGTTTACAAAATATAAAGTTACATATTAAAATCGATTTGATTTATCTTTTAATGATATTTTTTTTAAAAAAATTTCAATTATATAATATCTATAAATTTCAGTCAAAGTATAGTCAATTAACTGGTCAAAAGTCAAAATGGACTTATATATTGAGACGGAGGGAGTATAAAATATTTTCTGTACTCCTCTTCTAAAATTTTTATTTTCATCGGTCATTTGTGCGACAACAGTATCGGTGTTGTGAATATTCCCGATATATTTAACATCCTGATAAATTCTTGTAGAATATTTATCGATTACATTATTATTTGACTAATTATAATTTTTGATTTGTTGAAAAATCTCTGATGAATTATAAACAAATCTTAAATCGATAAATCAATTGATTAGTTCGGATCTTCGATTTCTACAGCTATGACACGGTGACTAATTAACATAAAAATTATAATTTGTTGAAATTTCGAACACTGCGTGGGGACAACCCAATGGCACAGGCCAAGCACACATTGACACGCTTCAAAGCTAGTCACAATTATCTACATATGTTTACACCAATTGGACTGGTTAAAAACTGTAATGTTTTATAATACTCGAATGTCAAACATGTACATGAGATTTCTGTACTTAATTCTGTACCATAAGGATGCACAATTTTTATTCACAAAATTCAATTTTAATATTCAGCCATGATGCAACATTGTTCTATATAAACCAAGTACACACTTATCTCAAAGTACAACTACTACTCATCAACTTATCTGATCACACTCTTTGAAACTTATCTGATCACACTCTTTGAGTGGCTTTTCGACTGCTCTAATGGCTACAAAGCTCATTAAGCTCCTCTGCATCTTCTTCATCCTCATTTCTCTCTTCTCCACTCTGGTGGTCTCCGAATCATTGGAATGCGAGGATGAGTCTAAAGACAAGTGCAACAACAAGCAGAAGGCCTTGCCCCTGAAAGTCATTGCCATTTTTTCGATTTTGATCACTAGCATGATTGGAGTGTCATTGCCTCTTCTTACACGTTCGATTCCTGCTCTGAGTCCAGACAGAAGCCTGTTTGTCATAGTTAAGGCCTTTGCAGCAGGGATTATTCTAGGAACAGGGTTCATGCATGTTTTGCCTGATTCATTCGACATGTTGAGATCGAGCTGCCTGTCTGAGGATCCGTGGCATAAGTTTCCATTCAGTGGATTTCTTGCAATGCTGTCTGCTATAGTAACTCTTATGGTGGACTCACTAGCAACTAGCTTTTATGTTGGGAAGAATAGTGCGGGGATCAAACCTGAAACTCAAATTGAGGCCGGTGATCAGGAAATGGCAGCAACCAGTGGCCACTTTCATGCACACCATCACGGCCACCTTCCTCAGCCTAAAGAGGGAGTTGAAAATTCACAGCTTCTGCGGTATCGGGTGGTTGCTATGGTAATTTTGTGACACTAGATGCTAATTGAACTACATTTATTAGAATCCTCCTCCTTCCGTCCCAACCATTTCTTTATACTTTTCCTTTTCAGATGTTCCATCCAATTCTTTATATTTCAAAATTTACCAAATATAGTAAAATTTTATAGTATAAATATCAACTACTTCCACTACTTTTCTCCACTATACTTATTTTATACATTAAATATCAACAAGTCTCAACACTATCCTCACTTTTCTTATTTTTTCACTCATACTTTTCTTATTTTCTTAATTTCCGTGCCTGAAGGGAGTACAAAATATGCAGCTAATGTTTTGTAATTTGTATGTCTAACATGGTTTTGGGAATGTAAATTATGACAGGTACTGGAGTTAGGAATAGTGGTACATTCTGTGGTAATAGGGCTTTCATTAGGAGCCTCAAATAACACATGCACAATAAAGCCACTTGTGGCTGCACTCTGCTTCCATCAAATGTTTGAAGGAATGGGCCTTGGTGGTTGCATCCTTCAGGTAAACTAATTTTGCAAAACATGTGTTCGTGAGCATTTAAATTTCTCCGGACTAATATCTCATCCTGATCAATATCTGGAACAGGCCGAATACAAGCTTGTGAAGAAGATGGTGATGGTATTCTTCTTCTCAATAACAACTCCTTTAGGAATAGCCATAGGACTAGCAATGTCTACCTCATACAAAGAAAATAGCCCGAGTGCACTGATCACCGTGGGACTACTGAACGCGTCATCAGCCGGGCTTTTGATATACATGGCACTGGTAGATTTGCTTGCAGCAGACTTCATGGGGCCAAAGTTGCAAAGGAGCATCAAGCTCCAGCTTAAAGCCTATGTTGCAGTTTTTCTGGGAGCTGGTGGCATGTCTCTTATGGCCAAATGGGCTTAATTGTCTACATGAAGTTCATCAACTTATGTTTCAACATTAAGAATAGTTGATGTAATGTTTGCTTTCTGCGTTCCATCTGTGTTTATTTCTGCACTCGAATATTACTGTGTTTCTTGTTATGCCAGAATGTACCAAATAACAGCTAATATATTGTACATCACAGAAGATCTGTACAATCCCCAGAATCATGCAACTGATTAGATCAATACTTGTGCATATCTTATGTATTTATTTATGTAACATTCTTAGGATATTAGATCCACAATCAGTGGAGTGCTTCAAGGAACACACCCTTGGCTACTTGTATATATTCATACACAGAGATATCAGAAATAATATCAAGACCTTAAACCTTTATATGGTATCAGAGCCATATACGCTTAGACGCATCTTTTCGATCCTTATTTTCATCATCACAATTTTTGAACCAATTTGTCATTCCAACAATGTCCGGTTCCATTGAAATCACTAAAGAAACAACTGTTGTTCAGGTCAATGCACCCACTCACATGCCCACAAAATTAACCACCACCAATTTCAATGTTTGGCGTACACAAGTCAGATCAGCACTCATAGGTCTGGGAGTCATTGGATATATTGAGAAATCAATAAAAGTTCCTGTCCAATTTCTTGAAAACAAAGTCCCAAATCCTCTGTACACTATATGGAATCGTCAAGACCAGATTATCGTTAATGCTATGCTAGGAAGCTGCCATGAAACGATTCAACCTCTCATATCCACTGCTGCTACTGCTGATGAGATGTGGGAAAGATTGGTTACACTTTATGCCAATAACTCTCGGTCCAGAATTATCTCTCTCAAAAGTCATCTTATACATAACACGTGTGGATCACGTCCGATTGAAGAATATCTTCAAGACATGAAGGCTACTGCTGATGAATTATCTCTTGTTGGACAGTCAATATCTGACGATGATCTTGTGCTCCACACACTGGCAGGTCTAGGAGAAGGCTACAAGGAACTTGCTGCTGCAATTAAGGTACGAGAGTCACCTATGTCATTTGCAGAACTCCACGAAAAGGTTATAGATCATGAGAGAGGACTGAAGAAAAATACAACAGAACCCACTGTTGTTACAGTCAACAATGTGCAGCGACATGAATATGGTCGACAATCATACAACCATAATGCAAGAGGTCGATCATTATATAAACCTAACAATCAAGGTCAGCGGAATAATTCTCAAGGTACCCGTTCTTATAATAACTCATTCTCACGCACAAACTGGACATCCCGACCACAATCTGGCCCAAAATCAACAACCTATTGTTCATTTTGTGACTTGTATACACACGGTACTAAAGAGTGCAGAAAATTATCTCGCTTCCTCAAGGATAATGATATCGCAGTTGTCAATCCAGTTGCAAATACCACCAATTTTGCACCACAAGCATCACAACAATGGCTTTTTGACACAGGAGCGTCACACCATGTGACTCCTAATCCAGCCAATCTCCATCAATACTCTGAATATGGTGGACCAGATGAAGTTCATGTTGGTAACGGTTCAGGTTTGCCGATTACTCATACTGGCACATCTAAACTAAATACTGGCACTCATTCATTTGCTCTTAAAAATGTCCTTTGTGTTCCATCCATCAATAAAAATTTGATCTCTGTTTCTAAATTTTGTGCTACTAATAAGGTTTCTGTTGAATTCTTTCCCTTACAGTTCTTGGTAAAGGATCTCAGCACGGGGGCGATTCTTATGCGAGGGGAGAACCAAAATGATGTTTATTATGCCACGTCAACCATTTCACCAAATCTGAGTGTCACCCTTAAGACTCAAATTGAGGAATGGCATCATCGCTTAGGACATCCTTCATTTTCAATTCTTCGCTCCTTTTTGCTAGCAAATAAAATCATGTCTAATGTTCCTGTCGACTATAAATTACATTGCAATGCATGTGCCTGTAATAAAAGTCATAAGCTTCCATTTGGAGCTTCATCTCTTACAAGTACCCAACCTTTGCAATTAATCTATACAGATGTTTGGGGACCAACTATATCTTCAATAGATGGCTTCAAATTTTACGTAATTTTTGTTGACCATTATACTAAATACATCTGGTTATATCCTATCAAACAGAAATCTGATGTCAAATCTATATTTCAAAATTTTAAGTTGGTCGTGGAAAAATTCTTTCAATTACCGATCATTTCTGTATATTCTGATAATGGTGGTGAATTTCAGGCACTTATTCAAATCTTTAGCTCGTTTGGCATCTCTCATTTTACCACACCACCACATACACCAGAACATAATGGTCAAGCTGAACGACGACATCGTCATGTTGTTGAGACGGGTCTAACTCTTCTTCATCATGCATCCATGCCTTTGACCTTCTGGTCTCATGCATTTCAAGCTGCAGTTTATTTGATCAATAGGATGCCCTCAAAAATATTAAACTTTTCCACACCATATGAGCTGTTGTTCAATAGCACGCCATCTTATCACAGGTTGAAAATATTTGGTTGTTTGTGCTATCCTTGGTTGAAACCATATAATCAGTCAAAGATTCAACCTAAATCAACACCTTGCATTTTTCTGGGTTATTCTCCGTCAAAATCTGCCTATAAATGTTTTGATGCAACTACTAACCGATTGTTTCACTCTAGGCATGTCAAATTTGTTGAACATATTGTCCCTTTGGCAGGTACATCAAATGGTTCTCCTCCAGCTACAGAGTTAGTCCTAACTGATTTCTCTTCCAGGAACAATAAAAACAAGGAAATTGCAGATAATATTCCACCACCTAGTCTGCCACTTCACCCACCACCAGATCTGACCATACATGTCCAACAGCCTATACAGACTGTTTCACAACCCTTTTCCACCCAACATGAGCAACAAACCTCAGGCACAGTCATCCATGATGAATCAACAACGACAAGCTCAACCCCACAATCACCATCACAACCTTCCTCTTCAGAACAGTCACCCACAACTACACCAAATACTCATTCACCTACAAATACATCAGCTACTAATGAGTCTGAAAACCGTGTCACTCGTGTTCGAAAGCCTAATTCTAAGTACTTCAATCCTAGTTTCATTAACAACACTGTCGTCAAACAGGTTCAAACTACTCCCCCATCCAAACATCCTCTACTAGCCTCTTTGGAACCTACATGTGTTAGTCAAGCTATGCAGGACAGTAACTGGAGAGATGCCATGAATGCAGAGTTTAATGCACTTTTGCAGAATGGAACATGGGATCTCGTTCCCAATGATGGCAGTAAAAATTTGGTTGGCTGTAAATGGGTGTTCCGGATTAAACGCAAACCAGATGGCACCATTGAGAGGTATAAGGCTCGCCTCGTTGCTAAGGGTTTTCATCAACGCCCGGGGATTGATTTTACAGAAACATTCAGTCCAGTTGTGAAACCAACAACAATTAGAATTGTGCTTTCTCTTGCTCTCTCAAAAGGTTGGTCTTTTCAACAACTTGATATTAATAATGCATTTTTACAAGGGACTCTCAATGATGAAGTGTATATGGTCCAACCTTCGGGGTTCATTCATAAATCTTTTCCGAATTATATTTGTAAGTTGAAGAAGGCAATCTATGGCTTGAGACAAGCCCCTCGAGATTGGCACAAGGAGTTAAGTTCCTTCTTGTTGATAAATGGCTTCACTCACTCTATATCCGATGCTTCTTTATTTATCTACAACCGAGATGGAGTCATTGCCTATATACTCGTCTATGTTGATGACATTGTGATCACCGGCAACAATAACAATTTTTTAGCAGATTTGTATCGTAAATTCTCAGCTCGCTTCTCTCTAAAGGACCTTGGCTCTCTCAATTATTTTCTAGGGGTGGAAGTGATTCATTTGCCACATGGTTGTTTTCTATCTCAACAAAAATATATTCGGGATCTTCTGCAGCGATTCAAACTTGATGGTGCCAAAGAGGTTGTTACTCCTCTGTCCACATCTTCATCACTAACATTGTTCGATGGTAGCGCAGCCGCTGATCCTACAATGTTCCGTCAATTAGTAGGTGCCCTTCAATATCTGTCACTTACAAGGCCAGATGTCGCCTTTGCTGTCAACAAGTTGTCTCAGTTTATGCATAAACCTTCACAATTACATTGGCAAGCTCTAAAACGGGTAGTCCGTTATCTTAAAGGCACTATATTTCATGGTTTACTGCTCAAAAGGAATGCTCCTTTAAGTTTAACTGGATTTAGTGATGCTGACTGGGGAGGTAATAAGGATGATTTCTCTTCGACCACTGCCTATGTGATTTACCTGGGGTCTAATATTGTTTCTTGGAAATCTTCAAAACAACGCACAGTTGCACGCTCATCAACCGAGGCTGAATATCGTGCTCTCGCTCATGCTTCAGCTGAAATTCAGTGGATTCAAAATTTACTTCATGAACTTGGAGTGTCTTTTGCACAACCTCCTGCTATCCATTGTGACAATATTGGTGCTACTTACCTTAGCGATAATCCTGTCTTCCATTCCAGGATGAAACACCTAGCACTGGATTATCACTTTGTCCGACAACAAGTTCAAGCTGGTAAACTCAAAGTTTCCTATATATCTACAAAAGATCAACTCGCTGATGCTATGACCAAACCTCTCTCTCCGCAACGATTTTTATTTTTACGGAACAAGATTGGAGTCTCGGATGGATCCTCCATCTTGCGGGGGCGTAACAGCTAATATATTGTACATCACAGAAGATCTGTACAATCCCCAGAATCATGCAACTGATTAGATCAATACTTGTGCATATCTTATGTATTTATTTATGTAACATTCTTAGGATATTAGATCCACAATCAGTGGAGTGCTTCAAGGAACACACCCTTGGCTACTTGTATATATTCATACACAGAGATATCAGAAATAATATCAAGACCTTAAACCTTTATACCAAAACCATGTAACGAAGTTTCAGAGTTGTTAGTTCATCAGTATACTAAGAGTCGAACTTGAGAACTCTGAGAAACCAGAACTCCTTTTTCTGTCCGGGACAGGGACTGAGAGGAAAGAAAATTCTGTTCAGGGAGTTTATATTATAATATCATTCGATCTTTTATTTAATCCAGGAAAATGAAATCATTGTCCGTTAAATTCAAATTTTGTTCTCTTCAAAAACTCGAGAGAAACTTATCTATATCCCAAAAATTGGAGGCTTTTGTAAGAAGTTGATCTTCAAGAAGCAAGATCAGTAGCACCTTGATCCTTCCATGGATTTAGGTATCCCATTAGAGCAACTCCAAGGCATTAAATCATTTAGCTAAAATTGTTTATGTGACACTGACACATTTTAGATTACGGATAAAAATTTAACACTCCGACCATTTTTCTTAGCAAAAAATATATATAATTAAAATTGAGCTAGCTATTTCCGGTAAACACCTCAAAAACTATTATATACTCCTTCCGTCCCACCAGGATGATTACATGCACTGTTTGCACGCATTTTGAGACTCTCGTAAAATATAGTTCCATAATTTATTTTTAATTTTTTCTTTTTTTAATAAAAGTCTAAACGTCAAAAAAAAAAATTCGGAAATTTTTTAAAAAATAAATATATAATATAAGTATATGTTATAGGAGTATTAAAATGTGTGCCAAAAAATAACGTAAAGAACCTGATGGGACGGAGGGAGTATAATTTTAGATAATATAATTACACATAATATCATTGCATCGAACCTAAAAATTTACCAATAATTTTAAATGATTATCGATATATTATATTATAATTAACAAATATACATAATATCGTGAAGATGTGGAACAGATTACTACGGAAATATGATTGTTTCACTCTACTGAATAGTAATTAACACAGTTCAGCTTCACTACTACAATATTTAGGTCTACTTCTACTACAATTAACCCCAATTCGAGGAAGAGGACGCCTCCTTAAGACATATAAAATTACTACAGACTTTGCATACCCTAACCAACCCTATCGCATTCTTTTTATACTCCTTGTGAAACTACCATCTTGCCCTTCAGCCCTTCTCATGTGCTATTTCTTTTTACGTCTTTGAAAAGTCAACAGTGGCTGTGGCCCCCCTTGATTCCTTGCATTACCCCGGACCCAAACTTGCACCTTGTCCTCAAGGTGAAAAGCAGGAAACATCATCTTAATTTGCTGAAAATCTTCCCAGGTGGCCTCCCAAACTGCCAGTCCTTCCCATTTGATTAAAACCTCCGTTTGCCCACTGCCATCAGCTGCGCTACGAACATCTAATAACTCTGAAGGGGACACTTCCATGATCAACTCTCGGGACAATTGAGGCGGAATGTTGGGAGCATGGTTGTGTTGTCCTATTGCTTTCTTCAACTGTGAAACATGAAATACCGGGTGGATTGTGCAATTCGAAGGTAACTGCAGACGGTACGCCACTGTGCCAATGCGAGCTAATACCGGAAAAGGACCATAGAATCTGGCAGCCAATTTCTCACATATACGCCGAGCCAGTGATTGCTGTCGGTATGGTTGTAGCTTCAAATACACCAATTCTCCCACCTGAAACTCGACATCCCTGCGATGTGCATCCGCATACTTTTTCATGCGGTGCTGAGCTCGGACTAACTGGGACTTAATCTCATCCAGGAGTGCATCACGCTCCAATAACTGGTTCTCCAATTCAGCCACTGCAGTGCTGCCTTTCTCAAAACGCACCAGTGCAGGTGGGTCACGACCATACACCACTTTAAAAGGGGTGCAATTTAAAGACGCCTGAAAAGAGGTGTTATACCAATACTCGAGCCATGGGAGCCACTTAGCCCACGAGGTGGGTTGTCCATTAATAAAACAGCGCAAATAGCATTCCATAATCTTATTTACCACTTCAGTTTGGCCGTCGGACTGAGGATGGTATGCTGAACTACGATGCAGCTTGGTCCCTTGGGACTGAAAAAGCTCTTTCCAGAAATTGCTCAAGAACACCCGATCACGGTCTGAGACAATAGTAGCTGGAATTCCATGGTGTCGGACTACTTCCCTTATAAAGATCTGGGCTACTGAGTGGGCTGTATAAGGGTGCTTAATCCCGATAAAGTGGGCGTATTTGGACAACCGGTCTACCACCACCAAAACTGTATCCACCCCCTGACATCGTGGTAATCCATCCACGAAATCTAATGAAATGTCCTCCCAAATCTGCGTAGGTATCGGAAGTGGCTGTAAGAGTCCTGCTGGCTTCAAGGAAGCAACCTTGTTTTGTTGGCATATCCCACATGCCTGTACGTAGAGCTTCACTGCTCTGCGCATACCCGCCCAAAACCATTCCTGGGCCAACCGCTGGTACGTTCGAAACTCACCGGAATGACCCCCCACTGCACTATTATGATACTCCTCCAACAATTGTTGCACTAAAGTGGATTGGGCAGGGATGACAATGCGTCCTTTATACTTTAAAATGTCATGATCCACAGAGTAGCCCTTTGGAACTGGCCGCCCCTCTTTAATATCCATCTGCAGCTGTTGAATAAATTGGTCAGCCTGGATTTGAGGTAGAAGAGTGACCCAGTTCACTCCACACGCTGTAACAAGGGCTCCTAATTCAGTTTGGGCGACAAACTCTCGTGACAAAGCATCAGCGATCCGGTTTGAGGCACCGGATTTGTAGTGAATATCAAAAGAGAACCCCATCAATTTGAAAACCCAGCGTTGATATTCGCCCCCTACTTCTCGCTGTTCAAACAGAAATCGCAGGCTTTGTTGATCGGTGCGCACAACAAACTTTCTACCCATTAAATAGTGTCGCCACTTTTGGACCGCAAACACAATCGCCATCAATTCCTTTTCATAAATCGACTTCAAACGATTACGGGGCCCCAACAGCTTGCTGAAATAGGCGATTGGGTGATTGTTCTGCAGTAACACGGCCCCAACACCGAACCCCGAAGCATCGGTTTCGACGACAAACTGCTGTTCAAAATCAGGCAAAACCAGGATTGGGGCTTCCATCATTGCCCGTTTGAGAGTCTGGAAGGCCGTAGTAGCTTGGTCAGTCCAGTGGTAATTGTCCTTTTTTAACTGATCTGTGAGGGGGGCTGCGATATGAGCGTAGTTCCGAATGAATTTTCGGTAATACCCCGTGAGACCCAAAAAACCCCTCAACTCTTTGAGAGAAGTCGGCAGGGGCCATGCCTGCATAGATTGAATTTTCTCCTCATCTACGGACACCCCAGCTGCTGAGATAACATGCCCCAAATAAGCGACCTTATCTTGCCCAAACACACACTTCTTCTTATTGACATACAACTGATGCTGCTGCAGCACCTGGAACACAGACCCAACATGCTCAATGTGCTCCTCTGAACTGTGGCTGTAAATCAAAATGTCGTCGAAAAAAACGAGCACAAACTTCCGTAGAAACGGCCTAAACACATCATTCATGATAGCTTGGAAGGTTGCTGGACCATTGGTCACGCCAAAGGGCAAAACCCGAAACTCATAGTGTCCCTCGTGCGTACGAAACGCAGTTTTAGGGATGTCTTCCTCACGCATACGGACCTGATGGTACCCAGACTTTAAGTCCAACTTTGTAAAAATCACTGCGCCCTTCAGCTCATCTAGAAGCTCGTCAATTACCGGAATGGGAAATTTGTCCGGCACTGTAACTTTGTTTAGAGCTCTGTAATCGACGCAAAAGCGCCATGATCCGTCTTTCTTTTTAACCAACAGGACCGGGCTCGAGAAGGGGCTACTGGACAGCTGGATAATGCCTGCCTTCAACATATCATTGACTAGTTTCTCAATTTCATTTTTCTGAACTTGCGGGTAACGGTAGGGGCGGACATTAATTGGGTCCGTGCCTTCTTTCAAAACAATAGCGTGGTCATGACTGCGTTTCGGAGGCAACTCATTCGGCCAATCAAAAATCCCCTTATACTGCACTAAGGTGGCTTGCAGAAACGACGGGCACACCACCTCCTGTGACTCCCCCATGATTTCCCCCGTGGCCAGAAAATTAAATTCCACCAAGTAACCCTGCTTCTCTTTACGGAGGTTATGGACCATGGCCTTTAATGAAATACCACTGCGGCCCAAAGAAGGATCACCTCGTAACGTCACTGAATCTCCACCCAACTGGAAACGAATGGTCTGAGTTTTCCAGTTTGTAGTCATAGTCCCTAGTTTCTCCAACCATTGTATCCCCAAAATTACATCAGAGTTGCCCAAATCTAATGGCAGGAAATCCTCCACAATGACTAACCCTTGCACCTCGACCACCACTGATTTACAGAGGCCAGAGCCTTGTACCGAATCCCCTGTCCCCAATGACACCCCAAAATCTTTAGATGGAAGTACTGGGATCCCCAACTTGTTAACCGCCTCCTTTGAAATGAAATTATGCGTAGCCCCGGGATCCACCATAATTACCACCTCACTACTACCAATTTGACCCCGGAGTTTCACGGTACGCGGACTAGTGAGGCCCATGACGGAATTTAATGAAATTTCAGGTTGGGGGGAGTTGGGACATACCTCGCTGGGCTCATCCGAACTAGGACTCGGGATGCCATGGTCCGTTTCATCATCCTCTGTATCAGCTGTCAAAAGCACGCTTAACTCCTTACGCTTACAGCGGTGGCCCAATGACCATTTATCATCACACCTGTAACAAAGGCCTTTCTCTCTTTTAAGCTGGAGCTCTTTGTCACTGAGGCGTCTAACCTCGCCACTCCCACCTATACTTGCCCCTGAGGAACCTGGAACCCTTGGGGAGACAGAGCCCGTTGAATAAGTAGAATTCGTGGTCTTAAAAGACTGTGAAGGGGCCAATTGAGAGAAAGAGCTTTTACTAGCTGCCATGGTCCATGCTCTAGTGGTGTCTCGCTTCTGCCCGCCTATACGGAGCTTATCTTCAACCATCATAGCTAAATCCATTGCTTGGTCCAGGTTTTTAGGTCCCAACAAACGGACCTCCACTCTCACCTCATCCTTCAACCCATTCAAGAATTGTCCCTTCGCGATTTCCTCCGGTACCCTGTCCAGTGGGGCGAGAAGCTCAATAAACTTTCTCCGATAGTCCCCCACACTCCCAGTCTGCTTATGAGCTAACCACTGTTCCTGGAGTGTCCCAGTTGCAGTGGAACGAAACTGGCGGCGAACCATTGTTTTCATTTCTTCCCAATTTTGGATCGGCCTCCAACGATTTTCCCACTGAAACCACAACAGAGCATCACCCTCGAGGGCTACAATGGCTGCCTCCAACTTGTCTTCCTCAGATAATCGATAAAACTGATGATATCTCTCCGCCCGCAAGATCCACCCATCTGGGTTGACCCCATCAAACAGGGGCATGTCAAGTTTCTTAAAACGCCAATTAGTGTTCTGCCCACTGAAATTTGACCCCCCGCCTGGGCCGCCCCCGGAACCCCTTCCGCCATGACTACCATCTCCAAACCCCACTCCTTTACTGTGGTGACTACTCTCGCCCATGTCCCCAATTCGCTCGAATTGAGACACAACTCCGGGGTGAGGCTGTTCGGCTGAGCTGTGGGACAGCTGAGTGTGTTTCGAGAGTAGATCTCGCATCGTCACTCGCATCTCAGCCTGGAACTTGACCTGGTCATCTTTCAACATACCAATTAGGGCTTCGTGATGTTCTCGTGTACGATTAATTCGGCCCTCCAGCCGAGCGGTGGTTTCATCGATCTGGGCTTCCTGTCGTTGAAATGTTTCCTCAAAACTTTTCACGAAACGCCCCGTGAGGGACTGCTCCATGGCTGCCATGCCAGCCTTAATAGCGGCGGATACTTCTGCCGCCACCGTCTCTCGGAGAGTGCTCTGAAGCGACTGAAGCTGCTCCTCTAAATTCTCAACCCGCTGTGCCGCCGTAGGGGGTCCCATCGTCACCGCTCTGATACCAATTTGGAACAGATTACTACGGAAATATGATTGTTTCACTCTACTGAATAGTAATTAACACAGTTCAGCTTCACTACTACAATATTTAGGTCTACTTCTACTACAATTAACCCCAATTCGAGGAAGAGGACGCCTCCTTAAGACATATAAAATTACTACAGACTTTGCATACCCTAACCAACCCTATCGCATTCTTTTTATACTCCTTGTGAAACTACCATCTTGCCCTTCAGCCCTTCTCATGTGCTATTTCTTTTTACGTCTTTGAAAAGTCAACAGTGGCTGTGGCCCCCCTTGATTCCTTGCAAGATGCTAACGGCAACTTGCGACCAATAGATATAAAATAATATAAGAAAATAATATAAGAAAACATATTAATCTCTACGCCGCGGAGAATGTGCATCAACTGTCAATACGCGCTCAACTCTCAGAGATGCATAATTCTGGTATTTAAGATTTCTTTTCTAATATATTCCATGTCTAAATTAAATATAAATAAAATTAACTCAAGAATCGAATACTAGAACTTTGTGCAGCGGCCAAATTGTTTGTCCGCCCTGCTTTATAAAAGTTTTACTATTTTAGATATCCATTCAAATAGGAACTAGTTCTCCTCAAAACTAAAGAACCAGTATATTCCGTGTATTATATTTATATTTTTTAAGAGAATATTTCATTCTTTCAAAAAAAGAAAAAAAAGAATATTTCATTATTCATTTTTACATCTCTCTAATTTCAAAACAAATAATCAACACGGCAAAAACTTCCCCATCAGCCCAAAAGTAACCACTCCGAATTTACATGTGAAAGTGATGCGTATATATTTTGTATATATGTATTACTGTTTAGTAGTCTAGAAATAAAATTAGAGTCTTTACAGGGTTGTTGAATATATTCAAGCCTAAATTATTATTTTTGCTCATCAATTTTGACTTTTGATCAATACCCTTTAATTGTTTTTCCTTCAAGTTTTTAGTTGAATCAACAAGTGATTGAACAGATTGCAGCTATGGCTACCAGCGGGAACAAGAATATCAATGCAAAATTGGTTTGTTTTCTCATTCTTCATCTTTTAAATTCTTGAAATTCATGCTTTTTTGTATGTTTATGTTGTTGGTTTGTAGTGTGTGTGATTTTTTGATGTGGGTTTTGTGTAAGTTGGCTCATTGACTACTTGTTAGCTGTTTTTGTTGCCTCTTTGATGATCGTACAAGATGCTTTTTTGGCTAACAAGTTTGTGTTTTTGTGTAATTTGATGGCTGATATATAATCTTGCTTATCTTATTATGTAAGGCTACAGATTGTCTGTGTGACTGTTCATATGAAATTATCTGACTTGTGTTCTCTAGAGTACATCTGTTGAATCATCCTGTTTACAGACAAGTTATGTTCTACCAATTCTCAGGGTAGAGATATATTCTTGTTAGCAGGGCCAGGGGGATGGGGGTTCCTGGGGCGTGGTACCGGTCGTTTAAGCGGTATATCAATGATCAAAGTCAAAATTTTAGCCTATATGTAAATTATGTCAATAAAAGTGGCTGGCTCGAATTAAGTGAGAGTTGAGAATGTTTGCTTGTCTTTATATAATGTATAAATATTTAGATATCTTTTCTTCGTTATTAGATATTTTTGCATAGTCTCCAGAAAAGTACTCGTATGATTTTATCAATTCGGCGCGTCTTGCTAAAAGCTCCATTTGCATTCAGGTGCTTCTGGGAGATGTTGGAACCGGAAAATCAAGCCTGGTTTTGCGGTTTGTAAAAGGGCAATTCATTGAATTTCAGGTAAACCTATCATCTTTCAATGTTTTTCACTGGGTTCTGCAAGTAATGAGAGCAATAGTATCTTCCTAGAAATTTCTGCTCAGATTAATTTGCTATTATTTTCCAGGAATCAACAATAGGCGCTGCATTTTTCTCGCAAACAGTGGCTGTTAACGAGGCAACTGTAAAATTTGAAATATGGGATACTGCTGGTCAAGAGAGATATCATAGCTTAGCTCCAATGTACTATAGAGGAGCTGCAGCTGCAATTGTCGTGTATGATTTAACAAACCAGGTGAGTCCTTTAAGCTACTGCAGGCCTATGCTATTGCCTCTTATTCAAACATCTTGTTAAATAATACTATATTATTATCAACTCACGAACTTCACCAAATCTCTGCTAGACATGCATATTTCAGATGCAGGTTTTTTGCCTTTTCATTGAAGAAATCATTAATATATTAAAAAAAGAGAGAACTCTTAAAAGAGATCAGAATTATTGTTTTTGCCTTTTGTTTAGTGTGAGATCCTCTGATTAAACTAATTTCATGATTCTGAATGAAATTTGATATGCAAAGGACACTAGTACTTTCATGTATAAGTAACCATTGAAAATATACTTTGTAGGCCTCATTTGATCGGGCAAAAAAATGGGTTCAAGAGCTTCTGTCTCAAGGTAAATTATGTTACTATGTTCATCTTATATTTCTAGCTCCTTTAGTTTCATTGTTCTTTTCTGTTATTTTTGAACTGATAAGTGACCCATTTTTGGTGTACTTGGGCCATTGGCTCCTGAACCCCAAACACATGGGAACTTTACTGTAAAAAGGTATCCTATCACACCTTCATTCTATAAATATAATTATCTCTGGCGGGAGAAGAGATTGTTCCTGACGTGATGATTAATTCAGTTTAATTTTATTTTACTTTATTGTAGTGGGATTGTTAGATTACCTTCAACAAAATTGTGAGGTTGTGATAACTATAGGGGTGTGGTTATGGTTTATATATTCTCTGTGTGCTAACTGTCAAAAGTACTTATGACTCTTCATTTCTTCCTTGGGCTTAAGGCAACTCAGACATGGTTATGGCACTTGCTGGAAATAAAGCTGATTTGTTAGATGCAAAGGTGGTGGCAACAGAGGCAAGTACATTCATATACTGTTGAGATGTGGCGGTATTATCATGCAACTATCTTTGTTTACATCTATTAACTCCTAATAAATGTGTAGGTTTTTAGACGACCTCACTCGAGCGCTGATCGATTGAAATATAATATTCCCTTACATAACTGCAAATAGGATCTATAATTAATTCTAGTAGTTGAGTGGACTTTAACCATGTATCTCTTTCACTTTGGTAGCTAAACAAATGTCAGACAAATTATTTTGAACCAATGATTTTAGCTTAGTTGAGGCTCTCATTTGTGACCACTAGCTTGATCTAACAAAGATGAACTTGACTGCCTGAGGATAATTTTTTTTACTAGATTTGCATAAACTCTCAAATATTAATTTTTACCTTGTTTTGTAAAGAGATTTATTTGTAATCTGTTTTGTGTGAATGTTTATTGCACTACTACGTAAAAGATAAGTATTGTCTTCTTTTTTTTATATACAATGAGGAAATGAGAATGGGTATGCTTGTTTTTTTATCATGCTCTAGGTGCTATGCAAAAGCAGTATGGGTATCGGTTTACGAATTCTTTAACTTTTACTTTTGTAGGAAGCACAAAGATACGCACAAGAAAATGGTCTCTTCTTCATGGAAACGTCTGCAAAAGCTGCTACCAATGTCAATGACATATTTTATGAGATTGGTAAGTTTACTATCCTTGCACAACATTAGCTTCATTTTCTTTGGGTGTCACTAATACAGAGCATAATAGCTTTACTATAAAGGTCTAGTCTAGATTCAGCATATTACCAGGCATTAATGGTGGAAAAGTATCATATGTTAAAAAGCCATGCTGTCTATTATGAGAAACTGCGTGAAAAAAATCTTACCCTTAAACAATCTGTCAGTGTGGAAAGATGTGACCACAAGAATGAAGTCTATGTATCTATATATGTATATTTATGTGCATCGTATTTTTAGTTATTGAGCTTAATGCAATTACCTGGAGCTATATATGTTTGTCATTCTTTCTCACAATTGACCATTGTGTGACCGTTTTCTGTATTTATGTCTTGGATTGATTCTTCTTATACAGATATCATGGTTCTCCTTCCCAGTTTCATTTATTACCTGTCTAAATGATTTCCTTCAGACTGCCTTGTTTAAGTTGACTTGCATCATGCTTAACATTCTCAATGACATCTGCAAAAAGGTTCTTGGAGCTCTCTGTAACTAGGAGTCATGATGGAAATATATTTGCGAGTTGACATTTTGTGAATTCTCGTGATTGTTTACTCATTATTATTGTTTTGTTGTCAATGAACTGAGCTTGGTCTTGCTCTTATCGGTTATTCTTTTGGTTACAGCAAAGCGACTACCTCGCCTGCAGCCTGCACCAAAGCCATCAGGAATGGTTCTTACCGATAAACCTGCAGGGCCAGCAGCTTCTACTTGTTGCTCTTAAAGCATATAGTTCTTATTAATTATCAAAGTGCGAGACACCACTGTATGTTCTCGTTGACAATATACTCCAGCATCCTTGATCTGGAGCCTGTGCAGAACTGTTGTTTAGCTTCTTATTTTTTTCCCTTCCCCAAGCAATGACGTGACAGTGAGAGTCTTTTCATGTAATGAAATTGTTTTACATAATTGATCTCCGTTTTGTTAGTTGACATCAATTAGTTTCTTGGAAATAGAATGTCTCTGGAATCTGTTGTTCTTCGCAGTAGATTGCTACATGTTATGGATTAACAAGTTGACTCTGGACGAAGTAGATAGTTCTGTGATCGAGCTTATAAGTTATAACATCTAATGGCTCGAGTCCGGCCTGTTACCAAATAATTTTTTTCCTGACATTTTATAAAGATTCCTGATTCATCAAGGATATTTAAAAATAGAAATTTAATTATTATCAGTAATTAGCCAAAAAGGACAGTATAAGGCACATCGGTTCATTTCAACCAATATTCAGCTTCAAAAGCATCGTCAAAAGAATGAGGTTGGGACCTGCGTTTAAAATCTGGTGCTCAGTTGTAATTCAGCTGCAGCATCAGCTCCCAGACAATATATTCAGCGTTGTGATCATTCGGCCAAGTGCTTTAGAAAAATCGGAATAGAAAGATTCACAAGCCAACCATATATATATAAGCATTTACAGCAGTTGGATTTCTACTTGTCGAAACAAAATACCTTCATTTTCCTTGCCCTAATTTATACAAGTAAACTACTGGGAACAGTTTTCGGAAATGAAACTGTCGAGAGACAGCAGTGTGCCTTGTCGATAACCTCTACAATTTCTTCGCTAATGTTGATCTCAATCCCTTCACAATCTTTCCAAACCACATTAAATTCATGATCCCGAGTGCAGCTGGCACAACAAATATCAAATTACGTCCTACAATGTGCATCTGCATGACCTGCCATTCATTCACGTTTTTTTAGACAATGGTTATATGCACACGATAAATTCCATGATTTGAAAAACTGGCGACGAAAACTTTGAATATATCGAAAAATCTTTCGAGTTTTCTTTAATTAATGAGAGCTAATGATGGATGCTAGACTCCAACTTCTCTTATCTTACACAAGCAAACTGAGGTATGAATGGAAACCGATAGTCACTTTTGAATTTTATATATAGAAGATTAATTAAGCACACAAGGGAACTAATGATGCGTTGTAGGTATTTGTCAACTAGAATGACCAGGATAGATATAGTTCGGAAATCGGGAGGAGTACCTGATCATAATGCAAATGCACATGGTAAAACATGTAGACAAACAGCAATATTCTTGCAACCTGCATCACAAAATCAGATCAGCAAATATATCTAACTAAAAATTTAAATTTCAGTTGACGGGGAGAAAAGGATTGTACAAAAGACAGCAGATATTGATGATAACTTCAAGAAGAATATGTCTTCATCAGGTAAGCAAACAAATTTGCAAGAAAAAATTATGGAGGTCCATATCTAGTTTTGGTTCCAATATATTAAAGACAAACTCACCAGCCAAGCAAAGAATATCACCACTCCGTTAATCAGATAAGCATTAGACCTCTTCAAACCAGCAGTATCCAGGAACCTGCATGAGACCAGAGGACATTCTAATATGCACTTGCATTTAAACAAAATGATTGCTCGACTCTTCAAAACGTACCATCTCATGTTTATCTCTGGAGTTGTCACCTCAGAAATAAGGACCATAAAAGTATAGAGCTGACCCTCCCCAGTTAGCAAGGAATATGCTACAGCAATTCCAGAAAGAGAGTGATGAATGACCTGAATGCAAATACATTAAGGTCATCAGACATCAGGGTCAAATATATGTTTCAATGGTATCCACAGAGATTAATTTCTGTATCTGGGAACAAGAATTGAAAAACCTATTGCAACAAAATATGGTAACACAAAATTTTCTCCTTTTATTTGTTTTCAACAAGTCCTGGCTGTAAATGGTTGTCGTGTAAACTGCGCAGAAAACCCTTGCCACATCATGATACATAGAATAACTTTTAATACTGATAAAATGAGGCTTTGACCTATAGGCTTTGGAAAGTAATACAAAATACTCATCTGTGATTTTGATTTCATTAGCAGTTGGTGTAGCAATTTAATAAATCTGATGGTTATGAGTGAAGGTAGACATTGAAAAGAACAATTTGTAGTGGAACAATGTGAAGTGCAGGCACTGAATGAAAAGAATCTATTATGTATAAGGAGTTGAGAAAAAGGCCCCTATGTACGTCCAACCTAACCTAACTTACCGAAGTACATAGTATAGTTTAATGATCCATTTTGTAATCATATGGTTTAAAGCTGTTTCTGTAATTACAAAATTTCCCCGCCTCCCACATCCACATATAAAATCCTTTAAAACCTCAATTAAATTAGGTAAGTATTTAGAAGCATTAAACTCATTTGTGATTCAAGAAACATTTTAATTATTGCAGAATATTAGCAATATCGAGACAATTATTAAGCAAGTGCCATTGGGTATGGATCTTCCATTGATAAATATACTTACATACTCCATTCCACCCAAAGCAGGATATAGCCAGCAGATCATGGCAAGGTCTGAAATAAAGTAGCCGACAGAAAGCTGCCCAATCACATGTAAAACTGTTATTAGTCCTTTTTCACGATATAACACCAGACAATCTAACAATAGAATCAGAGATTGCTTTAATTAAATATAAGTGTTTTAATGGGTCTTATTGTGTTTCATGTAAGCTCGAAGGGTTCTCATTTGAAAGACATGCACACACTTATGAATCACTGGACTGGAGAAAAAAATCCCTTAGTTTGATTTAATCCCAACAAAAAGCTGCCGATCATTTACAATGTAAATGACTAGACAATCAAACAAGAAAGATTAGAGATTTCTTTGATTAAATAAATTTTTTATAGGGTCTTGTTATGTTTCATGTATCTCAAGTTTCTCATTTGACAGACACGCACACACTAATCAATCGATAGACTGAAAACATAAACATGCCCTAGTTTGCATATAAACTATAAAGTAAATAGAGACAAATAATTGTCCATCTCAGCATGAAGAAAGCATAAAGGAATACAGAAGAATTAGGCCCTTCCCCAACCCGAAGCAAATAGTAGACAATCGACAAGGTGGGAGAGGCCCCAGTAATTAGTAAGAGAAAAGACAAAGAATGGTTTAAACGAACTAAAATTCGTATTAGTACATACATGACAACTTGATGGTAATATCATGGATGAACTTTATCTGAGATGGAGGATCATTTTTTGCTCAAGACAATAAAATGAAAATCCAAGTGGTAAGATTTGTATTAGTCTAATTAACATATGTAATAGCTTTTGTGATAGTCTGCATAAATTCAATTCCAAAATTAGATCACCGGCGAATAGTAGGAAGAGTGATAAGAATGGGCTTATATTACCAATTCAGCAACTCTTGACTACTTTAGTTTAATTCAAAGTAAAATATTTTAATTTTACACTCAGGGATCACTATACCAGAATATTAGAACCACACTAAGTTTTTTCACTACTCTATTCTCTCTGCACTTAGCTAACACTAATCCCTCCAGTCCCATCCTAATTTCAACTTATCCATTGTATTTTCATCCTATTGCTCTTATAATGTGATTCAAGCTTATTAATGCTCACATAATCAGATTATTAAATCCACAGACACTAGAAACTAACTAGATGCAATGGAATGTGTTGCAATTATGCACTTGATAGGGTTCATTGCTAAAATCAGAAGGTTTGAGGTTTCCAAATAATGTATGTTCATTTATAACTAGATAAAAGAAACAAAAGGAATCTGTAATAATATCATATGAAACTGAACAACATATCAAACTGATACTTACTCCTAAAGCGAAAGATGAAAGTTGTGAACTTCGAAAGGTGATATTTCCAGCTATAAGGTGATCAGAATAAAGATCTGACCAGAACACGAAATACAAAGACATCGTTGAAATGAATATGGCATGGGCGGTAGACATACCACTGCAGAAAATATTATGATACATTAGAAGAAAACCACTAAAAGCATACTGCAACAGCAATGCGTTCTACACCAAACTAATTGGCAAGATGCAGAAAGGATATGTTAATAAATACAACATTTTAAAAATTTATGATGTTGAGTTGATAATTAATAATAACAGTATAAGATCAATAAGGATATTATAGAAATAATGCACATGTATTCAATTCACCGGTTATTCCATTCAATTCGCTGAATTTTTGTAAGTCCGGCATATGTCCTGAAGTACGATGTGCTGATCAAGTGAGAAAAATCATAGACCTGCGAAGGAAAACTTTTTGGATTGAATGAGCCAACAACACGATAACAAATATAGTAGATCACTACAAAGACCAATAACTTGAACCATTTAAAGTTTCAAACAAAGGGTATATTCAAAATAAATATACCATCATACATTGGCAAATAAGTAGATGTGCAAGCATATCCAACTATCTAAGCAATGATATCTAAAATTAGTTTAACTAACTTTTATTCAGTCCAATGAAAACCACTAAAAAATAAGAAAATTGGATTTGAACTTGCCATTTTGCTCGCGAATATACCACTAAGGACTGATGTGTATGATAGATATGGATCTGAAAGTAAGTAACTCTTAACCAGTTCGGCCTGATTCTGAACAGATTTAAACTTCATCGCTGCCCTTTTAGAAACTGCCATGTAGACTGATCTATTGGGTCATATAGTAATTCGATTGGCTTTTCCTAAGAAATTCTAATATCTTCAACAATTTGACTTTAGTCCATCCAGCATCCTGTAGGATAAAACACAGAAAAATGTGATTTAAAAAAACAAAATCTTTAACTATATTTTGTCTCTAAAAGGAGTGCTACAATATTGCATCATTATAAATTAGATTATCATGTGCACCATTGGCTGCAAATTTGGTAAATTCAGATATATATACAGAATTGATATTGGCTGATTATCAACATTACACCACGTTTCTAATGTTGCATCCTTACTTTACTTTCTGAACTTATGATGATTACCATGGTAATGGACGGATGTCACTCACAGTGTTATTAAACGCGATATGCGCACGGAAGCACAAAGGCCACCTGGAGCATAAGTGCAATGCGCAGATTCATCAACGACAAATATATACACATATATAAATGATATACAATGTAGAATAATGTTAATTTATAGATAATAAGACATTAAATTGATAAAGTAACCAAATTCGTCATCATATAGATCCAAAGTAGAACAATTTAAAGCCAAAGTAACAAAGAATTGCAAAGTTAGTCCATTCTTCTTCGTCATCAATGTTCACAAAATCAATATCTTCATTAATATGATTCAAATCCTCAACAAAGTCTTCTTCATCATCCACAAGTCATGTGTGTATATACAAAAATTGTACGTATAAATAAATTTATACATACAAGATATGTGTATCTTATATATATGTGTATATATATGCAAGAATCATATAAAAAGATGAGTTTAATCTTTGTTTCCCGTTAGATAGCTATCATTCTTGTACGTATATCCGGTTTGTATCTATCAGTGTCGTTGCTACAAGGTTTATAGGGTTTTTTTGACCTTTTCTTTTGAAAATGACCCATCTTTACAGAAGCGTGCTTATCTTGCGCCTTTTGAACTGCGCATAAGCGCTCGAGTCGCATAAAAGCGAGCGCATCACTGAAACTACTACAGTCCCCCACCCCCCTACCCCCCTCCCCATCCTCCACACATTTTTTTACTTTAGTGTCATGTCTTATTTGTTAAGAAACTAAATGTCATAGAAATTAGACCAGTTCCATTTTGAAGCTTCATTAGGAAGAGTATCCACAAGACAATTAGTTTGAACAGTAAATTCATGACCATGACCAGACTACTACTGTTTATACAATTTCATACTAAAATAGTAGTTATAGACAGATATGGCATAGAAAAGTTGGGACATTACAGGGCATATCTGAAGCAGGCTACTTAAAGAGAAGGTAATAAGAAAGCCACAGAAAGGTCCAACACCAAGTGTTGCCCTTTTGCCAAATCAGGACTTCCGTCTCCATCCTAACAATGCCAATTTACCAACTGATAAAAATTACACGAGTTCTGAAAGATCTATCAAGTTTCGGTTTAAATCATTAATGTGGTTGGCATTTCAAATCTTCTACGCAGATAACATTTTCCAACAATTTCCAATAGTTGTGACTTGTGAGCATAAACAAATTATGATCCCATCTCCTAAAAGGATCCGCATTACAATTTCTTTACCTTAATAAGCAAACACAATATCAAATTGCCATCCACATTTTACGGTTTTCAAATCAGTTATTGGTACATATATACAGCACAAACATTTACAAATCGTTAATTTAAAGAAACATAAACATCCCGCCACAACATTTTAATATTCACATCACCGTATTCAATAACACATTATACTTTCATGAACTTCAAAACATACATATATGAATAATTCAAGCTGAAAAACAATGTGCATGCATCTTAACACAGGAAATCATACTACAAAAAAACTATCAATATAAACTACATATTTCAACAGAGATCCAAGAAAAACCCCAATATCAAATTCAACCAAATCACAAGAATCACAAACAAGAGCCCCAACAAGTGAGATCACAATCATAAAATCAAACCCTCATAAAAATACAAACTTTAAAATACCCAGATACTAATTAACAATCAGATTGAATAAGAATCAACCCTTTTACCTGAATCAACCATGGAACACAATCGCGAAGCATAAAACAAAACCCAATGATCCAGCAGCTGATCTCCAATAGATTTAAAAGAGAAACAACAAAAGGGTGTTCAAGATTCGCAGAGATTGAAGTGTATATATCAATTATACATACAAAACGAGCCACGAGAATGGTGAGGTTTAATGAATGTGGTCTGTTTGTGTGTATAGATTGGAGTAACAAAAGCACAAAACAAAAACAAAGCCCAGTATTGAAAAATGTCAAGTCAAAACAAAAAAAAAAGAAAAAGAGATGGGGACTAAATTGGAATTTTGTGTACAATTTGTATGGACAATGGAAACTGGAAACTATATGGAAAATCGGAGGCTTGGAGTTTGGATATAATCAGTTGGCAAAAAGGGAAAATGTGGAATTTAGAAGGACTTATTGCACTTTGTAACCCCACACTTTGGCTGATTAGCAAATCAGACTCCACACTTTAAAATGTGATAGTTTGTAACTATGGCCCACACATCCGTTAAAAACAACCGTAACTGTTTGAGAGGTAACCGTGTGTATATTAGTTTCTAACAGCTACTTTACCCCATGTGACCTCTCAAAATTTATGTATTATATTTTAAAATTATTCCTGAACACACACAACAATATATATTAAATTACAAATAATTTTTAAAATATGTATTTATTTCAAAATTTTAAAATAAGTTACATCGTTTATGTAAAAATAAATAATTTTTCAGATTCTAAATCTAAATACGTATTTTAAAAATTATTTTAAATTTTTTTACATCGGTGTGTGTGTTCAGAAATAATTTCTAAATATGATACATAAATTTTGAGGGGTCACGTGGAGTAAAATAACTATTAGAAACTAATATACACATTGTTACCTCTCAAACAGTTAAAGTTAACGGCTGTTTTTAATGGATGTGTGGGCCAAGGTTACAAACCGAAAGCTAAATGAAACTTAGAGTTACAAACTGTCACGTTTCAAAGTGTAGGGTCTGATTTGTTGATCAGCTAAAATGTGGTGTTACAAAATACAATAAGCTCTATTTAGAAGCTGGTTTTTAGAAAATTTTAGATGGTATAGTTATTAAATTAGGGGTTTTATCGGATGAATATTTAAATTAATTGATGTTTCACAGTTGATGGATCGGAAATTCGGAATAATGGTTTGAGCTCAATTTGTCAATTTTGAAAATTATATTTAAATAAATTAAAAATATTGTGATATGTCTAAGTACTTTAAATAATAAACTTAAATAATTTAAATGAAAATAATTTAAATTAATAATAAAAATAATTAATTCATTTTCTTTAATTAATCAACAATATATATACGATGCTATCCACACACATATAAGAACAAAATTACACAGTATCCAAGGTTTGGTTCATGTGGGTTCAAATTCATGTTCGAACAAGGATTTGATTCAATAAATATTCTGAAAAGCTTTAAAAATCTGTTGTAATACTAATTCTTTACTCAATTTTAAAGTTTAGAATTAAGAAGTTGTTTAAACAACTTATTGGAGATGTTCATACGTCACCTAAAAGTCTAAAACAACACGAAGAACCTAGACGCGAAACACTCACTTCTCTTCCAAAAACAATAAAAATAACATTTTAAAAATTGTACAACAATGAAATTACCTTTCTTACAATAAGCCTCAATATAACTAACTACTCCCTCCGTCCTCCGTATATACGCAGGAGGAGCGACACACACTCTTTAATATTTCTCTAAAATATAATATATAATTTATTTTTGAAATTTTTTTTCTGAATAAAAATTTAATATTAAATTCTTTTCAATAAAAGAAAAATTTTAAAAGTAAATTATATGATCACATTTTATAGAAATATTGAAGTATGTGTCAAATAATGAACGTATAAAATACGAAAGGAGTATGTATAGTTCTAATATGACAACTTTTGTCAAGAGGGAGTATGTTTTGTGATATTAAGCTATTAACTGAATAATCAACAATAATGATCTGATCAACGACTTACTTTTTAATTTTTATATGATTTGTTCAATAGAGGGTATGAGTATGCAGTGTAATAAATTAATTCTAATTACACATGTGAGTATAAAAATAATTTGTGTAAATAACTTATAGCTTCATTATTGACTCGATTGAAGTTGGAAACAGATTGTAGCTTCATTATTGACTCGATTGAAGTTAGAAACAACTTGTAGCTTCATTCGAGATTCATTTGAAGTCGAAAACAACTTGTAGTTTTATTTTCGATTGTTTGAAATTGGAATTAACTTGTAGTTTCATTCTTGACTCGTTTGAGGCGGTAAACAACTTGTAGTTTCATTCTTGACTCGTTTGAGGTTGTAAACAACTTGTAGTTTCATTATTGACTCGATTGAAGTTGGAAACAACTTGTACCTTCATTATTGACTCGATTGAAGTTAGAAACAAATTGTAGCTTCATATATTATAAAATTAAATTTCAAAAATAAAAATAATTCACTAAAATATATCAGCATTTTCAGCCTCGTCTAAACTTATAAATTGAAATTCACTCATAATTTTTTTATAAAAACGTTGAGGCTTTACTTATTCCTCCAAAGCTGGCCTAATTTTTAAGCCCACCCAGACACATCGTAATCAAGACTTGAGTTTTAAGCGAGTGTGTAAAGGCCATCAAACAAAATATGGTTGATACGAAGCACTGCAATCTTAACTAGTTGCGGAAGCACCCAAAGGAGATAATTTTGAATATACCCTTGCAAAAAATTATTGGTAGTACTATTTGTTGACCTTATTATGCTTCAAATATTATGAACTCCAGCCAATAACAATTGAAAGTCATTGAAACCTATATAGCAAAAAAAAGAAAAAAAATTGAAATCAGTTGCATTGAATAAGAATAAGACTATACATGGAAGAGGAAGACAGATCACACATGCACTAAAGAGAAATTGACCAAGAAAATATTCATGTAAAGGAATCTGAACGTGTATGTGTTCTTGTGTTAGGGATATTTTCATACTGGTTCTTGCCCGTCTATGTTAATTCGACACCGAAATAATAGAACTTTAATTCGTCAATAATCGAATTTAACTCAAGATTGAACCACTGGAAGTACGAATAATTAAAATTTTATTTTTTTAATATAAACGAGTACTTAAACTTAGAACGCATTTTATTCATCTTAAGTATATGTCACTCGGTCATCTCAGACTAAATTTTGTTTAAATTTTTTTATTTAAGACTATTTATTCAATCGGATTCGTCTTTTATAACCCTATCCGGTAGAATCCCTCTAAATTCTTTAAATAATATTAAATCTCAATCTTAAGAGCAACTCCAAGGGTGTTATACATATTTATTAGCTATAATATGATATATGGATAATCATCTAAAATTATAGATAAAAGGTCTTAGATTCACTTTAATGGTGTTATGTATAATTATATTATCTAAAATTATACATAATAGCTTCAGAGATTTTACAAATGTAGCTATCTCAATTTTAGTTATTTATACTTTTTTGCTAAGAGGTAATGGTTGGAGTGCTTAACTTTTTACATAATATCTAAATAGTGCCACTCGATGCCAACTAGATGCCATGTAGATAATTTGGCTAATGGTTTTAGTCCCTTGAAGATGCTCTAAATCGGGATAATGTTGAAATTTAATAAACATTTTATCATGATAATTAATATATATTTTTTCGAATAAATAATCAATATATATTTTTAATTTTTGTGTTAGATATCGGTCACAACTTTTATATAAAATGATATTTTTAATTGACTATATACTTATTTTTTTTATACACTTCCTGTCATTTATTCTAATGCTAATTTTTACGATTTTTTGTTGAATAACTTCCGCATTGTCTTATATTCTAGAGGAGGGGTTCTCTTCAGTCTTCACAATGCTTTACGAGGCATGGATGCAAGGATTGTGTGGGCTTCCAACGAGATTCGGGGAATGCATTTACAAGGAAGAATGCTGTGCAAGATTGTGGCAGGGCCATTAATTTGTACACAAGAGATCGAGGGGGGAGAACAAGTAGGAGACAAGAACAGTTCACATGAACAATATCGACATGGACTTTGTCATTTGCCTTTTATTACTCCCTCCATCTCAAATTAGATGATCTCGTTGACTTCAGGCACACTATTTGAGGTCCATTGACCACATAGCTACATTGCTTATTTTTAAAATTTTATTTTCGTAAATAAAAATTAATATATGAAATTTTTATTTACAAAAGAAAAATGAGAAAAATAAATTTCAGAAATATACAGTCAATGCACCTTAAATTACGTGCCCAAAGTCAACAAGTTATCTAATTTGGAATGGAGGTAGTATTATTTAATTCGTAAATAATTTCATCTGACTTTATTTTGCTTTATGTGACGAGGACCATAACACTTAACGCCTAGCACCATGCAAATCGATGAATATAATAATTATAAAGAGAGTAAAATTGTTAGGTCACATGCACATACTCCACGTAGTGGGTCTTGTTCTTGTTCGATCAACGTCTATGAAAATGTTATGTAGTTTCTGAATTATCTAGGAGTGTTTAATAATGGGGCCGTTTGGGTTAGCTTAAAAGAAGTGACTTCTTGCTTATAGTAAAGAAGTGGAGTAGAAGTGAGAAGTAAATAAGTTAATAAAGTGTTTGGAAAAGAAGCAGAAGCTGTGAGAGAGAAGCTAGCATTCTCAACTTCTTAAAAGTGCTTCTACTTTTTTGCACAAACGGGTCAAGAGAAGCAGAAGTCAGAAGTAGATTTTGATTCTCTTGGCCAAACAGGCCCAATGTTATTTATGCTTACAGCCTACCACGTTCGAAACCACTCTTATTCAGAAGTCCTTTTCAGTCCAACCCAAAAGAAGAGATTCGAGGATACGCAATAATTGTTATATTCGAATTTTTCGTTGTTAGGTTCGTACTGTGGAATGGGGATCAGTCCAGAAAAAGAAAAGCAAATAATTTTGTATAATCTTTCATTAACGAGTTATGTTGGTAATCAGTCAATTTAATGTAAGGCACGTCATCGGAGTGTCGTCGTTTCTGGACTTTCAAATGATGGGCTCGATTAGGAGTCGAGTTAGCTGAGTTTATAATTTATAATTTGTTTGGGTAATTTTAATTTATAAATAAAATTTATCTTTGTTGTCCTGACAAAGATATATAAGCATGCATTGTCAAAAGAAAAATGTTTGATAAATCGAAAAATAATTTTTATGAATTACCGCTTTTGACTTGAAATTGTTTTTCCAAAAAACATGTCACATCATATTTTCGGATAAAACAACTTTTTAGCGTTTTACACCAGCTCTATTAGAAAGCAGTCATATATTTAAAATTACGATTTATATGACTTAAATGATAAATGCTTGACTTAAGCTATCTATTTAGATAATTTTATATTATTGATTACTTATGAATTATTAAAAAAATAAAAAATTGATAAATTATTTATATTAATATTGAACTTGTTTTCTATTAAAACATTATAGAAATAAATTAAATTTTAAACTTAAGTTTTTAACTTATTTTTAATTTTAAATTAATTTTAACTTACTAAAAGTGATAATTTTCATTTTAAAACCAGAACAAACACGCTTGGCGTAAAGCCAAACAATTTGTGTTCATTTCATGGAATGGAATGAGGGGAGAATGGAATGAAATTTATATTATAAATTGTGAGTGATTAGTGAAATTGTTTATAATTTTCAATCCTTCACTCATTCCATTCTAATTATTTTAACTAAAAATCTTAATGCCTTAATGCCTAAAAATATTACCTCGATTAAATAGTTCCACTGTTATATCCCTCAGCCAAAAATAATGCATCGCCATTGGAGAAAGGCAGTCCCATATCGGACATGCAAGTTTCTTGTTTGACAAAATGTCGAAATCAGTCCCCTTACTATAATATATACTGTTGTTTCACTTCCATCACACATAACGGAGGCCCCGTGAATTGATAGAAACTTTTTTTTTTTTTTTTTTTTTTAAGGGAATTGATAGAAACTTATTTCACCAAAATTGACAGCAGTTTATTATTTCCGTCTTACTCATTTCGCAAATATCTATGATAATTATTTATTCAAAACAATAAATAGTATTATTATTGTTAATATTATAAAAAGAACATTTGTTAAATATTTAAAATATTTAACAAAATAACAGGATAATGTAACACGATCCAAATTGCAGGGCTTGTCTTCGGTTTATGTACTTCACCATTTACTGGCTAGCAGACAAATTTCGGCGGAATAAACAGTTTTCTTTAACAAGCTGGCTCGTACGGCTACCTGTAAGGGGCGAGGGGTCTTGTAGCCCCCAATTTTAGAAAAATCGAAAATTTATTCCCTTAAAAATTATGGTTGGAAAAAATTAATTTTTTTCAGAAAAATATTACTCTCTGCAATAATAATGTTAGACGGACTCTTGATCACGATTAAAAGTAAGCATTTATATTATAAAAAATGTTAGGTAATCAGAAATTTCTAATCTAATTGACAATATTTGATTGTTTATTCATAGACTATCCGATTAAAATTTATTATTTGTTGTACGAAACAATATAGTATAGGATACATATCACTACTCTAATATTGTAGTTTTTTTTTCGCAGAAACTCTAATAATGTAGTTGAACCTTAATAAATCACTTACAATTTTGACAATTATTTATCGGGCTTTAACTGTACTTTGAATTTAAGTTTCTTTTTCAAATATTTCTTCATAAATAATTATTAAATATTATAGCTTGATAAGTTGTAATATTCTATCCAAAAAAATAAAAATATTAATATTTTTTTGCCAGAAAAAGGAATAATTTTATTACTACTTCAAATCATCTCATAAAACACGAAATAAATCAGGATGGGCATATCTCATTCCCCATCTACGATCAGCTAGTGAACTTGAATATCTCGCTAAATAGTGAACTATTATGTTCGCGGATCGTCTTACAAACTTTAACGTCAAGACTTTAAATCTTTAAGTAAATATTGATATTTATATTAACAACAAAAAACTTGATGTAATATAATATCTGAAGAAAAAATTACAACTAAAGTTAAAGAATAGAAAAGCTGTAGGAAAAAGTCAGGCCAACCCTTGTTGTCTTCACTTGTTTGTGTGTTTCTTCCATCACATATTTCCACTCATTCTTCCTCACAACTATGACTTTTGTTATCTTATTATAGTCTCATTTGTCTTGCCAGAATGTCAGATAAGCCTCTCTGCATTCTACATTTTTCTTCTACATTGTCCTAAAAATATGGCCTCTTTACAGCACTTGCTCTCCGAGGAAGGTTTCACTGATACAAAGTTGGTGAAAAACCATAAAAAAGTTGGCTACAGGGGAAGGACTGCTTCAGATGAAGCCATTGCCTTGCCTATTTACATATGCCATGACCTTAAAAGTATCGATTTTTCGAAAAACAAGAATGATAAGGCCATTTCAAGAAAAGGGTCATCCATGTTTTCTTCCAAGAGAGGGGAGTCTGAGTCTGGTAAGTCACTGACAAGGTCAGTAACAGAAGGTGTTAGAAGGAAAACTGATGAGCCTGCACTTGATGAAGTCGCGACGAGGGCGGTGATCTCCATACTCAGTGGATATGTTGGACAGTACTTGAAAGATGAGGAGTTTAGAAGAACTCTGAGGCAGAGATGTTATTCTTGTTTTGTGAGGAAAAACAAGGATTCTGATAATGGGAAAATATTTGCAAATATTCAACTGGGAATTGAGAGTATTGAAAGATTGGTGGAGAGTTTGGGGACAAAGAAAGAATTGAGGATGAAGTTGCTGAGGAATTCTATTAGTCTTTTGACAGTTGTAGCATCTTTGAACTCTAAGAGCTCGAAAAATGGCTCAACTTCAGGGACTCCTAATTCACATCTGTCAGCCTGTGCTCAACTATACTTGTCAGTTGTTTATAAACTGGAGAAAAATGATCGAATTTCAGCAAGGCATCTGCTGCAAGTTTTCTGTGATTCGCCATTTCTTGCCCGAGACCACTTGCTTCCTGAATTGTGGGAACATTTCTTTCTACCTCACCTTCTGCATCTCAAGGTATGGTATGGCGAAGAGTTTGATTTGGTCTCGGATTCAGATTACAGAGACAAGGAGAAGAAGATTAAAATTCTGAGTAAGCTTTATAATGATCAAATGGATATGGGGACTGTTCAGTTTGCTGTTTACTACAAGGATTGGTTGAAGACTGGTGCTCAAGCTCCTTCAATTCCTTCTGTGCCTTTGCCTTCAAGACCGAGTTTTGGTCGTTCAAGAAGAACATCTTCAGACTCTGTAACTTCACATTCCTCAATCAATAAGTCCCTGTAAGTGCAAAACTTGATGATTTAGTCAGTAGTCTAATACTTGAGTTTTCGTATATTGTGTAATGGTTCTCATGCTTATCTCAATTATTAAAGATACAGAGCTGTTTTCGGCCCCACTCTTGAGCATAAAATCACTGACACTGACGAAACAAAAGGAGCCTTAATGAGTACCTGGGATTTGGATGAAAGGAATAAAGTTAGTTTTGATGAAGAACACAGCAAGGTGTGCATTTATGATGGTGTAAGTTTTTCTCAATTTTTTTGCAAGAAACTAACAGAGATTTTACTCCCCATGACAGAGTAGAAGTCTTGCTCGTCACAGTTTGTCAAGCCAGAGTTGCAGAATACCTGAAGATCAGAAGTTATGGCAACCCGAGACGCAAAAGGTAGACTATCTGAGGTTTCTTGTATGCGGGGTGGAACCAGCAGAGTACTCGGGGCACAGCAACAAGGGCTCTTCAAAAAGAATAGTTAACGCGAAGATCAATCCTTCAAGTGATCTAAGTAAAGCTATCAACACTATTTCCTCATCAGACAACTTAAGTGACTGTGAAATGGCTATACATGTTATGACCACAGCCTGGCTTCATTCACACGGAGATGTAGCTGTGGAAACTGCATTATCAAAGCCATCGGTGATTGAAGGAATGATAGAGGTCTTGTTTGGTTCAAATAATGATGAAATACTGGAACTAACAATCTCAATGTTGGCAGATTTTGTGACGAGAACAGAAATGAATGGACAGATCATACTCAGAGCTGATCCAGAGCTTGACATCTTCATCAAATTACTTAAAAGTAGTAGTCTATTTCTGAAAGCTGCTGCGCTGCTTTATTTAGTGAAGCCGAAGGCAAAACATTTGACATCCACTGAATGGGTTCCATTAGTACTTCGGGTGCTGGAGTTTGGGGATCAAGTGCAGACGTTGTTCAATGTACGTTGCTGTCCTCAAGAGGCTGCATATTACTTGCTAGACCAACTATTTACCGGCTTTGATGAAGACAAGAACTGGGACAATGCTAGACAAGTCGTAACACTTGGAGGACTGAGCTTATTAGCCAAAAGGATGGAGATTGGGGATGCCTCTGAGAAGAGTAAAGCCGGTGTCTTGATATGTTGCTGTATCCGTGCTGCTGGAAGCTGTAAACACTACTTGGCTGAATATTTGAACAAGGAAGCTGTTCTCTCCCTCGTCGTTGAAAAGAACACTGATTACAATAACCATGCTTTCTCTTTGCTGACTGAATTACTTTGCCTTCAAAGGTACTGTACTAAATTTTACGAAGTAATGCACAACTGAAAATCAAGGTCAAAAATATTTTGGTAACTTATCATCTCGCGAATTTGACAGGACTAAGGTGACAAAGTTTTTAAACGGACTGATGAATGGATGGAGCCGCTTAAATACTATGCAGATCCTGCTTATTTCTCTGCAGAAAGCACAACCAGAACAATGCCCAGTGATTGCCATCATCATGTTACAGCTTGACCTTCTGGTAAACCCATTTATAATCTCAGTTGCCATTCTTTAAAAGAATTACAAAACTTGAGTGTGCTTAGAAAGATCCTTATTAAATCAACAGTTCTGTCGCAGGGAGACCCTCTGAAGTGTAGCATATATAGAGAAGAGGCAGTTGAAGCAATAACTGCAACTTTGGAAAGTCATACTAATGAGAAGGTACAAGAACAATTAGCAAGAACTCTCTTGATCCTAGGAGGACGATTTTCTCATACCGGAGAGTCAACAACAGAAAACTGGCTACTGAAAGAAGCAGGCTTCGATGAGAGTTTGAGGGGATCATTCAGTGGGAGGGATAATGTCGGAGATGAAGTCATCCAACTGGTAAGTTTTGCTATAAACTAGACAAAAGTACTCATCTTTATCTTTCCGGAACTCATTAGTTTATCTACATCTTAGGATGAGGAGGAGTCCGCAATAGAAATTTGGCAAAGAAAAACAGCAGTAGCCCTGCTCACCAGTCGGAACAAGAAATTTGTGTCTGCTCTTTCAGATTCCACAGCAAGGAGCATACCATGTTTAGCACGAGCCAGCACCGTGACAATTGCATGGATGAGCAGCTTTCTCCACTCCATTGTTGATGATAATCTTCAGTCTGCATTTTGTTCAATCCTAGTTCCAGAACTGATTAAATCATTACATCATGACAATGCACTCGAGGAAAGAGTCCTTGCTTCATATTCATTATTCAATCTGTCCCAGTGCTCAGGTATGAATGTCCGGAACCTAAGGCTTTCTATCCCTGACTGTTAAAATGGAGAAAAACTAATCTGTCCCTTTTCCAGACTTTGTAGCGACAATCTCATTACTGGATAAAGAGCTGATGACTAACCTCGGGGACCTTTCTCGAGTAACATGGACAGCAAGTGAACTCTTTATGATCAGCACAAGAAGTTCCAGGCAAAGATATCCTGTTCTTAAGAGACCATCGTTACAAAGTGCAAGACATGTTATACCATTTGACAAAGAATTTTAGATTGATGTGAAGTTTCTGCATTTTCTTCTGTTGTGTCCTGTGTGTATCTAGTTTTTATGCTGTGAATTTTAGAAGAATGCTGCACTAAAATGAATATATAGACCAATTGTCCAAGACTAATGCAAGTCACTTTCTGAAAACTAAAAATCTAAACTTCACTGAATGACTAGATGATCAGAATTACATTATACATTAACAAATAAATAGGGATATGATGTTTTGAATCAAGCCCAGAAAAGCATTTTCATGCAATTTTAAGAACACAATTGCATTACATCATCCCTGCAAAAGGCATTGTGTTCATACATGAAGATGATCCAGTTTCATGACATCTTCTTAGTATAGCTCACTGAACACAGATTTCATTCAATATAAAAACCAAAGCAAACATGATAACAAAGCAAAACTGAATAACACATAAATAGCACACGAACTTAGAAATAGACTTCAACACAAAATCCAACACAAACAGAAGTTAAAACAGTACTTGATCAGCACTCAACAGTACCATGCCCACAATACATTTGCAGACAAGAAACCACCTGGTGCAGATACCAAGTACTCCTAAACAAGAAGCAATGCAACACTCAAACGAAGTTTTAAAACTAAGATGCCAAAACAAACTTATAAAAACCCGTTTAGATTCGCGCACAAACCCCTTTTCTAGCAAAAATAGGAATGGAGACCTGCGTCAGGGACTTAGTGATGACATGAATTTCCTAAACCAGTATGAAAAGCATAAGAAATCACACGGCCTCACTCGGGAATGAAGACTTCAGATAAAGAACATGATATCTTGAAGAGCTGCATGAAGCTTGTACGATGCATCATCAAATGAAGCAGAAGAAGAGGCTGATGATACCAAAGAACTTGATGACATGTTTGAAGGGGGATACTGCTCCAACATCGCCTCTTGAAACATCCTTCCCCTAGTTGCAACAAGATCAGCATAGTAAACAGGTGGCACAAGGGAGACAGGTTTAGTGCATCGAGCAAAAGTGAAGCACATCTGATATATGAGCTTCTGCAGCTGATCAGATGTAAAATTATGGTCATCAGAAAGAACATAGTAGTGAGTTGGCTTGCTTGTTCCAAGTTGTCCATAGTGGCTGCACAGGTAGAAATCATACTCAAATGGGTGCACAACAACAGTGTCCACAACCGTCCCTGGGGAGATGTTGCGCCGTTTATCTCCTCCTTGATCCTCGAGAAAAAGACGAGTATGATGACGCTTTTGAGCTACAACGAGAGTGATTGTGGGCTTATAGTGCTCCTCGTATATAGCTGCTTTCAGATCACGCAACTCCTCATTTAGAACCATATCAAATTGGCTGTCACTTACTCCATCACGAAAAACTATAATCTTCTTTGGTTTTACTCGGTTAATTTTAGCAAAAGAATTAACCAAATCCAGGCACATCCCTCCAAAATTCACTATTCTCTCCTTGCGATTACTTTGGGGACTAACTCGTGCAGCATAGCGAGTAGCTGCTGGCCAATTGACTGAGCCCACTACTGCTGCGATTGATGGACAAGTCCCATTCATTGCGCCAGGATGATTCACATCTGCACCGATAAACATAACAGGATCTTGACCTCCTAAAAGGGGAAGCCGCTCGGTGAGCTCTACATTGCTGCCTCCAATCTTAGCATTTATCTTCATGGCAAGATTTGCCAGATATTGGTCCTTCGCTGCATTAGCATGTTCCGACAAGCAACATTGAGTTACTACCCCAATTTGGGTCTCTGAAACCCATTTAAGGGACTTGTAACCAGAATCTTTTCCATCCATCACACAGATAATCAATTGTAATGGGCCATTGCTATTTCGACTAGCCTCCTCAACCACATAACCAAGAAGATCTCTGAGGTTGTTCACAGCTTTAAATGCCTGCATATTTGTGGATCGGTATGCAAGTGGTTCTTCTGTATGCATCCCTAACTTTTCACATCGGCTTCTAAGACTCCAAACAAACTTTTCTGGATTCAGCCTATTTCTGCGAGATGCTGAGCTGAAATCTAATAAAGCCCATCGGTCAAGTGATTTTCCTTCTACCACAGAATTGCTCACAAGGTTCCAATGGCATTTCTCCCTGTCCACTTTAATCACTTTCATCTGACCATTTGGTGTGCCAAGCTTCAAATCAGGAGGCCCAATGACACGACCTGCTACTGATGTCATGTTTTTGTTAACTCCGATTTCAAAATTTTTCACAATGTCACCGCTGCAACCAAGATGAGAAATAACACACAAACATCAGAAATCGGGGTAGAAATCTCATTGAAATTTTTACTTAACATATATACCAAAGGAGATTACTAGAAATCAATTGACTGGACAAAGTAAAGGCAAATTTAACCAAAAAAACAGATTAAAAAACATACCCACAAGGTGCATCTCCAGCATTAATCATTCTGCAGATATTGTTCTTTCTATCAAATGGAGAAGCTACTGATATGTTCTTCAACAACATGGCACCATTTCTATCTAAATTCTCCTTCTGAAACCTCTGTCCTTCAACCAAGACGCAAAACTCCATAGGTATATAGTTTTGCCTTTTACCTTTCCCCACATTTAGGCTTGGAATATCTTTGTATCTAATATCAATACCATATTTCTCCTGGAAATAACTTAACAGGGTAACTTCACGAGGAGGTTCATTTCCCTCGGGATCCTCAAGAGGGAATTTTAAGTTCCGAGTGCTTTCTGTCGTTAATCCTGCTACAGTGAATTTCTGTTTTGTACGACGATGAGTTACAGTAACTTTTAACCCCTTCAATGCTTTAAGCACTTCTCTTTTACAATTGTTTATATCATTAATCCCTCGGAGACACAGGTGCTCAGTAAGGAACTCCAAAACCGGTAATTGCTTCCGGAATGCTAAAACTGAGTAGTCCAGGCACAGGACCAGTCCCTGGGATGTGGACTTTAAACTTTGTTGAAAGCCTTTACTTGCGGCGAGACCACCCTTTAGGTCATCCTCTCTCCCATACTCTCTGGAGTAGGTGTTCCGACCAAAACAGATCCTTTGCCTAGATGGATTCTCCTTCATGACCAATTCCATTCCATTTAGTACCTCAGAAGGCTTATGGATAAGGTTTCCACACAGGTAATCCTTCAGTTTAGACAGTTTAAGCTCATTTACAAGAGTAATAGTAAATGTATATGTGCGACTTTTTGAGTCCTCCCCATCAGATAATTCAACCTTGTATGACCCTGTAGGCAGGTCAACTGCACTGAAAATGCTCTTCTCACCGTCATATGCAGTTTGGTCCATTGGCAATATCTCAGCCCTATCAGCGAATAGCTTTTCTCGGATTGACCGTAACTCAGATTTTGGAACAGGTTTCTTTACAAGCTTACTCCCTGGAGCAACATCCAGCTTAACATCCACATCATAGTGCTTAATTATGCTATGCGGATTGAAAGATACAGGAAAATGATTGACAAGAAGCCTGGTTGACCTAACTGCAACTTTGCCCCCTCTATCAGGACGCCTCATTGGCAGAAGCTTGTTCCCTGGAGTTGTAGCAAGGGCAGGAGATGGACTGTCCGAAATTTGCAATGATTTCATACCTGAAATTTTAGAAAATAACATAGTTACAAGCAAGGCATTAACATATCACCTAACTTTAATTTCATGTACCTAAAAGGTAAGTGTTATCCCAACAACAAAAATGCTGAGACTTGGTTTCTAACAGGTAAAACACATGACTGACAAATAGCTAGCATCAGATTTCAAAGTTCTGCAGTAGAAAAAAGATCACACCACTAAAGAAACAATGTGAAGAACGACACTAGGGTATGCAAATGTCCATTTGAAGTTAGTTGGCTAACTAAAACTTGATCTTTCCTAATCATGGCACGAGAGTGAATCATCCTGGTTTTATCATGAACATTGTCATAGAACTACTCAAACTACAAAAATCACAAAAAATAAAAAAAACAAGAAAAAGAAAACCTGTACATCATAAAATATTAAACAGCAAATTATTATTTTCATATCACAAGAAATGGCTATTCAAGACCATTATTTGTAATTTTTTAAAAAGAAAACATAGCTCCGTAACTTATTTTTTAATCTTTTTCTTTTGAATAAAAATTTGATGTTTGAATTTTTATACACAAAAAGAAAATCTTAAAAATAAGTTACGGAACTATATTCTATAAGAGTCTTGTAACGCGGGTCGAGCGGTGAAATAAAAAGTAAAGAAATTAGAGGGGAGGAGATATATCTGCATCCACACTCTTTATATTGGTGAGCCTCAACCAAAACCACTATTCAAAACAGATCTTGATCATCATAGTTTTTCCGATTAGATATTACATTACATTAAAGAAGAAACTAATCATAAATATCTAAAAGACATTCTTTAAAATCTAAAAGGTTACTAGCTTCAATCAACCACACATGCAAACAAAAATGGATCAAATATGGAGTAAAAGATAGGATATTTTAATCAAAAATAAAATTCAGTAAATTGAATATAGGTAAAGAACAGATAAAGATTAGTAAGGGGTTGGGCCTACATTATATACATACAGATCTGTATAGAAGTACCTGTCACAGGAACATCTTCAGGAGCAGCTTCAACTGATGATGGCCCACCAAATTGCTGCGGCTGTGCCCATCCCTGAACCGGCCGGTTTTCCCGACCATGAACCGGAGCCTGAACCGGACGGTTTCCCCACGCTTGACCCGGTTGCGGGTTCATCCCACCCTGAACCGGACGAGGGTTTTGTCCACCGTGAACCGGGCGGGGGTTCATCCCTCCCTGCTGCTGTCCACCTTGAACCGGCCGGTTCTCCCACGGGCGAACCGGTTGCTGATTGTACCCCATTGGCGGCCCACCTCGCCCACCACCACCTCCTCTCCCACCTTGCTGGTACCCCATTGGGGCCCCACCTCTCCCACCACCACCGCCTTGCTGGTACCCCGCCTGGGCCCCACCTCTCCCACCGCCACGACCTCTTCCACCACCACCACGACCTCGTCCACCACCACCACCACGGTTGTACTCATTGTTCCCAGATCTCTGTTCCATCTCTCTCAATCTCTCGATCAATCTCTCTCTTACAAAGCTCTAGTTTAAGTGTGCTCTTTCAGTACGATGAAATGCGTGAAACAACTACTAGTTGTATTTATACAGGAAGACAAAACAAGCAATCTGAAAAGACCAAACTACCCCTTCCACTCTTTCGTGGGGGTTACGATTTACACTGTAGCACTAGCCTCTACGCGTATATAGAAGTAGTATTTGCTTTAAATATTTGGTAACCATAATATAATAATTTTTGTCCTTTAGGTATCTTAATTAATATTGTTATATTCATACTACTTTTAATTATCGCTCTGCATTTCTTAAATTTTTTTCTCATTTATGGAATTATACATAATCATTTCTACCATCTAGAGGGCTAATAGAAATTTAAATAAAATTGGTTTTTGACTTAAAAATAAAGCAGATCCTATGAAATCTTGGCAGTTTTTTTTTTTTTTTTGAAACTAAAATCTTGGCAGATTATTACTCGTATTTTATCATCTACATGCCACATATAGTAACGGAAATAAGGAAAAACAATACTCCCTCCGTCCCTATTTATCTGTCCATTTTGGAAGTAAAAATTTGTCCCTATTTATCTGTCCATTTATACTTTCAAAACCAATTTAATGATAGTTTTTCAAATATATCTCCATAATTTCAATTTTCAAGACTTGACTTATTTAAAACTTGGTTGAATTCATGTTTTCAAGACATAAAGTAGGGGTATTCCACCATTTTCAAGATATTAATTAGAGGTATTTAATGAAAAAGTTCATACAATCAATTATTCCTTGGTATGTGTTTTTTTTTCCAAAATGGACAGATAAAAAGGGACGGAGGGAGTATAAATTAGAGAAGGATCTAGAGTATTCTGGGAGGGGATGGAAGGAGGCAACCAAAAGGACGAAGTTATCCCCCTATTCCTTAGTGCCTAAGATTTTGTCTAGCACAAGCTATTCATATTCACAAGATGCGATTTGCGAACGTGAGATGCATTTGGTCACTTGTTCTGGTCCACGTGAAGTCATCATGGCTAAAAACACGGCTTCCACAAGATTTTCGCTTTTGTTGTAGCAAAAATAAGGTTATGATATTTTGATTATTTTGATTTTAAAAAATAAGATAATAATATTTTTCTAGAAAATTTTTTTATTATTATAAATAAGATACCTTTTTTCGCTCTTGAGTTAATTGTAGAAAATAAAACGTAAATGTGTGAAGTATACGTGTTTTTTGATTTCTTTTGTGATTTCACTATTTCTTAAAATATTTGTGGAAAAATTGTTTGAAATTAAAAGTAAGTAGATGAAACGTTTTATATGATATGCAACTAAATCAATTTTATGAAATCTTTCTTGAAAAAATTAAATAGATTTCGATTATATTGGTTGATTTTGGTTGCAAAATTGTAATTATACAAAAAAGTTCAGAACAATATAGCTTACAATTACTTAATTTACTTTAGAAAATGAAAGGTATTTTTGCAAAGAAAAACTGATTATTAAATGCATATATTAGGCGAATAGCCATATTAATTTTTATTATTTTCTATAAATAAGATAAATGAAACATATTTTTCAATATTAAGATAAATGTACATTGAGAGAGTGAGAAGGATCTAGATAAAGTTAAACCTAGAAGGAAAGAAAGGTAGCTAAGCAAGCAAAAGTTTCCTTATCCTTGGAATAAAAATATAAGTTTCGAAGAAGGCGGGGTTGCAAAGTAAAGTTTGTTATCTCTCAGTTTCACTTTATCAACAAAGAGAATATTAAATATTGACCAGTTTAAAAGCAAAATATTAAAGTATAGGGTTTGTTTTGAACTTTAGCTAATTTAATGTGTCTGATTATAATTGGATTGCGATGTGTAACTGCTTCTTCACTTGGAGTGTCACTTGTTTTGTCCTAGCAGTGACTTTGTATTGACTTGAGCAGCGTAGACTTCTTGCAAGCTAGATGGAAGATGTCCGGTGGCTTCCTTCATTTAAATAAAAACACAATTAACCTAAATATAAATAGACGTGTTGAATTATTGCATCCATACCGTTGAGAACTCGTTTATAGTAATAATTTTTAGCATAAAAAAATTTAATCATCTTATAAGGATTTTGTGAAAGATATGTTTAGAATTTGTTAACAAAAACAAATATAATTATGTTTTTTTATATAATAATAGTATAATACTCATCATATACATTATCATATGATATTATTATAAATTTATGTGCATTAACATTTTCGAGATATTGACGATAATAAATAAGATAATATTATCTAAACTAAGAGCATCTCCAACGGCGTTGGCTATAATCGTTGGCTAAATTGGACATGTAAGACATTATGTAAAATTTGCTGAACTTTTAATACTGGCTATATTGGTTGGTTATAATTTAAAAATAGTATGTTATTAATATTTTAAATTGTTAAATAGAATATATCAGTTCAATATAGTAATAAATGATGTAAAATCTTTCTACAGATTTTCTTACAGACCTGTAGAGGTTCAACAAATTTAGATGGTTGGAGATGCTCTAATGATATTCTATGTTATAACATAAATAATATGGAAAACATGAATTATAACTAATATTATAACTGATATTTAGGAAAGCACAGAACTTTCAAATTAACAGAATATTTGGAGTTTTTTTTTTTTTAATATTCGGAGTTAGTGAGAAGCACAAAAAACTACTCAAACAGAGCAAAAAACTCGGACATAAATTTTGTATCATTAACAATCAATCGCTGATCAAGAGTATGAAGCGTAGGAAACTCATGTTCTTTTAATTTTCCTCTTCCTTGCCGCTTTTTCTTTCGAGAAGAAAGCCATTGGCAGAAGAGTCCTCAGGACTTAAGAGAGATTAACATGTCTTCCAACAAGGAAATAAGAATATCAAATTGCCTGCTTTGCATAGCGATAAAAATGAAACCAAATCATCGAACCTCTGTTGCTTCACTGGTTATATTCGTCATAAAAGTTATCACTAATTACGGACACAAACCGCTCCAGCCAAGGAAGCTGATGCAGGTCCTTAATGGAATCACCGTACGAGTCTGTACAACTTGGGGGAGACTGTTCTGGTTGGTGCTCGCCCGAACTGAGACCGCCAGCAAGGAACCTCTGAATAAGTGCCAGTTGTGATCTCTCTTGCTCTGAATAGGCATCCACCATTGTTGATAAAGAACCGAAAGAGTCCCATGCCCATTGTTCAAATTCTTGAGAAGGGTGTGTGATCACGTCGTCGGGATACTGTTCTTCATCCCAGAATGTACATTGACAAGTCTGTCCTGAATCTCTATACTCAGCGCCACAAGAATAGCAGAACTCGTGGCCACACCTACAGAAACAAAACATCTATACATTTGTAATTTGTTTAAATTGTTGAAGAATTCGCAAATATATTTGATTCCTTTATGGATTTTGTGCAAATGCCTCAGTAAGGAATCACAATCCTAAAGAATTTGCAATTTTCTGAAATCTTGGAAATGTGTAACCTAGACAAATATTGCCACAATTCCATCAGCACACAATATATTATATAATGGAATTATGGAAGTTTAACCTAGACCGAATCTAGATGGTGTTGGAAACTAAGAATTAAGGCTGAAAATTCGTGATTATAAAGGAATTTCTTATTAACTTGTTAAGTGTGAATGGGATAGGAAAAATGAGAAGTTTTTTTTTTTAATCAAAAATAAAGGTAGTAAAGAAAAGGAACCTATAAGTTTCCAGTAAGCAATATTAACATACATATTTGAAAAAACATAAGCTTAAGAAATGATAAAGAAACAAATCTTCAGAATTGCAACACAGACATAATAAAAAATGATCAGAAAACATAAGGCATGAGATCTTACCAGCAGGTCATGTGGTAGCAGCCATGTGTAAGCTCGATCCTTCTCAGGCATTGCTGGCACTGCCTCCACCTTTTATCTTGAGCCAGCTGATGCAAAGTAACATCACCCGTGTCCCTCTCCTCTAATGGGAGGTTTTGATATTCTTCACATGTCATCGAAGAATGCCAAGGGACCCCGCAATCCACACAGATAAATCGCTGACATACTGAGCACTCCAAACAAATGCTACCTGCCTGGTTTGATGAACTCCCCCTTGCCAATGAGCATTCATGAGGAATAAGTAAAGCCGAACAATCTGGATAGGGACAGTAAAATTTATCTGATCCAAGAACATTAGCTTCATTAAAAAAATTATAAGCTCTCTCAAAGATATCATATGATGTAACCGGAAGAAAAGATCTACATTCACGAGTAGAGATATTATATTTGCATCTCAATTGTGGACATTTAATGGGGACCTGAGAAGACTGCAATTTTTCTTCAACATAGGCTTTCATACAGTGGGAACAGAACTTGTGTGAACACTTTATTGTCATCATCATTGGGGAAGGCCTTTCTTCGCAACATATTGAACAGTTATCTACTGATTCATCTCCTGTGGCGGGAAAAGAGATAACACCAATTGCGACTTTGGCTAACTGAAGTGGTCTCGTCAGATCAATATCAAGAACATACTTAAGGTCAAAGAAGTCGAGAGTGCTAGCATGTTCTAAGATTCTTTGCCTCAATGCCAAAAGGAGTGGATTCTCAAGAATACTATCACCTGTGATCTGATGATAGAGAGTCACATTAGACACATAGCTTTTAATACTTACAGCTAGTTGAATATAGAGAAGTAGAAAAAGTAAGTTACTGCCGACAAATTTCATAAATCAAGCGTTGGTACAAAAAAAAACATAAAACAGTTCTGTTTGACTTCAATGCATGCTTTATAACAGTATTTTCAAATATGTAAGCAATGGGTTGGTCTCTGGAAGAAGTCGAAGTGGCTAATAACTTCTTTGGCATTAGGTATCGAGCTGACCACAAGGACAATTCGAACTACTTTCATGAAAAACTTAAAATTGTGTAATAATATTTACCACAAATGGAACACTAGAACAAATGAGGCCTGACACTTGATTACTATACCTGTTCATGGACTAAAGGTGTATAGTAAATGAACAAGGGAAAGAGGACTTTGTCTAATATCAACTCATGTGAAACACATAAATTAGAAAATCAATTTCTCAAAATATAACATCAAGGGCAAGCCACATAGATATAAGATAACTATATTTTCTCCTCACATGTTTACCTCATCATATAAGATTTCAGAGTCTGTGAAAGCTTGTACGCGCCTGACATTATTCCGCATAGCCTCAGATAAGCCATCCATTAAAGCTAAATAATTAGCCACAGATTCCTCAACAAAGAACTCAAGTTTCTTTTGCAACTGAATAACAGGATAACAGCCTGATCTTTCCATATACACTCCAATACCGGAAATTCCAGAAGAACCAGAATCTCCAGGCTCAGCTATTGATACACCCTTAAAGAACATCTTTACAGAAAATTCACCCAGATCATCGTTTGAAGTTTCACCGACCACAACCTCCCTCTCTTTTAGCTCGCTTTCATCTTCACAACAACTACAAAACTCTTCATCATCGTCTTCAAACTTCAGGTCCCCAATCCTGCAACCAATAACAGCTTCTTCCGCCATTTCCTCAAGAACCTCCCTAATCTAAAAGAATGTGCTTGGCTCTAAAAGATGCCAAAACCCATTAGCATCAAAGGCTCAAAGCTACACTTCCTCAAACAGATTCCTCAGAAACACCCACCAAACAGAACAACTAAAGCTCCAAACCTTACCATCTAAATTTCAGATTACAATCAATACAAGTAAAAAGAATCAAATTATCAGCTGGAGCTTCACTACCTAATCAAACAAACCCCACATAAAAATGGATCTGAATTCAAACTACAACCACCTGCAGTTCACAAGAATCACATATAAGACAACTAAATAGCTAAAGATTCAAACTTTTATCAACCCACAAAAATCTTTTTGCATTTTCATGATTGCAAGTTACAGTCTGTTCCAAAAATTGAAGTCAAACCAAGAACCCACATAAGGGTGTTGCTCAATATTATCATACAAGAACAATATATATTCAAATATATAAAGAGACATGTAATAAGCAAAAAAAGAAGGAATAAAAGAATAGTAAGAGATGAAGGTTCAATTACCCATTATAATCTGGAATAAGTTTGTGATTCTCATTCTTTTTTCAGGAGGGCTCTGAAAATATTGTCTACCACAAAACAATATAAACACTCACTTTAATCTGACACTATCTTTTGTTGTCTGCACAGTGTCTTTAACTATAAGTGGCTTCAAAATAAAACTTGACGGTGTAAGCATTTATTGTTACAAAATAAATTAATTATGATGTATATATTTGGAAAGCTTGGTCATATTTGCATAATGAATTTATAAATTTATTCTGATTTATAAATAAGAATTTTTAAAATTTGATTTCATAGGTGGGATATCATTTTAAAAAAATAACTTATTATTATATTCATAATTTTTATATGCAATGAATTTAAACATCAAAATAGTTATCCAAACATATAAAATAAAAATTAATTCATTTGTAATTAATCTCATTCATAATTAATATTTATTTTAAATTACGTCAAACAACACCATTATTTCTTAGAATTAAGTAGTTGGTAAATTTAGTCATTTTAATTTGTAGAGAAATATATATTTAAGTTATATATATATATACACACACATATTTATATAATATTTTTTAAAATAATAATTATTTTATAAGAATAAATAAAATAAAATAAAACCATAGCATAATCAAAGTGGTTAGCAGAATACACCTACCATAATAATATTATATTAGTATCTACTCCCTCCGTCCCCCTCATTTGTTTACATTGGGGGACGGGGGCTCGGCACGCATTCTAATGCTCTTGTAAAACGTAGTTTGATAAATAATTTTGAACCTTTTTTGATGTTTGGATTTTTATTAAAAAAAAAAAATTTTAAAATAAGTTATATAATTATGTTTTATATGCGGCTTAAAATGTGTATCGAGAAGTGTGAAAAAACTGTAAAAAAAAAATGAGAGGTACAAAGAGTATACTCCTTCTGTCCCATTTGTATACAAATGGTTGGGACACGGAGACCAAGAAGATGCGTAAGGAATGAGTAAAGTTAGATGAAAAGTGGGTACAGTGGTGGGACCACCATTTATATTTAATAATAGATTTGAGATAGCGTAGAAAAGTAGGGGTGTAATAGTGTTTATATTATTATTGAATAGAGATAGTGGAAGAATGTAGTTGGTGTAACGATGGTTTATATTATAAAAATTTACTACTTTTGGAATGTACGTAATTGGTGGGACGAAAAAAAAAACTGTACACAATTCATTGGAATGGAAAGAGTATATTTTAGTGGAGATGACCGGCTGATTGAAATAAGTAGGACTCTAATCTGAATTATTTGGAGATGACCGGCTGATTGAAATAAGTAGGACTCTAATCTGAATTATTTATCAAATTATTAGTTGGCATGGTGTGCAATTACGGGAAACATGTGCAGTTTCTGGGGCATTACAGTTCAGAGTCAATCATTTGGTAACTAATAAAATATGAAATATTAAAATTAAGGATTTGGAATTACCTGAAACGTATTTTACTTTTCTATGTCTTTTGGGCTTGGCTATGTAGTCAAGACTTTAACATCATGGGCCGTGGGCTTTCTATATTTTATTTTATCTCGTAAACTCTGCCGTGTTTATTTTTCCTTCATTGGAAAAACGGTTTTTCTGAATATCACTCTATAATCTATTTCTATATATTAAATAGCAACAAAGGGCAAAAAGAGCAAATAAATTGCTGGTGAAATGTCCACTATATCCTTTTATTATATGTAATTACAAAATTATCATAGGGTTCATTTGTTACATTTAAAATATTAAATATCAATAATTAATGCATTCACATAATTATCCATTTTAATCACACTTATAACTTATTTATGACCATTCATTACAAGAATAAAATATTAAATGTTAATGGAGTTAGTTAATTAGTTAATTTACACAAAATAAATTTGTGTGAATTAAACTTGTAACATTTAATTAAATCTCATGTAAATTCAACAATCATAATACTAAATAAGATCCCCTTATTCCCATTTTATTATAAAAAAATTATAATTTTTTTGCATGTGCGGATATTTCGAATTATTGTCAATTATAATTTTTTTTCGCATATGCGGATACCTTGAATTAAAGATCTCCATTTTCATAACATGATTTAGAACTTTCGATTTTTTGGTGTATAATCCAAATTGTCCCGATTTTGCCTCGAGTTTTATTGGAGTTAGGCTCGAGTTATATCCAACTAATATATTCAACTCGAAGCGTAGGTACTCGACCGAGTTACGAGTCAAGTCGGTCAAATTTAAGAATATATTCTAAAAACTAATTATTAAACAAATAATCACATATAAATTGTTAAAAAAATAAATCGATTTTGCCTCGAGTTATGACTGACTCACATAAATATGCTTCTATACGTGCATGTCTCTCGGTGTTCACATGAACATATTATTTCAATTAATTTAACTATCTTACCATTTCATGGGTTAACTATATAATTGACGCGAATCATACATATAATATTTTCCCATTTGTCCACACATTCGACTATGTTTTGATTGAATAACACACCGATAAGTAGTTCTGTAAACATCTTTCACATGCGAAATCTATTGTGCCAATATCACTTATATGAAAATTTGTTTGGTATGCTGAATCAGTTATCATAGATATTATTATTTTATTTTAAAATAAAAATTACATTTAAAAATTTAATAAAATTAATATACTATAAAAAATTCAAATGAAACTATTATTAAAAATAAATAATATAACATATAATTTATAGTAAGTAATAGGCCCGTGCCTCGCACGGACTTTTACGCTAGTGTTATTTAATTTGTATTGTTTAAAACATAATAATATATAATATTTTTAACATTTGTTTATCAGAAAAATTGAATACACAAATTCAAATTTAGTTTTCTTTTCGTAATTTTAAATTATATCTTAAATATTATGTTATTATATCACAATAACATGTAATATGATAATTTTTATTAATTACATATTTCGAGTTATAATATAAAAAAAATCATATTTTTGATAAATTTTGATAGTTAAATATATTACTGTTTGTAATAAAAACTGGAAAATAAGAAAACTTATTTTTCTTAAAAAATTGTTTTTAAATATATCAAATAATTGTTCAAATGCTTTTGAATAAAATGTTATTACTATACTATAATATTCCCTCCGTCTCATAATACTTTTCCCAGTTCTCTTTATCACGCTTGCCAATACACATTTTTGATTGTTAATATTTTTAATTTTATATTAGTATTATATATAAAAATTTCAACTTATTAAAGTACTCATAAATACGAATCCAACAAGATATTTAATTTTGTATTAGTATTAAATAAACGAGACAAGTAAAAAGAAAGGAGGGTGTATCAAACACTACCTAAATTGCTTGATAAAAATCTCTTATGCTCATCATGTTTGGGTAACATGGCAAAAATTCTTTGACAGTCAGGCGTCTATAGAATTGTTCGATTTAGTCTTATAATTTTCTTAAATTTCAAATAAAAAATATAATTAAAATTCAAATAATCATGTTTAAGAATTCTAAAATTAATGCAGGGCGTCTCTAGAATTGTTAGATTCAATTTTTTAATTTTCTTAAATTTCGGAGAGAAAATATAGTTATAATTCAAAAAAATCAAGTTCAAGAATTTTAAAGAAATATAATTATTTTTTTATCCGATTCTAAAAGGTAATACCCTATAATCTAGAAAAATAATTGTAAAGGTAATACAATTCCTATTTTTAATTACATACACTTGAGCGAGATATTCAGTTGGAGGGCTCGAATGGATGCAACAAATCTTACCAAAAATGTACAATCAATTCAAACAAATCATACAATGCAAGCACACTCTGAGATTTGCCTGAGTACATAAAACTTTGAGAATACAATGCAAGCTACAAGCTTCAACCTAAACCAAGAAGAATTTAAGCACAATCACCTCACTAGACATAAGTCGTTATAACCACAACAATTTCAATAATATTTTATCTGAAACGGTAGAGTCTGGGCTCCAAATTTAGGTCCGTCCTCCACCACTGGTGAATTCCGAGAGCCTTTTTGAAGCTCTCCGATGGGGTTAGGGTAAATCCTTCGTTTAATTTTTTTAATTTTTTGTGAGAAAATAAATAAAATAGCTAAAAAATAGTAATCGTAAAAGAGATATAATTCTAAGTAGGTAAGAAATAGGAATCTTAACAAAAATAAAATAGCTAACATTTGTGAAATTCTAAGTAACAAATAGGAATCTTAAAAGAATAGAGAGATAATTCTAAATAATTAAAAAATAAAATCTATGAAAATGGATATATTAATCTAATTATAATTATGATTTTATTATAACGTAAATGATTCTTGAGAGGATACGCGGGAGGTTATGTGGAGTCTCTAGAAACTTTCCGTTTAATTTTTCTAATTTTTTGAGAGAAAATAGGTAAGATAGCCAAAAATAGTAATCGTAAAAGAGATATAATATTAAGTAGTTAAGAAATACGAATTTTAACAAAAATATAATAGCTAAAATCTATGAAATTCTAAGTAGTTAATAAATAGTAATCCTAAAAGAAAATAGAGACAATTCTAAATAAATAAGAAATAGGAATCTCAAAGAAAAATATAATAGCTAAAATATATGAAAGTGGATATATTTATCCAATTATAATTATAATTTTATCATAATGTAAATGATTCTTGATTAGTATTGTGTTTGAGGGGAGGGCGGCCCAAATTAATTTTTACCTAAATAATAATAAATTTTCTATTAGTATTATGTTTGACGGGAAAACGGCTAAAATAATTTTTTATCTAAGTTATAGTATATTTTTTTATTAAAACGAGACCACAACTTAAAATAATTTTTATCCAATTATAATCTTTAACTTTATCATAATAATAATAATTTTTATTAGTATTGTGTTTGACAGTAGGGCGACTCAAACTAATATCTATATTATAATATTTTGTTATTAGTATTGTGCTTGACAAGAGAGTGGCTCAAACTGATTTTAATCTATATTATTATATTTAATTTTACTATAATTATAATAATTATTGATTAATATTGTCTTTGATGGGAGGGCGGGTCAAACAATTTTTTTTTATTAGTATTGTGTTTGACAGGAGGGCCACTTAAACAAATTTTTATATTAATTAAATTTTTTTTATTAATGATATGTTTAACGAGAACATGACTCAAAATAAATTTTATGCAATTATAATATTAATTCGTACCAAAATTTCTAAAAAAGATTCTTGATTAGTATTGTGTTTGAGGGGAGGGCGGCCCAAATTAATTTTTATCTAAAGAATAACAAATTTTCTATTTGACGGTAAAGCGGCTAAAACAATTTTTTATCTAAGTTATAATGTATTTTTTTTATTAAAACGGGACCACGGCTTAAAATAATTTTAATCCAAATATAATCTTTAACTTTATCATAATTATAATAAATTTTTATTAGTATTGTGTTTGATGGTAGGGCGACTCAATCTAATATCTATATTATAATTTTATGTTATTAGTATTGTGTTTGACAAGGGAGCGACTCAAACTAATTTTTATCTATATTATTATACTTAATTTTATCATAATTATAATAATTATTGATTAATATTATATTTGATGGGAGGGCGGTTCAAACAATTTTTTTATTAGTATTGTGTTTGACAAGAGGGCCACTTAAACAAATTTTTAATTTTTTATTAATGATATGTTTAACGGGACATGACTCAAAATAACTTTTATACGATTATAATATTAATTCGTATCAAAATTTATATAAAATTCATAACGCCGCCGCGAAGCGCGACTTTATTTATTTTTATAGGCCGCAACGCGCGGCTTCTCAACTAGTTTTGTATTAGTATTAAATAAACGAGACAAGTAAAAAGAAAGGAGGGTGTATCAAACACTACCTAAATTGCTTGATAAAAATCTCTTATGCTCATCATGTTTGGGTAACATGGCAAAAATTCTTTGACAGTCAAAGAATCACGACATGGAGTGCAACCAGAGTCTTCTACATCTTACCATTCTCTCCTTTCTTTTTATTTATCTGCACCAAAATCAAGTTCTTGTCTAGAGTAAAAATTGTTTCCCCTATTTCAAAACTATCTGCACCAAAACTATTTTCCTCATATATAAAATAAAAAAATACTTACCCATATTTCAAAAAATAATCACCAGAATCACGCATTTCAAGAATTCTTGTCCGTTCTCTTCTTTCTTCTGCAATATTCTTTGCCTGCTAAATTTACCCAACCCCTCTAAAACCCCTTTAGTATACACACAGAAACCGTGTATCTATCACAAAAAATGGATAAAGAAAGTTGTGCAACTCAGTTGATTGATGGCAATGGTGAATTCAACATGGAGGGTGTTAATGATTTTGTGAAAAGAATCAAACTTGGTGATTGTGGGCTCTCTTATGCAGTTGTTGCTATCATGGGTCCTCAGAGTAGCGGTATATTAATATGTTTATGTTGTGCTTTTTCATTATAGTCCTCTTTTGTTGTGTGTATTTCTTGATTTTGATTTTTAAGTTTGTGGGGAATTTTAAAGATTGCTTTTTGGTGGTATGTTGACAGAGAATTTGTCCTAAATTTAAGGGTGGTATCGAAAATTCGACCCTTTTGAGATGTTTGTGTTTTCTTTTTTTTTTTATGTTTTTATTTGTCAATTTGAAGTTGTGAAATTGGACCACCTCCACCTTGGTTAGTTCATAGGATGATGTTGTTGTAGAATCTTTGATGGAATCAATATTGAATAAAACTAGCTCCAAGCAGGACTACATTGTTTGGAAACTTGTATTAAGGATCTTTGGTTTAGGATGAATAGCGGACTGTGACAACCATTAGACTGTTTGCTCTATATTTATATGCAATCTATTCCGAAGCTATACCTAATATCATGTACAAGAATTTATTGGATATTAGTAATTAGATAATACTCCATCTATGGAATTAATGATGCGTCAAGCTGTGGGACTAGGGTGAGAATAGGATTAGACATTCTCTCTCAATGAAGTGATAGGTGTTGAAGTCTATGTGATTAATGTAAAGGATTTTCACAAGTGATGGAAAATTGTGAATAGCCATCGGACTATGATCCTCATGAGGAGCATACCCCTGTGGTTAGAGTTGACTCATGGTTGCATAATTTCCAGGAGAGCTTTTTCTGTTGTTACTTCCATCATCCTGCCGATTATTTTGCTCTCATATAATATATACTCCCTCTGTCCCACCCATTTGTTTACAGTTTTTCTTCACTGCTTGACACGCATTTTAATGTTCTTGCAAAGTTTAGTTCCATAACATCAAACTTTTTTTTTCAGAAGAAAAAGAATTAAAATAGTTTTTGAAACTATACTTTATAGGAGCCTCAAAATGCGTGTCGAACCCTCTCTCCCAAATTTTAACAATTGGATGGGACGGAGGGAGTAACACAGTAGACTTTTTACTGTGTTATATATTATATATCCCTGCTGCTCTGTAGTTCATATGAACGGGGGTACATCGGGAAGTTGTTTTCAAGGGAAAAAGTTTCACCACTGATATTAGTAATTATATGTTTATCCTAGTATTTCTGTTTCTCTCAGTGATAAAAGTGAACATTTTATCAACAGGAAAGAGCACTTTGCTGAATCACTTGTTCCATACCAACTTTAAGGAGATGGATGCATACAGAGGAAGGTTTGTGGCCTTCTACGTTACATTTATATATGCTTTATATTAAAGCAGTGTTTAAGGTGTTAACTTCTGTCTTGATCTGAACATAGTCACTGTTTCCAAATAAATTTTTCATATCTTAGTCATTTCCAGGAATCAAACTACCAAGGGTATATGGATAGCAAAAGCTGTTGGCATTGAGCCTTGCACAGTTGTCATGGATCTTGAGGGCACGGACGGAAGGGAAAGGGGTGAGGTAATTTTTGAACTCGCTATTTTTATGTTCATGATCAGAAATGTTGTGAAAGGGAACAATCATTTGCTTGGAGATTATGTTGTAGATTACGTCATGGTTTGTAGAATTATTGTGTCGCTAAATACAGTCGACTTGTATATATTCTATGGGCCTTCCTAGCTAGTTTAGAAGGACTTGGGAAACTTTTGATACATTTATCCTGATTAGTGTATAGGCATATTTTTTGGGCACATCTGTTTTTGTTGAAGCTTCCATTTAGTCCTTAATTTCTTGACTCGCAATTGATTGTGTGCTTCTGGTGGGTGATGCAGGATGATACAACATTTGAGAAACAAAGTGCTCTGTTTGCTCTAGCAGTTTCAGATATTGTACTTGTAAACATGTATGTGGCCATCAATCTGCTTTACTTGTTTGAGTTATAGCATCAGGTGATTTCATAAAGATGAGCATTTAAGATAAGCTACATTGAAGGTTCTGTAGCGTTTGCAGACAATATGCTACACACTCTGATTAACATCTGAAATACTATTTTTGGGTTTCAAAATATGGATGGGGTGGACGTGGAGAGACATAACTCTAATTTCTCAAGTCTAATTTCTCGAGTCTAATGCAGTTAACATAGTTATGAGATATAAATATTGCCAATTAGCAGAAAATACATCAGGTTGAAGGTGTACAATTTTAGCTATGAGTTTAAGATTAAAGTGTTGACTAGATCTTGGTCTCTGTGATCAGGTGGTGTCATGATATTGGTCGTGAACATGCTGCAAACAAGCCTCTTCTAAAGACTGTTTTTCAGGTATAGTGATTTTATTATTCGTCTTTCGGACTTTTAATGGCATAATGATGACAATTTCATTACTTCATAGGTTATGATGCGGTTATTTAGTCCGCGCAAGACAACCCTTCTGTTTGTAATACGTGATAAAACAAAGGTCTGAAGTTAGCGAATCCTTTCCTTGGTTAGTTATTTGTTGCAAGTTGTTTTGTTTATGTTCCAACTTGTGGTCAATATGCTGCTCATTGCTGTGTGCAGACACCTTTTGAGTATTTGGAACCTCTTCTTAGGGAAGATGTTCAAAAGGTATACATGGCATCTAATTTATTTATATCTGCACTCGAGTATATAATCATATAAGCATGTTTGTTGTCCTAACAATTAGTATTAATGTTTTCAGATATGGGATACAGTTTCTAAGCCTGTTGCTCATAAGTACACCCCCTTGAGTGAATTTTTTAATGTAAGTGCATTCACACTCTCCCTCTGTATACACACAAAAACACAGCAACAGACAGATACTTGCTCAGTTGCTCTTAATTTGTTATTTAGATCTCTGAATAAGTTTCGGGTCTTGAAGGTAGAGGTGACAGCTCTATCTAGCTATGAAGAGAAAGAGGAGCAATTCAGAGAGCAGGTAGTCCTTTCAATGTACCAACTACCTTGATATATACAGCTGCTTTTTTACAGTTCCTAGGATCATGTTTCTTTTTGGATTAGTACACCAGAATGATGAATTTTGCAAATTCGACAATTAAAGTTTTTTAATATTCATAGTTTTGTTCAGGTTGCTCATTTGAGGCAGCGCTTTTTCCAATCAATATCCCCAGGCGGGCTTGCTGGAGACAGACGTGGTGTTATTCCTGCCTCGGGGTTCTCTTTTAGTGCACAAAAGATCTGGGAAGTTATAAAACAAAACAAGGATCTGGATCTTCCTGCCCACAAGGTCACTTTTTATTTTTTCCACTTCAGAAGACAGTGAATGTATACCTAAATTTGGCCTAATTGTTATTATTCCATCCCTAGGTCATGGTTGCTACTGTGCGCTGTGAAGAGATTGCTAATGAGAAGTACATGCGGTTGGCCAATGACAAGGTAGATAAGCATCATTGTGTTTGTCACCTTTCTGTCTGAATGAGTGCTTTATTTGTTTTATGGTACTTTCTTATCATGATACAGAGTTGGCTAGAATTAGAGAAGGCAATTCAAGCAGGTCCAATATCAGGTTTTGGAGAAAAGCTCAGCTCAATTTTGGAAACGTTTTTCTCAGAGTAAGCTGATTAGTCTTAGATCTATCATAACAGCTATACACTGAAGCGGGTTTAGAATCTAAGTTTGTGACATATATTATAGATTTATAGTATGTCTATCACAGGTTTTAAAATTTGATAACTCAATCCTAATTGTTAACAACATATTAGTGTGCAACAATTCGAGATGGAAATGGAATAGATTTTGGTAGCTATTTGTTCGAAAAATATCTGGTTACATATCAGTACTCCTGGTAGCTATTTTGTGTAAAGTTATAGTTCAACAAGTTGGCAAACTCTCCTTTCCGAGCCCTCTCCACTCTCCTCTCAGTAGTCATAAAAAAAAATTCATACCAAGAAGATATATCTACATAATATCATTTAGGTAGTTTTGAATTGTAACCTAAGTTTAGTCTTTGGCTTTGTTGTGAAAAAATATATTTAGTGATTATTCTGGGTTGTTGCCGAAGTCATCCTTGCATGAAATATTTTCTGGGACAACTTTCATTTCTAATTTTCTCTAAGGAACCATAAAAAACAAAAGATTTTGTCTTACCTTAGCGGCAAGACACGTATATGGAAACAATTGTGAAAGTAATAGGATCTCTAATCAGTTCTCATTTCCTGTTGCTAATATATCAATGACTTCTAGTGTTCACACTATTTAAACATACACTATAGCTTATTGTTGCTACACTTGATGAGTCCAGTGTATTGCCCTACATAGCCTCATTTCAAGAAACCTAATTTGTTAGCTAGATCTAATTTATTCTTTGCTTGTTGCTTATTTTAAAAAAAAAACTAAAAAACTTTACGAGTTAGTTATAGTTCTTCTGGTATCCTCTTTTGCTTGCTTAATCTTTATCTCTCCCATTAGATATGACTCGGAGGCTGTCTTCTTTGATGAGAGTGTAAGAGATGCTAAAAGGAAAGATTTGGAGTTGAAAGCATTACAGGTAAGACAGTAAACAGCGATAACATTTTTATCTTTCAGACCAGTAAAGTTATGCAGCATCGTGAAAATATTTCCATTCCCAGCCTTGAAATATATATATATGTAATTAGGAAGGCATTACTAGTAAGATTGACATAATCTTGCAATCTATCTCAAAATGCAGCATCAGTCGTCACACTATAGTAATCCGTAAGCAGAGAGAAGGAACTATTTAGTAAGTTATTCGATGTTTAAATAAAAATAGATGCAGGTACTACTATTAATTGTAGTTTATGAGACCGTGTCAGGAATACTTAACTCTTGTACTACTAAAGATACACTAGAATAAATTGTAGGTATTCTTTGAAAAGAAAGTTACTTGCCCCCTAAAGTACTTGGGGCCGTATTAAATAGAAGCCAAATACAGATATTATATTAGTACCCTGGAATTGGCTGTAGTTCAATAGTCTAGGGATGTGCAAGAACTTCTACACTTGCATACTTTGACTGTTTTATGTTTCTTTCAGCTAGTACATCCGACTTTCATGACGATGGTGGGACATCTACGTTCTAAAAGCCTCCATAATTTTAAACTGAGGCTGGAAGAGTCGTTGCACAAAGGGGAAGGCTTTGCAGCAGCTGTTCGTACTTGTACAAAGTCCTGTATGCTTGATTTTGACAGTGGATGTGCAGGTACTTCCATCTAATTCAAGTCTGTAAATTTTAAATACTTTCCTAGAATACTTATGGGCTAATATGATGATTGGCTATGTGTTCAAGAGTTTTGTGAGTTCTACTATTGAGTTCCACCAATCAAGCATTACATAATATGATAATAATTTGAATTTACCTGTGTTGCCTAATCAACCTCGCCTTGAAATCCATTGGTTACAAGTGCATTTAGAAATTATTTAATTAAGTGTTTGATATCTATGTACATAAACTAATGTTTTCCCCTCAACGTAGATGCAACCATTAAGCAGGCTGATTGGGATGTATCGAAAACTCGGGAAAAACTTTGCCGTGATATTGAGGCTCAAGCAGCCTTCATACGCAATGAGAAGTTGTCGGAACTAATAGCTAGATATGAGGTAACTGACCTGAGATTCTGTCAAATCATGGTTATATGGGCCCTTCTTTCTGTCTTTTAGTTTTCTTCAGAGGTATCAATGTCTTGTGAGAGTTCAGCAAACTCTTTCACTCGCAGAAAAAACTAAATACAGCTCTGTCCGAGCCAGTACAATTGCTTCTTGAATCTGGTGCAATAAACACATGGGCTTCGATAAGGAATCTTATAAAGCATGAAACTGATGCTACTGTGGAAGGTCTTTGTGCTGCTGTTACTGGATTTGAGTTGGACCAGTCAGCATTTGACAAACTGGTGCAGAACATGCGTTCCTATGCCAGAGGTCTGGTGGAAAAGAAAGCTAGGGACGAAGCAGGAAAAATTTTGAGCCGGATGAAGGACAGGTAACCGTGTATTGGTTGGTTTATAACTTTCTTGGGTTTTCATCAAAAGCTGCTAACACTTTTGAGTACTCCAGGTTTGCAACAGTCTTCAACCATGATGAGGATTCATTGCCAAGAGTTTGGACGGGAAAGGAAGATATACGCACCATCACGAGAGATGCCCGAGTTGCGGTAATTTTTAAATATTCATATGGTACAATTGGTGCTTCAAAATTGGACATGGTGCAGTACATCAATGTATATATAATTTTCTATCTCAATAGTCTATAAAGCTTCTGTCTACGATGGCTGTTATACGCCTTGACGAGAGAGAAGATAATATAGAGACTGTACTCCTCTCATCGCTTCTGGATGGGCCAGTGGCTGTAGCTTCACCTCGGTATAAGAATATGGGAACTTCAGGAGATCCTCTTGCTTCAAGCACATGGGATAAGGTACCAGTTGATATATAACCTTTCAGTATTGATGATCATGAGTCTCATTCTTATCATGCACTTACGAATTATGATTCTTCAACCTATAGGTCCCTCCTGAAGAGACACTTATTACGCCTGTGCAATGCAAGTCTTTGTGGAGACAATTTAGAATGGAAACCGAGTATACGATTACACAAGCCCTTTCTGCACAGGTACGTCATTTTCATACGCTTCTTAATCTAATAGCTATGATCTGGAAGTACTGTGTTCCAAATCAGGCATAAAATTAGCATCACCTTGATCAAATAATGGTTCGCTTGGTGTAATCTTGCTAGCATCTCAATGGCATAATAGACGGTGATACATATAATAATTTAAACGGAACTTGATGAAGATAAAAGTTGCCATGCTGTTTGCACTGTAAGATGAAGGAAATATATCACTTATACGGAGCTTGGGATCAAAGAGTCAATTTTTTTCTTTTTTTCGGGGGGTGGGGTGGGGGGCGGGGGCGCTTCACGTCTAAAACATAGCTATATGTGTAATAACTAATATTGCAATTTCCTCCTTTTAAGGCTAATTGAGGTGCTTTCTGTAATTATTATAATATATGTTATTCTTCAGGAGGCTTACAAGCACAGCAATAATTGGCTACCTCCATCTTGGGCTATTATGGCAATGATTCTCCTTGGATTTAATGAATTTATGATTCTTTTAAGGTAAATATGTTCAAGGCTGGTATTTCCTCTCACAAAAAAAAAAAGTTTGTTTAAGGATGGTCCCAGGGCTGCTCTCCTAGCTTATATCCTTGGCTTGCATTATGATTTGTAGTCTGCTCTTGACTCTAGTACTCAAATGTTACTTGTTCATCTTGGTTCTTACGACAGGAATCCTCTTTACCTCCTGGTTTTGTTTGTTATATTTCTACTGTCAAAAGCTATGTGGGCACAAATGGACATTGCAAGGGACTTCCAAAATGGCACTGTGAGTATATATACAATATTACTTCGCCCCTTTTTTCACTCTCTTCCAATCTAGATAGCCGATCATGTATACCAATCACTTGTCAAAATGAGACGCAATAAAGGCATAACTTGTCCTGGGGACTTTTCATAGCACACCGAATTCACATCTTAAGACGGTGCAAACTTTTAATGTCATCCCACACAGAACTTTACCTGTTAATTTTGTCTGCAGCTGGCTGGACTTCTTGCCCTCTCGTCAAGGTTTCTTCCTACTATCATGAACTTGCTCAGGCGACTGGCTGAAGAGGGCCAAGGGAATCCAACACCCCAACCACCACAAAGACCACCTCGACCTATTAGGCATCAGAGTTTTAAAAATGACAACCAGCAGTCTGCTTCCGTCTCAAGCACAATGGCAGATACAGCTTTGTCGTCCAATGTTACATCAGTCGATGACGATCCTGAATATTCAAGTCCTCAGTTGACACACAGGCACGTTAGTCGTGGTGACAATATAGAAACTTCTTGATGCCTTTTTGTTCTCGAAAAATGTCTAGCTGGATCTTTCCTGTATATACAAGACGTCTCGTGTTCTGTACTGTCATTTCTTTAAAAAAAAGTTACTCCCTCCGTCCCTATTTATCTGTCCACTTTGGAAGTAAAAATTTGTCCCTATTTATCTGTCCATTTATATTTTCAAAACTAATTTAATGATAGTTTTTCAAATATAACTCCATAATTTCAATTTTCAAGGCTTGACTTATTTAAAACTTGGTTGAATTCATGTTTTCAAGACATAAAGTAGGGGTATTCCACCATTTTCAAGATATTAATTAGAGGTATTTAATGAAAAAGTTCATGCAATCAATTATTCTTTGGTATGTGTTTTTTTTCCCAAAATGGACAGATAAAAAGGGACGGAGGGAGTAAAATAAACTCTTGTTGTTGCCTATTTCTCTGCTGGGTTCTTGGCTCTAGGTAGTAGGTAGGCACTAGAAAGTAATTATATATACAGGTAGTTAGTTATGCACCATACTTCCAGCTCTATAATAACAACCATTACCAATGTTATCCTGACTCTTCATATTTTGTCTGGAGTACTCTTGTCGGATACTTGATACTTGGATATGAGTATGAACATTCGAATACTTATTTCAAGTCAAAAACATAGAATATTTTTTAAAATATTGTTGAGTCCGACACTCAGACGTATCCATCCATGTTGGACACCAGTCGCTGTGGAACTTTAAATGTAAATAGTAAAAAAGTCAGCAGTGGAACTTTAAATGTCAAGTTGTGAAGATTTGTTACAAAACAGAATATTAGACCAGGTTGAGCTGCAAGTACTTTTCAGGTAGAGAGGAACTAGAATACAGCAACTCAACTTGTAGGAGTCTCCCCAAAAGATTATAGCCATCTTTTGCTGAGAAGTTTAGCAATTGTTAGATCTGCACCACCAAATCCATCCAATGTAGCATTCGCTGATGTGAACTCGGCCCTCATTGTTGAACTGCAACATCCATATATTTCTAATAGTTAGCACCCGGATACATTATTAGTTCAGCCAGTTTGAGAAGAATTAAGCGGTTTATACAAATTCTAGAGCCAACGAATGAAGTTGAGAAAGTAAGACTTAGATTTTAGCATGGCATGTGATTGAGTTTTTCAGTTGTGGAATTAGTACTCTGAGAGAGCCGGAGCTAAAAATATGTACCTTTAATTTTTGGAAGTCAGCTGGGGCTTAAAATAATTATTATTCTACTGTTTATTTTTACCTCAAAATCTAGGTTTGAGAAAAAATAACGATTGGTATTATAAAAATTAACATCAACCATAATCTTAAGCACAAGACATTATGTAAAAGTAGAGAGTAATACAGTACCTGCTGCGGAGAACAATGCAAGGCATGCCTATTCGTTCAGCCCCAGCTACTCCAGATTGGCTTCCAGCAACAAGCACACAATTTGAAACTGGCACTTCAACGTATTCTGCCGCTGCTCGTAGAGCAGTCACAATTTTCTGTAAACTGCATGATTCAACCTTGTAAGGTGAGTATCAGCTTAATGCTAACACACCAAATTGTAGACATTCTTTCACTTCTTAGCATTATAGAGCATGTCAAAGTAGTCTGAGTTTCGGGGGTCTTTGTTTTTCCAGAAGCATATAAACATGTAAAACTCAATTCTAAAATCTAGACACTGCCCTAGTAAAGTAGATTTTCCTTAGATGTACATCTTAACAGAGAAAAATAAAAGGAACACGAAACTATTGTTCTAATCTACATGCTTTAAATAAATAACTAGGCTAGGCTGGCTAGCTTAGAACCTAAATTCTAATTGTTTGTCACAAAATCTGGAAGTTCAATAAATAACGTGTAAAAACGCGTTAACAAGCATTACGTAGAACTGGACTATGTTTTCCAATTGACGAAACATCCTTATCTACTACTGTTAAAAGATTATCTAACAAGGAGTGGTATGATGAAGATGACATAACCATGGAACTTGAGAAAGAAAATCAGCAGTAAAGATGGAAGTCGAGAGTTATGATACTGTTTTCTGAATATGGACTTGCATTTACATCATCGTGTCTTTCAGAACTCAGAGTACAGACTATATTTATTGACATTTGCTGCTGATTTGAACTTCTCTCTGGGTCACTGTTACCACTTGTTAAGTGGTCAAACTGTTAAAAGTTGCACATCTTCTAAACCTCTGGGAGATTTTGATTTAGTTGATTAGCTACCTGTGGTAACTGCAACATTCTTCACTGTCTTGAAAACTCAAATTATGACAGTTCACATGCAACTGACACTAAATCAGGTTAATCATGAGAGGGAATATATAACAACTACCTTTGTTTAACATAATTAAATATATAGTATCTAATGACTACAGCAACAATAACCCCATGCCAAATTGGGTGAATTATAGTTATTAAACTCATTACATGCTACACTAATCCAATCTAGTAATCACGATCTTCATTTAGTAATATTTTTCGTTCAAACATAAAAATCTGATTTGTGAATTTAAATATTCATAATACAAAAAATGAGTCACCTTTCACTTGAACTGGTATCAATGTCAACACTCAGCTTCAACATGGATGCAACTTCCTTTGCGATTCTTTGTTTTTCAGCAGAAGCTAATTATTAAAGTAAAACCCCTTCATAATCAGTATTGCTTGACTAATATATGGATAAAATACAACATGAGTGCGCAAATTAAATTAGGAGTGGTGATCTACCCGCTTTTCTTGCTTCTCTAATTAATTGCTCATCCAAGCTAGATGACACACCTTCACCAAGAACAAGTTGGCCGTAAAAACTTTTTTCTGCCTCCACAGTTCCGACAACTTTTATCCTTGACACTATTTCGATTCCAAGTTTTTCAATCATAGACCTGTTTTTTTAGTAATTAACATCGACAAAATTTTAATCAAATGATCTCAACCTAACTCAAAAATGAGGCAGTACAAGTCTTTCCAAGACACAGAAACTTGCCATTCTTCAATAAAACTAAAATATCATAAACTTATTGCTTGTATCAATTCTTTAACTTTCTTAACCTCTATTAATGTATGGGTCTGGGTCCCCGACATACATATGTTAGTAGCATACGTTCAGCGCAAAAAAAGCACCGGAGAGCTTAACCCTTTTTACAGGCAAGAAGGAACTTTAAAAAGAATTGCGAACACAGAGTAAAGTTGCTAATCCCTCAAAATTAAGAAAATACCTGGCTATTTTATCCCCGATTTTACTGTAGGCTGTCAGAATGACTACTGGAATCCCTTCTTTAATTGCTTCATTCATGAAACTGTAATTGAAGAGAGAAAGATGATAATCTTTGGAAAAACCAAACAATAGAAATTGAAATTATAAAAACCAAACAAAAATTTGATAGACAGAATCATTATATTCATAATTCTAATATTTAATTTATTCAAACAACAATTGTCTTGTGACAATCTGGAGAATTGACATTGTCCAATATTAAAACACAAAATCTTGATGGACATGGACCAGAGGTTTCAGCAGGGCAAAAAACATATTTTTTTACAAAGATTTGGCATCCTAATTGTTGCATGGAACTAGTTTTACCTCTTCCTAGATTCATGTCCAAGGTGTTTCTACTAAATGATCTCATCTAACTAATTTTTTATGAATTTGCAAAGAAGTGTTGATAGTAGGAGCAGTTTTCTATAATTCTCATATCTGCGACCAGCTTCTCCTCTAAAGACTAAATTGGACTATCCTTCTTCGTTACATAAATAGAAAACAACACAAGAAACAGATTTCATACATGTATCCTATACAGAACAAAGAACAACCTTATTTCAAATTCATAGACAGTAACCTTAGTTCACTTAGTTGCTGAAAGAGCTAGACTAATTTAGATGAACGCAACCTTTGCATTTTGTGAGAAATATTAAGTTAGGCTGAACCTGAGCACTCACTCTTCTGCACCAGGTCTTAAAGGTATACTCTTTGACATCACAAGATCTTCCAGCGCAGTTTTCTGCCAACATTTAACCAGTAATTTAACACCTTTAATTAGAAACATTGTGCTTTATAATTTAAGGGAATTCTTCTGAACCCTTGGATTTAGCCTAGCAGATACTCCTTTTGCTGATTTCCTCTTGGTAACAAGAGGTTGAGAGTTCTAGCCTTAGTGGAGGAAGGGAGCATGAGAATTAAAGTTTTGGCAATTGACCATCAAAAAGAATCCAAGCTTGTGATCAAATTACTGATAAGCCAGATAAACCTTCAGAAGCTTAATGTTAATAAAGACACTCAATATGAGATGACTTTGATTTTTGAGGATACAACAGAAGCTGTTTGGGGAACTAGGGTGATTGTGCACTTAAGGTATTAGTGTATACAAGGATGATAAGCATGCTATTTCCCAATTTACAAGAATACAAGTAAAAGGAAGTCAGTCATAGTACAATTTACACTGAAGAACATGACTGAAAAGTGAAAACATTGTATCACGACATCATGTGTGCTAAATATTATGGCCAATCAGTACAAAACAAAATTCCTATTTTATTTGTATTCTAGGACACTCTTTGGCCTGCAATTGGTACAAAAATTACCTTTTCACGCAGAACGTTTTTCATAAACGTTTCCTTCTCATTTGTAGGCAAAGAACTAGGCCAGCCAATCTGAACAAAGAGTTGACATGAGAAGAAAATTTAACAAAAAAGTAAAGTTTATAAAGATCCATTACAGTGAAATGATATCAGGAACGCACCCTGTTGAAATACAAAAACAACATCATCTTCTCGTCACCAGCACTCTTCCTTGAAAGAATAATAGAAACAAAATATTAACAAAGAGGACTAATGCTAATTAAGACAAGATCACTACTAATTAGTTCTGAAAAGAGAAGGTATGACACTAATACTGCAATCTGAATAATTGGAATCACAGTAGAACACAAGAATACAAGATTCAAATCTGCAAGAGTTCTCTTCAGTGACTTGATCCACAACTCTGTCTAAAAAATAGCATAATGTGTAATAGCTATTACATGCAGAATAGAGTTCATACCTAATTAGATCGTTATAAATTGGTTTTGTCCAATTTGCGCAGTCAAGACCGAGCTTCCGAAACGCTAACAATGTTAACAAGTTCAAATAAATAAGTGATATATTTGCTCAATGAGTAGTGCAGAACTCTGGTAATTGGTACAGACACCCTTTAAGAGCCACACAAAAAATTATTGTACGTGTCCCACCTACATTGAAGGCTTCACGATTCCCCCCGCCATATATATCCATTAGAACCCTGTATAACAGAGAAAAGAAGTACGGACAGTGAAATAGTATACAGTATGCCCCGTCAAGCGCGAATTTAATGTCTACATCTCATATAGAAGAAAAAAATGCGTAAGGCCTTCATGCCCCATATGTTCTTTGATATCACCAATACTATAGTGTACAAGGATTTTATATATGTCAGGAAAACATAGACACTATATAGTCAGACAGGAAGTCCTTCCATGTGAATGAGGCAAGAGTGAGAATGAAGCATACATGCCACTATCAATTCGCTCGGCAGACTGGCAGTTTTTGATAATCACGAATAAAGTTACAATTTTAGCGTAGTTCCTAACCTTAATATATCCTTCTTCAAAGTCAAGTGAATCTTGTTAATTATAAAATTGAAATTCTATTCACTTCAGTATGACATTTTCCGGCACATTATCAGCTGTATCTAATTACTTGTTAATGATAAACACAGTATTGTCGTAATTAGAAAGATGAGCTACTTGCATTTCTGTAATATACAACTACAACTTTACTTATGTGCTAAAGCTAAACACTTGCACAATGCTGAACTTAATCTAACAGATCTTAAATGTGTCATATCCTTTACCTCTCACGTATCGAGTTCCAACATAAAGAAGGTTGAGACAATCTCCAGGGGAGCACACATTATTCATCACGCTCTAGTTCCGTCTTTGCAAAATATTATATATCCCTTGAAATGCATTAATAACTTACATAATAATTAATTGATAACACAATTGTTGCATCTGAAGATAGTTCATTGATTAAGTAATCGAATAATTACAGAACTAATTATTTAACAAAAATCCTCGAGAATCCCCGCACACCCACGAATCAATGCACTAAACTATACTGTACATCAACAAGCACAACAAAAACAGAGTATCAAACAACACAATTTCACTCACTACTCAACATAAAAATCAAATCTTTATACAACAAAAGCTCCAAGAAAGCACATACAACATAAAAAAAGTCAAGTAACAAAAAATACCCATCAACTTCAAGAAGAACAGCAAGTTGTGGAGATGGGTTCAGCTCAGAAGAGCTAGAGGAGGCACTGAGGCAATTGATTTGCATTTTCTTGGTGTGAAAAGTGAGTTTTGGGTGAAAAGATTTGGACAAAGGGGACAAGAAACAGACATGTTTTGTGGGTTTTTCATACAACTTAGTGTTGGCGGTAATGAAGCTCGAGAATCGAGGTGCAGACAGAGGTGGAGATAAAGTAGTTTCCATGGCTGATGAGCAGTTGATTCCGTTTTGGTTTTGTGCTGTGTTAGTCACCAATCATTGACCACCTCATTTATTATCGTTATCAAGAATTTTTTTTTCTGGGTTTTTTGGGGTTAAATCGTTCTTTGAAATTTATATATTTATTAAAGTTAAAATTTGTGAATAACTTTTTTTGAAAGGATAAATAATTTCTTTTGAAATATACTTTTCAGATTTCTTGAATCATATGAAAATAATTCAATAAAATTCGTTAGAAAATCCTCGAACAGAAAATATAATTTAAAGCTTAGCAGCTAATACAAATTAGGTACAACATATATTTAATTTTATAATATTGTTTTTTACTTTCAAATTATACTATGCAGATGATAAGGAGTAGTGAAAACGAATGGAATTAGTTATTTTAAATAATAATTCAAATTCATTATTTTAGTTAGGGAATTAAACTAGCATAATATATCTGACATTCTAATGAAGATATATGGTTAGAATTCGGTTCCAATACAAATTAAAAGGATGAGATAATAGGTAAGACTTCAATACCTGGTTATGGATACATTATTCTTCGACAATAAATTAAATAAGGTGATAATAATTAGAAATCAACCTCAACAGATACTAATTTATAAAAAATAAAAAATCTGCATTGTCAAAAAAAAATGAAATCCACCTCAACAAAATGCAATATTTTGTTATGTGACAAATATATTAACATAATAAAACTGAAGGAAAGTTTTTTTTTCTACACTCCGAGTATTGAATCACATCAATCAAGCATTACATAATTATTCCTTAAAAGAAAAAAAGAAGCATTACATAATTATTCATTCTATGCGGTTTAAAAAATCAGAAATTTTATCCATTAACTTGTCGGTGTATAATTTATCGACAATCTTTTCAATTAATCAAGAATATTTGGTTAAACCGGAATATAAATTGGATCTTTTCTTAAGAATTAATTGGAAAAAAAAATTCAATAAATCGGATTTATGCATTGCCTAATCGATAAGTTTATGATCGGTAGAAATGTTCACACAGATAATTAAACACATATGATTTGAATATGTATTTAATCTCCATGTACAGACAAGTAGGGTGTGTTTGGATGATTGGTGGGAATGAGAGATATGGGAAGGGGTAACCAAGAAGTATGAAATGAATGATTTATTCTCGAAAAGGTTCCACACAAAAAATTTGCTAATTCAAACATACAGGTATGGGCATAAGGTTTCGATTATTTTTAACCAGACTCATTAATCATCAAACAAACACTTAGCGGTGTTTTCCCCTCAATGTAGATATGATATATGAAGTTGTTAGCCCTTTCTTTCTATTTTGCATCAGAAAGGTGTCAATGGCTTGTGAAAGTTGAGGAAATTATAATGGAAAGTGGAAAACCAGTAGACAATATACCTCAGCTACTAAAAAGTGTAGACACCAAAGGTGAGTTCATCGCCTCAAGAGATTTTATTCATTTACATAGTTAGCCGGATGGATCGGATAAGCACCCATCAGAAATTTAAACAACAATCCCGCACAGATAAATTTTTAAAAACAAACATCTTCAACACAATTCTGGAAACAAAAAAGCAGGGACAAAACATTGTGAACATAACTTCAACTTGTATGTTAATCTGAGAAAAAGTGCAGCAAAAGTACGAGCAAGTAATAAAACAGTCTTAATATTCCAGATTCACTAACAATAACTTTTACAAATTCTTGCTTCCTCTTAAAGCAATCTGTTAATTAAGCATTCTAGACTCCTCCAGATTAGTATATCTGCAGCTATTTTAACTTAAACTATAGCGCAATCTCGAACAACATTTTGTCACGAGTGGCAAAGCAAGCACAACTCGACTCAAATAGAGTCACGCATTAAATATAAATATAAGAATCTTGAATATTAGTCGACACGTTATTCAGAAGATAATGTTGATGATGATCTCGCAGATGAAGTTCTGGGTGATCCCCCAGACGCCTGCTTTAACACCACTGTAGGCAAAATGCCAGTCTTTCTCCTTTCATGCTCCTTGATCAATTCTCCAGAAATTGATTTCAGTTTCTCCAAGTTAGTAATTTCCACCAATTTCTTGCCTTTGAACAATGCTGATTCTACATTCTTTTGTCTCAACATTTGATCTACCGATGCAACACTACCATTCGCTTGTATACGGACATAATCATCACCGGTTTTGGCCTCCCTGAATGCCATTGACACAGCTTGATCAACCTACACACATAATAAATAATCATAAGACTTTTTCGTATTCATGTTAACCACTTTTCTTCTTAGATGTCCCAAACAAATGAACCTTTCATTTATAACATATATTTAAGATTATTACAACCACACATTTATAAACTACTTATTTAACACCTCCTTATAACTCTTTTTATGTGATTCAAATTAGGTCTAAGTATTCATTTATTAAAAACCGTGTTAACAGATAGAGTAATACTAAAGCACAATATTAGTAATGACATAAATGTGCGTGGATATTTAAATTTCTACGACTAATCGTAACAAAGTAACAAGGGTAAAGTAACATTACCATGTCTGAAACACCCTCTCCAGCAATTTTGATGAATGATGTTGCTGATTTCCGAGCAATGCTTCCATTATAAATTTCGCCATTACCCAACGACACGATCAATAAATCATCAACACCGTTACAAAATGGAAACTCTAGCTTATTATTAAGCACGTGAGTGATCGCGGTGGCTGTCGGATTATTCATAGCAACCTCGCCGCCTATGGCCAGAATCTTGTTCTTCTGATCAACCGATTTGATCTCTATTGCCACCTGACCAGCTGATGTGGCAGCACACACATCTTTGATCATGAAATCACAGCCGTCGATTTCGAATGCATCAGCGCGGGAAAACACAAAAGGTGCGCCACTTGTTAAATCATAACAAGGCACTAAAACAGACTTCAATGTATTTTTCAATGTCAACTCACCGAAACTCTTCTCAAACACATTCTCCGACAACCGGAAAACCCGCCGGAGTAGCCCCTTCGCCGGAACCCTAGAAATTTTCCGGCGATTTTCTGTAATAAAATTCAAAGCTTCTTGTGCTGTGCAAAACGGTTTTCTGTCTTTTCCGGCAGTGAAGAGAAGTGCGGCGAGAATACCTCCGGCGCCGGAGCCAGCAACGACATCGAAATAATCAGCAATTCGGGCAGATGGGTCGCCGGATTTTCGCTGTAAATTGGCTTCCAGTTGAACTAGAGATTTTCCGGCGAGTACACCGTCGGTGGCACCACCACCGTCAATAGAGAGAATCCTAACTTTTCCGGTAATGTGCTTGCTGGACTTAAACTGTTCGAGATGCAAGACATTCGCATGTTCATCAGTCAAAGAAAGCTTTCCATCATCATGTCCAAAAAGAAACTTGTTTTCGAGAATCGAGAAGATTTCTGAAGTGAGCTTATCTAGCTCACACTTGGTATCGAGCATAGACACAGCTGCCGTCATTGTACACAAATATAATACAGCAGGTCTAGCTTAAATAATTTTTCGTAAATAGCCTATTTTGTTGTAGTGAACGGTTGTGTAAGATTAAATAATTCGTCGTAAATGACCGGTTTTATTGCAGTGAACGCTGGTCAAGGGCTGAATAATTAATCGTAAAAAGCCTGTTTTGTTGTAGTGAGCGGTGTGTTGGATTGGATTAGAGATGTGAAGTTGAAGAAAACGTGAGGGGATTATATGATGATGATGTTGTGTGAGATGAGACGAGGTTGAGTTATATTTATAGTGAAGAAGAAGAGGGAGAGAGGTTGTGAAAGCATGCGGGTGGCGATTTTGAATGATGTGAGGTCCATGCATTGAGTATAACATACTACTATACATGATAAAGACATTGCTTACCGCTCAAAGGATTCAACATCAATAATCCTACCATATCCCATTAAAATATTCTAAAGTTTCTAACATCGTGTTTTAATCAACTTTAAGTACGAGCGAGATGAAAAAGTTAAGATGGGAGGAAAGTATTCGAAATAAATTTGGGGGTTTAATTAGTTTATCCCGATATAAATAAGAGAATTTTTTTAAATTGGATCAAAAATTTAGGATTTTTATCGAATTTAGGGATTTAAATTTATAAAATTTTGAACTGGACCTAATTTGTTAAAATTGGTGATATATAAGTGTCACTAATGATTTTAACCTTCAAAATTACTAGTTGAGAAGCCGCGCGTTGCGGCGGCCTATAAAAATTATATTAATGATTCAATATTAATATTTATAGAATAAAATATTTTTTGGCTGTCTATAAAAAGTATATTAATATTTCAAAGTTAATATTTGTACGATGAAATAAATTTATATTATAAAAATCTTGATATAATACCAATACTAATATATAAAATTGCAAAATTGGACTATAACTCATGGTGAAATAATGAAAAAAAAAATTATACACGTAATTAACAATTTAAAGCATGACGAATCTTAATTATTTTTTTTGAAAAGTAATCATGTTCTTGCATTGTCACCTTCCTCCAATTTTTTTGATTGATTGTGCACAAAAACATATAACTTAAATCTGTGAGGTAGCGGTCTATAACTACCCTCTTAAAAGTTGCTTGAACGGAGCAAACAGATAATGCATGAATAATTTTTTCCTGTATACAAAGTAAATCATATAAAAATTAACGACAACAAACATGTCTGATGAACAAAACATATATTATAAAAGAATAACCAACAAACATACATCACTAATAGTTTATTTTGTTGATATCACCATCAATATCATGTCAAGACTATATTCTTTTCCGTGTTTGGATTTGTGGACTCCGATATAACGGTCTATAACTACCTTTGTTTGCAACAATCTTTGTTTTTTTTAATACTGTATAAACAGCCTTCACTTATCGTTGCAGAAGAATCGAGCAAGAGAAAGATAATTCTAATTTTCGATATTTTTTATCCAAAAATTTCAGAAAATTAGAAAAATAGAACGGAACGATGTGAGAGGCGCCACCTACACGCCCCCTCGCTTCTCCTTTAAAAATCGAGATCGAGTAAGAGAATTATCACCAGAAAGAGGTAGGTTTGTGGTATTGAGAGAGGAGGTTGTGTTTAGATGATCCAAAACCCTACGATCTAATACGGGTATTTATAGGTGCAGAGAGACTTTTTTGCTACTATTTCCCATAAATAAATAATCTGAACAAAATCAGAATAAAATTTTCAAGTTATTATATTCCATAAATAATCTATATTTCCCATAATTAAATAATCCGAAACAAAATCAGATTAAAACTTCAAGCTACTATATTCCATAAATAATCTGAAACAAAATCAGATTCTGAAACTTGCTTCTAATATACCCGAAACTAAAAAAGGTAGTTCTAATTTTTGATATTTTTTATCCAAAAATTTCAAAAAATTAGAAAAATAGAACGGAGCGATGTGAGAGGCGCCACCTAGACGCCCCTCGCTTCTCCTTTATATAAGTATATTGATTTTGATTCGTGTGAATATTAAGAACCTTATAAAATCCTAGTTTTTTTTATTATAATGTCGTTAAAATCTTTTTGACAAAAGGACTTAAATAAAAAAAAATGAAAAAGTTAAATAACCTCAAAAATGGAATCCAGACAATAAAACGTTAATAATTTAACGAATCATAATTTAATTTTTTCTATAAATAAACATCTATCTAATTTGCTCAAATGCATAATAAAAATTATTTTTTAAATTAGATGGCGGATTTGAGTTGATTTATTTAATAACAATGCTAATAATCTGTTAACGTGTTTGTGATGCAGCTCTGTTGAAGTCCAGAAACAAGTTCTTTTGACAACTGAACTGCACGCATTGACATTTGAAATAAGTCGCGCAAAGGAATTGCACATAATTTACTATTAATAGTCTGGTTCAATTAATCAACTTGAATAGACAACCGCTGTAACAAGAACGTATTAAATAAAACTAGAAAAACAACTCATGCAATGCGAGTTAATTAAGAAAGTACCTTAGTACTAGCTAGTACCATGTAAGTTTAGTCAAAGTAGTTAAATAGTCGATTAACAACTTAATTTGTAACACTAACTAATATGTTTCTTAGTTGTGACTTGTGAGTCGTTAAAAGGTCGTAATCCTGAAGAGATCTTTACAGATTTTGCCGGTATAGAACTCGACTTTACATGCATTTCTTATATTTGCAGACTCTGCAAAACGCAGCTGAGAACAGGAATAACCGATAGATATCGTTCTTCAGTTAGAGGCAGTCAGAGTTTGTTGATTTTTTGTCTTAAATTTAATTGGTTCCCAGAAATTTTAACTGTTCCTTAATTTGATTTGCGTTCTTTCATTAAAAAAATTTACTTTTTCTTCAATTTATTCTCGAAAATTATAGTTTAAATTTTAGGTATGGAAGCAGTGACGAAAATTTTATACTTTGACGCATGAGTTATTTATTTGTGACTGTTCTACTGTAGTTCTCAATAAGATCATCTCCAAACTTGTAGAACTCTTAAACTTATTATAAATAAAAAAAATTCAATTTCAATGATATATTTTAATGATTATATTTTGCCTAACTTTTATTTCGCATCATATATTATCATAATATTAAAATAATACATTATTTATAATAATCTAAAATATGCTTTTAACTATTATTTATCGGATACAACTGCATTGATTGTTAGAACTTAGAACGGCAGTTCTAGCTTTTGCATAATGGAATCGAGACCCCTACAAGGCTACAAACTTCAATCTATGGGAATTGACTGCATCAAAAATTAAGTAGGAGTTGAGAAAGTGAAAGTGAAAGCATGCCGAGGTCCATGGAGGTATATATGGAGTATAACATACTATACATGATAGAAAGACCTTGCTTACCGCTCAAAGAATTTGATATTGGGCGACCCTATATGTCCCCCTAAAATATTCTAAACTTCTTCCACTCTTGCGGACGAGTATAGGGGGTCTTGACTTGGGGCGTGTTTGGTTGAGAGAAGCAGCTTTGGCTTCCGGTTTTTTACTCGTCTGTCTAAAAAAGTTAAGAATACTAACATTTTTCTCAGCTTCTGCTTCTTCACTTTTTTAAGCTAACCCAAACGACCCTTAAAGCCTTAACTTTTACATCGACGATTTAAGAAAAAATTGATGAGTTTGATAACGGACACTCAGAGTCGCAAAGTCGACCAATATACATCTATTATGGTTAAGTAATTACTAATTATTTATGTTTTCAGTTTGATTGACATATTTTTTAACAGTTAATTTATATATTATTAATATGTTTATATATTTATAATATAAAATTATATAAACAAATATTAAACTAAACTTTTACATCAATAGATATAATTTCCATTTTAACAATAAATATTTTTTTATAAGTCTAAGTGAAACCTTCCGAATACTGGATTAACAGAGATAATCTGTGTCACAACTCACAACACATAAATGAAGTTGAGTGAAGCATCCAAAATCAAACAAAAAATTAAATTTGATTAATTCTTCACTTTTAAGATTATGGTAGAATATTGACAGCAAAATCAATTCAACCAAATAATTAAAAATCGGACTTTTAAACAAGTGAGATGTTTCATGTTTGTTGCGAGTTGTTAAAAGGTCAGAAAGTGATACCAAAAATATCTACATATAAAGATTTAGCGGGACATAAATATATTTATTTGTCCCCGCGACTTTTTATGCTTTCCAATACGCCGACTTGCAGATATTGCAGCTCAAGCTAGCAAGAGTAAGGTTGATATTATGACCGACAAAATACATCCTCAGGTTCTTGTGACAAATACCAAAATGTAAACATGAACTTCATGTACATTATAAACATTAAAGTACAATTAATATAATTTATAGATTTCAATAAATAGGAATTTATCAGCAGCTAAAAATCTTGCAAGATATTTGTTTTGGATTTATATGTACCAACTTTTGCATAAATGAGAAAAGGCCCACAAAATTAATTTCTAGGAATTGAAAATATCAGAAATTGAGCTGAAATTATTTTAACTGTAGATCTTCTTAATTCATTTGTTCATCATCTCTCTTTCACATGTATGCCAACCTTGCATTCCGCATATGCATGAGCATGACATTTATCTCTGCTATAACATTTCTATTTTAATATAAAACCTAAATAATAAATTGTGAAATTTTATTAAGATACAATATAAAGTAAATCTAACATGTACTATGACAAAAAAAATAAAAAATTGCACAAATCATCAATATATTTGTATAATACAAGAAGAAAACCTGTACATATATAGGGTTTAAAGCAAGAAATAATTATTTTTAAATATAAATTTATTTTAATGGTGGTTTACAATTAAAAAATTTCAATTAAAGTTACAAATTAACCCGAGTTAATTTTTCCTGAAATCTTATAATGTGATAATAATAATATTATTATTCCAATAAAAATATTAATTTATTATTATTATATTATTATTATTTTAAATTTACAAAACATCTAAGATTATAGGTGTTATGAGCTTTGTAAAACATTACGTCTATAATTAAAATTCATATATATTAAATTTACAAAACATGTAAGTAATAGGTATATATTATGAGCTTCTTGAAAAATTACAGCCATAGACCAAATTAAATCACCGACGAGAAATATTAGATAAAGTCTGATTTCAAATATATCGAATGATATGCAGTGCAGTTACGTAACAAAAAAAATAAAGGAAATCATAATCAGATATTTGTCACCGGTGGATGGTACAATCGAGTAAAGTTATTTATTTAATGGTCCACTTACTTGCAACATTAATAATAATATAGAGCGTGTTTGTTCCAGTTTAAGCTGGGACTTAAACTGAGTTGAAAATAAGTTAGAAGTCTGCTTAAAGTCGGAAATAAACTTAAAACCAGAAGTTAATTTGAGGTATTTTTTTCAGTGACTTAATTTTTTTAAACTTGTTCTTAATTTGATAAAAATTACCCACAAGTCATAAGTTATTCATAAGTCATTTTTCTTTTTATTATTATATTTTTAATAACCCATAAATCATTTATAAGTCAAAATTACCCAAACATACATTTTAAATTATCAGCTTATCAAATAAATTACGTTAAGTCATACCGCCAAACGGGCTCACAGTAACTATCATGCTAATGTGTTTATATATATATCTGAAGATATGATGCTATTTTCTGTAACTATTGTGCTATTTTTTATTTATATCTAACGATGGGTAAAAGAATATATGCATATTCAGTTTTATTACTAGCTCAGTGATCCATCAGCACTAGCTAACTGGATATCAATTTTCATGTACCTGTGATTTCAAAAAAAAAAAAACTCATGTATCTGCATTTTTCATACCAAATATAGAATCATAGAAATTAGAAGAAATTGGAGCAGATTAGAGCATTTAAAGAAGAGGATGTATTCTTTGCAAAACAGATTATAATTACTGCGAGGCTCTATGTTAAAAAAAAATTAACGGATAATTAAGAATAACAATGAAATTGGATTAGCCATATATGATTATATTTACATCCAAACCCGAAAATTTATCCCGTACTTTAAATCCGAAAAGTCTTATCCAAATTCAATCCAACGAATTTTAGATCAAATTTGGGTATATCCAAAACTCGATTTTGTTTGGATATAATCAAAATCGATAATCGAAATGTGATATTCGAAAAATCGAAAACCTAAAAATTAAAATATCATTTTAGAAGCAGGTTACTAAATACTGAACAAGTGAATCCAACATTAACATAATTACCTAAATTCAATGCCTTTGTCTCTCGTAGCAATTTTATCATGATACTCTCCGAACAAAGAATAATGATGATCCCAAATATTTATCGATGTAAGACTCAGATATCTCTAGCTTGTACCTAGGATCTAGCACCGCACAAACCCCAACAACAATATGTATTACATTACAATATTCTCAATATATTGTTAGAGGGATCCTTGCACAAGTGATCTTGTGCTCTAAAACCGTTGTACTAGAGAGTAAACAACGATCATCTCTACTCCAAATTTCGTTGTATGATCCTCTTGCCAACAAGTCTAGCTAACTACAAAAACAGTTGTGGATAGTCTTATTTAACAACACAAATTTAGAAAATGACTATTGTTATGAATCGTTTACAACAACATTTCCTTTTATTAATCCCGTTGTTGTTTCTGGGTGTTGCACAACGTTTTAGTTAAAGTGAACCATCGTGTTGCCCACACTCAGACAACGTTCGACCCGTTGTCTGATATGCGTATCAGACGGCGCCTCGATAGACCACTGATGTGCTAAAAATGATTACCTTTTAAATCGCAAGCGCACGATCACCGTTTTAATATTTATGATTCGTCCACAGAGATTAAAATTATTTTCGCAATCCTTTAATTAATAACCTAGGCGAATTAGAAGAATTAATAGTGAAGATAGGGGGTTTTCTAAAATTAAGTCAAAATTTGTGAAATGAATAAAAGATTATTTAACGCAAATGAATTATAAAGCAAAATTAATTAAGAGAATTTTAAAGAAAACGAGGATTTTGAAAATTAAACTTACCAATTAGTCAACCAATAAGATTACAATTCGACTTATAAATTAGATACCAAAACTCGGGAAGAAGAACTACAAGTAAGCTCGGTAATACTCAAAATCCAGAGACAAATTTATCCAAATAAAGCATAACATTCAACCAATAGCATAAACTGAGTACAAGCACAGATTCTAACGAAAGGAAACAGTGAGTATACGAGACCAAAAAGAAGTAAAACAACTAAACATAAAGAACACAGAAATGCTAACAACTCAGACAATCAACTCGACCAAAGCCGAGCCTGAAAAACGCAGCAACGCAACATATAAAAAACTACACATTTCGATCCAAAACTACAGCCAGAAAAGTCAGCAGAACTCAGAATCGAAACGCGACTTCGCATACAATAAACTCAGACTCATCAGCTACGACTCAAAACCAACGCAGCTCAACAAGAAAACGCAGCAAGAATAAACTCGATAACAAACCCAGAACTCGAAGCAAGAGCTGCGACTCGGACTAGGATGCAAACTCGACAAAAACTACCAAATATAACTCAGAATCTAAATGTTTAAGAAAGAAAATGCAGTGACTCGGCTACAACTCGACCAGCTGAAAACTAGACTCGAGCTAACGAAGAACATTCACAATCGAACTCGGACCTAAAACACTAATTAACGACTCAGCATTCATCAAATAACAGCAACACACGAAGCAGAAAACCCAGTTCAGTGACTTAAACTCAGCCAAAAGAGAAACGCAGCCATGACTCCGCTCTAAACAAAACCCAGGAGTCGGCGACTCGATACGCAGTACAACACAGCAAAAACAATCTCTAAAATCATCAAAACGATGTAAGACTCGAAGCAGGGGAATCGAAAATGATAAACTCGGTTTGCGACTCAAACGAAGTTCACAGTAAAATCAAAATGGAAAGAACATGGCAGGTGGGTGTTATGTTTTTCTTTAGAAAAGGAACGAAAACAGGGGAGAAAGGGTATTGTTAAAAGAAAACATTTGAAAAAGGGTTTTAAAAAAAAAAACAAGTAAACACAAGCGTATAACTAGGCTGCTAAACTGATTATAATGAACTGCCGAATTAAAATTCCATAGTCAACCCCAACGCACAATGATTTTATGCTAGGATTTAACTTCTTCCAAAAATTAAAACTAAAATTAAGAGAGCTTACAACTAATTAATGGCTCCTTCCAATCTACAAACAATTTTGAACTTTGTAGTTAGAGGAAGATTTCATAGCCAAAAGAAACATTAAGAACAATAATGTAAGAACAAAAGATCAAATCTTGCATTAAAATATTAAAGTGTTTACAAAAGGAGAAGAGAGCATACAAATTAAAACTAGATCTAGACTATAAAAAGGAGGCTACTAAAAAGAGAAAATCCTAGGTTGGTTGAAACATGATGGGGAGATGTGTATTTATAGGGGGAAATTAGGGTAGAGGGGGGTGTAGGTGTCCCATCTAGATGCTTCCTTGAGAATATTCCCCTATGATCCTTTTCTTCCCATCTTTTTCTCTTTTTTGCTTTATTCTTTTATTTCTTCAAGCATTTGCAATATTCCTGAAAAAAGACAAATAAACAAATAAATAAGTGAGAACAATCAATAATTAGGTACTTAAAAATATGAAAAATATGCACTTATCAAACTTCCCCATACCTATATTTTGCTCGTCCTCGAGTAAAATCAAAAGAAAAGAAAATAAACTAAGAAAACTAGATGCGATTCCTAGGCTCCTTTTCGTAGGCGTGACGAGTGATTTTAGGTTCACCAACCCGTTAAACTCGTAGACGATCTCTACAAGAGGAGTTTTGTCTCCTAAGGGTTTACAGAAGATATACCCATAAAATCTTCGAGACATTATAGCAAGTGTCTACTCGACTCTACTCTAATTTCGTTGGTGTTAACAAAAAGCGTTTTTAAGGAAAATACGACTTAAAGACTCATCTACTAATAATCAAGATACAGTTGTCTCTAATCTACTTGTATCGACACAAAGATTTACTAGACATCCAAGGAGTGTAAGTAATTTAAGGCCTTTGATGGATCCGAATTGTCTAAGAACACTTTCTCTTTTTTCAACCAATTTTGAACTGACCCAATCTCTATCGAAACAAATATCTAGCCAAACTTCACAAACTCTTATTCTTTTTTTTTTCTTTTCTTTTTTTTTTCTCTTTTTTTTTTTTGCATTGACTTTATTTTGTCCGTTTTCTTAGGCAAACAATGTTACCCATGTAGCGAGCTTTAGGTCAGTGACTCCCAAACCAAACGGTCGTAGGGCACTAGGTTTTGAAATCCCCCTACGGACTTAATTGCTCGAGTAACAAAGGCCACAAAACGAGACTAGCCAATCTACTTTTGCCCATTTATCTAAAGATTTTATCTATAAAGAACAATGGGTATTGAAGTAGTTATTCCTTTTCTTTTTCTATCTCTATTTTTTTTCTTTTTCTCTTTTTTTTTATTCGCAAAGGTTCGATTCGACATTGTTTCAACATGTGGGTTCTCTCTCAGGTATCGAATAATATCACTAGACAATCTCTCCATCAAAGGTCTCGTGCAAAGGTGTGTGCCATCTTGGAATTTAAAGTACAAATCGGTCGATACAAGCTTCAAAAAGACAACCTTACTCAACTACGTTCAAATTATCTAAAAGACACTACATATATATACTTTTGTGAAAACATGCTAACACCAACTACTCCTAAAGTTCGAGTGAGGGAAAAACAACTTAGCTAAAACATCTCTATTTTTGGATTTTCTAATTTTTTCATTTTTTAGGGATTTTCATTTTTTAAGGATTACACTAAAGCCCTCCCCATACCTAAATCATGCATTGTCCTCAATGTATGCAAAAGAGAGAATTGAAATGAGAGAGTAAAGAGGAAAAATACCTGAATAGGAGATGAAGGGGATTTTTATTAACGAACGAAACACTAACACGACCAACGCATGCACACATTTCCTTCCTCATACCTGAACTTCACGAGGGAAGGTTCTAAGAAGGAACCACTTCAGCCAATTCCGGAAGGAAATATGGGAGGAAGCTTCGAGAAAGAATCAAAATGTTTTCGAAAATTTTTATGCACAAAGACTTTCTCTAGCATGTGACAATCGTTCATCCCTATAGGACAAGTATCACTAATGTTCTCCCTAAACCAACTTAATGCTTCTTTATTATTAAGCAAATTAGAGACAATGCAATTTTGGTCATGGGATAAATCACTAGGAACGATGTAAGAAACGACGTCATCCTTTCCTAAGGCTCTATGTGAATGATGGAACAACGAGTCAAATGTCGGTGGTTCGCCTCCATGACTCTCATAATCGGGCCTAGGGTCAACACGAACAATCTCGGGTGGAGTTTTCCATTTTGAACAAATGTCGTTCAATTCCCCTAACAACTCCTCCGAGGTCAACTCTTTCAAAGACTCATGATACGCTCTATTATCCTCGTGGTTGACTTTGAAATCTTCACCGAGAAGAGACTCAATCTCACTATCCTCAAAGCTAGACCATGTGACAAACTTGTTGACCACATTGACCCCTATAGGTTGCTCATAAAGCTCATTGGGTTCTTTTCCTACGTTGAAAATGTTTAAATCAATGGTCATGTTTCCAAATGTGAGCTTCATAGAACCATTCCTACAATTGATTAAGGCATTGGATGTAGCAAGAAAAGGCCTTCCTAAAATGATAGGAATTTGGTTCTTAGGATTCGAGACGGGTTGAGTCTCGAGAACAACAAAGTCCACGGGAAAGATAAAATCACCTATTTTGATCAAAACGTCCTCAATAATCCCCTTTGGCATTTTAATGGAACGATCGGCAAGTTGAAGGGTCATATTGGTGGACTTGAGATCCCCTAAACCTAGGGCTTGGTAGACCGAGAAAGGAAGAAGATTCACACTCGCTCCTAAATCAAGTAAAGCTTTATCCACAAACGTATTGCCTATGACACAAGAAATTGTAGGACAACCGGGATCCTTATATTTCACGGGAATCTGATTCGAGAGAATCGAGCTTACTTGAGAGGTCAAAAAGGCTTTCTTTGGAACATGAGTGGTTTTCTTATGGCTACACAAATCTTTTAGACACTTGGCATAAGAAGGAACTTGTTGAATGGCATCTAAAAGAGGAATGTTAATCTTGACTTGTTTAAAAACCTCTAGGATTTGTTCCATTTGGGCCGATTGTTTAGGACGAATGAGTCTTTGTGGGTATGGAACCCTTGGCTTGTAAACTTCTTCGTTGGGCTTTTGAGAGATGGGCCCAGGACTAGGTTCACTCATAGACTCACGGACTCTAGAACATTCGGGTTTGTCATGATTAGTGCTAGACAAAGAAGGATTTGTTTTAGGAATCGACTCCTCATTTTCATTAACGTTCTCACCAACTCTGTTATCCACTTGATTACCCGACCTTAGAGAGATAATTGCATTAACATTCTCGTGAGGTCTTTGATTGATAGGAAACTTAGGATTGACCTCGGGTTGACTTGGCAACTTGTGCTTCTCTCGCTCACACAACGCGCTAGCTAATTGACTTAATTGGGCCTCTAACTTAGAAACGGCTTGCACGTTAGAATGCAAAATTTGCCTATCTTGGGTTAGGGTTGTCATGAAAGTATGTTGAGATTGAGTCAAATTAGTTTGCGATTTAACTAAGGCTTCCAAACTCTTTTCTAAGGAATTAAGACGTTTATCCGAATAATTAAAACCAGGAGGATTCAAAGGTGTTTGAATTGGGTTAGGAAATGAGTTCGGACTTTGGGTTGGGCAAGAGTTTGGGTTAGGCCTTTGAAAATTTGTTTGAGGAGTTTGAAAAGAAGTTGGGCCTTGATTTTGAAAAATTTGACCTTGGGTCCATGAGAAATTTGGGTGATTTCTCCACCCGGGATTATAAGTGGGTGCAAACGCATCATTCCTAGAATTTTGAAACATCGCATTTACTTGTTCAAGTTCGTGCGAAGGTTGGGTGCCGGGATTTTGAAAATTGTAATTAGCGAGCATCGACATTTGTGGGGGAGATTTACTAGTTTCTAAAGCTTCAAGTCTCCTAGTTAGGGTGGCTAGTTTGGCATCGGTTGCCACATTATTTCCTATCAAATGCAAGCCCCTAGCGCTAGATGACTGAATTGACATTTTGGGCTCCCTAGTTGACTCCCACATCATAGTCTTTTCCGCTAAATCCTCGAAAAATTCCCACCCTTGGTCCTCATCTTTTTCCATGAATTTACCTTGGCACATAGACTCTAATAACGCGGTGGTTTGACTATCTAAGGCCTCGTAAACTATCTTGCAAAGTCTCCATTTTTCTATTCCGTGGTGGGGGCATTGTGAGAGAAGATTTTTGAAGCGGTCAAAGAAAATCCAAAAAGACTCATTTTCCTTTTGATGAAATTGATTTATTTCATTTGTAATTCGAGTAGTCTTATGATTTGGAAAATATTTTTTTAGAAACACCACAACGAACCCCTCCCACGTGGAAATAGAATTAACGGGAAGACTATATAACCATTTTTTCGCATTCTCCTTAAGCGCAAAATTAATGAGCCTAAGTCTAATCGAATCTTCCGTTAATTGGTGGAGCTTTTGGAGGGAACAAACTTCCTCGAATTCTTGGATAAAAAGATAGGGATCCTCACCTTCACTCCCTAAAAACTTAGGCAACATGCTAATGTGATGTGCCTTAATCTCGAAATTGTTCCCATTAACGGGAGGAAGGGTGATACACGAAGGTTGAGCCAAACGGGACGGGTAACAACGGTCTTTAAGAGACAATGCCATGTTTAATATCGGTTCGCTAGCTTCTATGGGTTCGGAGTCCGAAGAGGACGAAGAAGGAATTTCGATGATCGGTCGAACTAATCTAGACGATTCGCTCCTAACCCAAGTAGTTCGCATAAACTAGATAGTGAACACGTAGCAAATAAGTGCGAAGAAATAAAACAAACAAAAGAAAGGGTGTAAAAGTGAAAGAAAAACTTAATTCTAGGGTTCCCTAATAAAAATGAACTAGACCTTGCTCCTAACGTTAAGGACCACCAAAAACTCGATAAATCCAAAATTATTCGGACCGGTCTGGCCAGTTTGGAGCAGGCATTGCCAAGAGGCCAATCTCCGCGCTTAGACACCAAACCTTAATCGGCCAGGTAAGCTTTCGCTTGCCTTAGACACCGAAGAGTCGGAATAATTAAAGATTACCTCGTATTTTAGGTACCTTCCTAATTGAGCGCGAAATCCTAGGGGCTAACGTCTAATTCAATTTTATTAAAAGGCTAGGGAATGCAAAATGAAGAATTAAATTGTTGTGGGCCAAGGAAAGAGTAATGAAATCCCTTCCCTTATCTTATGAGTGGTTTTGCCCTTAAGATTTATTTAAAATGATGCACCACACAATGAGATAATAAAAGCGGTAAACAAATATGGATGCTTCTACACTACGTGATTTACTCTAAAGAAAGGAAGAAATTAACGCACCTTAGGGTCCTCCAGCGATCACCACAATTTAAGTTACGAAAATTTAAAAACAAAAATTAAAAACTAGATGATGTGCCCTAAGTGATTAAATGCATGATGCAACACATATGTAATTCTATCTTATATTTTTGGATTTTAAAATTTATAATTTGTTTGTGATTTTTTTAATTTTCAATTTTTTTTGTGATTTTCTAAATAAAATAAATTGAAATAGGAGAGAGATACAAGTTACCCAAGCAAACTTCCAATACTCCAAGAATATTCTCCACTTATTCCAAGCTAGCTCATACTCTTCCAATTTCCTAAATTTCAACAAAAAAAAAGTGAGAGAATATAAAAAAAAAAAAAACTAATCCGAAAAATTAAAAATTAAGGCGCGAAAATTAATTTTAGTCCCCGGCAGCGGCGTTAAAAACTTGATGTGCTAAAAATCGCAAGTGCACGATCCCGTTTTAGTATATTTAGATTCGTACCCAAGAGACTAAATTATTTTCGCAAATTCCCTAATGTCTAATTTAGGCGAATTAGAACAATTAAATTTGGATGAGAGAGTTTTGATTTTTCTAAATCAACAAAAAGAAAATAAAAAAGAAACAAAAGAAAACAAAAACTAAGCAGCAGTGAAGTGTCTGTTTGATACCGTTTGAACGCGTAAAACAACAAGAACAGAAAGGTAACCGAGAAACAGTAATACAAGCAGGCAGCAGCTTAGTATAAAAACTAAAAAGAAAAAAAAACAAAAGCAGCGTGGCGTAAAAAAAACAAGAAATAAAAACAGAACAGTAAATTAAGAAATCAACCAGATCAGTAGTATTCGAGTACGCGCTGACACTGTCGCAGATCCACCAAAAGCTAACTACCGGAATCTATGGAGGTGCCCGGAATAGCTTAAATCTCGCCGGAAAATTGATTTGACCGGAAAATCTAGCAATTCCAAATATTTCTAATCAAACCCCACTAACCTCTAAACCAAATTTAACACTAAATTCTACACTAAATAGCCCTTAAACTACCCATTTCTTACCAAAACAAGACCTAAATTAAGCCAAAACAACTCCAAAATACACCAAACTTTAAATCTAGCCTATATAAAATATAACTAACCAAAACCCACTAATCTCAATTCAAAATCACAAACTAAAATTTACACCCAAAAGCCCTCAAAAATACCAAAATCAAGAACAAGGAGAACACCAAATCTAACCAAATTAACTCCAAATCACACAAAACTTCAAAACTAGCTCATCTACCATATTTCTAACAAAACCCCATCAAACTACAAGCTAAAATCAAAATCTAGAATACTAAACCATTGAACCCACTAATAATATTGAGAATTAAAAGGGGTTCAATCTAAATACTAAAAAATGCAAGCTTAAAACATATAATTAGGCTCCTTTCAATCCACAAGTAATTTTGAGTCTCATGTGGTTAGAGAAAGATTTCATAGCCTAGAAGTAAAAGTAAAGAGCAAGATTTAAGAACAAAAATGAATACTTGTATTGATATAATAAAAGTGTTTACAAATTTAGAGTGCTACTACTAGATCTACTACATAAAAGAGAGGCTACTAAAAATATGAAATCCTAGATTGGTTGAAACATGATGGGGAGATGTGTATTTATAGGGGGAAATTAGGGTAGAGGGGGGTGTAGGTGTCCCATCTAGATGCTTCCTTGAGAATATTCCCCTATGATCCTTTTCTTCCCATCTTTTTCTCTTTTTTGCTTTATTCTTTTATTTCTTCAAGCATTTGCAATATTCCTGAAAAAAGACAAATAAACAAATAAATAAGTGAGAACAATCAATAATTAGGTACTTAAAAATATGAAAAATATGCACTTATCAACCACGGTTTTTCGAGGTGTCAGACAACGGGCAAAAACGCTTGTCTGATGCTGTTTTCCTTGTAGTGATAGTCATGGTCTAAATCATAAATTATCAACAATGAAATATAATATTTTTATATACAAATTTCATTTCATCAAACAAATGATCACATAGGACATTTTTTTGTCTAGACAAGGAACATAAACTCAAATGTAAAAGAAATATATCACTAACAAACATCATCAACTAAGTGACATTAAAATAAATTATAAATATACTTCATAATGAGACTTTGCGAATTTCAAGAAGCATCAATATAATATGTTGTGACGGTCATGTATCCCTTCTTTTGGTTGGTTGCAGTCCACATATCAGTGGCGCGACAGGCTCTGATCTAGGAGGCATAATCACAAATTCTGCTCCCTTCGGGAGTCGAACCTGTGACCAAGAGGATACATGTACTCTCTTTGACCAGCTGAACCAACCCTTGCGGGCTAATTGTGGTGTTTTTGCATGGCACTTTGAACAATGATTGAATAAATGATGAATACCTCTCGAATCCAATATGATCCGCAATAAAAAGAGAATATTCGTGCATAATTATCATCTTAGCAAGCTCTTTTTTTTGCTCTCTTGAGCTAATTTCATATTGTCTTTGTTGAAATTACTCGCTAGGAGTTTTTGATTTAAATTCCTTTGACCCTTGTTGTGATGCTTTTTTTTTTTTTTTTTTGTGTAATGAGTGTTTAAATGGGATGTCCCAACTGGTGAATCGCCTTTGAGTTTGACATGAAAATATTTGCAAACAGCCTTCACACGACCTTCAATTCTCATTTTATCAAAGTGATTTCAAGTGTCAATCTTGTCTTTTAATTTTTAAGTTCTTTATTATGTTGTTCATTATCAGTTAGAGTTACTTCATCGAGTATATTACTTGAAGTGCTAATGGGGTTTGATTGTAACTTCAGTGTTGATGATGGTTCAAAACGTTGTTTTAAAGCGGACTAAGAATTGAGAATCGACTTTGAAGTCGACATAACTACGTACATCATAATGAAAATATTAAACAACTGAAAAAATCAAATAGGGAAAAACAATAATGATATTATAGGTTTTGTATACGGAAGAAGTTTAGAAAATATAAATGAAAAAGGATTACAAAAGAATTCAAAATTTCTACAATTGATTAAATTTAAATTGCAGATTTTAGGTTTTCTGTAAAAATGAATCAATTAAGTAAAGATAAGATTGACTAAAGATAGAAACTCACCAGCAAATAGATTTTGATTCTTGATTCTTAATTGTTGATTGTTGAATCTTCATACTCTAGATTCTTGACACGGCGTCGCGGCAAGTTTTAAAGTTTGAGTGTATTTAACCCTAATTTTGAACGAGACAGCGAGCTGACTGGTTTCAGAATATTCAAATTTCGGGCCGCAAAAGTGAAAAATTCAAAATCGGGTTAAAAATTTAGGCTAGACTATTTTCGATTATTTTTAGTCGAAATTTTCCGGTTAAAAAAAAATGGTCAAAAATAGGTATATTCGACCGATTTGGTTAATTCATTTTTAGTGTTTTCAATTTTATTAGGGGATTTAGATATTAATTTTAATGTTTCTTTTAATACCACAAACCTAATTCATTTTTAACATATGTATACCTTATACATCTATATATAGGTATTATTATAAATTTTCGGGCTTCTTAAAAATGGGAGTCTTGTACTATTAATGCTCAAACTGTCCTATATATATTATGAGCCCACCCTGAGCATTACAATAAAATATGTAGCCATGAAAGCACAGAAGTAACTTAACATTCTCCTATTCATTTTTAAAATTTGTTTTGAGCGGCCACTGCACTTGAAAACTTGAATCGATCCCACCAAGTTTAGGAACAATCCTCTTGAAACCACGGGTTCACCATTCAATCAGGACAGAGGCGTCTTCGGGGAGTCTCCCCAGTTATTTGTCTAGGACCTCCACTACAACATATCCGTCGTAAGTTTGAGCGCCCCACAGATCCGTCGTAAGTTATCCGTCGTAAATGACCTATATTCTTGTAGTGCTCCATCCGTACAGGGGCCTCCAATATATATACATACATGTAGTATTAATATTTATAATTATTAGTTATTAATTATATTCAATAAAATTATTAAAATAATATTTATTCTTCTCCCCTATACACCAGTTTAGGAATATGGACAGTCTTTTAATTTTAGGCCCATGTAATAGAATAAAAAATAGATAAAAGCCCAATAAATTATAATGTTTTTCAATATTTTAAATCACTTTAAGTCTTAGTTAAGAATCATTATTTTTATGCTTTGTTTCTTATTTAAGAATTATTTTTACTACTGCAAATTTTCATGTGATTTTAGTTTATCAAATTTTAGATTTTGGTTCAAAAATACTAGGGCCTCCGAAATCCTGGAGACAACCCTAAATCAGGATATAAGCAAAGGTCGTGTATTTGTCGAGGTGAAGTATTAACAAGCTTCTTCTTTGACAATTTAATCGAATTTACTATTTAATTCTTTAATAATTTGCATACGTCCAGATGTATCGTGAGTTTTCTCACAGACTCGTGCTCCTAAACAAATCATCATATTGTTCACGAGCTTTTTCATGAGTTTATGCACGCATATATAAATCATAAACATTACTCGCTAAATTGGTTCAAGAACTATCTTGCCTCCCGGGGTTGACATGTTTTATTATTGACAAAAAATGATTTAGTATTACAAGGAGGTTAAAAGAGCGATTTGAGCAATAAGTTCTGAGTAAAACAATTCAAGTTATGTTTGCACCTGGGCTAGCATAGTGAGGAATACGAAAGTAGGTAACATGGACACCCCTGATATTCTGATACTAGTGTTTCAGATCAACAATACTTCACCTGGAGCTACGTACGTGCATGATCTTTTCACAAATGTATAAAGGATTTATATAATACTGAGCTGGACTTGTGATAGTTCACATCAAGGTGATCAAGGTTGAGTGGAAATGGAATAATAGGGTGAAAGGGTAGGATGTATAATGTTGACAAGATATATATGGAGCTGTTTGGTTTTCGCATCTGCTTTTTTTAATCTGTTTGTGTAAATAAGCAGAAATATTTTTAAGTTGAGAATGCTAGCTAAACTCTCGCAATTTCTACTTATTTTTCAAATATTTTATTAATTTATTTACTTCTCACTTCTATTATACTTTAATTTAAGTAAGAAATCACTTTTTTAAGCTAACTTAGACGACCCCTACAAGGAGCACCTTTTTTTTTAATAGAACTCCCCAACAATAATTATTTTCTTAAATTTGAACTCTCGTCTTCAAAGTAATAGTTTCTAGAAAGGAATTGTCATCTAATTTAAAAAGTCGAGGTAGAATGAAAAAAACTATGATAATTATCTAAAGTATAGCTATTCAAAAAATTATTTGCTTAAATGATATGAAGAATATAGATAACCAAAATTGTTCTTGATTATTTTTTTAATTTTTGTTGCCAACATCTCATTATTTTACTCACACTAATGATAGTGAAACCTCTCACAAACTATTCAATCATAATCAAACATTTATTACGGAATTTTGATTACATAACATTGCAAGAAATTATTTGGAGAAAAATCTCTAAATATTGCTTCTTAGCTTAGTGATACCGTAGGAGTGCTCTCATATCTAATACTTTTCGGGGAGCCATTTCTAATACTTTTCGGGTGAGCCAGAGTCGACCCGGATAAACCCACCCTTTAGGCTATCCAATCTTCTCACAATGTAAATTATGTTAACTTTTAACAAAATAAATGAAAAATTTATGTGTGATTTGTGCAAAGTACATTGTTAAAATGAGAACGGGAGAGTAATATTTAACGCACAGTAGTATAACAACCGGCAAGCATGCAAGATGTAATGAATATATATTGATGCAAGTGTCGTCAGTCGTCAGAGGAAAGCGAATCAGAATTCAGAAGACAGTATATATACAGATTATTACACAACACGGTCCATATCTTTATGTTAATGGAATGGGGATGTTCTGCTATTTCTTGCTTTCTCTTTGGATTGGGAATTAAAGAAACAGAATATCTTGATATACAGAAAATTAGAGGAACAAGATCAATTTGTGCAGACACATTAGCGAAAAGTTAGTTAACTAGACCGAAATCCCTGATAAACATGTTCTAATTACGGTAAAATGATGGGTTTATGAATTAAATTGCGATTAGTGCGTACTTCTTTATGAATTAAATGATGGCATGCTTTATATTATGGGATGTTTTTAAATATAGTTTTTTTAACCAATATAAAATTTGGGTATTCCATTCAGACTTAAAATTATAGTTAAAAGTCTGATTAATTTAATTTAATCGAGATTTTAAATTGTAGTTAAAAAATCTAATGATATTCAATTAGGAATATTTGAAATTCTATTAAAATTTTATGTTATTTAAAAGTTGGTAGATTTTTATGAAATTACATATTGTTTTGTGATTTTTGTGCAAGTGTATTTTATATTTATAAAGATCTCTTCATAATTTATGAGATTTTACAGAATTGTATTTTATTCTTAAACATCTTATCTTATCTCAAATATGTTAGACTTGCATAAAATCGAAGTGTCTTTCAATCTATTAAATCATATAATATTATTAACCCATCAAAATCTGTATTAAATACATCCCTTGATTTTAACTTCATTTTTAAACTGGAATTTGGAAACATGGTGCAATTGCAAATGAGTTTAATTTGTAAATAATTTTGAGATGCTCCTGATTTCATCTCATACAATTTTGGAATTAGTATTCCAAATCTTGCTATTGAAATTGACATTATTTTAGAAGTTCAGTAAATTTGGATATTATTACTTGGATGTTTCCGGTGTGATCTGTGAAAGCAAGCATTGCATCACAAAAATCAGAAACTACAAACACTCACACATTTATGTTCACATAGAATCGAAGAAAAACCCTAGCTACAAGCCAGATGCAGGTACATCTGATATGATTTGATTGACCATCCACATTTGAGGACTGTATTGTATTTGCCGACTGCAGACTCACTGCCATGCACACAGCGTCAGAAATATTACAGTCCCACGGGTTTACATAACATTTATACATCTGTTTTTGCAGATCCAGATTTTCTTAACGATTACTACAATTTATTTTTCTTACAAAAATTCAAAAATAAAAAATTTGGATTTATAATACATCACTGATTCCTGTCTGAATGAGGTCGATTTGTCGATCTGTACATTAATGAATATATATAAATCCACAAAATACACTAAATTAGCATTCACACAGTTCCATCTATATGCTTGTAATAAATCGATTTTATTTTATTAATTTCAGTTTTATCTTTGCGGTAATTATTGATTAGCACAACTGTGACATAAATCTGGTCCACGAAAAAAAAAACAATCGAAAAGAAATCTAAAAATGTGAAATCAACACTAGTGTATATAAAATGTGCTTCTGTTTGCATTGGAAGATGATGATCAGAGAAAGTAAAGCATGTTGTCACGACATGCTTGGCTCCCGGTACGCCACCCAGGAGGCAATCTGATACACAGATCGGTCTCTACGTGTGGCATACAGGGAGCCAGGCATGCATCTACATTGCTCGTCTTTCTAATCTCTTCATCTCATCGTTCTATCCCTCCACTGCACATTCACCTTTATCAAAATTAATTACAATGGTTTTTAACAAAGAGAGAAAGTTGTTTAAATCTCGGCGAGATTGTTTTCTAGGGAGAGAGGAAAGTTTGAGTGTGTATGGGAGAGAGAAGAGAGGGAGAGAATGGAATGAGGTGAATGAACGTGCAGGAGATTTCCAATTTATAGAGCTGTGGCGGAGACGCACTTATTATTGTAATTATTACAGGTTCCTACTTTTTAAGGAGGATATTATTGTATAGTATTTATAATTTAAAATGGAGATTAGCTGCCATTGTATATCAGATTTGTCTCGTTTTGTATCGACGGTTTTACTAGTAATCCGTTTTTTTTGAAATGATTACCAAGATATGCTGCTCACATGTTAATTGTGAATGTAATCATACCCGATATAAATAACATCCTGCATTCAATGTTATGAATTACCCTTCGAAGAGCATCAATCAACACAAACGGAAAGAAATGATATAAAATAATTTTGTGTTATAGGTGGATTTCAACAAAAGAGTAAATAATCGATAAATTCAAAATTCTAAGAAGAGAAAATTGTATATTTTATAGAGTTAAATATTTTTTAATTGAAAATATTTATGATTGAAAAATGGCGCGAAAATTATAATGGTTATAAAATACATTACGATAATGATCATTATCAAATAAAACTGAGTGAAAATGACCGTTACTAAACAAGTCAGTTTGAAAATTATCATCATTCAAAAAGTAAGGTGATATGAGCGGGATGAGAATAATCATGACTAAGAAAAAGATGACGAGATAATTACGATTAAAAAAGACAGCGCGAAATAATCATGATTAAAAAAGACGGCGTGAGAATAATCATGACTAAAACACCGTCCACGACGGTGTGAAAAAGATAATAACTGAACCACCGATAATAGTTCAACGATACATTTTACGAATAAGGACATGAATGTTATTATCGTGTCGGCAATGAATTTAGATGACCCGTTTAAATTTTAAAAAGAAGATTTATTTCTTAATTTTCTTGAAAATATAAGATTTTAATAAATTTGAATTTTTCACAATTAATTTTTTATTTATTCATATTGATATATATATCCATATAACCCGTGCTTTTGAATCATAAGTAAATCCCCTCCGAGTCCAATCTTCATGATTGTCCTTTCTTTTACGATCAATATACTTATATAAAAGATAAGTTAGGGGTGTGTAGGTGGCACCTTTCAGTTAACTCCGTTTTATTTTCTAAATTTTCTGAAATTTTAGGATGAAAAATATCAAAAATAAAAATTACTTTTTTTAGTTTCGCATATATTGGAAATAAATTTCAGAACTACTTTTTTCAAAATATAAAAAATAAAATCTACCGACTTTTTTTAGCATCAAAATTATTGGAAGAAAGTTTCAAATTATGATTTTCAAATTTTCTGGAATTTTTGGCTGAAAAATATAAAAAATAAAACTACATTTTTTAGTTTCGGATATATTGGAAGCAAGTTTCATAACTACCTTTTTCAAAATAATAAAAATAAAATCTACCTACATTTTTTAGTATCAAAATTATTGGAAGAAAGTTTTAAATTATGATTTTAATTTTAAAAATTATCTTTTTTAATTTCAGATATAATTGGAAGAAAGTTTCAAAACTGCCTTTTACAATATATCAAAAATAAAAACTATCAACCTTAAAAAATATCAAATCAAAACTTGAAACATCTTTTAAATTATTTTAATACTGAAAAGGGTTATTTTTGGAAAAGGTTTATATCAAAAGCAGAAAATATTTTCAATAAACGAAAATTCAAGGTTATTTCAAGATATAGTTTAAAACCAAATTAATAAAGAAACATGTTTTTAACTTTATTTTGACGATGAAAATACCTTCGTCAAACCAATAGTTTCTGCCTAAATTTGTAAAGTCTAATTAAAATAAATAATTAGATTTTTTAAAAAGGGCAATGCTAGAGACCCCAAAAAAAATTCCCAAAAATCTTTACCAAATGATGTGGCAAACAAGTGGCTAGTTATGATTGGGTGATTGATGAATCTGCAGGGGGGTCTCATTATTATGGGAGTGAATTCAGCCAATCAGATTTGGACACATCATTTGGGAAAATTATTTGGGACAATTTTTTGGGGTCTCTAGCATTTTCCTTTTAAAAATTAGGCAAATGATGTCCGCGTGAGGCACGGATATGTGTGTGAATCTTGTCATCATCACACACATGCATAAACATATTTAGGCTTCTCGAGCGAAACATACGGACAGATTTGGAAGGAGTTGCCACTTTTGTTTCCATTATTCATTCACCAGCTTAAAGTTAGTGAGAGGAGGCTTGTTTTTCATTTCACACCAGTTTTGTTGGTATTGATAGCTGATTTGGCTCCCACCAAAACACCTATTTCATGCTAGTTTCATTCCATAAGACTACAACGCGTATATGTGTGGTTTAACCTCAACTTTGTACATAATTAAGTTTGAATTCAGGGCATGATTGGATAGGGGTGATCGCGGTGCGGACGGTGCGGTTTTCTTCTAAAACCGCAAATCAAACTGTATATATGGTTTGGTGAAAAATTCAAACCATGATCACACCGCGCTATCACAAAATCCGCGTAAACTATACCACAAAAATGCAGTGAGGTGTGGTGTGGATTGTGTGGTTTGTATGCTTAGGAAAAATTATTTTTTAATTGAAATTAAGAATAAAATTTATTAAGTAATAATTAAACTTTTTCTTATAATATATTATATAATATTTATCATTTTAAAACTACAACTACTACTAAAATAAGACAAACAAAAGTGCAAATATAATAGGAACTATGAGTACTAAGAGACACATTATAATATTATAATTATCTCATAAAATTTTGATATAATAGTAATACGATATTTATAAAATAATAATTAACTATTATTTGAAGATATTCTATAAAAATATACATAACATAATTATAAATAATATATATAATATGTATAAAATATTGTTCTGTTTGACAATTACAAACATATTTATATAAGTTATACTATTGTGGTGCGGTGCGGTTTGAACTGCATTAGTGATATGTCAAACTGCAGCCCGCACCACATCATGTGGTTTATAAAAAATTCAAAACACAACCACACCACGAAATTTAAAAACCGCATTTTCTCATGCGATGCGGACGGTTTATGTGGTTTGAGTGGTTTTTGATCACCCATGTGATTGAATAGTCCAAGTGATTAAAGACTTATACTCTATCGTTCTATGATTGGATAGTCCAGTTCAGCTCATTTGTTATCCATGGTAAGAATATATCTTATTTAAATGTATTAACAAAACTCATTATTATTAAAATTATAATATTAGTTTATTAAATTATAATAAAATTTAATGTTTGATATTTAATCTATCATATTAATTGTGTGAAAAGGCATGACTAACGAGAACTCGGAGTATCCGTAAAAGAATTGACTAGAATGATTAGTTAGATTAGACGTGAAACACATTTTGTTTTCGATCATATTAATATTGACTATATCTTAAAATTCGTACCTTCTTATTATTTTAAGTTTTTATAAATAAAATATATTAATTTAAAGTGTTAAAAAATGATGTGATATTTGTCACGTATCTTTAAATTTTGGACAAATATAGTCAATGAAAAAAAAATCAAATTAAAAATAAAAAAATGATGTGAAATATGTGTGAAAGAGTGTATTTTAATTATTTGTGGTGATTTATAAGGCCTAGGTAATTTAAGAGTTTAGCTTAAGTTCGTAGTTGTACTCTAACTTGTTTGTTATTGAAAATCGTCTATATATATAATTACATTTTGACAATAAATTATTATTTTTAAATATAAAATTAAAGTTTAATATAGAATGAGCACATGGATATGAGATCCTATTAGATTTTTTTTATCTAAAGAGGATTTAGATATTTTAGATTATGCATAATGATAATAACTAAAAAAAGGTAAGATACTATAAAATGCACATTAAATAAAAAAACTAATTCAATTGAAAATGACTATGGATACCTTAAATAATGATTTGCAAGTTAGTGATTTGAAAGATTATCTAAAATTTAAATTGAGATTAATAATTAAGAATATAGGAATTGAATAAAGAAAACCATGATTATATAATAGTTAATTGAGATTAATAATAGGTTAAAGATCTATATCCACAACTATGATAATTCAAAAATTTACAAAGCACACAAAATCAAATTAAATATAATCAATTGAAACTCACAAATATATAATAATTTTATTAAAATTCCAATTATACATCCCCAAATAGTGAATAGCCAGAATGATATATATATATTTTAACATAGAGGAGTAATCTGGTAACTGAGGCTTATTTTAAGTATCTAGTCAAAACAATTAAAAATATGTGTTAAAAAGTCAAACGTCGTATATGAAAAAACTGAGAGTATTATACCGTCAAATTCAAACTCACTTTGTATGAAATACAACGTGTGTCGTATAAGTCTTATGGGTTTTGTTTATAGCCCTCATATGTCATATAACCCTTAACCAACACATAGCTTCAGAATTATCAAAACCGAATTTTAGGATGCAGATCCAAACTTTTTTTTTTCCCCTCCGGTATAATTTTCCGTGGATTGGACTTCTTTCTTTCCGCTTAAATCTGGACCCTTGAAATACAGATCCGACCCCCTCAATGTGTATGCTTATATCTGAACCCTTAAAATATAGATCCGACTCCTCAATGTGTATTTTATATAAACCCTCTCTGACAAACAGTTGTCAGGGACATGATTCTTCAAATATTGTACTATACTATGTTGTTGTCACTGTTATAGGTATTCGGTCCATTATGTCGAAAACAGATCGAATTGAATGGACTAAGAATCGAAAGTCCATTTTTTTTGGGTTGGGCTCAACGTAGTCAAATTATTATTATGAATCGAACCGCTTTAATTATGTCCAAAAGAACAAAAATCATTAAAAAAAACCAAAATTTATATTATTAATAAAATTGGAATTTTGATTTATTAAAAATATAATATTAATTAATCACCATCATTTTACCAGAGATAAACATTACTATATTTACAAATTATATATTTAGTTTGTGATATATATAATATAAATATAAATTAATATTATATATTGTTTGACTATTCAATCTATTCGGTCTAAACTGAAATATTTTTTAAGAATCAGACTAAATCAAATTTTATCTTGATAATATATCAAAATCTTAGAGGATTAGAATTTAGAACCAAACCAAGTCCAACCAAATCATCAAATCGAATTCATTTTGAAAAAATAGATTTTTTTGCCACTCAATTTATTGTGCTTTTACAAATTTACCACCCAATTAATCATTTTTTTTTCCTTTTACTCACTAATGTTAGATTTGGATTTTTTTTTAGCCACCAACTTAGATTTGGATTTGATTAGTAGCATTATGATTATTTTTTTGTCGCTAAACTTATTGCGTTTTTAGAAACTAACCACTCAACTATAATTTCTTTATTTTACTAGGTTCAGCTTTTTTTTTTTTGTCACTAAAGTTAGTTTCGGATTTGATTATTAGCATTACATTTTCAGTGTAGCATTATTAAAATAGAGTGCTGGTGTATAATGTTTTGGTGATTTGATATAGTTTGTATTTTTATATATAGTACTTTTTATGTCTTCATGGTCGTTTACTTTGGGTGATAAGAATTTTACACGTATTTTATGGCTTTTAAAAGATGTAGTTTCATATATAATTTTATTTTTTTCTTTCGAATGAAAATTCAGCGTTAAATTTTTACACAAAAAAGCACAAAAATAAGTTTTGAAATTATATTTTATAAGAGTTTTAAATAAGTGCTAAGCAATTGAAAAAACCGTTCTTAAATTTAAGAGAGATCTTAGACTGAGTTAGTCGATTGAAACTTTAATAGCGAAAGATGATGCATCATATCATTCAAATACACTTTATCTTATGAGAGAGAGTGAATTGTTTGAAATCATTGATTTCATTTTCATGATTTATTGAATTTTTATAATTCTAATTGCGATTTTTTACTAATTTTAGTTTTTCATCAACTCATTTTATATCATTGTTGCTATATATAAAGATATAAATATACGACATATCATCAAAATATTACATACTATCAATATGTATAAATGATGCTACAAAAAGTTATCATAATGCTAGTAATCAAATCCGAACCTAAGTTGGTGGCTAAAAATAAAACCAAACCTAACATTAATGAGTAAAAAGAAACAAAAAATAGTTGGATGGTAAATTTCTAAAAATACAATAAGTTAAGTGGCAAAAAAATCTATTTTCCTATTAATTTTTATTACGGTTCGTTTTTCCCACCCCTCTTAAAAGTTGGAACTCCGATTGGAAATATTTTAAAAAAACCAAATATTGACTTTCCGGTTCAAGTCAAACCACCCGGTCCATTTTGATTTCCCAAGCATTAACCAGTTCGATCTCCTCTCTCCTCCCTCTACTACCAGAAATCCATTACTCCCAGATCCAAATCACCTTCACATTTCTACACTCTCGCACAAATACGCACAGATTCATCTCTCTCTCTCTCTCTCTCTCTCGCTCGCTCTCATTTCAAATAAAAATTGATGATACAGAGATCATAAAGAGAGCATGGATTCACAACCTTCCCAATCATCGGGAAGGTTCTCACTGGACCAATTCAACAACACTCCTAAAAGATCATCATCGTCATCGCTATCGCACTCGCTATCAAAATCGATCTCCGATGCGTCGACACAAAGCCTCTCGGCGATTCTCAACAATCCTCAATCTAACTCCGACGCCACGTGGGCGAGCTGGTGGTCCCCGTCCACCGTCGTATCGCCGGCCGAATTCGCGTCAATTAACGTCACGAGTGCGAAAGCCGGCTCGGAGATTAGTAAATCGCAGTTCGAGCCGTACTCGCTGTCGATTTTCGAGCAGTTTAATCGGTTTAATGATATTCAATCGCATAGGATTAGGGAGAGTAGTGTTGATAGTGATGGAGGTCAAGGTGAGGCGTTGGTTGCGTGTTTACGAGAAGTGCCTGCATTGTATTTTAAGGAGGATTTTGAGTTGGAGGATGGGGGAACGTTTCGTGCTGCGTGTCCGTTCTCAACTGCCAATGAGAATTTGGTGTTGCAGGAGAAACTGTCACAGTACTTGGATGTTGTTGAGCTGCATTTGGTGAAGGAGATTTCGTTGCGTTCTAATTCGTTTTTCGAAGCTCAGGAGCAGTTGGAAGGGTTGAATGTGAGGATTGTGGAAGGTTGTGGTAGGATTAGGGAGTTGAAGGAAACAATTAGGATATTAGATTCTGATTTGGTTGATTCTGCGCGGCAAATTCAGGAGCATAATTCGACGAGGAGCAATTTATTGGTTTTGCAGCAGAAGTTAAGGCTTATATTGAATGTTAATCATGCTTTGTCAGCTCTTAAATTGGTGAGTTACTTGTTCTTGTTTTTATAATCTAACAATAGCTAGAAATCCAGTTTTTCGCAAGTATAACTTAGATGTAGCTAGAAATTTGGTAATTTATGATGTTAGATTCATTATAGTGTATGAGTATATGCATGATAATATTAATTGGACACAAATGCCTTGACTAATAAAAGCATAGTAGACATGGCAGTAGTTTTTGGTTTTGTTACTGCTTTGAAGAAGTTGAAGTATGGACTATTTGTTATTGTGGCTCCTGTTATTATATATTGGTGCACTAAATGCTAGTAGTATAGGTTATATGGCCCATGTCAGTTAAGTATAAATTTTCTTATTTTCTATTACATATGAAGAAAATCTATCGGCAAATGTAAATAATGCTTCTACAATCAGAGAACTGAGTGGAGCATATTCCAGCAAGTATATGAACTCTTCAATATCTGAATGATAATACACAAAAATACACTTGGAAGTCTTATAATGGAGGTATATGTAGAAAGAAAAAAAATGAACGTCGCAAGAAAGTTATATTAATATATAATATTCAGATGTAGTCCCTGAGAAGTTGAGCATTATGTTCATTGGTTATTACCTTTATTGCAAGAATATTTTGTTCAATGCTATCTGTGGAAGTTCTGACATGTATATGTGCATATAATTGGTAAGGCATTTAAGGAAATTAAGCTTGGGCAGTTGCTGTTCTATACTCCATTTGTTAGACTGATATTTGTGAATGTTTTTTTTGGTGTAAGAGAAATTGATTAGTGCATGCTAATATAATATGGGTTAATTATCAATTAGGTCACTTGCTTCGTTTCAATATATCAATTGGATTATCGACAAATTTTTGGTCTCATTTGCACCACTCACTTCAAATTAAGTTACATGCCGATAAGTTTTTTGAAACCAGGTCAAAATAAATCTTTTTTTAAAAAATTTTATGATATGAATTTGATTGGGACTTGACGTGAACTTGTACACAAAGCAACTTGATGATAAAATAATAAAAATTCAAAGATTATATCAGAGAAATTACCAAAAATAGAGGTTGAGTTCAATTGAAAAAGGAAGATTAGTATAGATTAAGTTAGAAAAATTGAAGTAGTTAGAAAGATGAGCATATGCTTGTTCTGAAAAACTTCAATAGTCAACTTCTTGCATTTGTAAATATTTTAAAATTAGTAGAATGTAATTTTATTTTAAATAAGTGACTCAAACGAGACCAAAAATTTGTCGATGACCCACTTGATATATTTGAACGAAAAAAAATGATCTATTTGATGATTAGCCCAATATAATATTAATGTATGAAATAAATCTTACTATTATTTTAAATGACATGTGGGGATGATGGAAAAATAACGCAGTGCTATGTCTTATTAATGCTGATCTATATTTGCTCTCTGATTGTTAGTGAAGAAGTAACGTTGTTTTGATGTTGTTGTTGTAGTTCTGGGTTGGAAATATTTATGTTAATTCTTAGCATTTAAGGTTCTCAATTACTTGCTTTTTCGTTTTTTTTGCAGCTTGTTGCATCGGCAGATTGTGCTGGAGCTTTGGATGTTACTGATGATCTGCAGCAATTACTGGTATTCTGAAAGCAGGAATCTTTATTCTATTCTTACGATTTTAGTGATTCCACTTCGTGACAATGTAATAATCCAGAGTACTGTTTCCCATCATTTAAGGACAAGACCAAGTATTTAAAATCTACATTCATTTTGTAAAAACCTCGCGAGTAGGGATTGTTGTGTTCTGTTAGTCCTGTTAGAGGCAGTGGGCCGTAACCACAATGTGCAAGCCAATGTTTAACTCTAGCCATCTCGCTCTCATAAACAGATGAAACTTTTAATTGACCGTCCCCAAAACAAAAACTGTGATAACCAAAGTGAAAGAAGAAAATCATTCAATATTCAAATTGCAGGCTCTACCTTTGTCGCTATTATGTAATATTGTAATCCTGAATCTGAGGTTGTAGATCTTGTTACTGTATTACAATACCCCTTATTTTTTGTTTGTTCCGTATTATGTTTGTAGGATGGGGATGAGCTGACTGGTCTTCACTGTTTTCGTCACCTTGGGGATCATGTTAGTGGTGCACTAGATTCAATAAACAGGTTATCTAACCCACAGCTCTCATATTTTATCAGTTTGTTTATATATTTTATTTTTATTTTATTGTCATTGTGGAGTTTAGCATCTGATGTAGTAAGATATTCTTTCTGTCTTGATTATAATCCTTAATTAATGTGCACAAGGTGCTTCCAGGCCCCTGCTATTATTTGTTAAGTGTGGAGTGGTAGACTATTGCAGCAAAGAATACGAAATTTTATATTCTAGTAATTAGTAGTGCTTGTTACAGGTTCCTAACAAGGGTTACAACAATTTAACAACCTAATCTATTTAGAAGGTAACAATTATCATATCTGGCTAAGTACCATTGTTTAACTTTGCAAAATAAATAAATAAATAAATAAATCAGATTGATAGATAACTCCAAGTACAAACCAACATACTATATATGATTATACGTAAAGTGAACTCGTTGTTTTCTGAGCCCGAGGAAGAGGAGATCTTCTATACTCCCTTGCTCTAGCAATATCTCCCTTGCCCCCTTAACTTGAGGTTCAGGTTTCAAGATTTGTTGAAGGCAAAGTGGGTTGGTGTCTGTTCAATTATTATAATAATTAACGAAATACACGTGTATGTGCGTCTAATGCAATATTTATATTAATTAATCCTTTTAATTTTAGTAGCATGTGTACTATAGAAGTTTACTATTATGTAAATACATGCTGTTTGTCTGAGCGATTGCGTGACTTATCAAATTCATTCTTGTAGCATTCTTTCAGCAGAATTTATGCGTACATCAATACAAGATACTGGAGACACGGATGCGATAATATTATTAAAATCAAAAGCAAGGGCAACATCAGTCACAAATGGGATAGATGTAAGCCTCAGTGAAATTTAATTATTTTATGATACCTTGAAATTTATTATGGTGTTCTCTTTCTTTCTATAGATTTGCTGTGGTCATTCAGAAGTTTGCTTGTAAAGTTGAGTGCATAATTTATGTTTTTAAAGTGAAAGGGGGTAAGGGCAGGGGTTATTCAATTGTATTTGTCTTATATTAAACTGTTAACCTTCATGCACATCAAGGAAGCTAGGCTTTAGAATGGATATGTTTGTGTAAAGCAAAGGTGACTTGTAAGTTAAATTTTGAGAAGTAGAATAGGCACTCATCTGAAATTCGCAATTTGGCTTTAGGAAAATGGAATTTTTACTTTCTAAATGTACTTTGTAGTATTATATATATGTATATGTATGTACGTACGTCGTACGTATGTTACTAATAAATTTCCCAAACAGGTAGCAACTTTTAAGTAAAAAATTTCTTTTACCTCAAAGTTATATAATTAACTTTTAGTGATAGAAGTAATTGTTATTAAGTTAAGCCAAATTGGCACCAATTTGTGTTTTTTTGCGTCATTTTAATAATATTTTTTGTCAAACTGTGCTGACATTTGTTTGCTTTTACACTTGTTCTTGTACACGTAGTCTTCTCATCAATGCTTGATTTCTGGAATATAAACTTTTTTAGGCATTAGAGGATTCTCTTACGATTTGTTGCAGGAGTAACAAAAATCATTGTCTTTGCAGTTCAGCAGATGCTGATACAGTCCCTTTATTCATTTTTCTGCTGTCTTATTAAAATTTGGCAGTGGTTTTATAGTTCTTAATCATACAACTGATTAAATACTTAGCAATTTTATAAGTAATTATATTTGAAATTGGGATTGCTTTTTGCTGAGTGTAATACATCTTAATGGATTATAAATCAAATGTTATCTTGCAAACTGTAATTGACAGTTGATATAAATCTTAAGGTTGATGTGCAGAATCCCAACAGCTCTGCAGCCGAAACTGTGTACTAATAAATAGTAATGACATGATGCAGGTTAAAATTAATGAAGAAGAAATGTCTAATATTCGAGATCAGCTACTTCCTCTTATTATTGGTTTGCTTCGAACTGTAAGTATTTTTCTTGTGCTTCTGCATGCCATTGTTCTAGTTACATAACCAAACTTTTATGGTGAGTTATATATGGGTGTGACTCTTCTGAGTGTGGGTGATATATGATGATAAATTGTCAAAGAATCTGTAAATAATAAGTGAAGCACTCATTATGTTATGCCTTCCCCATTCTTAGCCATAGACTGGATGCATACATGTTGTAGCACTCCTCAAGTAGAAACACAATTGATAAGTGCTTGATGTGAGAGAAAAGTATGTAGTAACTGAGAACTACCGGTTACATGCACATAACTTCCAGAACATGCAATGTGTGCAAGTCCTTGACAGTGGCTTCATTTTGAGTCTCTTCTCTGTAGCTATGGTTTCTGTTGTGATATATAGGTGTACTTGGCTTGGTTATAGACTCAGTATCCCTTAAATTTTATTATGGAGAGCTGATACGAATCTGCTTTTTGTTATATCAGCACACTGAACAAAAATTTGCCTTCTCTGGTTTCAGTGAAGTAACAAAATGCTGCTTTATTTTCAATACAAAAGGTTACTTTTTATTCCGATCCTTTACTACTCATAATTGATAATCGATTCTTGAGCAGCTGAGCTCTCGACTGACCTGCTAATCTAAAATTTCTTTTAAAACATTGGATAGTGGCTGGTGAGGCGGAACAAGGAATTACACTATTGGTTTGTACTTACTATATGTTATAAGAGATGGATAGATCGAATTGTATTATATATTATGTGTATATATATATATATGTAGTATGTATGTATTTATATTAGTATTATTCTGGATGATGGTGAAGAAAATGGTTTGTTTCCCTTATTATTAGGATATTACTTGGTGGCTAAATTTAGGGATTTAATCCTATACAAGGAGATGTAATCTAATAGCAGAAGAAGACTTTGATTGATTAGTTGAATTTAGATTATTTCTTTGATCCTAACTAACTTTTTTCTTCAGCGGTTCAGAAATCCTAGGGGTAGTGGTTTTCCTCATGAATCTGAAATCTTGTTGTATTTTGCCTACTACATCTTTTTATCAGTTTCTCCTCTTTGTGCTAGCTAATAAAGGCATCTGGTTAAGCCTTGTTACAGTGAATTTGGTGCTCAAGATATCGACTTAATTACATGTCAACGTTTGTTGCAGGCAAAGCTTCCAACTGTTTTGAGATTATACCGTGATACACTTACAGCAGAGATGAAATCTGCAATTAAGATGGTAGTTTCAGAACTACTTCCAGTTCTTGTTTCGAGACCATCAGACTCAGATTCCGCCCAAGGAGAGAGAGTTACTGATTCAGATAGTGAGTTGGCCTAAAATATATTTTTAGTTCTTTCAGACATTTTTAAGACGGGAAGTACTCTTGTCGAAGGATCATTATTATATTAGTAATATATGTTCTGTAAAGTAGCTTATTGTTTGGATATCATTTTGGCTTAGGTGGAGGGTCATCACTTGTAAGTAAGCTTAAGACCCTGTCAGCGGACAACTTTGTTCAGCTTCTGAGGACTATATTCCGTGTTGTATGGGTAATGTCTACCTTTTATATTCCTTTTTGTTTAGAAATTCTATTTTTTATGATAGTGTTTAGCTTGTGTTAGATTTGGCGATTGGTTGCATGGGTTTCTAGATTCTGCAGTAAAAGTGGTTGTAGATTCTGCCTGATGCCAATTTTTTTTTAATTAGTGATGATGATTATGAATGTGATTAAGTGAACAATTACTAGGATTATGTGGAAGAAAGTCCTGTAATTTCCAGACCTTTTATTCTTTAATCATAGTCGCAAGTGGTATTGTAAGATTAACTTGCTTAGGATTACGCTGGCTCTAATATCTCTTCCTCCCTTCAGAATTCACTGCAGATAGATTTTTTATAGCTTCACAAGTCGAGAGTGACTTTAGAATTGTATTTGCACAGTCTGAAGTCAGTCGGGGGTTTCTTTATTTGTGAATCTATCCCATAAATGTAATATAAACCAAGTAATGCCATTCATTGTGATAGCCAAATCAGTCCAACTTAGATTGAGAGAACTGAATGAGCATTGAAATCATGCAGAGGATCCAGACTCCTATTCTTTCCTTGTACTTTCTATATGTAGGTTTGCAATTTGCAGTACTGCTCACAGATTGATTTCTTCCTTTTTGTTGTATTGATAAATTTTTCACTCATTATGCCTAACCATACTAGTATACATGATTTGGTAATACAGAAGCTAAAATAGGATATTGTTTGCACCTTGAGTTTCACCATATGTATTCAGTTATCAGGAACGAAGTAACACAATTTCTTTCTTTTAGTGAATGCAGGCACACTTGGTGCGGGCGGCTGAAGTAAAAAAAGCTATTGAATGGATCATGTGCAATCTTGATGGTCACTATGCTGCTGAATCAGTTGCTGCGGCAATTGCTGTTGGTGCAGTTACTGCAGAAGCATCTCAAGATTCTAATGCTCAAGGTTCTTCCTTTCTCCCATATCATCTCCCAAGAAACACTGCAGTGCCTCCTTCATACCAGGGAAGGGGAAAGGATGCAACTTCTTTATCGAATATATCAAGAAATTTCCGGTAATATTCTCAATTCATGAATGTATTCTGTATAAATGTCGTCCATATGTCATACACACTGTTTATTTTGGAAGTTGGTGAGATTCTAAATAATTGCTTCGATGTTGCAAAATATTAGGCTGGCTAAGTCAAGCATAGCAAGTTTAGGCATTTTTCTATATAGTTTCGGGTCCCCCCCGTTTGTATCGAAGTCTAAAGGCAAGTGACTAGGAGAGTTAATCAATTATATTAAAGTTTTCCGATTGTACAAGGGAGAGAAGATAATGACTCACAATGTATTAAGAGAGAGACAATCTAAATATTTAATAATCAAGTATATCAACTTTTTTTATTTTCTTTTGAGGCTTACAAGACTTGCATAGAAAATTAAATCTAAGGTAGCTTTTAAAGTATTACAACTACATATGTCTAAAATATATTCCTAAAGTTTATTAAAAATTCTAAATCAATGATACTTTTTTAAATGCCTACAATTGCCTATAACTAAGCTTTCCTTGTATCTGTTAAATGGTAATGAATAGATTTACCTTCATGGAAGATGGTGTTACTTTCTGAACAATGTATAGCAGTGTCTGTAGGGGTGAGCAAAACCGAACCAAAGCTGGAAAAGGAAGTGAACTGTAATTTTAGTTTGGTTTATATTAAGAAAACCGAAAGTTAGATTGGTTAGGTTTATTTTGTGTTGGGTTCGGTTTAACTGTACAGACCAAGCTATATTCTTTTTTTTAGCTTCTCAGATCACTCTGTACAATTGAAGAGAATGCAGGTGGTACATCAAGAATACTCAAATCACATTCTGGGAGATAATAGGATGCTCTTGTAATGCAATGAGCGGCACTACTTGGCAAATAACATGTTCCTCTGATAGCTTGAACTGCCACTAAATAGTCAGATTCCAGCAACACCTTACTCCAATTTTTCCCTTTAACCCAACTGAGAGCTTTTCTTATCCCAACAACTTCAGCAATCTCTGAACCAACTCGACCATCTCTGCATCCAGCCAACACCTCAATAACTCTCCCTTCATGATTTCTGGCAACGCAACCAAACCCAAATTGTCCTTCCTGCTTAAAGTAGCCGTATCAACATTTATCGCAGTGTTGTTTATCTCTGGCTTAGTTCATAGCTCAGGAGCCTCCATAAAGTCATTAACACTCAATAGAGAAGTATGCTTATGAACTTGAGTTTTCTTCCATCGACTAAGAACCATTCTAGCTGATCGAACTACCTCCACTGCAGTTATCTTCTTCTTGTTCCACACTACATCATTACGCGCTCTGCAAATATGCCAGCAAACTATTAAGGTTTCTTCTATATGATTAATAGGTGTAGAGGAACAAATATAGTTCATCCATTGACCTATATCATACACTAATATAAGACTAATACACTAAAACAGATCATGTTAATTTATTACACTAATATACGACTTATCAGTAATATTTGTTACTTTAGCATAAAGTATAAATGTAAAGTAAGAAAATGTTGATGTATGTTCATTATTGTCTAATATAATAGGAACTAGCGAAGTTATTTTTAGTCATTTACTTGCAACTAGGTCTGCACAACTTTCCGGTCCGGACCTGTAAGGAATATGCTAGTTTTGGTATTAACTCTTGGAATGGTTTGTCATATCTCTAGGACTATCAAATTTACCAATGAAGGGTTGCATTGGCCTGATTTTATTACGAGTCCCTTTTGCACCTCAACAATAAAAGGGTTGAGGAGATAAAGAAATGATCTGATATTTTCCCACTTGAAGATTCTCTTAAAGTGTGGAGTAATAAACTAAAGACCTTAGAAATAAACATGTTGCATAGTTTTTTTTGTTTTTAAAATAACATTATATGAACATTAATGCTTATAAGCTTTACCTGGTTACATTGGACGGGCTGCTTGTAAATACATCTATTATCAATTTGCTTAGTTTATGTTTGAATTGAAATTTGTTTTTATATTATCCAAGAAATTGAAATTCACTCTGATGTGCTTGGATATCGATCTTCATCGCATGGATTCCATATATTTTCTGACTCATACTATCTTGTATAAAATTGTGTTTCTCCACAGAGCTGATGTTTTAAGAGAAAACACGGAAGCTGTCTTTGCTGCTTGTGATGCGGCACATGGAAGATGGGCTAAGCTCCTTGGGGTTCGTGCTGGTCTTCACCCGAAGTTGAGGTTGCAAGAGTTTTTAAGCATGCATGATATCACTCAGGAATTTATAACTGCAACAGAGAGGGTATATTTTTGCTATTTTGCCTGTGTTTTTATTTCTTCTGACATTTCCCTGGAATTATCTTTTTATATATTTGTGGTTTTATTTCATATTATGACAACATCACAGATTGGTGGAAGACTGGGTTATAGCATTCGCGGAACTTTGCAATCACAGGCCAAAGCCTTTGTGGATTCTCAGCATGATTCTCGAGTTAGTGTTTGGTCCTAATGGTGTTTAATTCTTGTAGTAAAGGTAAATTCATAATAGCTAGCTGAATAACATTTTGCTGGTTGTCTGTAGATGGCTAAAATAAGAGCAGTACTTGACCAGGAGACATGGGCAGAAGTCGATGTTAATGATGAATGTCAGGCCATCACGAATTCATTGTATTTTGAGGAGCCTCTTGACGGTGGAGATTTAGATGATGCTTCAAATAGTGTTGCAAGAAGCGAAAATGAAACGGTGTCAAGCAGTAGTTCAGTGATAGCAGATGGCCAAGAAACAAACTCTGTGCAAACCCTCCAGCGTACTAAGTCTACCGAAGTATCTCCAGATATTGCAGCACAAATAAAGGTATCATCTTCAAGTGGGCCAGTTGATAATAGTAAAGCTGATGGTACTGCGCCAGGTCCAACTAACAGTGCTACTAAAAAGGATCGAACGCTTACCTTTAAAGGTGTTGGATATCATATGGTAAACTGGTAAGTTCTCTCAGTTGCTTTTTCTTTCTGCAGAAATTCACCTTAACTCTTAATTGTTTGTTCATCATTATTGCTATATCAACATGGATTCATAATGATCTGTCTTCTAGTTACCGATTTGATTTTGAAACTCTTATTCTTGTCATTAACAAATATTCTATTCCCACTAAATTAATTAAATTAGCAACTTCCTTTTAAATCGATATATCACTATTGTTCCTGGTCATGTATACTGTTCACATATGTGGTCGATGTGATCTAATTGTAATTATCGGTTAGAATTCTGTGTCTTGCCTTTGTTTTTTACATCTAATTACATAGTTTGCTTGGTTAAGCTGAAAATTACAATTGTTCATTTTTACTTTTCAGTGGCTTAGTCTTGCTGAAGATGTTGTCGGAGTACATTGATATGAATGATTCTTTGCCGGCATTATCTTCTGAAATTGTTCAGCGTGTTGTTGAGCTCTTGAAATTCTTTAACACAAGGGCTTGCCAGCTGGTCCTTGGTGCTGGAGCCATGCAGGTACTCTACATATGGCCAGTTTTTACTGTTCTGTATGATGTAATGTACTTATTATTATTAAAATAATTTGAAAAATGTGGTGATCATTTGCAACCGATTTTAATTGAACTCGGTTATTCTGTTCTGTGTGATGTAACTAACTCACCAAAGATATAAATTTCTCGGACGATTGCTTTTGTGTCTCATCCACTGGATATTCATTTATCAATGTTGCTCATTCGTTTTCGTCTTACTATTATTGTGTGATCAACTTATACTGCAGTTTTTCATGAACCACTTTTATAGTGTTAGAATTATAACCAATCGAGTATATTACAGGTGTCTTTTTGAAAATTAATTACATGTTAAAAGTTAAAATTGTAATTATGTGCTGAATGTTTAAACAGTAAACTTTTAGTTTGAATGTGCAAAGTGTCAAGAATTTGTATAATTATTAATTAAAAAAAAAATGCTCTCCTTCAAAACTGGACGTTCTTCTTATTGCAGGTATCTGGTCTGAAGTCTATCACTTCCAAACACTTGGCTCTAGCGAGTCAGGTTATAAGCTTTACTTACGCCATTATACCTGGTAGGTGCTGAATTTAATGCCACTAATGCATTCTTGCTGTTATTACTTTAAGATTTTTTTCCCAATATTTCTAATGGGCAGATATTCACATTTGCATCTGTATATCGTATGTTGTACCTATGCATGTTTCTGTATATGCTGACATGTTAATTACCATGACCACCATAAGAGCTGCTAGTGCTGTTTTTAGTGGTTTTCAACACTCTAAAAAGAAGTATTTGTTAGAGGTTAGGGGATTGGGATATATCTTAGATAAAACACATCACTGAAGACTAAGGATTGTAAGAGAATCAAGGCATGTTCATTAGTGAACATAAATTTTTGTAATTCAAAGTTGATAGTGGACACAAAATACAGGAAATTAATAGGAGTGCTTCTGTCTATCGAAATTATCGTATTTTCTCTTGAAAAGGAGACAAGAAAAAAGGTTTTATGACATAATACAGTAGTGTTGGTATAAGAATCTACTCAACCTAGAAATTTCAGCAAATGCTGAAATTATGAGGGAGTTATGGTCGAAACTCGAAAGTATCTGCTATGTCAGACAGAAACTTCTTTTGCTGGATTCTTAACGACGAGAGTATGTAATATTTTGTGTCTTTAGAAAGATCATCTGATCGTTATCTGCAGGAAGGTATATTGTGTATCATGCTATCAGTATATGTATATTTGGAGATATCTTGTGTACATTCTTCTCTATACTATGTCCTTTTACCGGGCTTACATTTTTTGTCTTAAATTCTTGTCAAAGTTGTGAATTTTGCAGCTTCTAGGACTACTGTGTTAATTTGCTAGCTTGATTTAACTTTAATTGAGTTGCATTATCTCTGAGTAGATCTTTTTGACTTATCGTTGTGTATATTCAAGAAATCAGGAAGATTCTGTTCACCAAAGTGCCCGAGATACGACAGCCATTGCTACTGGCCGAAATTGATCGTGTAGCACAAGTAAGTTGGAGCAGATATAATTCTTTATGAAGTATTGGCCCGAAAGTTGCATTTTCTCTTGGATTTCGTGCTCGTTTTATTGACATATCTATGCCTAATAGGACTATAAGGTTCATCGAGATGAAATACATACAAAGCTTGTCCAAATTATGAGAGAAAGGTTGTTGTTTCATCTCCGTGGCTTGCCACAAATTGTTGAGAGTTGGAATAGAACTGAAGATAATGATTCACAGCCAAGTATATTTGCTCGGTCTATTACAAAGGTAATATTTACTTTACATGGTCCGTTATCATGCTTTCAATTGACAGTGTGTGCTGGATTGTTTTGCTTACCCCTGTCCAGTTTGGCACTTAGAGATGTTACAGTGATATAGGTGATGCGATGCTGAGTATATCTAATTTTTTCATTTTTTTATATATTTCTATTCAATGCGAACTTCCTTTTTGATTAGAAACTGAAATAATTTTACTTTAGACTTCATTAGTATCAAATATCTACTTTTGTGAGCCTTCTACAACAATATTGAATCCTGCTCTGCATTGTGTTTTATTTTTGTATACTGAAGTTAGCAGACTACATGCAATGACTATTGAGTAGTGCCATAATTTGAAATATCACACTAATTAACAGCATGAAGAATATAACTGGGTGTATTTTTGACCAGGTAATGTTGCACATCTTCTTTGTTAAAAGGGAGAGATTGAATAGTTGATACATCTTAAACTGTACTTAAATCTCTCTCAACAGATTGTTATGTGAAGTTAAAGTCGAGGTTGCTTCAAACTTATGTCCTCTTCAGTTTATACCTGAATTTAGAATAGATTGAAATGTTATGGTAGTTATTTTATTTGAAATATCTTGTAAAACCTGGTTGCTTGTTTTAAAAATGTTAACACATGAACATCTTTCTTAAAAATTGAAACCTGGGTTTAGAGTTGTGGTATAATGTTAAATGACTTGCATGTTCTAGCACTTCTACAGTCTCCTCACTTCTCGCACTGGCAGATGTTGATGGATAACGAGTACAGCTAATCATTACTTACTTCTACTATCTGTTAGTGTTATTGGGTTGGATTTGTAGACAAAGAAGCTTGTTCAGGTTGTAGCTTTATTGTGTTTCTTGGAAATTTTACAAACGAGCACTGCTTCAGTTGTATATTCTTCCATTTGCAGGAAGTTGGCTATCTTCAACGTGTCTTATCACGAACCTTGCATGAAGCTGATGTTCAAGCAATATTTAGGTAAGGCTGCAAATGCACACCGTAACTTATAATTCTTAGTGTGGGTCTTCTGGAAAATAGCTCTTCTCTTGAAAAATAAATTAATAACAGTGTCCTAGGTCGAATTTTACTTGTAGAAATGTCCATTACTCATTTTGATTCTTAATTTAGTTAGTAAACTCGCTATGTGTTGGCAAAGTACAGATGAGAAACTATATCACTATTTTTTAAATGTAGGCCCTGTGTATAGGGATGGCAAAAATACCCGATCTGAAACCCGAAATTTTGGATATACTGAATCCGATTTTTTGGATTTGGATTTAGGGAATACTGACCTGAAACCCGATCTAAAACCCAAAATTCGATCCAAATCCGAAACCCGAAAATACCCGAATATAAATGTATATAAATTTATTATAATTGATAATTGATAAATTATCATAGTTCAAGTATAAGCATAGTTTATATAAATTTATTATAATTGATAAATTGAATGATTGTCAATAATGAAAATTAATATGGTTTAAGCTTATATTGTTCTAGATTAAACAAATAGAATGATTAGAATCCCATCCAATAATCCTAATTTTGAAAAAAAAAAAACTTAATTATCATAGTTTTCTAAGGTTTTTAATTTTTTTATTTTTAATTATTTTTTTAAGATATCCGTTTGAAACCCAAATCCGATCCAAAACCTGAAAAAACCCGACGGATTGGATTGGATTTCACATATTAATATCCGAAACCGAACCCGATCCGACCCGAAATATAACGGATTGGATATGGATTTCATGAAACCCGAATCGATCCGACCCGATTGACATCCCTACCTGTGTTGGTCTCATTTCTCCAGACTTGCTAAAGCTCTTTGTATCAACTATCCAACTACAGTTCCACTTTCTCATAATTTCAATAAAAAGCATCACTTATAGTGCAATGGTAGAGCAAATACCCTGGTAACCTGTGACTAGCCTCTGTATGTCTATCTTGTATTGATATATTGTTGTACATACAGCTGCTTTTAGTTATTGTAAATATATCCACTATAACATAATACCTGGAGCCTGCCTTAAAGTATTTCATGTGTTAGGCTATGCATGTAAATAAAATGGTAGTTGCTCACTGCTAATAGGCTTGGTAGTCTTTATCCAACCGATGTACCCGCCTAAGTATATAGCACGGTGGTCAGTAGTTCAGTACCCATCTTATATTACTTATTACTATTATAAAAATTATGCATCTCTGGGTACCTACTTTTATAGTATATAATTTTACATGCCTATGAAAAGGTAAGTGATAGTTTTTGGTTCAGTTAAAGTAACTCAGATATCTCACTTCATATTGGCAAAGAATAATAAGGCAAAAAAGAAAACTTAATTTTTTGACAGATATAATATGAATTATCCAGAATATAAGGAAATGTAAGTCTTTATTGTTGTTAGCACCCATTGCAGGTTTTCTGACTTTCGGTTCTCTGTGTCATCAGTTTCTGTGTTTTTTCTTTTAATTATTGCTGCTTTAATATGGCCTATGATGCTTAATCTGCAGGCAAGTGGTTGTAATCTTCCACACCCACATTTCAGATGCATGTGCTCTATTAGAGATTAGCACACCACAAGCAAAAAACCGGTACACAAGCTGTTTACATATTTGTAATATGCTGCTTCGTTTGAAGTTGTAATAATAGTTTTTTTTTTTTTTGTTTTTTTAATGTTTTTCCCTCTTTGTGGTGCTCTGTTTATTTGCCAGGTTGTATTGTGACCTTCAACAGATTCTTGGATGCATCAGATCACTGCCATCTGATGATTTGAATAAATCTGAGATCCCTAATTGGGGGAAGCTCGATGATTTTATAGTACAAAGATTTGGTGGCGAAGATAGTCAGATAAAAGTTGATGTATAGTTGTAAATTGGTTTCTATTTCAATCCAACCAGTTTTCAAAGAACTGTGATGGTATTAGAGAAGCTGCTTTCAGCTGCGTGAAGGTACGAGGTTACTAACAATTTAGCGCCTTGTGTGTATGATTGTTAACTGCTACATATTCTTGATTCCTGCTACTGACATATTGTATGATGAGAACAATTATATATGATAAATGAGAAGATACAACTGAAGCATGGGAGGACCTAGTGTTTTTTCCATTATAAGGCATAGATGTTTTAAGTAAAGAAGTCCTTTTTGAAGCAGAAACATATTTCCTGGATTCCTATATAAAACTGTTATTTTGTGGTAAGGATCAACAGGAGTTTTTTTGAAGGAAGTAACTTATACAGGTCACAGGATAACCTCTGTGTGACTGCTAGACCAGACAAATACCATAAATAACTAAATTTAGTTGTCAACTTACGGGAACGTCTTAATTATGTACATATTGTAGTTTCTTTGAATATTGATCAGTGTTTATCTTGTTAACAATCACTATTTTTCTACATATTGCTTGGTTATCAATGATGTCCTTGGGAAAAAAAATTCTGCATAATCTTTTTGTCTGTTATATGTGCTTCGGTGATTTAGTTGACCACATGCTGGAAAACAGTTTATAATTAGATGATTCTTATATGATCACTCTATTTCAGGTGTTCAGTTTTTTTTTGTCGACATACTAGTTTTTGAAGACTCACCATCGGTAGCTGTTCGGCAATCCAATATTGTTCCCATGATTGTAATTTTGTGGTATAGCTGGGACCTGTTGTAACATTTGTATCAGAGAGAACAAGTATATGGTGATTTTCCAAGTTTGCCTTCTGTTCTTTGTCTTTTTAGGAGGCTCAATCATGTCCATATAGAGTTATTGTATCGCTCGTTTTTTTGCAAAAATGTGTTGTATTTAATATAGAAAGTTTTTTCTTTGGGGAATCTTGATGAATTCTCTAACAATGTGCACGTAGGCTCATTTCCATTATCGTTTTTCAGTATTTTTCCATACATGCGAGGTGTGGTTTACGGGAGAGGAAACGGTCGTGAAAAAGGCGAGGTACAAAATTTGTTCTACACGTTTATCCTAGTCAGAAGTTTGAGCAAGGATATTATAAAAATGACGCACGACACTCATTTTAGACTGTTCCCGTTTGTCTAGCTACGCGAAATGATTTATTTCGAAAAAAGTTCTCTTTTACATACTATTCTAGAACGGTCTGGGAAAAATTGTACTCTCTGTAAATTTCTATAATTTATGTTTAAGAATTTTTTTTGAATAAAAATTTAAACGTTAAATTCTGTTCAAAAAATAGATCTTAAAAATAAGTTATAAAAAGCTATAATACACGTTTTCATCTCCCACAATCAAGGGGCAGAGGGAGTAGCTAGAATAAACGCAGAGTTTTACTACCAATCTAAATCTCACATTCCAAAATGATTCACAACACAAACTTCCCGCCTTTTATCGATAGAAGTTGAAGGTGCGGATGCATTGATAGGGATGAAACAAGGACCAGGCCACGAGGAATTCTCAGCTAGTTGTATAAACTCGGCTATACAGCATTTCTGCATTTGTGAATCACACAATGTAAAGATGTACTATGTCCTAGGCGATGGTCCATATCAGTCACTATAGAAGACAGTATAGTGATGGTCCATATCAGTCACTATAGAAGACGGTATAGTTTAAAAGGCTGCAGAAAGAAATGTCAAGAAAAAGATGTCTCAACTCAGCAAGTTAAATGGCATTATGAAAAGTGCATTACAAGTCATAGACGCTGCTCTCTTTAAAATAATAGATATGCACCACATGAGGCCTAACCAATGTATCGACACTGGTTTTAATTGAAACCTCTGAAATAATCTATAAAAGAAGACCTAACCATGATAGTGAACCATAAAAAAATGCAAAATTCAATTATCTACTACAAGTCCTAGTGACAATGTTCATCAGTATTTATGGAACTTAAACAGCAACTAAAATAACCATCTTCGTCATCATACAAGAAAGCCTAAAAATAAAATCAGAACATCAAGTCAAAATCAGATGCGAGGCCTCTTAGTAGGTCCTGCTTCTTGAGCTACAAATGATTCCCTCTTCCCAACATGCAACTCCTGTTCTGCGTAGGCTGTTGCCATGGCTGCTGTAGCTCCTGCAGATTGTTGTGGACTTGCCCCGGTTCCTCCAATATTTTATCTGACCAAGAACCAGCAGCATCAAGAAAACCCTCCAAGTCCAAAGATACATCACTGTTGGGCAGTGGGGGCTCCATCATCAGCACATTGTCAATATCTGACCAGAAACCAGCACCAAACATATCCAAGTCAAGATATAATTAGTCTTGGATCAGGGAAATCCAGTATCAGGGTTGAATATTTTGTCGGAAGATAAAATATTCCCTGTCTGATAGCTTACTGCAAGTTTCTCTCCGTGTAAATAGCTGGTGAGCCTCAAACTCAGAACAGATGTTAACAAGCCGCCAATGAGAATATATTGTTAGATTGCTACTCCGCTTTACTAAGCGGACCAACAATCAAACATTCAGCTAAAAAAAAAGCCACGCAGACACCATAGACGTGATATCACAAAATGTGCAATATGATGGTGCACAACAGAATCATATAGTTTAGCCCTGGTACATTACTGTCCTAAGGAAATAGAACTAGGCCTGCTAAGTTACTTTCCTAGGGAAAAACCCTCTTCCAGATATACAAACACAGTTCTTTATCTAAAATATGCAACATATATAAGAAAGAAGTTGATCCTTTTAATTTAGAACAAGCCAGTAGAACTGTAGAAGTAACAGATAGCATCCCGATTATCAAGCTAACAGTGTACTTGTCTCACTTACACTTTCCTAACAACTGAAGTTAACAAACAAAAGGGAGGGGTGATAAACAAGGAAAAAAGCATAAATATGTCAATCGCTAAGGAGAAATTCCTTTTACTCCAAACATGATACAGAAGTCTAATACTATCCCATCTAGTTCCTGCAACATAAAGATATACACAAACCATCATATTAGGTATGGTGCAATTATTTTTATTCCAACAGAAAAGGGTTGCCACAAAGGAACAGAAGACTCAAATTTACTAAGACCTCCTAGCAACTGAGTGAGACTTGAAAAAGTTTCTACCTTGTTATGTACTCATCCATATTTTAATCCTTCTAGTATTCTATAGCCTCAGTTTGAATCCCTTGGAAAGGAAATCATCGCTGCAAGAAATGAAATCAACAGATGGTAAAGATATTAGTAAGGATATTTGCTCCAGAAAGAAATGTCCATGAACCAGAGTCAAGCAAAAGATATCCTAATTCAGCAAGTGAAATGGCATTAACAAAAGAGCATTGCGATTTCTGGACACTAATTCCTCTATTTACAATAATATATACGCGCCACTAGTATATCATATGTAAACCGCACACTATAAGCCATACAACCCATGAAAAAGGATATATTAACTTCTTTGCTTGCATAAAGCACAGATTAAGTGAGCCACTATCGCATTTATAATTTGGGTTTTTATATCAAAGTGGTCACCATTATCGTCAAAATATCTCACCAAGCTACCCGATCTCTATGGGGACTCATTTAAAGTACTCAAATCACTATATATATCACTCTGTTAAGTTTTGGAAAAAGAATCAACAGTATTGGGGATTTTTACCATTAGATTTAGACATAGGCAATTCGGGTTTTTCGACTTAATCACTAAAAATCAAGTACAAGAACAAATTAAGTTGAGATGTTAAGAACTAGAAAAATATTCAACAGTAAAAACAAGGTAATTCTAATGAAAAAAGCTATATAGGTTGGCAAACCAAAAGATATCAATCAGTTCAGTAACTCCTTCGACACTTTGATCCGAATTGTATGAACACTATTACGCATTAAAGTTCACCGTATCGTGTAAATGATTATTCCAGATGTAAGTGTACAGCTTAAGAGTCATTAACAATTAGGCAAACCCAACAAACTCCCATTCTGTGACAGGACATATGGGTAATATAGCCCAGAAAAGAAGAAAAGCTATGCAAGCCCCAGTTTACACAAAAAACTAGTCAAGAAATCAAATATAGGTTTCAAAATACATTAACAAATCACCCCAAAAAAAAAGATTAATGTACAAGCCAATGTCATTTATTAAAACTTAAAAAACCAAAAGGTCAAATGAAAATGAATGCCAGAGAAATACAACTACAAACCAAACAAACGGAAATATTTTTCTACCTTCTCTTTTGATGTTCCTTATGTGGCTTTTTTTGAGAGGGCTTCAGTGGTGGACTATCCTTGTTGAGCTGTATGAGACTCTGAGTGTACAATGTGATCAAACTTATCCGTGGGCCCGCGAATCCTCACATTTTTCAACATTTTCCTTTCAAGGTCATACCACACAAGTTGTGAGCTGTCCACCTCGAAGAGTATACCCGGGTCACTCATTGAAATATAAACAGGTCTAACAGACCTTAAATATGTAAGTGCACTGCGTTTAGAGAGTATTTTGGACCAAGAAATTTCCCCCCCTGAACTATTCAGCATTACCCACATATCTCTATGAGAATCAGGGTACTCATCAAGAATCCAAAGGGAACTTCCAACAGAAACCACACACCTGGTATTAATAGGGCCCTCAAGAGCAGGAGCAGGGAGCTTTTTAAACTGTTCAAGCCCAAGATCAAAACCAACAATAATGTGGGAGCCATTAATTGGATTATCGATGGCCAACCAATGCAAAGCTCCACTTGCAGACATTCCCCAATCGCCAAAGAAACGCGTGGTATGAGCTGGAACATTCAAAATATGTTTCCAAGAATTGGTTTTGAGGCTGTAGACAATGACCATTTTGCCATGAAACTGAAAATAACATTCAGCAATCTTGACAATCTTGTAATCGTCATTCACAGAATCATATCCAAAGCCACAAAGGGAAGTCTCAGTCCTCTGAAAAGAATGAGGAAATTCAGCAGGGGCACTAGGTATCTTTCTTGACTTCCTGGTTGATGGATTGAATACAAAAAACTCATTCATCATATTCTTGGACACACAAACTAGACCATTGGCACGTGGCAGAACCAACAAAATCAGCACCAGAGATAAGAGTCTTGAGGGGATCGTTTATGTCTACAGCAACAACTTCATGACTATCACCACCATCCAAATTAGGCTTAAAATCCTCTGCCAAGTAAAACTTTCCGCGTTCATTTATAATGAGACCGTCTTCATTGCCCTCAAGGGCCCTTTTGAGATGTTTTTTAGCAAATGGGGTGCTATCGATTAGGGAGCACCATTCTTTAGACACACATCTACACCGCAGAAGATGCTTGACTGGAAGGCGGTAGAGTATCTCATCCAACAATTCGGAAGGAAGTTCCATCTTCAATAATGTATCTAATCTGGGAGTAAAAAGCTAATCTACGCAGAAACACAGTGGAATATTGTGAGTAAAACAAGCACACATTTCTTGATCTACATACCTCAAAAACGTGAGCTGTAATTCTTACAGCACGAGTGAAGATAATACACACACACACATCCAGCAACTACCCCAGTTGTTGTAACCTCAAGTTTTGACAACCTTATAATCTTCTACATATTGAATTTCATTATGCGAATAATATTCACTTCGTTAATTTGAGTTGCTAGTACTAATTGCACATCATTAACCCAATTATGACTTCCTAATGCTACCTAAACATCACGAATCGAATGACATTAATTACACATAACTAACAACAATACCTTTGATCAAAAAAAAACAACAACAATACAAGTTAATTTAAAAACAACAAGATCAATTACACAGACAAAACTACAAGCATGAATTCACAACATACCATGTTTCCTAGGGTTTTAACAATAATGTGTGTGTGTTTAAACTATAACATCTCATTCCACAACAGATTGTTCTCTGACTGCTGTCTTTAGTTGCTTTGTGTCCTAATTTTGCTTAACTCAATTCGGTCGGAGACTCGGAGAACGCTTTGGGGACTGAAAAATTAAAGTATTGTGTCTGCCCTTGACTAATGGCAAAATTATACTTTTGGGTCTCAACTTAATGTAATTTCACATATTGGTATTTGGATTATTAAATTTGAACATGATTTTGATTTTAGCTTAATAGAAAATATATATAAGAAAAGTTTTCTTAAAACAGGGTGTGTATAATGATATCTTTTAAGTTTTAGGATTTAAAGGGTATCATATATTTTTAAGATTTATTAAATTTCATAATTTAAAAATTAATTTTTTTAAATCTATGTTATTTTTTCAACAGAATTAAATTAATATATAAAAATTTAAAAATAATTAATAAAAATATTAATTAAGATTGATAGTTTATTTGTGTGCAGGTGATTACTAAATGCTTCTCACATTCTATTGTGCAATGACAAATTTAACTGCTTCACAACCTAAAGAAGTGAGCACTCCAACAGAAGAGGGTTACCACAAAGGAACCGAAGACTCAAACTTACAACAGGGAAGAAAAAAACATGGTTTCTGGAAGACCTCCTCGCAACCGAGTTAGATTTGGAGAAGTTTCTACCTGGTTATTTACTGTTTCATATTTTAATCCTTCAAGTGGCAACAGCCTAAGTTTGAATCCCCTGGAAAGGTAATCATCCCCGCAAGAGATGAAATCAACACTTACTAAGGCTGTGTTCACTTCATCGAAAGGAATGAGGGGAGAATGGAATGAAAAATTATATAAAAGTTTTAAGGAGAAAAAAAGAAAGTATGAAATAATAGGGACAAAATATGAATGTAGTTAAATTTCTTGTGAGAAAGTAGGTAAAGAAACATGATAACATGATGTAGAGATGGAATGAGCATTCCTTCCAAAACATGTGAGTTAGAATTATAGTTAAAATAGTATGATTGGAATGATTGAAGGAATGAAAAATATATACATTTTCTTTAAGCAACACCATTTTAGAGTACAAAATTCATTCTATTCTCCCTCCATTCCATTCATGCCAAGTGAACACAACCTAAGTATATGAGTAAGAACATTAGCTGCAGAAAGAATGTCCATCAACCAGAGTCAAGAAAAAGATGTCTCAACTCAACACATGAAATTGCAGAAACAGAAACCCATAAGCCAGACGACGTCCATAATAAAAGTAAAAGAAAATACTAACACAACTTCTCAGCTTGCTTTAAGTACTGAAGAAGTAAGCCATTATCACATTTATAATTGTAGATGTCAGAAGACAGTTTTAACAAAGGGTGGAACATCCAAAGTACCCGCAAGAGAATCATCTGACTTGTAAGATAGAGCAGACAACACCAAGGGAAACTAAGTCATTCTGATTTAAACAACTATATAAAAGTATTCAACAGTAAGGAGAACGTAATGCTGACAAGCTATAAATCAGTCATTCTGAGAACGCAAGTAAACCAAGAGATATTAATCAGTAATGGAAAAAGTCTTAACAGTCATACACATTAATAGTTCATGGTACCATGTAGATGACAATGGTAATGTAGCCCAGAAAAGATGACAAATTACATGATAAACAAAGAAAGAAATCACATATACACAATGTGACAGTGTTCATCAGTATTCATGGAACTTAAACAGCAAGATTAATAAGCACCTTCGTCATTATACAAGAAAGCCCAAAAATAAAATCAGAACATCAAGTCAAAATCAGATGCGAGGCCTCTTAGTAGGTGCTGCTTCTTGAGCTTCAAATGATTCCCTTTTCCCTAACAGGCAACTCATGTTCTGCGTAGGCTGTTGCCATTGCTGCTGTTGCTCCTGCACATTGTTGTTGACTTGCCCCGCTTCCTCCAATATTTTATCTGACCAAGAACCAGCAGCATCAAGAAAACCCACCAAGTCCAAAGATGCGTCACTGTTGGGCAGTGGGGGCTCCATCATCAGCACATTGTCAATGTCTGACCAGAAATCAGCACCAAACATATCATCCAAGTCGAAATATAATTCATCATTAGACCCGCCGTTGAAATCTGATAATACTGTCCCCAGGTTTTGAGAACCCTCATCCGTAGGTATTACAGCTAGTTGGGCAGCTTCTTCATTGTTGAGTCTCTGATCATCGTTGAGTACTTGTAATCCCTCTTGTTCTTCAACAGTAGGAATCCATCCTACATAATCATATAGTGGCATGCCATCGTGACAAAGGGTATTCATGGGGGCCAGCAGATTCTGATAGATCGCCTCATTACTCTCTCCATGACATCTCTCATTCTCATAACTGCATCCAGAAGGACCAGAACCATCAATATTCGACGCCACCTCCTTTCCTGAACCGCAGAAACTATCAACCAACACTGCTTTCTCCCTCTCATCAACAGTAGTACGCGTAGTAGTAGATTTCTTTCTTGCTTTAGACTTAGTCGTGCCACGTCTTGCAGAAACCTCTTGGGTGCTTATAACCTTGGCCGTTTTTGACATATCAAGAGTAATCCGACAAACCACATAATCATCATTCCCCTTCAAAAGATACTCGTGCATATTCCAATAGTACTCTGTAACTCCATTGTTCAATCCATCATTAATCTGAAAAACCAACATCCTCCTCTCCCCAATAGGATTATTTCCATCGTCCATGATGGTCTTACGACCTGTTTCAACATGCCACGTACCACAGCCTGCTCTCCTGACGTAGTGTCCTTCATTACCCGCACCCGATGAGTCCTTATCCGCCATCCTTGTCAAACGAGTAAACACATAAACAGATTTTTGATGACCAGAGGTTACCCATTGAGTGGACGAGTCATCGAAAATCTCCCATGGAGTGGCGTTGGGACCGTAGATGTCCTTCTCCTGGATGAAATCCCAAGAAAGGGTGCCCTGAATCTTGGGTTTCAAGTAATTCTCCAAGAGCTGTTTGTCAGTGGGGCAAAACTTAAAACCTGCGGGAAGCTTCAAGGCCATAACTGATTTATGATAGTGAAAGTGAAACCTAGAGAGATCGATCGACTAGTGTAATTGAAGAACGTGTTAAAACTTGTGGAGGCTCTAATGAATAAAACGTGGTGAATATGACATGAAAAGGGGTATATATAGGCTGCAGTTTGAAGCACACGAAAGCAGGAAATATTCTCGGAGGTTTACGATATTACCGCCGACATGTAGATTCTTGTATTGATGCACCAGCTGTAAATTTTTTTCATCTGATATTCTAACCAGTTTCTAGTTAGGTGTTTGAATCCTATTGGCTCCAATCTTATTAATAATAAAGATAAGTTCCACTACAAGCTCAAAAATCTACACCAATGAAAATACTCCACCTAAGTTAAAAGTAGTCACCAATTAATATATTCCACTCAAGTTAAAATTAGTTGTTAGTGTGTATCCATAGACACAAACTAGAAAGACCATCTTGTTATAACTGCTTGCTGCGAAAGGCACTAAACCTAGGGAACAAGCATCTTTCATTATTTCTTGATAAGTTTCTGTTCTTTGCTGCTGTTTGTCGAACTCCACATTATAAGCTTCTTTCATGATTTCTCTATTTTTCTACTTGATTCTTGAGAGGCCTTCTCCAGGAATTCTACTTGGCTCGATACCACCTAGTTTGATTTTCACATTTCTCGTCTGCTTGGTGAATGAGTGTTTCATTTGAATTTATTAATCTCGGAGAGTTCTAATGAATTTGCATTTTGCTGCTTAGCCAGTCTGCATCTACAAGCAAGTGCTCATTTCTCACAGGCTGGACATGACAAAACTGAAGCTCCTGTCTCTGCAGTAGCCATGCATGCCCAACAAAAACATCTCTGTTTGAAACATATATAAATACGCGGGAATATACTGCATGGTGAATCTTAGAACTGCACAACATAATACTTAACAATATACTTCATGGATAGCGTCTAAATAACAATATACTTAACTTAAATACTATGAGCTGTAAGCATCTCATTAATTGACTTGTTACAAAATTTAACAAACATAATTATTGGTATAGCTAATTTGTCTCCTGCAAGTTTGAAGTAGTCTGTCAACATAAAAGTGCATGCAAGTCCAGTTAATCTCTTCCTAAGGAATTAAAGCGACGGATATATAGCCCTACTAGTAACCAAAGAAAGCTATTTATCCAAATTCAGCACATATAAGAAACACGGTAGTCATATTAATCAAACAAGCCAGTAACAGTATCATTCAACATCATAATCATAGCAACTAAAGCAACTCAATACTCAAACTAACATTGTACTTGGTTTACTCAAACAAATGCCAACAACTAAAGTTAACAAACAAAAGGGGAGGAGAAATGAACAATGACAAGAACGCCAACTGATGCATTGCTTAGGTTAACTCCCTTCTGTTCCAAACACGATCTACAACTCTACTTCTCTCATCTAGTGCAGTCCTGCAACACAAAGTTGTAAGCAAATCATCTAGTTAGGAAACAAGTTCAAAGTATTGATATTATTTCTATTGATAAATATATTATAAACTCAAACAAGTTCATATTGTTGCGATAAGAATTAATTTTTGTGGACAGTGTATTTCTGTGCAGTAGGTGATTACTATATGAACTACTCATGTTTTCTTGAATAATGAAAAACTTTTACTGGTTTACAACCTACAGAAGTGAATACTTCAAAAGAAAGAGGTTCTACCTTGATCTCAGATACTCAGTTTGAATCCCCTGGAGAGGAAATCATCCCTGCAAGAGATAAGGTTAACACTTGCTAAAGATTTTAAAAAGGAAAATTGGTTCCAGAATGAGTTATCCGTCAACCACAATCAAGCAAAAGATATCCCGAGTCAGTAAGCAAATTGGGAATAAGAAAATAGCATGCAGATTAGTGAGTACTAGACACTGATTACTCTTTTTTGACACTGATTCCTCCCTTTATAATTAGAGATACACGCCAATATATATAACACTGGCTTAACAAAGGACTATAATACCAAATTTCTCATATGCCACACAAAACACATGCAATCCAGAAATAGCAAACCGATCAAATTATAAAATAGGAAATGTTATATTCTAATTGCTGAAAGTTAAAGGAAGGTTGGAGCTTTCGAAGTACCCACAATACTGTCATCTGATTTCCTTGACTGGTGAAAGCTGGCAACACTTGCAGATTAAAGAAAACAATTTTAAGTACTACAGGAAATTTGACAGTAATCTGATTCTCTGAAGGTGATTCTGATAGAAGTAGGCAACACTAAAGACAATTATCACTCACCTAACTCTTTGCAGACCTTAATGCCTAAAGTAAAGTGCAATATACAGATCATGTAAACTTTGTACAACCACTACAGCAAAGACAGTCATATGGCTTAGTAGTTCACTCTATTATGTAAATGATTATTCCAGTTTCAAGTGTACACATCAAAGTAACCAAAATTTAGGGAAACCACGAAGAATCATCTCATGCTCTGAGACAGGACGTCAGGACACAGAGGAAATGGAGTCCGAGGAAACAAACTTCACAATCTCAGTGATTACAGAACATAAATAACCGATCAAGATATCACATGGAATTGAAGTTAATTAAAAGGAAAACCTTAAATGAGATAGAAAAAGAAGTCCTAAGTCTTAACCACAATAGTGAGCCACCAAACCCATGCAAAACTTAAAATATACCACAAATCATATCTGTACATAATTGTTTGTTATATCAAGTATAGGCTTAAGTTTAACAATACATATGCAATATACACCACACAAAAATGATGCCCTAGTCGATGCGACTTATAAATGACCAAAAGCTAACAACACACCAGATGCAAAATAAACAAGACTACAAGCCAAAAAACGGCAATACATTTTTTACCTTCTCTTTTGTTGTTCCTTCGGTGGCTTGTCATGTGAAGGCTTCTGCAGCTGATTGTCCTCATCGAGCTGTATGAGACTTTGAGTATACATATGTGAATCAAACTGGTTTGTGATCCCACGAACCTTAACATTCTTGACCATTTTCCTTTCAAGGTCATACCACACAAGTCTTGAGCTGTCTATCTCTAAGAGTACACTCTGGCTACTCCATGAAATATGGACAGGTCTAACAAACCTTGAAAACCCAGGCATCCCGTGTTTATCCACAGAAAGTGCTTTGGACCAAAGGTTCTCCTCCCCGGAATTATTCATCATCACCCACACATCTATACGAGAATTAGGGTACATATCAAGAACACAAAGGGAACTTCCATCCGATACCAGACTCCTGGTATTAAAATTGACAAAAGGGCCCTCAATAACAGGAAAAGGGACCTCCTTGAACTGTTCTAGCCCGAGATCAAAACCAACAACAATTTCTATGCAGTTTGCTGGATTCTTGATAGCCAACCAGTGCAGAGCTCCATTTCCAAACATTCCCCAATTTCCTGTGAACCGAGTGTTACTAGGAACATTCTGAATCCGTTTCCAAGAGTCTGTTTTGAGACTGTAGACAAAGGCCATTATGCCGCGAAACTGAAGATAACACTCAGCAATCTTCACAACTTTATAGTCATCATTTACTTGATCATATCCAAATCCACACAAGGAAGTCTCCGTCATATGAAACGAAAGTGGAAACTCACGTGGAGCACTGGGTATTTTTCTCGACTTCCTGGTTGCTGGATTAAATATAAAGAACTCATTCATCTTATTCTTGGACACACAAACTAAACCATTAGCAGAACCCACAAAATTAGCACCAGAGACACGAGTCTTGAGTGGACGAGTTATCTCTGCCGCGACCACATCAACATTATCATCACTACCATCCAAATCAGAGTTAAAATCCTCAGCCAAGTAAAACTTCCCGCCTTCATTAATAATAAGACCACCAGCATTGCACTCAAGGGCCTTGTTGAGATGCTTCTTAACAAAGGGGGTGCTATCAATTAGGGAGCACCATCCTTTCGACACACATCTGCACCGAAGAAGATACTTGACTGGGAGGCGGCAGAGTATCTCATCCAACAAATCAGTAGGAGGTTCCATCTTGAAATTGTAAAGCTAAACTAGACACAAAGATAATGTAACAGTAAGCAACTAAGCATTAACTGATAAAATTAATCTGACAGTACAAAGAGCACGAGAAAAGGCTCCATATGTCACAATTTCCATAAGTAATGCCCAAAATACTACCACTTATTAACGCCATAATCCAACATTTTGATTTTTATAGAAAAAGTTATATCATTTTTCATTTACGTCTAAAAATTACTAGGAAAACGCTAAGCGGTCTAACATGTTACATTTAGGTCTGAAAATCACTATAAAACGCTAGACGATCCGGCTTTAATAGCGTTTAGTTACTAACCGCTAGACGATCTAGCATTTTAAAGTGAATAAGGAATAACGCTGAACGATCTAATGTTTTGGATTGTAAAATGACATATTGTGACCAATTTCTCCGGCGATATTTTGTGTCTGTCCCCGGAAAAAGAGGCACACATTATAACAAGCAGAGCATACATACATATGGTAAGAAGAAGTGAAGTTGATGAATGTACCTTAGATGTGTTGTGTTGAACTTGTTCCTCAGATGAGTTGTGCCCTAATTTAACTTCACTACACTAGTCTGTCGGGAAATGAGAAACAAGATATAGTGCTGACTTGATGCTAAAATGTGTGGACGATATGGGATGGGAATTTAAAACAAGGCCGGATAATGTAATGAATATCAGCAAAAAAAAATAATTAAAATTGTAATAAATTATTTTTGATGAAAATCAGTGATGGATATATTTTCTAAAAATAAAAATAAAAAGAGTACATAGAATGTCATTTAATTTTTATAGATAGTTTAGTTATATAAATAATATACATATTCTGTGTATGGATCCGTTTAGTTTCAAAAGAAATTTTTAAAAAATCTCTATTTAAAAATGATTCTAAACAAAATTTATGTTCAAAATTTTTATTTAGAAAAAAATAATTTAAAAATAAGCTATGAAGTTTATCAAAAAAAAAAAAGGCTATGAAACTAGTGTTATGTATTGTGTCAATTAAAAAAATTGTGAAGAAATGGAAGGGAGCTTCAAGTCCCTTTCGACCGAAAATGATGTATGATTCTTTATTGAATTTGCAAAGTTCTTAAACATGTGACACTGAACTATTTTCTTCTCCAGAAAACTTATCTTAGTATTACCAGTCGTTTGATTTCAAGACAGATGGAGTTTCAACATGATTTCTGATGCAATATTCTTATTCAAAGTTTATTTGAGTAGAATTGCGTTACAAGTGTTAAGTGAATAAGTATTGGTCAAAGTGTAACCTCCAACTTGAACTCTTTCCCAATGAGTAGTGATAGATTTGAGATCTCCATTGTAACAAATCCATTAGTGTCATCTGCAATCTGTCTTCTTGTTGTGTTTCTGAGCAGCCTTTTTCTGGTAATGCCGCTATAGAACTCGTTGTTATACAAGCTATTAACCCTTTTCTTCAGCCCCAGTATAGTTACCTTGTTTATGATCCACTTCTGACTCAGAGCATACTCTCCATTCACCACCTCTGATTTGATTATTGCTGTTTTTCCCTTTATGTTAAAAGAAAATTTTATAAAACTCCACATCCTGCTTTTTCCTCCCATTTCAACTTCCTCTCCGTCATCCAAGAAAACTTCGCCAGAACTGTTTCCAGTGCTGTTAATCACCAATAGCTCGAATGGTGTCTTTCTAGCAGCGCGAGTTGTCATAGCTTCTTGCTGCATGGCCAGTATGTTTCCTTCTCGGATGTGCACATTTATGTGATCACGGGGTGCATCTAGCCTGATGTACTTCCCAGTGTCTACACTCACCGACTTTGAATAGTTGAAGAGGCTGAACCAGTTTCCTGCTGGGAAGTATGCATCAACTGTGACAGCGCCAGAGTTCAGCACAGGGGACACCATCACACCTTTACCGACAAGGAACTGTGTATTGATTCTGTAAGTTGCAATATTTTGAGGGAATGAGAAGAACAGTGGTCGTGCTATAGGGGCCCCTTTCATGTGTGCCTCGTACATTAGTGTGTAAAAGTATGGTAATAATCTCATACGTAGGCCCAGCACTTTCCTGGCTGTTGCAGCAACTGAATCCCATAGATATAGCTCTTGACGTATAGTGAACTTATCAGAATGGTCTCGTGCAAAAGGATAAAAGGCTCCTAACTGCAAATTCAGAACATATAAAGGATAAATGCAGTTCTTTATGTCCAGGCAATGACAGAGAATTTTAAAAGGGGATTTTACAAAATTAATTATATATTCTAATAATGAAAAAAAGTAATGTAAGTTATGTGGAAAGCTTGTTAAATGCCTTTTTATAAGGTGAAGCATTTCTTGAAAATCATTCATAAAGCAAGGGTATGAGGTTTTACCTGAATCCAACGCTGACAAAGCTCCTCGGTTGTGTTCTTAGAAAAACCACAGATATCAGCCCCAACCATTGGAACTCCAAAAATGCCAAAACTTAAAATGCTCGGAATTGTGTATGCTAAATCATCCCAGGTGGCAGCATTATCTCCGGTCCAGTGAGCTGTGTGATTACCAGAACCCACAAAAGTTGACCTACTAAGAACAAACGGCCTTTTCCCAGTTGCTTTGACCAAAGCTTCATTAGTAGCTTTGGATTCCAAATATCCATAAAGGTTATGTGAATTATATTCGGTGATATTACCAAAATGTATGGCCGTTGCAGCAACTGTTTTCTCATTAATGGGCCTATCAAATCCCGAGTTATTGATCTTGTAAGGGGGATTATCAAGGGCAGAATTTGGAAGGGGAGTAGATGATATGAAATTGGATAGCTCGTTCATGTCTATCCATATGCCATCAACAGGTAGAAGATCCCGGAATAGCTTAACTTCATCAGACCAGAAGATTCCAGCACGCGGATTAAGAAAATCAGGATAAAATACCGAACCTGGCCATACATTCCCTAGGTAAGGCTTACCATCACGTTTTATAAATATGTCAGCTTTCATACCTCTTATGAAGGTATCATAAGTTGAGTTGGTGCTGATTCCTGTATAGAGTACAATGATCATGAACTATATGGAAAATTTGCCAAAATGATTAAGTTGAGCACTTACAATATCAGTCTTGAGTACAAGGCAGCTCTAGATAGTAAACACACATAAATGCATATATTTTCACCAATATAGCTAGAAAAGAAAATTTACCAGGATCCACGATGACCACATATTTCTGACCATTGCTGTGAATTGTTTCGACGAATTTTCTCATTTTGTCTAGAGGAAAGTTATTAGGATCGAAAGTGAAATCTTTATAGCCATCCATGTAGTCTATATCTGTCCACATCACTTCAAGTGGGATTCTACTCTTTGCGTAACCAGCAACTACACCCTCAAGGTCATTCACATCAACATAGCCATAGCGGCATTGGTGAAATCCTATAAGAGAAATTAAATTTAAACTACAAATGATATGATACTTTAGAGTAATATTATTTCAAACAGAGATAAGAGATAAAACTAAACAAAGTTTGGAGCATCATAGATGTACGCATTATCTTCTACTTGAAATTTGCTAGTTCACATGAAACATAAGGGTAAGACTGCATACGTCGAAACCTTTCATGCACCCTCCTGATGCTACTTAACAATTATATATGTCTAATTGCAATATTAGAAAGAGAAAAAAAATGAAAAAGACAGACACTGACATCTATAAACATGTCAACTTACCAAATGACCAATAGGGCATGGGAGCAGGCCGGCCAATGAGCTCAGTGTATTGATCAATCACATTTTCCGGGGACTCTCCCGCAAAAAAATACAAATCAAGTATTCCACCAATCACTTTATAAGTAATCCTATCACCAGTGTACTCAATATCCATCCCATTACTATTAAGCAGCAAGACCCCATGACTAATCCCAGCAGCCACTTTTCCAGCAGAGTCTGGAGACCGGACATCCACATAAAATGGATGGGAACCATATAAATTAAGATCAATATTTGCACTGGCAATGTCAGCATTCCACATTGTAAGAGTTTGATTGTGTTCAATCAAGAATGATCTCTTGGTATGCTCTCCAAGGCCATAAAGAAATGACCTGTCAGCAGGGAGAGCTGAGGAGAGTTGGAGAAACTGGTCTTTGTAAATGAGGAATGTGGTGTTGGCTTTTGAGAGGTCTGGTGAGGTGTCGAAGAGGGTATCACCAGAGGACCGACGAGTAATGGAGAAGCCAAAGGGGGTGGTCTTGTGGAGGGTGAAAATGAGGTCAGAGGCGGGGCTGGACAGAGTGTAGCCCTTCTTTTTCGACGAGGTGGAGTGGCTTTCCTGGGAGGAGGGTGCATTGCGGTGGAGGACTTGTTGTGGAACTTCCCACCTCTGCTGGTTGGCATCAGTGATCTTGATTCTTAGGCGATCTTTTGTTTCAAAGCTGCATTCAGTTCCAGACTTTGATCAACTTGTACTTGTGTTTTTGTCCAAAAATCACCGGACTTAGTATCAGACTAGATACTAAATATTCACACACACACACACCGAATTCATAAGATAATGCGAATTTATCTTGCATCATTGCTTTTTATAATTTTTTAGCCAACCCTGTAAAATGAAAATATGATCGACCAGTGACCACAAAACCAACCCTGTCAATGAAGTATAAAATTTACAACACAAGATGATCCATTCTTTTGGTAAAATATTATCTTTTCCGGGAAATATAGTGAAATAAAAGATAATTACATGTTTGATCCTAAGAATTCGTACTTTCCGTAAATGGTGCAAAATGGGTCGATCCGATTCCGAAAGTGGAATTAGAACTTTAAAACATCCAAAGCTCAAGTACTTAAATAACATAAGAGCATCTCCAAGAGGCTCTCTATTCAAGTTTTTAAGCGAAAAAATAAAGAGCCATGCATAAATTAGAGCTCCAAGAGACTCTTAGAGGCTTTTCAAAAAGTTAAGAGCCCATTCTCCCTCCTCTCTTCTAGGAGTCACAACTTGGCTCTTAACTTATTTTTATCAATAAAAAATTCTTTCCCTCCAAATCATTCCCACTTTTGAATTTGGATCTTTGTTTTAGTGGAGCCTAACATGAATAAAATATGATATATAGAAGAAATATAGAGAGCATTGTTGGGGTTCATGCTCTTAATTTTGTATTAAATCACTGAGAGCCATATATTTTATATTATATACAAGAGTCAATTAGGAGACTCTTGGAGATGCTCTAAGTTATTATAAGGGTGTTATAGTTTTATAATGTTTCACTAAAATTTTTATTTCTAGATAAAATTTTATATCTTAGAATTTTATTCAGAATTTTTTCTAAAACACTATACATTAAGATAATCTTAAAATATATGCCGAGCCCTTTATTAAAAGTTGTGACAAGACGAAGGTAATCTTAAACTAATTTTGCTGAGGGCAGGCAAAGATCTTTGGTGTGGCCGGAGATACGGACCCATAACTACAATACAAACTCTTTCACATGCTTCTATCAGCGTTGACCAATAAACAAAACTACCAATAACCACAGTTTGAGTTCATTTTTCTGACCTGGCAACAAGCTTGAGATTCTGAATGTCTGATCCAAAAACAGAGGACTTGTTGATGAGCTGAAGATCACAAGTCAATGATGATCCAGGATTAACCGTCGACGACCCGATCTTGTACCCATATCCAACCAGTGGCTCAACTTTCAATGCAGATACTAACGTTGGTAAAGCCAAGTGAATGAAACTGACAAGAATGAAGATACTAATGTGTGTGTGATTTGCAGGGTTTGGTCTCTTGTTGTTTGTGTTCATGGTTTGTTTGGTTTGTAATATGTTGCATTCACAACATTATCTCCAAGTTCCCGTCACATATAATGGTGAAAACATCATCTTGTTGTTGTTGTCTCTTTCTCCAAGTCCCCACCCAATTGAATTTGGAATTTAATCGTACTGTGGACCTGCATCGTCGTTGGTCTCAGAAGCTACTAAATCACTTTGTGCCCGGCTTACTTCCAAAACGCAAGAGATAAGTAGGAATTTCTTGTGTATTTGAATAATTTTTTTGATATTTATAAATTATCATGTATAAAAATTAGTGATATAATACTAAATTATATTTTAAAATGTATTTTTATATTCTTGTCAAATTAAATTTTAAATATAAAAATAAATTATTAAAAGAGATAAGAATTTAACTTTTCATATTCTAATTTATAAATCGAAAATTGAATTATGAATTTTTTACACAAACATTACGAATAAATTATAATTATGATTTATAAACTTAGAAATCCGGCTTAAAAATCCGGCAAAAAACCACGTTTTTATATATTCATGTGTCACCTATACAAATTGACTATTAAATTGACCGCATCTTGCTTGAAATTTTGTTTTTCAATGTAAGGTACCGAAATTTATGTAAAAACAAATATATTTCACTATATCTAGAAATCTGTCTCTTTTTAATTGTTACATTTCTATTTTTGTTGGTCAAATTAACTAATTTTTGACCAAAATTTATAAGTCATTCTTTCATTATTTTAAAAAATTGAAAATTACATCTTAAATTAGATTAAAAGTTATTTCCGATAACAGATTTTTTTTTATTTTATCAATCAATAAATATTAATAAATTTTAATCAAACACCGCACAAAACCAAATGTGACAAAGGGGACGGAGAGAGTACTTCTTAATTCAACTTGAATGAACTTTTGTTCCGAGACTAATGTTATACAGAAGACAAATCAGGGGATCTGGTGTCCGAAACCCAGAGGAGAGACAATATGCCTCCGCTTGACATATAAAGTGTGAAAAGGAAACGCACCTATCGAATTTGTTTCAGCAAATAACTTAACGAAAGATGATGTCAACCATATCCAACCGTGGAAGATAAGAAAGACTGCTAATTCAAAAACTTAATAATTCAGTTGGACTGGTAATTTTTTGTTCTGTGACTCCACTTACTGTATTCCTCTGTCCCAAAGGAGAGGATGATAATAATATTCTCAAAAGGAACGGTTCAAAACTCAAAAGTTATGCCTGCTAGATAAACATGATATTTCCTCATTTTTTTTGCAAATTATGAGTTTATGGCACTACCTTGTTATTGCACAAGATTATGTGGAATTACCATTCACCATGCCATATAACTTTGCCTGCAGAACTTGAGCAGCATCCAAATAGCTAAACAAATACGATCATATATTTCAGCTTGACAGATATACCAAATGCAATAATCATTTAAATTAAACAAAAGCAGGTAAGAGTAATCTGGAATAACATCTGAATCATAGCATCTGTTGCACATTTCTCAAACTATATGGAGCAACAAAATTAGGAAGAGCAAAGCAACAAACAGTGCCAGAGACAATAATATCCACCACCCAGGTCATTTCCAAAAGAGCCAGTACTCTCCTTCTCTTCCATCTCGGATGCATTCCTGAATGTAAATTGATAATCAAAACGTCGTATCAGGTAACAATATTAAATTTTGATGCAGCAAAAAAAAACCTGGCAACAGCTTTTTAAGTACAAAAATATTTACCTCGTTATCTTACTCATCCATCTTTTTTATTGTGCAGATATTTTATAGCCTCAGATTGAACCCTCGGGATAGATAATCATCCCTACAGGAGATAAGGTCAATAAACGGCATAACTATAACAGTAGAGGAAACTTAGCCCAACATGCATTATCAATCAACGTCAATTAAACAAAAGGTGTATCAGCTAGTAAGCAAAACAACAATAAGAGAAGACCATGTTAAATGCAAGTTCTAAACACTCTCTTTATAATAACAGGTATGCAATCATATTAAATGTTAAATTGTCTTCTTGCTTGAGATACAGAGTGAGGAAGTCATCGTTGCATTCAAGTAGTTTAACTGTTCAAGGCAGGGAATTTTTTTAACTAAAGTTGAAGTTTTTTTAAGTACCTAGACCACTATCATCTGATAATCTGAATTGGAAGATAGAGCAGAAATACTTCCAAACTACAAATATATGACTTAGAGAACTATATATGTAAGATTCAGAAGTACAGTGGACATCATTTTGACGAAGAACAACGATACAAAAGAAACTTATCACTTCCATAACTCCTTACGCAGCTCAATGGAGAAACCAACCAAAGTCCTGACATGTAATCTTTGTTATATAGCAATAGGAGAGTCATATATATTTTAATTTTACACAATACCGTGCATATGATTATCCTAGTTTTATGTGCATAACCCCAAGGCAACTAAAAAATAGGAAACTAGCAACAAATTTATATGGTCTCGAATTGAAAAGAGGACAAACTACACAAGCCGCCATAGTAATTAATAATTCATACTTGATTGTTTTTGTTTATACTAACAATAGAGTAGAGGCTATACAGCACCTACTACAAAGGGTTTAGCATACAACATTACTTTTCCAGCCAACATTAGTTACACATGACAAAGATGTTCGAAATCATAACTCAGTGATATATGCCAGATGAAAACTCAACTAGCCACACAACTAACGAAATTTTTACCTTTTCTTTTGCTGTTTCTTCTGCTTGTCTGGTGATGGCCTCTGAAGCGACTTATCCTCAGTGAGCTGTAACAGACTCTCAGTGCAGAAATGTGAATCAAACTTCACCAGAATCCTTGGAAGCCTGACACTTTTGACTGTCTTCCTTTCAATGTTATACCAGACAAGTTTTTGGCAGTCCAACTCTAAAAGTACATCTTTGTGACTCTTGGAAAAAGCAAGGGGCCTCAGAATTCCGAAAGCGAGTGGGCACAATTGCTTCACTGAAAATGCTTTGTACCAAGTATTTTTCTCCCCATAGTTATTCATCAGCCAGACATCCACACTAAGGTCGGAGTAGGTATCAAGTAAACAAAGGGATTCTCCAGCAGGTGGTGTAAACAAACCCCTCTTATTTTCCATGATATAGTTTTTATTGACAGGAGGAAAAGGGACCTCCTTGAACTGTTCAAGCCCAAGATCAAAACCAACAATGGTTTCAAAGCCATACGCTAAATCCTTGACCAAAAACCAATAAAGAGCTCCATTACCAAATATGCCCCATATTGTTAAAAAATATTTACTAGGAACATTCTGAATTTGTTTCCAAGAATTGGTTTTCAGGCTGTAAACTACGACCATAGTGCCACCAGATTGAACAAAACTCTGTACAATCTTCACAACCTTATAATCATCATTAACATGATCATATCCAAAGCCACAAACACAATCCTCCGTACCATTAAAACCACGCGGAAACTCAGGTGGGGCACTTGGTAACTTCCTAACCTTCCTGGTTGATGGATTAAACAGAAATATATCATTCATCTGAGATTTAAACACACAAAGTAAGGCATTTGCAGCAATACAATATTCAGAATCGCTAAGAAGCATCTTGATCGGATCATCTATTTCAACAACAGAAGTAGAACCATCATCAGATTCCACCACCCAAAACCTTCCATCAAACCCATTGATAACATGCACACCACTAGCATTGCAGTCAAGGGTATTTTTGAGATGCTTTTTAACAAATGCATTGCTATCAATAAGAGAGCACCAGCCTTTAGCAACACATCGACAACGAAGAAGATGCTTGACTGGAAGGCGACAGAGTATTTCTTCTAGTAAGTCGTGAGAAATCCTCATTTTTTAGGAATGTGGCACAAGGGCTCAATGGAATTGATCACATACAGATCTGCAACAAGTATTTCCCACAAATGATATATAATTTTTCACAAAAACAGAAAGATATTCGAGTAATGCGGAGTCAACAAGTACTTCATAACTACAATGTACAGATAAAAAGACCGGAGAGAAAGAACAAGAAGTTACCTGTGAATGTGTGATCGAAGACTAACGTGCATTAGGGCACAGTACCGATTTATTTTCCTGAAAACTGTCTATTAATCTTCCCAGTGTACCGAACCAGTGCCGTGGGTGGGAGATTAATAGACGGTTCTTTTCCGGCACAGTACCATTTTATTTCCTGAAAACTGTATTAATCTTCCCTGTGTACCGGTGACAGTGACAGAGATGACAATCGGGTCGGATCTCGGATCGGGGATCGGGTTAGGTTTCATGAAATTCATATACAAACCGTAATATTTCGGTCGGATCGGGGGTTTAGGTTAAAAATGTAAAACTCATATCCAATCCATCGGATTTTTTCGGGTTTCAGCCGGATATCTTTAAATAATATTTAAAAATAAAAATTATAAACTTGTCGAAATTATGATAATTAGGTACTCCCTGGTCCTTATTATAAAATACCAAGACTTTTTCCACACAATTGCAGGTGTTTTTGACCACCTACTTAAAATTATTTTTAAAATTTTTTTTTTGCTGAATTAAAATATTGACGATTTTACTATAATCGGAAATATCCCAAATATGGTATAAATATATCAACCCAGTTTGAATTATTATTTTTTCTCAAAAAAAACCCAGTTTGACAAGAACTCTTTTATTCAAAGTCAAAGACACACGTGGCATTGGTGCATGAATACGAGAAGAGGGATCAAAACTAATGTGGGTTTCAAAATCATCACTAGAACTAGAATTCTTAAACACAAACCAAATGCAGCAGTAGTACTACCAACACGCCCGTTTTGATAGAAAAAACAGTTACTACTACGTACTAAACTGGACACACTGCAATCTAAAAGCCTTGCAATCGTCAATAACATGTTCATATCTAAACTCTAAAGCCATATACAAAATCCTCCAAGTCGATCGGTGGCGGTAATATAGTAAATCCTCCGAGAATCTTTCCTGCTTTCGTGTGCTTCAAACTGCAGCCTATATATACCCCTTTTCATGTCATATTCACCACGTTTTTATTCATTACAGCCTCCACAAGTTTTAACACTAGTCGATCCATCTCTTAAGCTTTCACTTTCCAGCATCATAAATCAATCATGGCCTTGAAGCTTCCCACAGGTTTTAAGTTTTGCCCCACTGACAAACAGCTCTTGGAGAATTACTTGAAACCCAAGATTCAGGGGACACTTTCTTGGGATTTCATCCAGGACAAGGACATCTACGGTCCCAACGCCACTCCATGGGAGATTTTCGATGACTCCTCCACTGCATGGGTAACTTCTGGTCATCAAAAATCTGTTCATGTGTTTACTCGTTTGACAAGGATGGCAGATAAGGACTCATCATCGGGTGAGGGTAATGAAGGACACTACGTCCGGAGAGCGGGTTGTGGTACGTGGCATGTTGAAACAGGTCGTAAGACGATCATGGATGGTGATAATCGGCCTATTGGGGAGAGGAGGATGTTGGTTTTTCAGATTAATGATACTCATGGATTGGAGAATAATGGAGTTAAGGAGTACTATTGGAATATGCACGAGTTTCTTCTCAAGGGGAATGATGATTATGTGGTTTGTCGGATTACTCTTGATATGTCAAAAACTGCCAAGGTTATAAGCACCACAGATGTTTCTGCAAGACGTGGCAGTACTAAGTCTAAAGCAAGCAAGAAATCAGCGACTACTCGTACTACTGAGGATGAGAGGGAAAAAGCAGTGTTGGTTGATAGTTTCCGCGATTCAGGAAAGGAGGTGGCCTCTAATATTCATGGTTCTGGATTGAGTTATGAGAATCAGAGATTTCATGGAGAGAGTAATGAGGTGATCTATCAGAATCTGCTGGCCCCGATGAATGCCTTTTGCTGCGATAGGTCAATCCTAAACCAAGGCATGCCACTATATCATAATGCATGGGGGATTACCACTGTTGAAGAACAAGAGGGTCAGAGATTACAAGTACTCAACGATGATCAGAGACTCAACAATGAAGAAGCCGCCCAACCAGCTGTGATACCTACGGTTGAGGGTTTTCAAAACCCAGGGACAGTATTATCAGATTTCAACGGAGGCTCTCAAGACGAATTATATTTTGACTTAGATGATATGTTTGGTGCTGATTTCTGGACAGATATTGACAATGTGCTGATGATGGAGCCCCCACTGCCCAACAGTGATGTATCTTTGGACTTGGAGGGTTTTCTTGATGCTGCTGGTTCTTGGTCAGATAATATATTGGAGGAAGCGAGGCAAATCAACAACAATGTTCAGGAGCAACAGCAGCCATGGCAACAGCCTACGCAGAACATGAGTTGCATGTTGGGGAAAAGGGAGTCATTTGAAGCTCAAGAAGCAGGACCTAAAAGGCCTCGCATATGATTTACTGATTACTAAAAGGGAGTCCTCAGAATTACTGATTTACAGCTTTATCAGCATAACGTTCTCCTTACTGTTGAACAGTTTTATATAGTTGTTAAAATCAGAATGACTTAGTCTCCCTTGGTGTGGTCTGCTCTATCTTAAGATGATTATCTTGTGGCTACTTTGGATGCTCCAACCTTTGTTAAACTCTCTTCTCACATCTCAACTTATAAATGTGATAATGGCTTACTTCTTCAGTACTTAATGCAAGCTGAGAAGTTTGTTAGTAGTATTTTCTTTTATTTTGAATCCTGTCTTGTCTTGAATCCGTATAACTTTCTAAAGGTGCAAGCACTAGTGTCAAATTAAATCTATTACTATAAGCACAGTTTTTCAGTGGGATTAAAACTGAAATTTATTATTAACAATATTGTTTTTTTTAAAAGATTATCATACAAAAATTATATTCTTTTCGAAAATTCAGAGGTTTTAAGTAAAGCCACTGTTGATACATTGGTTAGGCCTCTGGTGGTGCATATCTATTATTGTAAAGAGAGCAGCCTCTATAACTTGTAATGCTCTAATTTTCATAATGCCGTTTAACTTGCTGAGTTGAGACATCTTCTGATTGCTACTACTTTTTACCTCCTGCTTAAGAAAGGATTGTAGGGGCCAAATACATGATTTCAAATCAAAATCAACAATGGTCTCGAATTAAAACCCTACAAATTCCCAGAGAGTTTTTCCATACGTTAAAGTGCACTAAATTACACAGCATAACGCTGTTATATAACTTTGCCCACCAAATTGGAATGAACTCTCTTAGATGAACAACATAACTCTGTCCATATTCAAAATATATACCAATGGGAGTAATTGTTTTCAACAAACAAACCAGCAGAAATATTAGTCTAACAGAAGATAACATCAGATATAAACATCAGTTACTTCCTGATTCAAAAATTCTAACAGTGTTTTGTTTAAATAAACAATAAACAAAAGCACAGGGGACAATAAATTATGCCAAGCACATCAATATATCTGCCCCCTGGGTCAACTCTCTTCTGCTCCAAAAGATCTACAGGTCTGCTTATCTCCCATATCTGATACATTCATGCATTACAAAGTAATAATAAACCATCTTATCAGGTAACACGATTGGACTTGAGATGCAGACTTTTTAATTTTGCATTTAAATGAAGCGAAAACTTTAACAGAAAGAGGTGATATTATCAAAATGGCAAAAAAAATAAAAAAAAATGTACGGCAATATATTTAGATTTAGAAAAATATATCTACCTCCAGGTATCTTAGAGCCTCAAATTGAATCCCTTGGAAAGAAAACCATCCCTGCAAGAGACAAGGTCAAAAAATTCGTCAATATACTAGCAACAAAAAAGCATTAGTCCTGGGAGCAAAATTTTAACAGAATTTATATCAAAACAGCAAGAAATCGACAAAAAGAAGATAGCATTCCAAGTGATGGGTAAGTTCTTGTCAAATATCATCCACAATAGGTCATGATCATGCTATCGCAATTGAAACTACTGTAATTATAATTACTGCAGTAGAAATGTAGAGGTAGGCAGCAATTTTTTTATTTTTCCAATTGATTGAAGCTCAGTCTCATTATAATCTTTTGCTGTAGATGTAGTTACTTAACTCTCTCTTTATATATATATATATATATATAATTCAGAGTTTTCATAATTTTATTTAATATCAGTCAACAAAAGAACTCTTAAAAACAGCAAAATAATAAATGAATAAACCAGATGACATAAAAAAAAATGTTTTCTTCTAATGGCTACAGGTGCAGAGTAAGAAGACATCTAAGAATTTGGGGCCAGAGGCAGGGAAAGAGAAAGAGTCTAACTGAGATAGGAGCTCTCTCAATACCAAAAACATTATCATCTGATTGTCTCACTTGTAAGATAGATCACCTTGACACACAACCCGGACTAAAAAATAAATGAATATAAACACCATAAATATTTATAGTGAAGAGAGCATAATTCTAATAAAGGTAAGCAAGAAAGATGTTAATCACTTCCATAACTTGTATAACTCAAAGAACAAAGCAAATTGTAGCATAAAGACAGGTGATATTTGTAACATTACAGTAAAGTCAGTCGCATGACAGCATAATGATTATTCAAGTTTCATGTGTACAGCTTCACTAGAAAGAAATTGTATCATGATCCATACCACTAGACTAAGGTGACAAACAACAACCTACTCTATATTTTATTGAACAAGGAAAATTGTTTAGAAAATCACATACATCTACAGTAAGGTACCATAAACCCAAATTGAGATGGAAAAAGAAAACCTAGCCACAGTACTGAACCACCAAATCTATGGAAACATTTAAAATGTACTCCAGTATATACTTGTACAAGATTGGTTTTGTTTAGCCTGCTTATCAAGTATAGGCTTCAGAGCACCTACTACATTATGTCAAGCACTCGATATTATTGTTCCAGCCAACTTCATTTGTAAGTGCCTTTGAAGTGAATATATGTAGAACCAAAACTGTGGAAATCAAAATCCGAAATAATAGGGAAATTAAGGAAATAGTTTCATGTGTCACAAAAACATTCTGTACCTTTTCTTCTGCTGTTTCTTCTGTTGCTCGTCTTGAGATGGCTTCTGAATTGTCTTGTCTTGCAATGGCTTCTGGGGTGGCTTATCCTCGGCGAGCTGTAAGAGACTCTCATTGTATAGGTAAGCATAAAAGTTCATCCGAATACCACGAATCCCAACATTCTTGAACGTCTTCTTTTCAAGGTCATACCACATAAGTTTTGTGTTGCCCACCTGCAGAAGTAAAACTGTCTGACTCTTGGAAAAAGCAAGAGGCCTAAGAAACTCAGAACCGTGCCGTCTGGGTTGCTTCACAGTGAATGCTTTGTACCATGGATTTTCTGACCCGTTTTTATTCATCAGCCACACGTCAATACTATGATTGGGATAGCTATCAAAGATACAAAGCAATTCTCCAACAGGAACCATAAACCTACTATTGGTGTTGACAATTTTATTATCAGCGGGGGGAAGAGGAACCCCCTTGAACTGTTCAAGTCCGAGATCAAAACTAACTATGGTATCTAAGCCCTTCCCTGGATTCTTACTCGCCAACCAATACAGAGCTCCACCAGCAAACACACCCCATTTCGAAAGGAAACTAACCTTACTTGGAACATTCAGAACCCGCTTCCAAGAATTGGTTTTGAGGCTGTAAACAAAGACAAAAAACTGCGTCTTACCTTCTGCAATCTTGACAACCTTGTAGTCATCATTAACAGGATCATATCCAAAGCCACAAATGGGAGCAGGGACAACTAATATCTCCCTACCCTTCCTGGTCATTGGATTAAATAGTAAAATATTACTCATCTCACTTTTTGCCACACAACATAATCCATTTGCAGCCCCAAGAACTTCAGCACCATGGATAAGAGACATCAGCGGATCCTTTATTCCTACCGCAACAGCTTCATCACTCCCAACATCAACACCCTCGGAATCCACCACGTAACACCTTCCAGCCTCATCATTAACAATAAGACCACCACCAGTACCAAACTCAAGAGCAGTTCTAATATGTTTCTTAGCAAACACATTGCTATCAATAAGCGAGCACCAATCTTTAGACACGCATCTAAAGCGAAGAAGCGGCTTAACGGGTACACGACACAGAACTTCACCGATCAAATCTTGAATAAGCGCCATTTCAAGAAATGTAGCCTAGGGTTTCAGAGATATATAGTTTTGATTCTTTTGAATAATACAAATCTGCAATAAGTAGGTAAACAAAGCAGTATGAAAATATGAACACAGAGTGATAAATGATTGATGATCAATTTCATTAAACATGCAAAATCTTGAAGTACTTATGTTTTATAAGCTAGCACAATATTACAAACACAAACTGATGAATCTTAATAAAGATACACACGAAGACAAAGATATATACACACATTCAGACATTATACATACGTGCGATTGTGAAGACAAGAGAAGGGATTTTGAGAAACTTACTTGTGTCCGCTGTTGTAGAGTTCCGACTTCAAAATTAGGTTACGAGTTGCTGTATACTTATGGGGTAGTTTAGCTTAAATAGATAATTTAATATTTTAATTGAAATTTTATTGTGTTGAGTTTTGAGAAGTACTGTAACTTCCCGGGTTCGTGTCAAAAAAATAAAAACTTCTCCGGGTTCGTGGGATTTTAATTGATTGATTGGTCCTTTCGTTATTGCAACCGTAGCTTTGACATTGATGTTATCACCCTGAAAACTCGGGCCGGCGGTTGCAAAATTGTAAATTAAAAAATTAATCGATTAATCCAGTCGTAAAAAATTGGAGATTTTTTTGATTATTTTCTCTCATTATAATCGATAAAATATTATTCAAATATTACTCAACAATTTTTAATAAATTTAGAATTTTTAAAACAAAATTCTAGCGTCCATTTTATATGATCTTTGCTTAGTCCGTACACTTTTTTGAATTAAAATCCTCTTTTCTTCGTAGTTCCGCGAATTTTGCTCTTTTTTTCGAGTGTTTTTTCGGACATCAAAAACTTAATCTAATTTCTTGTGGGACTTTTCAACATCTTTTGGTTAGATAAAATTTTTTTTTCAGTATAATTCACTAACGTGAAAGTCTTATGACAAAAAAAATGTGTGTCCTTTTCTTAAAACTCAAAATAAATACATTCAACACACGCTCTGAGTTCGACTGTAACTCATCAAAAAAGTATTTAGACAAATACTCATCCATAACATGTAAGACTAAATTATAAGAAAAGTAAAAAATAATCCCCATACTTTACTGTCTTGCATTTTAAATATTTTCAACCACATGACAAAATTTAAACCAAACACTATTCTCTCGAGTCTGAAATGAAGGAGAAAATTCTTACTCCAATCTTCCCCAAAAGTTTTCGTCCCATTTCTGGGATGACCGAGGAAGATTGTCTCGTATAACACTTTTTATTACATTTATAAACTCTCCTCCATATCAAAAAGCTCAGCATAAAAATTCATTAACTAATCATCTCTTCCGTTCTTCTCTCCTTCACTCAAAACACTTTGGCGCACAACATAAATGCCTCATGACCTTTATCTCTTTCCTATATAAATGATTTGGAGAACTAAATATTTGTTTTACAGGGGGAGAAGACGAATCAGTACCATCATAAGATATATCAAATCTCTGTAAAAGGGGTCTCCTGTATCTAGGATCCACTGCTGACTTAGAGAAAACTCCCCATCCACGGGAGATATCATAGAACAAAATTGACAATAATTCAAGTCATTTCCGTACTCCACGTTGCACTTGGTCTAAGAAACTGTTATGTAATTTGTTTGTGCAATTCAATTGTGGAGAGTTTGATCACTGCTTTATCAGTGCACTGACTGAATTATTACCATAACCTCTACATAACATGGTCTAAGAAATAAGAGCAACACACAAATAACCCTTGTGGATATGCAAAGGCAGCTCTATATCCAAATTCAACATATATTATATATATAATAAAGACGATAATCCTTTTAATTAAACAATCCAATACTGGAAATAATAGACAACATCTTAAACAAAGCATTCAGATCCAAATTCTTAAACTAAAAGTGTACTTGTTTCACTAAAACACTTACCAACAACAAAGTTAACAAACAAAAGGGGATGGAGCAATAAGCAATGACAAACATCAAATATATCCATCGCTCAGGTCAGCTCCCTTCTGTTCCAAAATATAGAAACAGCTCAACTCCTCTACCATCGCAAATGCATTCCTGAAATACAAAGTTATACACAATGTATCTTCTCAGGCAACAACCTCAAAATTATGATAGAACTATTGCTAATTGATTATTTTCCCTCGGTCCCTAATTACATGTCCATTTAATCTTCTAGAAGTCGAATTGACCAATCTTTGACTAAACATTAAAAAGTATTCAATCGTTATTTTGAGAAACTGAAAGTTATAGATTGAAATAGACTAGATCTACTTTTCAGTGGTATGATTTTTTTTATTTTTTTCCAATTATATAATAAATATAAATTTTAGTCAAACTATAGCCAATTTGACTAGTCAAAAATCATAATAGACATGTATTTAGGGACAGCAGGAGTAATTATTAATACTCTGAACATTGTTTTTTTATTTATTTTTGAAAGCCTCAAACAAGTTCAAAAAGTTTAAATACGAACTAATTAGGTTGAACGTTGCATGCATTTGTGTGCAGTTCATCACTATATGAAGTACTAGTAGTGTTTTATTGAAGAAACGTTTAATGGTTCACAAACCAACAAAAGTAAATACTTCAATGAAAAAAAAAAAGGTTGCCTCAGAAGAACCAACTAAATAACTAATTAATATACAACAAACAAATAAAAAAAAAAGATTTCTGACAACTGATTCAGATTTTAAAAAGGTTTTACCTTGTTAGCTTACTCATTCAGATGTTAATTGTCCACATATTACAGCCTCAGTTTAAATCCCTTGGAAAGGAAACCATCCCTGCAAGAGACGAGGACAACACTTAAACTTGCCATTAGAACAGAGTCAGATGAATCAATATGACAATACATAACACTGTACATGAAATCCAAGAAAGAGCAAGAAAATGTTTTAGGCAGTTGCAGTGGAGAACTGCCAAACCCGTGCAGGCATGTAATTACTCCCATATTACTATATCTACACATAAATGTCTTTCTTCATAATGCTCATTTATTATAGGATATACGATACCTAATACATCATGCCTAGCACACATTAAGAATGTCCCAGCCAACGTGACATAAAAAACTAATATGTAATTGAAGCATACACCACACAAATGACAGAACATTTAGTACCTTTTCTTTTGCTCTTTCTTTCCCTGATTGTCTTGAGATGGCTTCTGCAGCAGCTTATCCTCCTTATCATTGGTGATCTGTAAGAGACTCTCAATGAATAGATAAGACTCAAAACTGTTTGGAATTCCATGAATCCTAACATTCTTGACTCTCTTCCTTTTAATGTCGTACCACACAAGTTTTGCTCTGTCCACCTCCAGAAGTACATTTTTGTGACACTTGGAAAAAGCAACAGGTCTAACAAAGCTAAAGGGCCCGAGGGGACCAGCCTGCTTCAGCGAAAGCACTTTAGACCAAAGATTTCCTTCACCGGAGTTATTCATCAGCCACACATCCACACGACTGGGGTAGTTATATAGTATCCCAAAGGATTCTTCAACAGGAACCAAACTCCTGCCAAATGTCCCGTGAGGAGGAAAAGGGATCTCTTTAAACATTTCAAGCCCAAGATCATAACTAACAATGTTTGCAAAATCCATTATACCACTGATCGTAAACCAATGCAGAGCTCCATTTGCAAATAAGCCCCGATCTCCTAAAAACTGAGTGTTTTTACTAGGAACATTCTGAATCCGTTTCCACGAATTTGTTTTGAGGCTGTAAACTATGACCAATATGCCACGAAACTTAACATGACACTCCCCGATCTTGACAATCTTGTAATCATCATTAACATGATCATACCCAAAACCACAGAGCCCAATCTCGGAGCTATCAAAAGAACGCGGAAAATAAGCTGGTGCACTAGGTATCTTCCTAGCCTTCCTCGTCGACGGATTCAATATAAAAAGCTCATTCATCTGATTCTTCGACAAACACACTAATCCATTTGCAGCACCAAAAAACTCAGCACCCGAAACAATACTCTTGACCGGACCATTCATCGGTACAGCAACAGCCTCATCACCACCTCCGTCCAACGACTCGAAATCCGTCAAGTAAAACTTGCCATCAAAACCACTGATAATGACACCACGAGTACTGCACTCAATCATTCTTTTATGATGCTTCTTAACGAAAGCATTGCTATCGATAAGAGAGCACCATCCTTTACACACACATCGACAACGAAGGAGAGGCTTCACGGGGAGGCGAAATAGTACTAGATCAATTAAATCCTGGGGAAGCGACATTTTCGGGAAATGGAGGTTTAACCTAGCTAGGGTTTAGTGAATTAAAGGGCTGAGATATGCAAAGCTAAATTAGACAAGTATACTTACAAGTGTACAAGAATTCAACGAAGACATAACTGAAGAACAAGGAGTTACCTGTGTCTGGTTTGTGCACGACTCCCAATGCGTCGCTTTAGTTTCACTACTGCACTTTTCGATCGTGTGTGGGGAACCAAAACACAAACATACGCTTACTTGTACTACGAGACGATAGAGTTTGATTTTCAAATAAACAAAGTATATTTTTAAATGCATTAATCTCATAATTAGAATTGTTAGATATCAGTTTAATATTTTTATTCAGAATTTAAAATTGTGAAAATAATTATTATAAATATACAGTTATTGTTTATATTTTCTGAAATCAACATACAGTTAATATTTTTAAAATTGTGTATCAAAAAATTAAGGATCATTTATCTAAAAACAGAGCGAATACGTGGGAACTCAATTGTAAAGTGATTAATTATCTGATTCATTATCGGCTATGATTATTGTCATCAAATTTTAAAATACTGTAAGTTAATAAGACTTGGAGCAAACTGACCCACACCAGTTATGGACTATTGTCATCGAATTTTAGAAAACCAAGTGTCATTTGTTAACGAGTGAACCTTTCAAACTGAACTGGATGATGCATTTCCTCCGATTAAGCCTGTTTGTTAAAAACTTTTGCATCTGAACGATACCGAGAATTAGCTAGACGACCGGGGTTACAAAATTTGGTTGAACCGCCCAGATATCGGATGACACGACCTTGAGTTTGCCTGAACTTCTTGTAATAAATTTTATTTATACTGATAACACAAAACTTTTGTTTATTGATAATTTTAAAATGAAAAAAATATATATTTTGCCATCACAATTTATATATTAATTAATTTAATAAAGTGAAACACTATAGAATGAAGACCTAAAATTATTATTATTTTTTTAATAAAAATATGCAATCAAAATTTTAATTCACAAAACACTTCAGTTAAAAATAATAATTTTTATTATCGCTTAACCCACCTGAAAGTACGTGTATAAGTCAAAAATGTCATATAAAAAAATGTGAGAAAATATAAATTTGTATTCAGAACTTTACAAAAAATAATTAACAAACAACATCAACGCTTCTGTTCAGATTAGTTATCATTCAGAAAATTCCAACCGTTCAGAAAATTTTGATTAGATTTAACAAATGACCCCTAAGTTAACAAGATTAAATGCCGAGATTACAAAATGTTAGTAATAACCAAGCCTCAAACCACACCAAGCCTCAAACCACACCTTTTGAACATGCAGGTAAAAGATGTGTCAAATATAAACAGCACTCATATAAACAGCACTCAGGGAAGATGTGGTGGAATATAATCGACAGCACTCAGGAAAGATGTGGTGGAATATAATCGACAATGATTCAGAAGTTGATCCTATAGTCAGCTTTTTCCACCCATTGGAATGGTTATATGCTACTGTACCAATCAATTCGGGTGCAGAGAGTTTAATCACAATTAACTTTCTTCTCAGTGCACTGAGGCAGTAATACTTGTAATATAACAAGGCAGTGGCAGTGGTAGACACCATCTTCATTAGTACATATGTTGCACAGAATTCTCAAACTAAAAGTGTACTTGTTTCACTAAAAGACTTGCCAGCAATAATATTAACAAACAAACGGGGAGGAGTTATTATATGACAAGAACATTATAATTCTCCTTGCTGTTCTAAACACGATTATAATTCTACTTATCTGCTGCCCTGGTCCATTCCTGCAACACAAAGTTACAAATTGTCAGGGAAAGATCACAGGCTCATTCTTTATGACTATTTGTAACGCGATGTAACTGTGTTTTATAGAATATGAATTTGGTCGGCCCAAACTAGGACTGTGCTTGGTCAGTTTAATCGGGTTACACAACCCATGGGAACCCTCAAATTCAAAGCTATGATACATATTATTTCTATATAATAAGATATTTTAAACATAATGAAGCTTTATAGGTTTCAGTACATATCATTCTAGTTGGATAATTCAGTTGCAATCGAATAACTTCATGAACTACTCAACTTTATCAGATAATGACAAACTTTTGCTGATTTTCCTACTACAGAAGTGATTGATTCAACAGCACATGGTGGTTGCCACGGGGTGACTAAACGTACAAACTTACAGAAGTAAAACATGATTGCTACATAACTTCTTAGCATCAGCTTTAAATTAATAAATTTCTACCTTGTTATCATAGGCATCCAACTTTCCCTTGTCCTGGTGTTTTATAGGCTCAGTTTAAATCCTTTGGAGATAACATCATCCCTGCAAGAGATAAGTCAATAAACAACAACGGGCCAAAATACATACCATTAGTCCAGAGAACAATTGATCAAACCAAAAACAATCTTTGGCATTAGCAATACACAGATGAGTATATAACTATGACTTCTCTATATCAAACAATTTTTAACAACCCACATCCAATACTTACTGTCATAAATAGCAAACCATAAACTAGGCAACCTGTACAAAAGGATATATTAACTTCTATTTTTGCTTGAAGTGCAGAGTAGTTGTATCCTAAATTTTTGAATATAGAAAGCAAGCATAATTAAGTCTGTAGCTCCCGAAGTACCCACAAGATTACCTAAAATATTATTATCTGATTGTAAGACAGAGCAGAAAACGCATGTGGAGTGTAGACTAATGATTAATGATTGTAAGAGCTCAAAGAAATTTACTAGTATAGAGATCATAATTTTGATATAATTAGCAACAGAAAAGAGGTAAATCAGTTCCATAACTACTTGCATACCTTAATGAAATTAGAAAAATGAGGTATACAGACATGAGACCTTTGTACCATTACAGTAAAGAGCCTAAAGCCAGTCATATATATATAAATTCATATCATATCATACCATGTAAATAATTGTCCAGGTTTCATATGTGCAACTTAAAAGTAAATAACTAAACTAGGAATGCTCGAAGTAATTGTCTTATGCTCCATGATTTACAAGACACAGAGGCAATATAGTCTAGAAAAGTTGACAAATCAGATAAGCCTCTAAAATCTAAAGATCTCATTTCGATTGAATTTGGATAAATAACCAAACATGAAGAATAAGCAAAAAAATACAGGTATATCCGAAGCTAGGCACAGTGTAAAAAGTCTGAACCACAACACTAAACCACCAAACTCACACAAACACTCAAAATTTACAATGCTCCCTATTTATAAATGACCGTGTTTGTTGTTATGCTTATCAAATATAGGATTCACAATACCAACTATGCCACTACAATTTGTTCAGCAGACAAGATTGATGTCCTTCTATTCCGAGCTATGTGATTTATAGAAGACTAAGACCAAAAGCTAACAATGTGATTAAAGCCAAACAAAGACAACTGCAAACCATACAAAGGGTAGAATACTGTTTACCTGTTTTCCTGATGTTTGTTCTCTGGCTTGTCTAGTGATGGCCTCTGCAGCAACTTGTTCTTGGAGAGCTGTACGAGACTCTCAGTGTACGCATATGATTCAAAGTTATGTGGAATCCCTTGAATTTTTACATTCTTGACTGTCTTGCTTTTGAGGTCATACCACACAAGTTCTGCTCTGTCCACCACTGAGATGTGTACCTCTAGGAGCACACTCTCCCCACTCTTGGAAAAAGCAACAGGTTTCAGCAAGCTAAAAGATCCAAGTACAAAGTGTTGCTCCACTGAAAGTGCTTTGAACCAAAGATTTTCATTTTCCATCCCCGAATGGTTATTCATCATCCACATATCCATATGACTGTCGGGGTAGTATTCCAGAACCCAAAGGGATCCTCCATCAGAAACCACACCCGTGGCAGGGACAGTAGGTGTTTCAACAACAAGATAAGGGATCTCTTTGAACTGTTCAAGTGCGAGATCAAAACCAACAACAATCTCAGAGGCATTTGGATCCTTGGTTGCTAACCAATGCAAAGCTCCGCCTGCAAACATTCCCCAATATCCACAGAAATCAACGTTCCTAGGAACATTCTGAATCCATTTCCAAGAATTGGTCTTAAGGCTGTAGACAATGACCATCATGCCACGATCATGACAGTCTGCAATCTTGACAACCTTGTAATCATCATTAACATCATCATATCCAAAGCCACAAAGGGAAATCTCAGTTGAACAGGAACAACGAGGAAACTCAGCAGGCGCACTGGCTATCTTTCTCCACCTTCTGGTTGATGGATTGATCACCAAAATCTGATTCATCATATTTTTGGACACACAAACCAAACCATTAGCAGCACCCACAACAACAGCACCCGAGAGCCGAGTCTTGAGTGAGCCCTTTACTTCGACAGCAACAGCCTCATCATCATCCAAAGACTCAAGATCCGCCAGGTAAAATTTATCACCACCACTATTGATAAAAATACTTCCCCCACCAGCATTGCACTCAAGGGCTCTTTTAAGATGTTTTTTAACAAATGCATTGCTATCAATCAGAGAGCACCATCCTTTAGACACGCATCGAAAACGAAGAAGATACTTGACAGGAAGGCGACAAAGGACCTCATCAATAAGTTCACAGGGAAGCACCATAGTGATGAATGTAGCCTAGATAGAGTTGAGTAAATGTAAAGCTTGTTAGAATTAATTATATTCTAATAATCTAAACTCGGAATAAATAAATTAGTATAATCAGTAATTGTTTTATTAGTAGACGATAAGTCAGAGAAATTGTGGGAGAATATTGGATTAATAATGAGTAGTTGATTTGATCTAGGAAATAGTTAGTAGTTTCCTATTATGTTTCTACCACCTGTGAGTGTGTAAATCTATTTAGTCAGCTTGTAATCGTTAATGTTTAGCAACGGAGTAGTACATTTTCTTTTTCCGATTTTCATACAAAAACAGTCTATATATTTAATTCTCATCAAAGCTAAGCTAGACAAAATAGCGTGGATTTAACAACAGATATAAAGAGAGTAAGAGACATTGTGGTGTTGTACATATACAAGTTCAGACATGAGCAAAGAGATACAGAAACATGATAGATATAAGACAGGAGTAAAGAGATACATAAACATGGTAGAGATAAATTCAGACAACCTCTCCAAGTTGAGTTTGGTGCCCTAATTTTGCTTCACTGTGCTGCTCGGTCGGGAAATGAAAGACAGAAGTGAAAACATTTATAGCAGCAATTTTTTTTTTTAGAGTTGTTGTAATCTACGTGGCACATAATTTGTCCTATATTTCTTGTCATGCTTCACTTGCCGGTTGCCACTTGCCACTAGAACTGGCAATTTGGTACACGACACGAAAACACGACACGAACTCGACACGAAAAATTCGGGTTTGGTTTTCAATATTCGGTACACGAACACGAAAGTACACGAACACGAAAATACACGTTGAATTTAGTGTCGGGTTTGGGTTTTCATTTTATATACACGAAAGTACACGAATGTACACGATATATATATATTTTTAAAAAAATAAGTATATGTTCGTGTAAAAATATATATATTTATATATATAATATATATACATGTACAAATTTGTACACAATTGTATACATATATAAAGATTTAATATATATTTCACTATATAATACATAAAAATGCATATATTTCATTAAATAATACATAAAAAATGTATTTTTTTTAATATATTTTAATTAAATTTAATTATTATATTTATATTAAATGTACACAAAAACTACACGAAAAGTATACGACACGTTTCGAAACGGGTACGGGTTTGAGATTAGGTACACGAATCCGAAACAGGTCGGGTACGGGTTTCACCTCCAAGTACACGAAACGTGAAAGTACAGTACACGAAACGTGAAAGTACACGACACGAAAGTACACGACACGACACGATTGCCAGGTCTACTTGCCACACACAAATTTATGTTTTTTATTCACTTTGACAGAAAGAAATATCACCTTGGCTAGCATATTGACCTGATTTGTTTGAAAGGAACAATTAATTAAATACATTCTTTTATTTAGCTTAAAAAGTTTTATCGGGTGAAGATTTTTCTGATATCAGAATGAATGAAAATCTATCAACTCAATAAAAAATTGTTGTTAGCATGTGTTAGTATACGCAAAGATACACTAAAAATTCCAATTTAATGAACAATTTTCCAATTTACTATTTATTGTTAACAATTATTAAATTTATTGTTCATAATTAACTATTAAATATTTTAATTATTTCTGTGACAAAAAAATTTTAATTATTTCAATTTACTTCAATGTTCTAGTAATTTTTGACAATAAGATTAAAAAATCATCTGACAAGAGGTTGCTAATAATCTCTGTCTTGATCCATATTAGTATCAATAAGTGTTGTAAAAAGCGGAACTCGAACTTAACCAGGGAAGTCACGGAACAATAATTAATCGAAGATTGGATTGATAAAAATTAATCGAATAATTAATAAAAATTAGATATTTAATCACTTTGATGAGCTGCGTAAATTAATCATCGACTTTTAGAACAGAAACCGGTCTCAATCACTTATTGATGTCATCTGTAATAAACATTTAAATACATTTCATTAGTATTTTTGACAAATCTTCGGTTCCATATTAAACTAGTTTTTCTAATTATTTTTTAATAAAATTGGCCCCACAAAAAACACCGTGATTTTCTTTTCCAGAATGACTGTATATAGGATTATACTACTATTGAAATGGCACATGAATGGTCCTGATTTTACTGCTGGGTATCCTATATTTTCTTGACTTGAAAAACTCGACATCGAATGTTCTGATGAAAAGAAGAGTGCCCTTCGGCTTCTACAGAGTCACACTATAGGCCCCTTCTCTGAGTTATTCACATCTCTACAGAACCAAAGCGTAGGGTATCTCTTATGGCTTCTTATTCTGTATTTCGCTTATATAATTATGTAGCATTACCCTGTCATATAACTTTGCCCAATGAACTAGAGCAACAGACAGATAGCGTTCATGAATTCAACATGTGTAATAAAGGCAGCAATAGCTTTAATTAAACAAGCAATTGAAAGTAATAGAAGATAACACATCTGTATCATAGCATCTGTTGCTTCCCGATTCTCAAATTAAAAGTGTATGTGTTTTGCTGAAACACTTGGCAACAACTAAATTAACCAGAAAGAACAAGAAAAAAAGAGGGCAATAAACAATTCCAAGAACATCAACATATCCAACACTCAGGTCAACTCGCTTCGTTCTAAAAAGATCCAGTACTCTGCTTCTCTTCCTTTTCCAAAGCATTCCTGAAACACAACTTATAACCAAACCATCTAACAAGTAAAAAGATCAAATTTAAGACAGAGATATTTCTAGTTCTTAGAAATTTTTACAATCAAACAAGTTCACTTGGTTCCATTTCTAAGTATTATTTGGATAACTACATTCATACTGGAATAATTAACTGAATTATTCACTTCCATTGATCAATGACAAACTTTTAGTGACCTGCAACTACTCGTTTTCCTTGATTAATGGCAAACTTTTAGTGATTTGAAAACTTCAGAAGTGAACATTCTGTAAAAGGTTGCACATATTGTTGGCAAAAGAGAAGCTGTGCAAATGAACAGATGAAAGAAACTTGCAATAATACAGGAAAACATAAAAATATAATAAATAAAATTATACCTTTTTATCATACTCCTCCGTCTCCTTATCATCCGCATATCTTATAGCTTTAAATTGAATCCTCTGGAAAGAAAAACATCCCTACAAGAGATAGGGTCAATAGTTGGCAGATATTAGCCCCGAGGATGAAATATCTATAAACTGAATTAAACAAGGGATATCTCAACTCAGCAAGCAAAACGACAATAAGAAAAAATAGTGACTAATAAGCTCTAAACACAAACTACTATATTCATTATATTAGATTCACACCCAAATGAGTATGTCTTCTCCAGAGCACAAAATTTCTTTATAGCCACATACAGAATATAAATAAACAGGCAATATATGAAATAACATGCTAACTTCTTTTCTTGCTTGAGGTGCAGAGTAACTAAGACGTTATTTCATGATTTGCATCTAAAATTTGGAGTCAGGGAGGAAATTTAGCTAAGGGAGCTTATATAAATTACATACCTCAATAATAATAAGTATACGGACAAGTGACCTTTTAACATTACAGTGGAGACAGTCATTTCATATGAATTAATAGTACACTGCAAGCCACACCGTGTGAATGATTCTTAAGTTTCACATTGCAACTCCAAACTCCAAAGTAACTAAAATGAACAATGAAACTAGAAAGAACTCTTATCATGATTTATGCCATGGCACAGAGTAGGGGTGGCAAAATCAGACACGACCCGAAACCCGACACGAACCTGACTCGAAAAAATACGAATTAGGGTCGGGGTTTTTACATTTCGGGTCGGGTTCGGGTCGGGTAATTTTTTACCCGAAAAACTCGGGTCGGGTTCGGGTTGACCCAGTGTACCCGAACCCGACCCGAAATATTTATATATAAATATATTATATTAATTATATATATTTATATTTTAAAATTACATATATTTATGATATATTTATATAATATTAAGAATATTTTTGTCACATATAATCTTATTAAATTATTATTAATATATTTTTAATATATTATAATTAAATATAATTAAAACAAATAATTTTTAATAAATTTCGGGTCAAAATGGGTCATTTTCGGGTCAATCGGGTACTGAACAGGTCGGGTTCGGGTTGAGATTTTCGACCCATTTCGGGTTCGGGTCGGGTTCGGGTTGACCCAAAAACTGGACCAGGTAAGACAACCCGACACGAACCCGACCCATTATCCGAAATTGCCACCCCTAGCACAGAGGTGACACAAGCCTTCACAGTAATTTATGAAGCATGAAAAACTGAGCAGGATATCACATGCATCAAAAGTTGGGCTTGGGCACAATAAAACCCACAATGAGCTAGGAAAAAGATGCAAGACCTAAAATGTACTGCGATACATATTTATACAAGATTGATTTTATCTACTATAGGCTCCAGTACACAGTACCTGCAACGATATGTATAGCACCCTCTATTAATCATCCATTATTAAATGTGATAAATAACTGACATTGAAGTGCATAGGTGTATCAGCCTAGATATTTGTACCAAAATGTAAACCATCAACCATGTAATTGAATATATCAGTTTTATGTGCACAACTTTAAAGTAAAAAGCATAAGGAAACTAAAAGAAATTGTATCAGCACCATAATATTAGGTACTACTGTATTAAAATAACCTAGAAGATACAAGTAAAAACCCTCTATAATGAATCATGGACTATCAAAACCTAAGCAGGCAAACACATGTACCCAAATTTAAGCACAAAGAACAAGAATCTTAATTGAATTACTGAACCAACACAACCATGCAAATACTAGAATTCATACAAATTCATGATAGTGTTTGCTTACAGTGATTGTCAAGTAGAGGCTTCACAATACGTACTACAATATGTTTCGCATAAAAGATTAACCCGACATCATTTATAGATGACTACAATGTACAAAAAGATGACATAAGAATAGACATCAGAGAAACGCAAGACTACAGCCCACATAAATGACATAATAATCAGTACCTTTTCTTTTGTTCTTTCTTTGGTTGCTTGTCTTGTGATGGCTTCTGATGTGGCTTATCCTCAGTAAGCTGTAAAAGACTCTCAGTGTATAGATAAGTATAGAAGCTATTTGGAATCCCACGAATCCTCACTTTCTTGACTGTCTTCCTTGTCGGGTCATACCACATAAGTTTCGCGTGGTCCACCTCTAGGAGTACATTTTTGCGACTCTTAGAAAGAGCAAGAGGTCTGGGACCCCAAAATTCGAGGGGGCTGGGTTGCTTAAATCTAAATGCTCTGTACCAAGGATTTTCCACCCCATATTCCTTCATCAGCCACACATCACTACTAAAGTCGGGGTAGTTATCAAGAATACAGAGGGATTCCCCAAAAGGACCCAAACTCCTGTAGTTCATCGTGATATATTTTTTATTGAGAGGAGGAAAAGGGATCTCCGTGAACCGTTCGAGCCCAAGATCGAAACCAACAATGGTCTCTAAGCCATGTCCCGGATTCTTACTTCCCAACCAATGCACAGCTCCACTAGCAAACACGCCCCATTTTAAATAAAAAACAACATTACTTGGAACATTCCTAACCCGTGTCCAAGAGTTGGATTTGAGGCTGTAGACTATGACCATAAAGCCCCGAAACTGAATCTGACACTCAGCAATCTTGACAACCTTGTAGTCATCATTAACATGATCATATCCAAAGCCACATATGGAAGTCTCGACACTATGAAAAGAACGCGGAAACTCAGGTAAGGCACTAGGTAACTTTCTAGCTTTTCTGGTTGCTGGATTAAATAGAACAATCTCATTCATCTCCTCCTTTGCCACGCAAACCAAACCCTTTGCAGCACCAAAAAACTCAGCACCAGACAAAATACTCTTAAGTGAATCACTTATTTCAGCAATAGCCGAAGACCCGTCATCCAAAGAATCAAAATCCGCCAAGTAAATCTTTCCAGCATCATCATTAATAATAAGGCCACAACCAGTATTACACTCAAGGGCAGTTTCAAGATGTTTCTTAACAAACGCATTGCTATCAATAAGAGAGCACCACCCTTTAGACACACATCGAAAACGAAGGAGAGGCTTGACGGGTAGGCGACAAAGTACTTGATCAATCATTTGGTGAGGAAACGACATTTTCCAGAAATTTAACCTAGCTAGGGTTCAGTGAATTAACTCAACGAGCGATGGGATTGAACAAATAGAAATCTGTTGCAACATTCAGTAAGAACATACAGTAAGTAGTAAATTTTGTGAATATATATTAACATATGTAGAGTTAAGTTCTATGGAGTACACAAAAACATTGGAGTATTGGAGTACAAATCATAATTTTTTAGTTTGATCCTATATAATATCTTTGATTATCCAAATTTTGATATAATCTATCATTTATAAGTTGTCTTGCACATAATTGTCAATTAATCATTAATATCTTTCAACTTTAACAAGTTTTAAAATTATTATTCTGCTTATTAGTTATATTGCAGAACATAGAGTCCTATGATTTATAATAGTAATTATTCTACCATTTGATTATGATGTTTATGTTGCAGAACATGATGTGCAGGTTGTCAAATATTTACAAATATTATTGGGCAAAAAAAATTGAAATTTAGATGATTAGATTACATTTTATCCAACTTTGTACTCCAATACTCCAATTTTTTTTGTACTCCATAGAATTTAACTAAACATATGTATACACATTTCAGACAGTGAACTTATGCATTTTTATACAGACACAGAGTCAGTAAGTACATAACACCCGGCAGGGGCGGATCACACAAAATCTTAGGAAGACACCAAACAAATTTTCGAAAAACATTTATATATTTTCAAATTTTGGGAGAGCATTTCCATGATTTTGTAAAATTTAATGATGAAAAAATGTAAAAAAAAATTAGAAGGACACGTGTCCTTCGTGCCTCTTTTCTAGATCCGCACCTTCACCCGGTGTGTAAGTTACATAACCGGTGTAGCGACAACAGAGATACGTATGATATTAATTATTACACTTTACCTCTCTCCGGCTGCTGTATGATACACTCCTCTCCTCAGTTGGGAATTCAAATACTACGGCAGTTTGGCATTCATCTCCTTTTCTTTTTGCCAAGGATCCGTTTGGAACGCCAGCTTTATGCTTAAAAATATTATTCGATGAATTTAAGAATTAACCCTCATATTTTTTTCAGAAAGCTATTTTTCAATTTTTCTGAAAAGGTATCATGAATTTCAATATCAGACCTAAAAATATTAGTTTTTATATTATAACTCAAAAAATATTAATATAAAAAATTACCAAACAATCTATAATAACATAATTTCTGTTTTTATTTTTTTAATAATAAAGCAGTTTAATTCCATCCTAAACAGATCCTAAATTTGTATTATATATCTTGATTTAAGTTAAGATCGTGATTTATTATTTCTTAATTTTTTCAATTAAGCAATATCTTCTCTTTTGATTTTGCTTTTTCAAACATATTATGACAAGAGATAGGATGGGGTAATAATTTGAACCGAGTTGGATATTAGTTAAGCGCATCCAAATTTATTGCATAAACAGATGAGTCAAATTGTTTATTTAATTATATAAATTTAAATTTTTACTCTGTGTTCACCATCTTTTCCAAAAACTCCGTTTGAGCTATCAATCACAAATGCAATTCTCAGAAGATTTTTGTCGATAAATCCAAATCAACTCTTACAAAAAGAGAGAATAATTACACATTCTCACCAGATAGAAAAATCAAATTATAATTATAACAAACAAGTGAGAATTCAACTGCAAACTAAAATGATTAGATCTGCACCACGAACCTACACTAAAAGATAATCGATCCACTCGCAAATCCAAAAAACCTTCTAAAAACGGATATGAAAAAAATTCGCTTTTAGAACGAAATTCGATAGTTTTGGTAATATAGATCTAGCATAACTTTGTCTAAAAAGGAAGTTTTATTGAGAAAATCAATAAAACAGTCAAATAAGAGCATCTCCAAGGGTTAAGAACGGTTAGCTAAAAATCTTATGTGTCATCCTATGTGTCATCTAGTTGGCCATTTTAGATAATATGTACAAAAAATTGTACTCCAACCATCACCCTTTAGCAAAAAAATTATAGATAACAAAGTATCATTCAATAAATTTGTTGATCCAAAAATGCAATTAGGTATAATTTTAGCTTATAATAATTAAAGATAACACCATTGGAGTAAAAACCTTTACTGTTAGCAAAAATTTTATATAATCCATTTAGATAAGCATTATAGCTAATGAGTTTAGATATTATTCTCGGAGATGCTCTAACAAGCAATTAAACCGCTGGATTTTAGTGAGATACATTTTTTTAAGAGCGGGAAATGTAGTACTATTTTATTTGTAAAAATTCAACAAAATCATATTTTCTTTTGAATTTATGATAATTTCGGCCAATGAGATGATAATATAACAAAATAGTGTATACAATAATTTCCACATAAAACTATCTGGCCCTTCAACGAAACTCCATTTCATCGAGTCAACCCTGGTCTCAACTGACTTTATCTTCTTCACTAGCCCACTTTCCCTTTTCTCTCTCACCCACTTCCCCAAAAATGCCCAGCAACAGCAAGCTCACCCCAACTCGCTCCCTCCCTCCCTCCTCTCTCCCCACCCTACCCCGCGACTTATTCGCCGAGATCCTCGCCCGCCTCGACGTCAAAACCCTAACCCTCCTCAAATCCATCTGCAAGCCCTGGCGCGCCTTAATCTCCACCCCTAATTTCATCAAACAGCACCTGGCACACACCCAATCCGACCCCCTCAACGAATCCCTCATCGTCCACAGCCTGTCGGATGATTACGACGACGTCGTGACCGTCTTTCGTATCGGCGATATCGAAAGCCCGGTCACACAGGCTCTTAATTTCCCCCAGACCTTCTTTAAGATGGAGCTGGTGGGGTCCATTAGTGGCCTCGTCTGTTTGTGTGATAGGAGCTTGGGGTTTATGATTGTGGTGTGGAATCCAGCTACACGGGAGTGTAAGATGGTGCCGTTTCCGAATAAGGAGAGGCACGCGGAGAAGGTGTTTGTGGGATTCGGGTATGATTCGGTTGGGGATGACTTTAAGGTGGTTTGTGTTTTTCGTGTCACGGCGAATGAGATTTGTTTGACAAGGTTTTATGTGTATTCGTGTAATGCGGAGTGCTGGAAGGAGATCAAGGTGGATTTCCCGTATGATATGCCTCATATGTGGTGCGTGGTGACGGTGAAGGGGAATCCGTATTGGATGGGGTTCTCGATTGAGAATGGCGATGAGACTAATGGGAAGGAGGTTTGTGTGACGTTTGATGTGAGGAAGGAGGTTTTTAGGTTCTTGGGTTTGCCCAAGTGTGAATCGAATAGTGGGACGAGTGCGTGTCTTGCCAATTATAAGGATAAGTTGGCGGATATGATGTTTTCGCCTGGTTCGGAGGTGAATAAGTTGGTGGATGTGTATGTTTTGGATGATAGATCGGGTGTTTGGAGTAAGATTTATACTGTGGGGCCGATTCCATTAGAGGTGCAGAGGGTTTTGCATTGTTTCAAGAATGGAGAGATTGTTGTTGAGGATCATGATGCTAAGTTGTTCTTGTACGATCCGAAAAGTAAAGCAGTTAAGGATTTACGAATTGATAACACCAAGGAGCTTAACAAGGCTTTTTGTTATACTGAGAGTCTTGTTACCATTAAGAAGATGCATCACGTCGAAGAAGAAATCCCGGAGACCTCACGGAAGACTAGGAAAAGGTTTGATCTGTTTGTGAACATATGCTTGACTGTATGTTCTTGATTTTTATGTCAATTTTACTTGATATCAAGATGTAAAGTATCTAGCAATTAGTTAACTCTTAAAATTGATTATGATTTGGGCTACCAACTTGCATAGTTGCATTGTATCTATAACATCAAATTTGTTGCGAACCTTTTAATTTTCAAGAGATTGCATATACGTTTTCAAGCCCTTTCATGCTTATATATATCCTGTGAATTATCTGTCTAGTTGGAAATTATGTAATATTCAGTAAATGGTCGAGTTGTGTATTCTGCTCATTCAACCTAAGCATTTTCCTTTCATTCAAATTTATTAGAAGAACATATCTCTTTTGCCACATAACCCACAATTTAGGTAACATGTATATGGGACTTTAAGGAATAAAAGTCACAACACAGTACCAAAATTTTGTCCAGGCTATGTTACTGTAATTAATGATTAGTCATGTTTCTCATTTTTTAATTGATATCAACCCAAAGTTTTTTGTTGTTTGATAATTTGGTCTGATGCTTGAAGTGTACTTTGCCAAAGTCTTTTTCACCTTGGTCTAACTTCTATTTTTATTTTTCTGCTGTGACAACAGTACAAAATTAACTGATAAGGGCTAGTACCTTGCTAAATGGTCTGCATTTTGACCTTTTTGTATTTTGGAGTATATGTGAATTCCTGGAAATGGTTGAGTTGTGAAGTGAATAACCATGGTTTAGTCCACTCATTTAATCTGAAGACTTACCTTTTATCATATGAATTGAAGAACATACCTTTTCTGCAACATAACCCACAATTGGAGTAACATTCATGTTGGACTTTAAGAATAAAAGCACTAGACAGTACCAAATTTTCGTCCAGGTTATGTTACTTTAGTTAATAATTAGTTACTTATCTCATTTTCTTCTTTGATAACAACCAAATGGTTTTTCCTTGTTTCTTGATTTAATCTGATGCTTGAAGTTTACTTTGCCAGTGTCTTTTTTCAACTTACTTTGGTCTAACTCTTTTTTTTTTTTTTTTTAATTTCCTGCTGTGACAACAGTACAAAATTGTACAAATAAGGGGTACCTTGCTAATTGGGTCTGCATTTTGACTATATAAAATTCTTTAGAGGACTTGATGACTTGCATTGAATTGTACGACAAGGGCTTCCTTGTGTCGGCCCCATGGTCCTTTGTTTATCTGAATGCGTTGGTAAGCCCCTTTCATATGTGATGACTTTGGTGGGAAGTTTCAAGATGAATTGATAAAGAAAGAACATAGATCAAAATGGTTAGACAAGTGGACTTCGAAGCAAGTTAAGGTTATCTGGACTAGAAGTTCCAAAAGTAGCCTTGTCCGTAAAGAATTTAGTACTACCTCTCTCCTTCCCAAATTTAAACAGCCATATTTGAAATCAATGTTTATGTATACTCTATAACTACAAGCACACCTGAATCTGGAGCAATAAGAAAAGGAACTCTAACTTTGAGTATTCAATAGAGTAAACAGCTGTTAATCTTCTAATATAAATGTTGGTTGCATGGCAGTGATTATTGCCAATATGGTTTGTGGCTAATCTCTGTATCTGTGCTGATGTGTATAACTAATATATTATGTTGTCTTACCATAATGTCGACTGCTCATATCTTGTAGGGATGATTTCCTGTCGAAAGGATTTAAGCTGAAGCTATAAGGAATCAGAAGTGTATTTGGTGTAAACAGGCGAAAATAAGAGGTAGGTAGCAAATATTTAACTTACGTTGATTTTACTGAATTTTAATTGTGTTCTCAATTCTTATTTATCTAGATTGATCAACTGGAGTGCTTAAAAGGCCTCGGCTTATTGTTACTTTGGTTATAATCTGTTCAAACTTACTCTGCAGAAACGATGAAATATATTGTCAAATATGTATATATGAAATTTGAGTTAAGTTCTATGGAGACCACTATTTCATTGGAGACCGTAGAGACCATGTATGTTCCATGAGGAAAACATTACAAAATGTTGTATCTTATTATACATATTGTAGGAAGACCACTATTTCAATTATCTTGAAATTTATTTAAGTTTTGCAAGCAAAATATTGCAAAACATATTGTTCTACAAAACATGTTCTGCAAGTTACAAAACATGTCTTGCAAGTTACAAAACATGTCCTACTTATAGGAAATACATAACTTTTATGATTTTCAATGAAATAGTGGTCTTTACATAACATCTTCTGCAAAAGAATAAATTTAGCAATATTTAAATCAAAAAATATATATGGTCTCCATGGTCTCCGCTGGAACAGTGGTCTCATAGAACTTTTTTCTATGAAATATGTATACTATGAAAGGAAAACAACTTAATTAGTAAAAAGACAAAACAAAAAGAGTCATCTGGCGAGTTTATGATCACCATATGATTTTCCTAGTAATAGGTGTTGTATAATGAGATAAAAATATTGGGCAAAATTTCGAGGAATAGAAATTACATTTTCTTTCTAAGATCTTCACAAATCCCAACTCATTCTTAAAGTATTCTTCTGTGGTATCTACAGGTTCAGTGCTAAATCGATGGTGAGGGACGGAGGAATGCAGCAAACGATGACAATCAGGAGGAAGGACTCAATAAATGCTGAAGACCGAGTCATCCATGTATATAAAAGTTGATGTTTGTTTAATGATATCACTCTTTTCTTTTGTAGCCCACAGCCTCTTTTTAGTTTGGAATGAAGCCTCAACAAATGTTGGCTATTGCATACCATGCGTAAAATTTGTGTCAAGCAGAATAATTTCATATGTTGTGCAATGTGTTTTAGTCTTTTAGATGATGCTGGCAAATACATTTCGAGCCATGATACTATTAGGATCCTAGATATGAAATGGAAGTTCATCAGAAATGTTTTTACATTGGAATGTTGTTTACCTCTCTATAAGTATTGATGATTATGAACTAATTGTTGCATAATGAATATTTCTTGCTGTTGTATTTTTCTGATTTTTGTAGTCTAACCGCTTAATTGATAATATATTAATACCTACTTAAATCTCTACAATTTCTATAAATCCTATTCTGTAACTGTTCTAGGCCCTATACGAAATTTGGATTCATTTTAATTGATGTTATAGGAGATCTGAAGTCACAATCTGTATTGTTCTGTGGGGATCCTCATTCATTGGTCAAGATATTATTGCAGCCAGTTTTTAAGATGTGGTCTTTGGGATTTTGTGTGTATATATGAAATTTTCTAGATATCAAACACATTCTTATTCCCAGAAGATTTTGAAGTCTTTTCCCTCTCACCGCCTTCTGCACTAGAATTTTATCCTGAAAAATGTAAATGGACACGGGGTGTTTATTGTGGTATGTGATGGATATGATGATCGATAGAGGGACAAGGCGATATCAACACCTATTGTCGGTGTGGATATAATGGTCTATATAAAGCAGATCGGAATGGCTGACATGGAAGTCAGAATGGATGCAGTGGGCTATGTAAAGTTAATGGGAATCACTAAAGGAGTAAAGGTTCTTTCTGTATGGATATGGTGTGTTGGTGTGGTCCAGGCAGATTAGATTCTTTGAGGTGTGTGGTAGATTGGTAGGTCACCGGTTTTAGAGGCAGGTCTCACTGAATAACCACTTCGCAGTGAGATTGAAGCGTGAATCTTGAGATATTGCAAGGAAAAAAGTGCTGGTGTGATGGTTTCACGAAAGAGAGTTTCTAGGAGAGACGGAGGAGGTTTTTATTCCCGTTAACCGAGCTCATATGAACGAAATGTCACCTTATTTATTTGTATTCCTCTAGGGTCAATACAGGAGGAGCTAATTTTTGAATTGCATCCAGGACATGTTGGCTAACATGGGTGATTCTCCAACACCAGGATATATACTCCTTGGATGAGTGTAATTCCAAGGGAGAGGGGAAGGATCATACAAGCAAAAAAAAAAATCAGAGTTTATTTTGGATAATTAATTTCGAAAGTATGCAATATTCCTCAAATTCATGTATTCAACCTGATATATAAACAAATAATTAATACACTCCATATAAAATTCCTCATTATTTTAGTGCAAATTCTATAAGAATCATGGTTGTAGAAATCGGTAGTCGATTGTCCTAACGATTTATAAGGATTTATCGGAGAATTTTGGATGAATCAAATTTTTTTAATCATGTCAGAATATAATTGATAAATAGGTGAAATTTTTAAAGATTGATGATGGATTAATTGGGAAGATATATATTTTAAAGATCGGCACAGAAAACTGGTTAATAGGTTCGATTGACGACATATAATTTTTTACGTTCCAAACCATTTTCTTCAACTATCTTTCAAACAAAGCCGCATATCACTTGGAAATCAACACGGAAAAGGCCTGCTGCTTCTGCTCATCTCTTCCAAAGTTCCATCTATTTCATCTCCACAGGTGACCCTTTTCTCTTCACTTGATTTTCTCAACTTTAAGCCTGTTTTTTCACTTGTATCTATAGCTCAAAATCTTTGTTGCATGATCGATGTTGTCAAAATCAAATCTTTGTTTAATATTCTGATGCTTCTTTCGAAATCTTGATGACCCAGTAAACCTAGTTATGATTTATTTCAAATGGTTGTTTAAATATTGCCCCTTCAAGAACATATATTAAAAGAGTTTACATAGACCATTGAACAGTTGAACTAAATTGTTGAAAAGGGGTATGATCCTTATGAGTTGGAATATATGTTTTGCATGATACTCTCAGAAATCAAAGATTCGCCCTTTTTTTTTATCACAAAAAATAAGATTTTAATCAAATTGGAAGATATAGTTTTTTTAGCCCAGGTGTAGCCTTTATCGTATGATCTGATGATGTAAAAATTGGATATTTGCTAAAGATTATAATGCTAAGAGCAACTCCAGCAGCTTCCTTATTTCATGTCCTAAGTCCAATTATAAGGAATGTGACATAAATTAGTGCTCCAGCAGTGTCTTAGAGGTGCCTTAAATCACTAGGATACTCCTTCCATGCCTTATTAATAAGGCACCACTAGCCATGCCTTATTTGATTTCTTTAATAAAAAAATCATTTCTCTCTCTTATTGTAACTTATTTTCTCTCTCTTCTTTCCATCTTTTATCAATCTCTTTCCAAATTTATTATTATAATAATAATAAGGAATGAATTATAAGGATCATTGTTGGAGTTGAAATACAAAATCTTGTCCTAAATCACTAGGATTCAATATTTTATAATATTTATAAGGAAGACACTAAGACACTGCTGGAGATGCTCTAATGTTACAGCCTTGATGCCCGACGTATTCAAGAACCAATTCAGAGATATTTTTTTTTTTTTTTTTTTTTTTGAATAAACCGTACTTGCATATATTAATTCTTATCCAAATCAAGGTTACATGAAATAAAATCAGGAGCAGCACCAATCCACTCCCGAGGACCTGACATAGAATATGCAGCCTGAGCTAATCTATGAGCTACACTATTCGCAGATCGACTCACAAAAACAATAGACACTTCCTCAAAGTTCTTAAGACTCTCGCTACAAGCTTCCACTATAGTATCAAAGTTAGATCGACCTCTATTTCTGTGAAAAGCGTCCACCAGTAGCATGGCATCTGATTCAAAAATGCACTTGTTTGTTCTCCACTCCTGTATCCATTCCAACGCCTCACGAAGACTCCATGCTTCAGCTTCTCGGACCTGCGTTGTTCCTTGTAGTACATTAGTTCTCGCTCGGAGAAAGCACCCACTATCGTCTCGCACAACACAGCCAATACCAATCTTATCAGCCCCTGCATAAAATGATGCATCCAGGTTTATTTTAATCCACCCCTCTGGCGGTTTACACCACATTTTGTAGTGTCCAGGAGCAACAGTTTTACCCAGAACCTCCGTTTGTCGTGCTCGTTTCCAGTCAGACACAAGATTTAGTGCCATTGCCTTAATACCAAAAGCAGACATGTTCACCCTTTCCCATATCCATTTGTTTCTTCTCGACCACAAGGCCCAACACAACAACCCAACCATCACAGCTTGCTCCTGTGTACCTACCTCAAATACTCGTTTGAGTATTAGCATGACAGTGTCATTATGAGTAACCTGGACCAAATCAAGCATTCCAACCGAGTTCCATACTTCCTTTGCAATACTACAACTAAACAGCGTGTGAATAGCATCTTCAGCGCTCGTATGACACCATGTACATACATCTGAAATATCAACTCTTTTACCTCTCAAAGCAACAGCTGTTGGCAACACATTAATACAGGCTCTCCATAGAAAGTTCAATATCTTGCCAGGCAACTTTAAACCCCAAATCTTCTTCCAGAATCGTGTATTCCCACCTGCAGCTTCCCCTCGAAGACGTCTATAGCAGCTTTTAACCGAGAACTCCCCTTTATCTTCTAACACCCAGTACCAAGAATCTTCTTTTGCTCGTACAGGGAGTGGAATTTGCATAATTAATTGTTGGTCTCGTTCATCAAACAGGTCAGATATCACCTCCACATCCCACCTCTTTTGACTTTCATCCAACAACCCGTGTACCAGTACATGTTGCAGCTGTTCCGGAATTTCAGTTGTGAGATAGCCATTATTCACGTCCGGGAGCCAAGGAACTTTCCATATCCTAGTATTCATCCCATCTCCAATTCTCCTACGCATGCATTGTTTCATTATTGGCTGGGTCTCAAAGATGCTTCTCCACATATAGCTCGGATTCGATCCAAGTGATGCATTTAAAAAATCCGACTGAGGATAATATCGTGCCCGCATAAACTTGCTCACCAAAGGGTTGCTTTCAATGATCAAACGCCATGCTTGCTTTGATAGCATTGCTAAATTAAACTCCGCCAATTTCCTGAACCCTAGACCTCCATCTTCTTTAACCGTACACATTCGATCCCATGATAACCATTTGATCCCACCATTCGTCCCTGCTTTACCCCACCAAAAGGCATTCATTCTCTTTTCTAATTTATCACAAATTGCATTCGGTATCAACAGCAACTGCATCCAGAAGTTTGGAATGGACTGAGCAGCCGTCTTGAGTAATGTTACTTTACCAGCCCTCGATATGGTTTGATTATTCCATCCCTGCAATTTCTGATCGACTTTCTCTATTAAAAAACTGAAGTCTGCCACCTTATTTCTTCCAATATTCATTGGAATACCAAGGTACTTTCCTGGTGAGTCTGCTTCTTGAACTCCAAGCTCGTGGCAAACAGCACTCCTACAATCAACAGTCGTATTTGGTGAAAAACTTACAATTGACTTATTGTAATTCACCATTTGACCAGAAATTTGTTCATAACGATTCAGAATTCTCTTCATTACCCCTGCTTCTGCAGCATTTGCACGAAAGAAAAAATAGCAATCATCTGCAAATAACAAATGAGAAATTGTTGGCGCTTCTCTTGCAACTTTGCATCCATGTAGCAGTCCCACATCCTCATTCCTCCTTATTATAGAACTCAAACCTTCCGCACACATTATATAAATGTATGGCGAGATAGGATCACCCTGACGTAAGCCCCTTTGAGGGACAATATTACCAAATTCCCCATCCTTGTGTAAGAAACTGTATGAAACAGATTGAATGAAACTCATGATTCGGTCAACCCATATATCATGAAACCCGAATTTTTTCATCATATTAAGTATAAAATCCCATTCCAATCTATCATACGCCTTAGAAATATCTATTTTCAATGCTGATAAACCATTCTTCCCCTGTGTTTTCCTCTTCAAATAATGGTTTATTTCAAACGCCAACATCGCATTATCCGTAAGAAGTCTTCCCTCAATAAAAGCACTTTGTCTATCCGACACAATCGACTTTAGACACAATTTCAGTCTATTCGCCATTACTTTAGATAATATTCTCACCAACACATTACAAAGTGAGATAGGTCTTAGATCAGACATAGTTTGAGGCACTTTCTTCTTTGGAATTAAACAGATAAGAGAGTGATTTATACCCGCTGGAAGTAACCCCGTACTCATGAACTGCTGGCAAAACCGAAATACATCTTCCCGAACTATACTCCAGAATGATTGAAAAAATGCCGGATTTAGCCCATCTGGACCAGGTGACTTATCTGGGTGCATAGAAAAAACTGCCTCCTTTACTTCCTCCATTGTCACCTCAGCTATCAATTCCTCATTCTCCCTTGTTGTAACCTGCGAAACCAGTTCTCTATCTGATAATCTACCGCCCGGATTGGCTGTAGTAAACAACTGGTTAAAGTAATCCTCTACAACAACACGCACCTCCTCGGTTGTCTCCTTCCACTCCCCATTCCCATCCTGAATTCGCTCCAAATTATTAGTTTTTCTCCGTCCCGATGCAAATTTATGAAAGAATCGTGTGTTATTATCTCCCTCCCGTAACCAAAAACTTTTAGCCCTTTGCCTCCAATATATCTCCTGCTTTTCCAACAAATTCATATACTGCCATCTCACCTCCTTATACATGTTTATTCCCCAAGGATCACGACGAGATCGAAACTTCCTCAGCTTAGCACGAAATACCCAACCCTGCTCTTTATATTCATTAGCCAGCCCACCTCCCCATTCTTGCAACTTCAGGCCACAAATCTTAATTTTGTTCATAATTTCAGAACCTGATGCTTCATTCCATCCATTCTTAATCACGATTTCACACTCCTTTTCGCGCAGCCAGGAGTTTTCAAATCTAAAGCGACGTTCCTTTGGCTGGAAAACTTTTTTGTGTAAATGCAAATATAATGGTAAGTGATCCGATGTGGCCACTTCCATCACTTGCACTTCTGCCTGTGGAAACAAATCACTTCATGCACGATTCGCTAATCCCCTATCCAGCCTCTCCTGAATCCAATTCCATTTACCTCTTGACCTTTCCCACGTGTATTTTTCTCCCACGAAGCCTAAGTCAACTAAACCACATTGACTGACAACCTCGACAAAACCCTGAAGCAAATTAAAGGGATGTGGTCTCCCACCTCGTTTTTCATCCGCGCTCATCATGTCATTAAAATCCCCAATAATACACCACGGTAAATCTGATTTATTCGCTAGCTCTCGCAATAAGTTCCATGACTCTTGTCTCCTTTCCCGCTCTGGACAACCATAGAAACCAGTATATCTCCATCTCCCAACCTGCTCGTTGAAAACCTCAAAGTCTATATAATGTTTACTTCCACCCTTGACTTCGCATCCCCCTTCGTTTTTCCAGAATAAGGCTAAACCACCGCTGCGCCCCTGTGCATCCACTGACCAACAACCAGCGTAATTTAAAGTTTTACATACATCAACTACTTTTTTTTGTTTTGAAAGAGTTTCTGACAAAAAAATAATACTAGGCTTTAATTGTTGGGTAAGCTCCTTTAAAAAACGAATTGTCCATGGTTTACCCAGCCCACGACAATTCCATGATAGCAGACTCATTGTTGTAGGCGGGCCTGCACAACAGGTCCCGCCTCTAGCAAGTTTTTTGGCCCAATATTTGACATATCCAGCCCTTTTGATTCCCCATTAACTACCCCACTTGAGTCTACATTAGTATCCTCATTCCCCCTCTTACGTTTTGAATCCGTGACAGTTGTTTCATGTTCAATTACTTTCCCGCTCATCTCCGTATCTCCCGTGATTTTAGCACCCAGATTTGGATTGCCCTGATTAAACTGTATTACACCTATCTCTCCTGAAATTTCGGTAATGCGCCCATCTACCTCCATGAATCTCGCTCCCATATTTTTCGCCTGATCGGCACCGGAATTCGACTGCCAACTCTGACCTCCTTCACCCCCGTTACGTATCCACCGGGCACCAATGTTCTGATTTTTCCCACCCCTAACAGGAGCTCGTAACCACGTTCCATATGATCTCTCAATGGTTTTATCAGGATTTGCATAGACAATACCACAATCCCGATCGGAGTGCCCCATCAAACCACACACAAAACAAAAGGTACTCAGTCGTTCATACTTAAAGTTTATCCATGACCATGCACCGCCTTCCCTCTTAAGTTTCATCCTCCTTTTTATCGGCCTGTTTACATCCATTACAACCCGGATACGATAAAACATTTTCCCTCCCCCCTGGGTGTTCTGAGGATCAGCTTTGACAAAAGTACCAACATAGTTACCTACACTCTCTAATAACTTTCCTGACACCATACCTACAGGTAGATCATAAATCTGAACCCATATCTCCATTTCATTCAGTTGAACCGTATGTGCATCTTCATTTGCTTCCAATTTATGATGTAGCAACAGACTTTGTTCGAAAGTCCATGGCCCTCCCTCAGTCACCTTTTGTAAATCAAGAACATGATAAAAGATGAATGAATACCTTGAGCCACCCAAGTCATGAATATCCATACCCTCCCTTGGTCGCCAAATAGATGCCAAAACATTTTGCATGGCCTGGAAATTTATATTCTTCTCAGTCAGAAACCTTCCAATCAAAACAAACGTTGGTTGTTGCGGTGCATTCTCCGTCACCCCTTCAACCTCCCCTCCTCCTTCCTCTTCCTCCATTGCTAACCGTGCATACATCTCCTCCAAACTCATACTAGACTCCATAATTGTCGAAGATAAACGAAAAGATAAGATTACAAATACTGTCACAGGAACTGGTTGGCTCTAAAACAATAGATGCGTGAATGATTAGGAATGATTGAGAATGATAAAAAAGATATTTGGATGAAAGAAATCAACGTATAAACTTGCCATATAGACAAGACATACTCTGAATATTCAGAGAGAAAAAAGATGATATAGTCACGATTTAGTAATGATAGACGAGAAACTGTTGAGCACCGTAGCTGTCTCCCTTTTCATGAGCTAAACTGTTAAATTCAGAGATATTTTGTTGCAACAGTTTCATATAAAATTACTTCAGAAACATACACAATAAGTACTCTTCATGAAATTTTTGGTAGTAAAATTACCATACTTTTTTAATCTCCTATTAAAAGTTTATCGTATAAAACATTTACTGAAAAAAGAAAAAACTGTAAAATAAAATTCTGGGAGTAAGAATCCGGTAAGGTTTTTTTTTTTTTGTTTTGTTTTGTTTGGTGTTTGACAAGAATTAGTGAAAGTTCTCTCTCTACAACCATTTTGCATTTTATTGGTGGCAGGTGTGCTGTGGCAACTCCCCTCCCCCGGCAATGGATTTACCAGCAGATATTGTTGCCGACATTCTATCAAGAATTCCCATCAAGACAATAGTCCATTGCAGAGGTGTATGCAAAAGATGGCGCAATATAATCTCAGAACCTTACTTTGTTAATCTGCATTTATTGAGATCTCCTGAAGGCCTTATAGTTCATCAAATGAGCGGTACACGTGAATCTGACATCCTAAAACTGGGTGAACTAGACGACCAATCTGATCAGCACGATATTCACCATGACCCTCTGATGAAATTTGACCTAGCACTTGGCTTCGAGTATAGTGTGCTGTGCTTACAGGGTTCAGTTAATGGACTGATTTGCTTATGGCATTATTCTCAAGCTGATGCAACTTATATATGCAATCCAATTACACGAGAGTACATACTCCTTCCGGATCACAAGTATATCAGAAAATCATATGCTCTTGTAACTTATGGCTTTGGATTTGTTGAAGCCAGCAACCAGTACAAAGTCATACGCTTTTATCAAGGAAGTTTTCCTTCAGCTGAAGGCCCATATAGGTCTGAGTGCGAGATTTATACGCTTGGAACAGGCACGTGGAGAAGTTTAGGACCTGTTTCATTTTCACTTGGTGGTCGTCAAAATGGTATATTTGTCAATGGTAACCTTCATTGGTTAGCTTACGATGAAAATGACAACACTAATGAGTGGGTTTGTACCTTTGATTTAGAGAAAGAATTATTTCAACGGACTGCCTCTGCTCCTCGAGCTGGTGAGAATTTAGCTTATAGGAGTTTGGGAATGCTTGGAGGGTGCTTGTCGATTTGCGATAACACATCAGACTCTGACATTGTCATTTGGGTGATGAAGCACTATGGAATGAAGGAAAGTTGGAGTAAAGAAATCATCATTCCGGATGACTCTACAGGTCTGCTGTATGAGATAGTTCATACTCTAAAAGTATTTAAAGATGAAACTATCCTAATGTTATTCCGCAATGATTTTTTATTCACTTATCATCCTGGGAACAAAACTTTGCAAATACTTGACAACTTTCAAAGAGGGGTCTTTGACACATTTGACGCGATGGTTTATGTTCCAAGTTTTATCACGCTCAGGAGTTTCACGTCAGAGAAGGTTTCGGTATTTTAGTTCTTACGTTTAATTGTTTTCCAGCCAATTAATGTAAAATTTTAAGATGATAGTCAGTTATCTGATTACCAGTTCTAAATACTTATTATGTTAAGTAAACTCTTAAGTTTCTATGCTACACCATCCTACCAGTTCCTGTTGTTTTGTAGCATTCGTACCATTGCCTTTTTGGCATGTTGATTTATGAAATTTCTAGCTTGTCTAATAAAACTGATTACTTCTAAAGTATGCAAGGTTATTAACATCTGCATCCATTTTGTTATGCTATTAACACTGCAACTTCCCTGTTTGTTTATTACAGATATTTTTTTATCATTTAAATGGTTTGTTGCTGACCTCATAGTCCATCTTATAGTCCATCTTATAGAAATGACCACCTTATAGTCCATCTGAATACCAAAAGATGGACAGACTTTTTAATTGACAATCGAGAGAGAATGTTTCTGTGATCTACTTCTGTCCTTTGCGTGCTGCAAGTGCTCCTCAGACCCTCCGCATGTCGAAAACATACAAATATAACGCGCTCTTGTAAAGGAGGCTACATGTCCACTGCCCACCATGGCAGTGTTGAAAACTGGTTGAAGTACTGCAAGGGAAAAAAGTTACTTGTGAAGCATAGGCATTGGCAGTTTTAAGATTGGTTTCACTAAATGATGAACCTTGTCATTCTCTGTTCTAAATCCCTCAAAAGATGTTCAGGTAGTCCGGGTATACGTTTTGCATCAATGAACATGGCTGATGCACAGAATAATGTGGATCGTTGCAAGGATGATAATACTGTTTTAGAGAATGTATGTTCTTTTGATTTGAATTACACGCGAATTTCTGATTATCATAGAAGTAGCTTGCAGAAATATCCAATTGATGTCCCAGAAATATTAAATTTAAATTTATTTATAATATGAGAGAGCTGGTAGCTTCGGCCTAGTTTTTCTTAGGGGTGAGCAAGAATTCTCCAAACCGACCTAAACCGGCCGATCCAAACCGTCCAAACCGATTTTTACGGTTTATTAACGGTTTGGTTTGGTTACGGTTTGAAATTTAAAAAACCGAATTTTTTCGGTTTGGTTTCGGTTTTTACCTCCAAACCGACCGATATAACCAAACCGAACCGAATATATATATTAAAATAATAATATACATGTGTGAATAAAAATTGATAATAAAATTATATTCTACAAAATATGTGAAAAATAAAACATATAAAACTATTATCATATTTTTTTAAAGAATATTAATATACTAATTTGTATGTATTATCTTTTTGTTTTTTATAAATAAATGTATAAGAATTACATTTTTATCATCTTTCTCTCTCTCCTTATATTTTACAAGCTCTTATAATTTAATATCTTTTTTAAAATATAATTAAAATCTAATATACAAAATTCATAATATATTTCAAACTTTCAATTCTTGTTTTGCAATTTCAAGTTTAATTTTGTTGTTAAATTTGTTATATCGATAAAAAACGGTTTTAACCGAAACCAAACCAAACCAAACCGTTTTAAACGGATCGGTTTGGTTCGGTTTTTTTACTTAACGGTTTGGTTTCGGATTGAAATTTTGGAAAACCGATAATTATGGTTTGGTTCGGTTTGGACCCTCAAAACCGTCCAAACCGACCGATGCTCACCCCTACTTTTTCTTCATTAGAACCCAATATAACAAAAACTGCTGGAAAACTTTTATACATTCAGTTGATTTTACATTTTATCATATGTACCAGAAAACCACATAATTTAGCTAATAGGCAAAAAATGCATGGATGATTGATCCATACAGTGCCCTCATTGCACCTAATTTCATGCTAGAATATATTAGGTTGGACGCAGACTTCTCATGTTGTAGCTATTCTTCATACATTCATGCACTGATGCACGCCCTAACACTCACCCTCTAATTCATTAAATCTTGTATAAAAACTCTATCATGTAACCTTCCCTTTTCAATTCAACCATATTGTCATGGCTTCCACTAGAGTTCTTAGCTTCCCCATCCTTGCAGTCTTCCTCCTTTCTTCTATGTACTTTTCGCTTACTGTTTCTAGGCCAATGCTGGACTTAAACACCCATCAGGAACGCCACCTCTCATCTGCGGATCCTTCTATAGATCTTGATCAACAGTCACATTCCTCCAAACTATTGTCTGGAAACAAGCCAATGCCAACAGAGTCGCATATGCCTTCTTTTCTAACCTTCTTAAGCCCGGTTATTTATCCTCTGCATTTTGGAAGATTTAGGCCTCCTTTTCCCTTTCCAACTATCCCAAATTATCCTAAGTTTCCACCAAATCATGATGACACTAATTTGCCAAGTAAGCCATCCGTTCCAGGTTCCTTAGATCAAGTATCTCCTCCCCCCATGCCTACTATCCAGGGTTCATCGCCTATTGCAAAACTGCCATAAAAGATAACTATTTCACTACGAGCAAGCATTAGAGATATTATCATGGTGCATTTGTAATACTTTACCATATTCTATATAAGAATCGCGGTTTACTGATGACTGTAGCTATACAGCCAGGCCTCGTAGTTGATATTTATATTGTCCGAGACCTATTCTGGTACTATCATTTTCATCCAATAAATACATTGAAGTTTAAGTTCTCAGTGAAAATTTAAATCTTGATGCCGATTTATGTGCATGTTTTATAAATTCAGAACAATTTCATGACTTAAAAGTCACACTACATGTGATCAGCTAGCTATAACCAGTGAATCATAGAGCATGTTCTGTAACATTGTGTTTGAAGCAATAACAACTATATATTTGCTTTCCATGATCCAAGTCTCGCGTGTTTCTTGACTCAATGTGTTTGAACGGGAGACTTGTGCACTGATTACAATTTTACTGCAGCTGTTTCAGACGATGTCCACTAATTAGTAGTTATATCAGTTCTTATGTGGTACTATGCTAGTTTTTAGTTAGTTCCGTCGACAGGGTACTAGCTAGTAATAAAGTTAATTTAACATCATCCATAGCAATCAAATTATAATTGATGATATGTTGATATTACATGTGTACAAGGCAAATTACATTGCTCAGAGTACATTTTAACAACTGATCGGATGCAACAGTAATGAATGACCTACATAACTTAGAAATGTCGTCTTACAGTTCGACTTTTATTGATCACAACAAACTACAATTTTCAAACATGTAACTAGAACAAACAGAAATACGATATGCTAATTGCAAATGAAATGAAAGTTCAATAAGAAGCACAACTAAGTGTCTGAGTGGACTGTCTTCTAGTTTTGTGGAGGCGGCGTGAAGAAATTTGGTAGAGCGGGGAGTGACATTGGTGGAAGCCCCGGAAGATTTTGAAATGGAAACGGAAATGGAGGGAGTTCTGGGAGTGGTGAATCTGGTGATGGCAATGGAAGAAAGAATTTCTTATCACCCAAAGTTTTATCTTTTGCTTCGCTTCCAATTTCACCACTCATCTTTTCAGAATTTGCATTTTGGTCCCTGAGCTTTGGAGTTTCATTCAATTGACGGGCAGCTGATACAAAAGTGCTGGTCATGACCAAACTTATCAGTAACATGAAACTGAAAACAATTCTAGCTGAACCCATTATGTGTGAGTTGGAAAGGCAAGTAAGTTGAATGCAGAGAATTAAGAGAAAGGGATGGACTGATTAGTGATCGAATGCTTGCTTATGGTATAAACTTGACAGATGAATGGCTTTATATAGAAACTCGACGCGCCACCTAAGGTACAATTTATTCAAAGATTTCAGTAAAATATGTATCATCCTGTAATACGTGAAATATAATTGGCAAATTTAGCAGCATTTTAATCATGTCTGCCGGCGATTGAGCAGTAATACACATACATATAAGAAGTTGAGAACAGGGAAGTCTAAGTGAATGTATATCAGAGCTCACATCAGGAACACATGATACATGATTTACTAACCTAACACTACTTAGTGACTACCCTCTTGACTTAAGGATCAAAAGCTTTTGTGAAATAAAAGAAAATCTGTACAGGTTCAATTAATTAGTCCTGAGAAAAGAAACACTTGCTAGATTTACACATGGTAGATTGTTGGATTCAAAAGGCTGCTTAAGTTACTGTTTCTGAATGACCGATATCTCGGAATACATCAGTTAACATATTGAACTCAGTTTCCATGTGCCTTTCATCTCGAAATAGTGAAACTCCTGTTCACCTGGAACATGTTAAAGAAATCTTAAAGGGGAAAAATTTTAAGTGCTTGAACCTGAGTCTCCTACGAGACTGAGCTCTGATACTATGTTAAGTGACAAATTCTCCCAAAACCTGAAGGCGTTTTGAGGAGGGCTTACCAGCATCATATTCTATTGTAACATACTAACATACATCCCTTTTGTTTTCCAATTGTAAATAAGGTCAGCTCCATTCAAAAGAAGTGGCTTGGCTGATACTCACAATATAGTCTATTTTACTCAATTACAGCTACAGAAATGTTGAGCTGACAAAAAAATAGCAGAAAATATATAGTTATCCTCGTCGATCAGTCCTAGCTATTAACGATCTTCATTCAATTACGGTGTGCTTGTATGATAGTAGCCCACCATTGACAGAACTAGCTATTTTCAACGAAATTCTAGAAAAGGAGCTTGCATTTTCAGATAAGATTGATTGTTGTCATGTTGCAGCCAGATACATTCTGGTTATACATTGTATAATTGTATTAATGGTCATTTCATTTACCCTTAGACTACAGTTTAAATTTTTAATTAGGTATCAGAAAGAGATCACTACAAGAAAAACGGATAAAACCTATCCATTAATCGGCAGGAAACGTTGTCAATGTATCTGTATAACAGGGAAGCCAATTCGTTGATCTCCTTTATGTGAATAATATTTCAGAAGGTAATACATGATACATTATCATCCTCTCCTTAGTATGTAAAGAGATGTGCGGAAATGCTACTAATTGTGCTGAGTTGAAAACTATAGAAGTGCAGAATCTGCTAGTTCTCAGATATCAGGTATACAAATTACAAAGTGCACCAGTTCAAGCATCGGACTCGTGCAATGGACTTGGTCGACATAATTTGCACCAAAGCAATAGAAGAGACTTCGTTTGGGACCTTTATGGTGTCCTTGTCCGCGCTAATGAGAAGTGTACGTTTTATATTAATTTATTAACTTTAACAACTACTGCATAGGCTTTTGATGTTTATTTGTAAACACTTTCACATCCATTTTATCTCAATTATAAGTAGTCTTCTTTTATATCGGAGTGAATAAATTACTTGATAATTTTTTGATTATTTGGCATCTTTGTATTGTTGATGTTCTAACTGCATCATTTACCATACCAACACATTCTTTTATGTAGCACAGTATAAAGTACGGATTTCTTTATTTCTTGACACTTATGGATATTTATTAATGCCAGAATCAAAAAATGTGAAAAATACTTGACATTACTTCTATTGATCACAAGAAACACAAATTGCAAATCTTATAATTAAATCAAACATGACAAAATGCGTGAAAGCACAGAAAGAAAAATGTAGTACAGTAAAGAACACAACATGCAAATTGTAAACCAGATAAAAGTTTACAGAGAACCACAAATAATTGTATAAGTGGACAATCTTCTAGTTCCGCGGAGGAGGTGTGAAGAAATTTGGTAGAGCAGGGAGTGACATTGGTGGAAACCCTGGAAGATTCTGAAATGGAAATGGAAATGGAGGGAGTTCAGGGAGTGGTGAATCTGGTGATGGAAATGGAAGAAAAAATTTCTTATCATCCAGAGTTTTGTCATTTGCTTCATTTCCAATTTCACCACTCGTCTTTTCAGAATTTGCATTTTGGTCCCTGAACTTTGGAGTTTCGTTCAATTGACGGGCAGCTGATGCGAAAGTGCTGATCATAAGTACCAAACTCAACAATAACATGACACTGAAAACAATTCTAGCTGAACCCATTATGCGTGAGTTGAAAACGCAAAAAAAATAGAATGTAAACAAGGAAGAGAATGGGAAGGATTAATTAGTGATCCAATGGTTGCTTATGGTAAGTATTAGACGGATGCCTGGCTTTATATAGTAGAGTAGTAGACAGACAATGCTGTGCCACCTTGTAATTCATTTAAAGATTTCAGTAATATATGAATCACCGTTAATCTGCACCTAATTTGAAAAATATTATTGGTAGATTAGCAGCATTTTAATCATGTCTGCTGGCAATTGGACAGTAGTAATATAAATTTAAGTCAAAGTGAGTGCACTTTTTGTTGGAACTGATATACAAGAAATAAAATACTGCTCGCAAATTCATCTGCAGAAATAGCATAGACAGCTAACAGGAGGCCGTTGGGTCCAGAGCAACAAAACCTGGAACAACCATTACTGTCGTTTGGCAATCAGTCAATTCTATTGAGCTGCTTTTTAAATTTTGTATTGAGACTCCTAACTGTACAAGACGGCTCTGGTACAGATTCAAAGTGCTCACATTAGGGCTCACATTCGTAACACATGATACATGATTTACTAACCTAACACTACTTAGTACTACCTTTTGAAAAACTGAGCAATTCTGTAGGATGAAAGAATAACTGTACAGATTCGGTTATTATATCCTTGAACTAGAGTCACTTGCTAGATTTACGCATGATGAATAGGTAGAAATTGGAAAGGCTGCTTAAGTTACTGTCTCTGAATGATTAATTTGGTAACGCTACAATTAACATGCTGAACATAGTTTTCATGTGCCTTTCATCAAACTAGAAAATTCTGCGCCATTCAAAACAAATGGATTAGCTGCTACGCCTTTTATGAAAGTATAATAACTTAAAATATAGAGTATTTGACTGAATTATTGTTAAAGAAGTGTAGAACTGGGAATGAGATATAGCAAAATATGATTATCCTCCTCAGTTCTGGCTGTTAACAATATTCGTCATTCAATCATGGTGTGCTTGTAGTTATATACTAATACACAGCACACCTTTGACAGAAGTACTGGCTATGTTCAAGCATTCAAGAAAAACAGGAACTTGCATTTTCAGATAAGAGCTAGTTGATAGTGTCTTGCATCCAATTTCATTTCACTTTTATTGTTTAGACGTGTCTGTTTGAGAACTTAGAATTTCGTTTCGAATGCTGGATTTAATCAGATGACATGTTTGGATACGCACATAAAATTGGATTTCATCAGTGAGACCAAGGAATAAATTTTACAGGGGCACAGTAACTAACAAAAGAAAGTTTAAAGGCAACATGATAGATGAAAACTGTTCTATTACACATTGTACATTACTTCACCTTCTATAAACTAGTCCAATTATAATTTTGATGGGTTTTGATAAAATACTTATATAATGCACTTCTCCCGTATTAATATTAGGAGGGGTACTTGTATTTGTCTATCATATATATAAGTCTGGGCTGCAAGTTGGCTGGGGTCCATCCCCATAACCTACAATGTGGTCCGTGACTGGATTTTATTAAAAATCTCGGACACTCAGATGTTAGTATAAACTTAAGAATTTATATGACAATTCAAATTATGTCATTCGAAATGAAATACATATTTCCAAACGCAATCAAATGATCATTTGAGTTACTAGGTCGAATGTTCCTGTGGGTTACTTTTTGTAAAAAATATTCTCAAATTAATTTTGTCTCAAAGACACAAGAGAGAGATTGTGGGAGTCAGAAATGTTTTTGAATCTCTGAAGATATCATAGTTGTTAAAATATAATATAATTATGGTAAGCCCTCCTCACAAGAAATATTAGGTGAACCGTTCTCACCATGGTATCAAAGCTCAATCTCAGCTCCCCATAATCTAAAAAAATTAGTCACTTAACACCCGGCAATAGAGCTATTCTGTTTTTTTACCAGCATCTTCACTGTACGCAGTATCGTTACAATAGTAAAGCCGAGAGTTTACCACAAATTAAGTTGGGATGAATCGATGGACGATATTTAATCTCTTTCATTTCATGAAAAAATATTAAAATACACTAATCTGACATACAAACATAATCGTCTGACATAGACTTTTATTGGTCACAGCTAATACAAATTATTTCAAGAGTAAAACAAACAGAACAAATTATGGAAAGCATTTAGCTGACCATACAAATACAGTAAAACCACAACATGCAAAATGCAAACCAAATAAAAGTTCACAAAGAAGCGCGATTAATCGTCTAAACGGACGATCTTCAGTCTCTTGGAGGAGGCGTGAAGAAATTAGGTAGAGCAGGGAGTGACATTGGAGGAAGCCCGGGAAGAGTCTGCGTAAATGGGAATGGAAATGGAGGGAGTTGTGGAAGTGGTGATGGAAATGGAAGAAAAAATTTCTTGTCTTCCAAACTTTTTGCATTTGCATTTTGGTCCCCGAACTTTGGAGTTTCATTCAATTGACGAGCAGCTGATACCAAAGTGCTGGCCATGACCAAACTTAACAATAACATCACACTGAAAACAATTTTGGATGAACCCATATTATATATTTGTGAGTTGGAGAAGCAAAAGTTTAGTAAATGTAGAGAATGAAGAGGAGAATTAGCTGGTAATCGAATGGTTGCTTATGGTATGAACTTCACCTATGCATGGTTTATATAGGCGCAAAATGCTGCGCTGTGCCACCTTTTACACTGTCTAAAGATTTCAGTTAAATATGTTTTATCTTCTGTATGCACCTAATATTCCAAATTATTGTTGGTAGAAACATTTTAGTCATGTCCATCGGCAACAGATTAAACTGATCATAGGCCCAGTACCAAGATATGTGTATTTTAAGACACTAAAAACACTTCTCAAATAATTTAAGTCAGAAACTAATTTAGAATTTTTTTATATAAATAATACCAATAAACTAATTCTTATTTATAAGTAATGTATCGGCCAACTGAGCCCTCAGGTATAGGGTTCACACATATCCATCTTAAAATTTTGAAACTTGTACATATATAAAAAGTTTGGGCTCACAATATAGTATTGAAAACTTAGTTATAATAATGATAATAATAATAATGATGATGATAATAATAATAATAATAATAATAATAATAATAATAATAATAATAATAATAATAATAATAATAATAATAATAATAATAATAATAATAATAATACATTTTTGCGTAAATTTCAAAGATAAAAGTTTTGATATAAACTCTGTCATACATTATATCATATGAACTTTGCCACTGATATATTATATATAGCTATAAATGAGCAAAAATATTATGGAGGTCTTAGAAAATATTAGGTCCTATTTAATTGGGACTCAGATTAAGAACACATGTTACATGATTTACTAACGGAATAAACACTACAGTACTTAATACTTGTGACTAAGTTTCGACTTTAGAATTGAAAGCTTCTGTACAATGAAAGAAAAACTGTACATGATCAATTATTTATTCCTTAAAAAGAATAAACTTTTTATATTTCCACCTGATGAATAATTGGAAAGGCTGCTAAAGTTTCTGTATATGAATGATTGAAATACTGCAATTAACATGATGAACATAGTTTTCATGTGCCTTCATCTCAAATTAGTGAAAACATATATCCCAGTCCTAGTTCTTGACGATCATCGTTCAGTCATGGTGTGCTTAGTTGTATACTTTTATGATACGCATCACACCAGCTATTGTCAATGGTATTCTCCATGTAAAGGAGCTTGCATTTTCACTGGACTGTACAATTATAATTTTTAGTTTCGTAAGGAGTTTTTTCCTTTTTCTTTTTTGAGAATGAGTTTTTTCCTTTTAGTTATCGTCTTAATTTATCACATATAATCGGTGTTCTAAAAATCTACGATTTAATCGATTAATCTTTTAGTATACTTTATAAGGTGGCCGATCGATTCGATTTTTGAAATCCGATTAATTCTTATAATTTTTTCTTAATCGAAGTATATATAATAAATTATTAAAATTAAAATACTTTATTACTTTAAATATGAAGCATTATAGAATTTATAAATATAAATATAGTAATATATTAGTCATTAAATAATTAATATAATAATAACTAATTATTAAATAATATTTTAATATTAAAATAAATCTGGTTTTCACTCCAATTTTTTTTTATTAATCCTAAATCGGTATCCCAATGATTAGGTCCAATTTCCGATTTCTGTAACATTGGATATAATACTAATAAAAATTCATATATAAATATATAAGATTTCTTTTACACCGACATATTAAATTTTAATTATCACAATATTAATTTTCAAATTATTAACAGATATAAAATCCTGATAATTTATTATTTATTGTTTTCGAATTATTAAGAAATATAAAAATATGATAATAATAATTTATTTATAAAAATTAAGACGCTCTTTGTTGCAGTAAGCCGGTATAGTTGAAAGCTTCATACGGACATATACTTTCAAAATGGGCTTCGTAAGTGGGTGGGCTTCGTATACGGGCTTCGCCCACATTCTTTTAAATGGTTTCCACGATTCATTTCTCAAATCTCAAGCATGTTTGTGTATTTGAATTTGGAAGTGTAGAGAATTGTTATAACGAGTCATATCGAGAATAAAAATCTAAATATTTATATGAACTTTCAATTTCTTGTTATTATTAGTATCAGAAAAAGAACTATATATAGTATTAATTTACACTACTCAAAATGACTTGCAGAGAAATAAATATCAATAAAGAATTTATATCTTTGAGAGTTAATTTCAGATATATTGATTATTGAGTGATAGCAGCTCATATTCTATATTATCGAGCAGATAAATGAAAATTCTCTTAGAGATAAACAATTAAATAATTAATTAATAAATTTAGTTAGCATGAAACGTTTTAAGAAGTAAATTTGTGGTGGCTTGATTACGGAAAATAATAGAAAAATGCTCGCAAATACATGCTTAAATGATTTATCTAACTAGGCGTTCTATTCTAAAAGTCGGTGATTAATCACGATTAGTCACCGATTAATCCATGTTCCGTAGTTTGCTGAACTGATTAAATCTCTGATTAATCACTGATTAATCCGATTAATCCCCAATCAATTCAATTGTCAAAAAATCACCGATTAATCCTTGTTCCGTGATTTTACCGATTAAATCCGATTCCCGCTTTTTACAGCACTGATTACTGTTGGAATAATCTTAAATTTAGTTATTATTATTATTTGTTTAGTTATTTATTTGGAGGATTAATTTAAGATTGAAGTAGTTGGATGTCTGTTGGAGTTCTAGAGAGTTTGTAGGAGATATTGAGTCTATCTTGTTTTAGGAGATTTATTAGAATAGTAGTAGAATACTATTAGGAGTCAAGTACGTTTGTTTTAAATATGGCATGTAATCTCTTTTTAGAGGTACAAGGAGGAATATAACAAGAATAAGTACAATGTAGTTCTTGAGAGAGTTCTGCTCTTGTACATATCAATTGCTATCTTATTCTATAGTTATAATTCTAGTTTTATATTTTCATCATGACATCAGAGCGAGGTTCTTTATGGCATAATAATATGATTTTCAAGAAGCAATTCAAGCTGAGAAGGTGGTTACAACAGAAGGGCGGCCGAGAAAGATTTGATGCGGTATGGGCAAGTTGGAGGTATCATCATGTGCAGTATGGGATGCATATGGGTCTACTTTCTACTCTGTTTGCACTAGCCATTAGAAGTTAAAATTAGAGAAAAAAAGCTGAAGCCTTGGTGCTCAGGATGATGGAGAGAAGTGCTCCAGTAAATTGGGTGTTGATGAGAAGTGCATCAACATATTGGTGTTGATGAAAAGTGCATCAACAAATTGGTGGTGGTGAGAAGTGCATCACAGATGATGAGAAGTGCTTCATAAATTATGTTAAGTAAATTTAAGATTATGGGGGTGATTGTTGGAATAATCTTAAATTTAGTTATTATTATTATTTGTTTAGTTATTTATTTGGAGGATTAATTTAAGATTGAAGTAGTTGGATGTTTGTTGGAGTTCTACAGAGTTTGTAGGAGATATTGAGTCTATCTTGTTTTAGGAGATTTATTAGAATAGTAGTAGAATACTATTAGGAGTCAAGTACGTTTGTTTTAAATATGGCATGTAATCTCTTTTTAGAGGTACAAGGAGGAATATAACAAGAATAAGTACAATGTAGTTCTTGAGAGAGTTCTGCTCTTGTACATATCAATTGCTATCTTATTCTATAGTTATAATTCTAGTTTTATATTTTCATCAACTACGCGACATATATTAGTAAAAAAAAATTATAAATATGAAGTAATTTTTTAAATTGCACAAGTATTCCCTCCCTTCACATTAAAAACTCTTACGACGTGTTCACTTCGAACGAGAGGCGAATGAAATGAAATTATATTATAAATTGTGAGTAATTAGAAAAATTGTATATAATTTTCATTCTTTCAATCATTCCATTATAACTATTTTAACTAAAAATCCAACCCTCATGTTTTGAAAGGAATATTCATTCCATTTGTTCATCATCTTCTTCATGAAAAGTTTTAATTGACTCATATTTAATTATTATTGCCTCATACTTTCTTCTTTCCCCATGAAACTTGTTCATATATTTTCATTTCATTCCATCCAAGTGAAGTATCATTTGTTTGCTATGTCAACAATCACGTGTAACCCTAAATCAACTTAACAAAACTTGACATATGAATACTTAAAAAAAAATATTTTTTATTTAAAATAAAGAGATGGACTTGAATTTAGAAATCTATATTATTATACTATAATAAGCCAACATGGGTATAATTTGTAGTCCAAAGTTTTAGTTATATTTTTTGGTTTGGTACTCTCCTTTTGGTACTACAAGTCTACAAATGTGGAGTCTATTAGTATTATATACAACTTCAAATACTAAAAACACTCATAACAATCCATTATCATATAATATTTTATTAAAAAAATTATAATGATGTTATAAATAAAATTATAAATATACAATTTTGAATATATTCTTTTAACAAAAATCTTCATATAACTCTTTTTAACTTTAACATCTTCTATTTCAATATAAACAATAACCATTACATAATCATTTCTAACTCTAATCTTAAAAGTTATTGTTGTCAAAAAAACAAATTACAAAATTACGTTGAAATTCGATTGATTAGATTACTAAATCTTTCAAAAGGTATTACACGATCGGCTATGTTTGGAAAAAAATTGAATATTCTGATTTTTTTTATTTTTAATTAACATGTACTAAATTTGGATTAAATGTACTAAAATCCTTATATATATATATATATATATATATATATATATATATATATATATATATAAATTAGGGTTTGTTCATTTTCAAGTAATTGGAAGAATATATAGTCAGTTGAATAATATAATTTAATTAAAATTCAATCCATTAATACTAAAATACTAATAAAATGATGTTAAAATTTAAATTATAAATAATAAATTATGAGCAATATATCCGCCCGTGCTTCGCACGGGTTAAAGGCCAGTAAATTAAAATTTATAACTGATTAAAGTAAAAAGCACGAAACAAAAACTAGCATTCTCAAACAGATCAAGTAAAAAAGAAATCTACTTCTTAACAAAAAAAAGCCAAAACTCTTGTTTGCCAAACAAGCCTCATCTTTCAAAACGAGCTTATAATTTCGGGATCGTATAACCAACCAGACAAATGTGTCCAGGTTGTTAAAAAAGCTACATCATTCGTCCTGATGAAATGAACTTGCACCAGAAACACTAGAGCATAAAGTACACCATGGCCACAGACTGAGGTACACCATGAAATTCATGGGAGAGCCCCTCGAAGAACAACAGGACAAACCCACACGTGTGACCGATCTACGCAAAAGAAGATGAGGGATTTCATGGGGATAAAGCACGAGAAATTATTAGTAAAAACAAACACAAATGACCAACTCACATAAAGACAACGTCACGTGTGTTCCACTACTTGCATGTTCGTGTCCGCGAGAGTGAAAGTGATCAAGGACGGGACTAACGGGGCGTCTGTCCGAGCGAAGTGAACTGTATAAGTCATTTTTCGGTACGTTTTTGTAATATTTTTTAATATATAATTTTATAATATTTTTTAAAAAATCAGAATAAAATTTAATGTTTAAAACCTTTATTTTAGAAAAAAATTAAAAAAATTATAAAACTCTGTTTTATCTAAAATTTCAAAATATATACAAATAAATGTATACTTCCAGGGTGGGAGGATGGAGTACATTTTTTCCCCATAAAACTTGGAGTGGAAGCTAGTAGATTCACCAATCCGTTCAAGATTTATCGGATATTTTTATGAGAGAATTTTTTACTTCATACTTTAAGATTTAGTTCTCGATCTATGATGTGTTTTATATTGATTCGACCTTAATTAAGAATAACTTGATTACAATGATAATATATTATGTATATTTTCTTCTGATTTACATGCATGATTATACTATAATCCCATGTGTGTACACGAGTATCGACCGAGAAAATATGAGAATCTCGCGAATTTAAAGAAACATAGTCGCATATGACAATGCAAAACAATGATATATGACAAGACTAACCTTCCACATTCAATTGATCCAAGGAAAAAGAGAACAATAATCGAAAAACACGAAGACATATCTTTTTCTGATGTGATCGAGCACTTGATCGATATTCATGCATATATAACCTTTGAGAAAGTCTTGGAGGTTTTCTCCCGAGTAAGTCTTCCAAGTTTCATGTTCGTGGTCTACTTGTCATTAGAAATATGACTCCAATTAAATGTGAGGACGTCTTTACTAGACATGACATTCACTAAATAATATATTATAAAAACTATAAACTCATTTATCATCTCATTAATTTGAATCAATTTCAAAGTACTGATCCAAAAAAAATAAAATTAATAACTCCTTATGTAAACATACTCTACAAATATTAAGATGTATATTTTTAATTAATTCATAATCTTACATGTTTGGGAATCAGAATTTCATTTGAAATTCTGAATTTGATCAAATAACTTGTTTGAGAATTTAGATTTGGTCTGAGAATTTGAAATGACAACTCAAATACTGTGATTTGAAATCCATCATTTGAAAGTAAATGCATGTTTCCAAACAATTTTGTTTGATTTAAAAATTAAACTTTAACTCATTTTTTCAGTCAGCTTTTAAGATTTTGCACATTGCAATCCGGACAGTCTGACATCAATCCTAATTCTTATATGTCGTGTAATATTGGTGGATATTGATCAATAATAATTAATAGGTCTGTGTTTGCAATTAAATTTCTGAGAAATCATAGTTTAATAGAGAAAGCAACCGCGAAATGCGTATGACTGACAAGGAACCACTAATTCTAATAACACAAGCTCTTAGTAAAAACTAGTGTGCTAATTATACTCATTAAACGGTTATAATTATTAAAGAGTTGTTGAGCTAGTCTTTGGCGTGTCCTGCCTCTTTTCAATGGGTTCAGAATCAACGCATGTGAGGTATATTAATCAGTATATAATATTGATATAGTTTAAGCTTCAATTCTGCAGTTCAATACTTTAACAGTAACTTTGTTCTGGTCATATCATTTCTAAATCTTTTAATTAATTCTTAATTACTTACCACGTGAGTTTAAGCAGTCAAAGAAGTGTGTTAGCCTGACCTGATAAACAAGATTAATATAAAAAAAGGAACATTATTAAAAAAGACAGATATAAAGAAAGGAACATTATTAAAAAAGACAGCAGTGGTTACTGGTTAACAGTTAAGACATATGATTGAAGTCTGGTGTATAATCTTAAAGAATTGCAGTCCAAGTTTGACAAAATGTGGTTAATAGAATTGTTTTTACTACTACTAGAATTATTCTCCTATTTCTATCACGATATTGAAATCTCGAGTACATGCATGGCATCTAAATAATTTGTGTTGTAACGATTTTCCATTATATAACCAACTTCGTGATATCAGATGGATCATCAGTTTTAATCATTTATATAACTATTGTAATATCAGGGTGAATCGCATCTTACATCCCGGAAAGTGATTTCTATCCAACAATTAAACAAAGACCGCATCACTTTTTCCTATCCAGCTAATTAATTAAACAAAGACCAACTTCAAACATAACTAAATTTGGATTATCAAATGATCAAATCCAAATTTAGGAGAGGATCAAAATCATATTCAAATCATGTGATCCAATTTGTTAGGATTCATATATTTTATTATTTTTATAAATAATGATTTAAAAAATATATTAGAGATTCTCCTCCAGCGTATATCCCATGTCATATATCCCAAAAAACCAACAATTAGTATTATTAGTTCAATTAACATTTGTATATATTCTATTCTCAAATATAGCTCCTGTTTGGGTGATAGAAATAGAAGTTGATTCTTGTTTCTGCATTTCTTGACTCGTTCGTGTAAAAAAATAAGAAGTATTTTTAAGAAGTCGTGAGAAAAAAGTTGGAAGTTGAAAATAGTAGTTTTTCTTTACAACTTCTATTTATTTTCAAATACTTTAACCAATTATAATCATTGATTTACTTCTCATTTATACTTCATTTTTTTATTTTAAGCGAGAAGTCGCTTTTTTTAAGATACCTCAAGCGTTCTTGTAAAATCTGCATCACAAAAGTTTGATTTTCATGAATTTGGATTCCTGCACGACGTGTACACAATCCAGTGAAAGAGGAAAATAGCCTAACAATAATGAGACGGTTTTCAAGTAGACAGGAAGTATGCAGTGGGAACTCAGCCGTTGATGTCTCGCTTTCCAACTTTACACAGGCATCAATCTGGACAAAGTCGCAAAGGGACGGGACTTTCACAGCCAAAACAAAACATAAGAGCATACAAGCTCCAGCTACTCCATTAAATATTAAATTTCAACTCAAATCGAAATGGAGCACTTAATATTTAGCAAAATAAAAATAAAAATGGAGCACTTAACTAAGCTATGAGTTGTATTTTAGGGACCGTTTGGCTGAGTTTAAAATAAGTGCTTCTTACTTGAAATAAATAAGTTGAATAGAAGTTAGAAACAAGATAAGACTTATAAGTGATTAAAGTGTTTGGGAAATAAGTAAAAACCCTGAAACAAAAGCTAGCATTCCTAACTTTTTATAAGTGCTTCTTGACTTATTACACAAACGGTACGAATGAGTGCTCCTAAATTATAATCCATAAGCTGGACTTATAAGTCCTAAACAAACACCCACATAGTAAACAGCTTTCAGACAGAGAATACTACTTACTATTTTCAATATCGGGTTTTTTTAGTGTGCTTTATAGCAATCAATTTTAATTAAATTGTCCTTATATAAAAAAATTAATTAGATTACAGAATTCTATTAACTCTCATCCTTTTAATAATGGTAATATATAAAAAATCTTCACTCATCAAAATCTTTCATCTAAATAAAATAAATGTAGTTGTGTATACATAAACTCGTTATCCTTTCAATATATATCCGGTCTAAGAACCAACTTCTTAACCCATATGTTTTCTATGAATCGTCTAGATAATAAAAATTATTAATTTTTATTGATTTTTTTCGTGAATTGAAATTTTGATCTTTTATCTATAAAAAAATGAAAAATAACACCGTTAACTACATGATCAAACCACTTATCAAAAATTAAAATATCAAATAAAAAAACCCGAAAGAGAAATCGGGGCGCCCTGCCAGAGGCCCAATACCATGGAATGAATCAACGGTCAATCCGACAAACTTGGCAACCACTTAACATCCTATTTGCAATAAATCCGCGGTCAATTTAAAGTGGGTGTTCAGAATGGAAATAGCAGTAGTTAGTTTCCGAGAAACAGATGAAGAGGCTACCCCATAAATCGAAACAAACCCACTCACCTGCCGATCTTCTTGACTTTTTGCTTTGACATTTCTTTTTCACACTATCTTATTGCTAGATTATACTCATCCCATTCACACCCATTCATTCATTCATCTCGCTATCATATGCTTCCACCCTACTCAAATAATCACAAAACATATCAGATAAATTCAACAAATTTAACATTACTAACAATTACAACAAATAATGTGCAAAGTACAAACTACTAACATCCGGCATTCTAAAAAATCACGGATTAATTCTTTCAAAATAATACTGATTATATTTGATTTTAATTAAAATTAAAATATCTTAATATTTAAATAAATCAGAGTAATCCGTTAAATCCGATTCCCGACTTTTACGGCATACCAGATGCCATTGTTACCGAACAGATATATATAATCTTTATGTAGAGTATATCCATTGTTACACTTACACATGAATATAATTATTCATAGTTTTTGTTAATTCTAATATTTATCGTTACAAAAATCATAAAAAATGCAATATTGTTCAAACTTTAATTGCTGCCTGCTGTTCCTGTACTTTAGCCGTCTTTGACGATTGCCTAAACGGACTCGGGAAATGCCACCCTTTCGTCTTCACCGCCTTGCTGTCGGCGGCGCGTGAACTCAACGCCACGCTCACCGACCTCGACCTCTTCATCATCAACATGAAATCGCTGCTCTTTTTACTCTCCTCATCCTTCGGTTTATTCTCAACCTCTTCCACAACTCTCTTACTCTTCTTAAACATCGACAGCAACGACGTCGTCTTGCCTCTGCTACTCCCGCCACTCCCCGCCGCCGGAGCATTCTTACTTGCTGTCACCGTCGTCGCCGCCGTCGGCAACGGCGGCTTTTCGGCGGTGAACTCGAGGTTCGGCGCGTACTTCGAACGCGACCGGAGAAACGGTATCGCCAGCGACCTCGACTTCCGCATGGTCGGCTCGGTGTCACCGGAGGCCACGCCGGAGAAGAACGAGAAAGTCGAAGATGATGACGTGGACGCTGACGTGGCGGCAGGGCAGCACTCGCAGGGGCGTGTGTTAGCGCAGTTAGGGCACAAAGTGTTGAGACGTTCACGCAAACAAGTGGGGCAAATCCCAGTACGACGCCGTTTTGAAGGGTGTGTCGGACATTTGAAAATCTCCTCTTCATCTATATAACAAGCCATTAACGCAGCTTCTCGATTGTTCTTAACTGTGTGTTTTTGTGTGTGTTTTTTTTAGCTCTCTCTCAAAGTGTATCTTGGAGTTGTGTGTTAATGTTAGGTATTGAAATTTTATGGGAGGAGTTTGTATAAATATGGAGAGATGGAGGGTTAGTTGCGTAAATCATGGTCAAAATAATATTGGCGACTCGGAGTAGAACGAGGGATTATTTAATCGTTTTGGAGTATTTTATTTGGATATTACTTGCGAAATCAGTAGGAAATAGGATTTGCTGTCAAAATTATTTATTTACGCTATGTGCGTGTATTTTAGTGAACCATGTGGCTGGACAGTCGATATTATTTTTTCTGTTAAAATATAACGGGATCTTTGAGATAAAACAAGTGGCTTTTGCTTGTGAGCAAAGTGATATTTTTGTCCTGACAAAAAAAAAGGTGATTTTTTTGTCTTATTAGCTTGAAGGATAAATTTATAATTTATTAAATATAATAATAAATATTATAAAATATTGTTTCCATGATTTTGCATATTCTAGAAATTAAATATTTAAACTTAAGAGAATCACTGATTCGGGATGTTAGACTTCTCCTATGATAAACTGGGAGTTTAAAACATATTTCCGTTCAAAGTTGGATACAATTTTAGGCCACGACACAAAGCCGGGATAAACAAGCTCCAGATATGTTACTCATAAACTAACTTAAAATTTAATTGTGTAAATATACTATCGATTGATGTTACAAATATTAATAACAACTTTTTACTGAGAAATGGCTGAAAAATTATTTGATAAATCTTAAAATAGTTTTTAGATAATTATTTCTAACTTAAACACTGAAAAATAGGTGTTCTCATATTTTTGGAAAAACTATTTTTAAACTTTTGAGGGAAGTTAACAAATATCTTACTATCAAATCTCACCAAAAATATTAATTTTTTATATTATAATTCAAAATATATACAAAAATTAAAAAAAATACTAATCTAATTTATATTATAACACCCTCAAACACTCACAAACAAATCCTAAATAAAATATATTTTACTGTCTATTTGTGTAACGAATTCATAAGTCGAGTTCCGAGTTATAAGTTGTAATGTAAAAAGTTGAAAATCCTATCTTTTTAAGTAATTTGTTTTTATTTTGGAATTTGATTCTACAAACTAGAGAACCACTTTAAAAGATAATTTATATTAATTTATTATTGTATTAATAATTTTTATACCCAATAATTATAAACAACAAAAAATTTCCAAACACATAAAATAAAATTTAATTATCACGTATAATTAACTTTTCATTTATAAATAATAAACACTTGTTTCAAAGTGACGCAAGACAGCCTTACATATTAATTAATACATATTAAATGACACTTATTTTTATTTGCCAAGCATCGTACGTCGTACTCTCTACGTCGCATCAGGAAGTTTATGTTCACTGTTTGCACATATTTTGAAACTTTTATAAAATATAGTTTAATAATATTTTTTTAATTTATTTATTTTTGAATAAAAATATAAATATCAAACTTTTTTTTCGGAATTTTCTTTAAAACAAGAACATTATGGAACTATACTTTATAGGAGTCTCAAAATGCGTGCAAAAAAGTAGCGTAAAGAATCTAATGGGACGGAGGGAGTAATTCTTTGCGACTTCTAAACTACTCCCGCTATGCCAACCATTTTTTTATCGTTTTTATACTAATTTTATTCCAGTTACATTTTTTTATACATTAGAAATCAATAAATCTCACCACTTTATACCATTTCCTTTCTCTATTCCTCTATTTGATACATATATTACTTAACCTCCGTGTCCAAACCAAACATAAAGAATTGATCGGGCGGAAAGAGTATTATATCAGTGAAACTAACTCTTGATCAAAACACTAATTTGTGTAGAGTAGACTAATTCTTAAATATAAAATTTTGATTTATACGTGTCATTTGACTATTTCCCCTGAATCACAAGAGGTTGAAACAAAACATGAAGCAGAGCGAACTAATTATGTTGTTGCGAGAAAAATAGTCGTCAAAAGATAACGCCGAGCAGGGGAGGGCACGTCAAAGTCTTTCTAGACGTCCCTGGCCATGTTTAATGTCAAATTCTTTAAAGACACATTTCGAACAAATTGATCATCGTTATTTAATCTACAATCATCATAACTTAATTAGTGGATCAAGCTTTCACCAAATAAACAATTAATAAAACCAAGTTAGCCACGGAAAACCCGAAAAACACATGGGGTGGGGTTGGAAAAGACAAAAGATACTGATATGAACTGTTAAATTTTGACGAAGCTGATTAAGCTCTACTAATAATGAGGATTAGTGGAGGGGTCAAAAGTAGTTAATCTTAGAATCTGCACATGTTTATTCATAAATTAATGCAAATATAGACTAACCTTGAAATTTTATTAGGGATCTTTTTAAAAATATCCATCTGTAAAATTATTTTTTTAAAAATACTACCATCTTTTTCATTGTTTTTAAAAATACCTTTTCATAAAAAAAATTTTCAAAAATACGATTTGCAACTTTTGCAACCTCATTTGCAACTTTGGGCGGCGCAACCGTAAAAGTTGCAAATGAGGTTGCAAAAGTTGCAAATGAGTTTGCAAAAGTTGCAAATGAGGTTGCAAAAGTTGCAAATAAAAATGGAAAGTTGCAACTGTTGCAACTGCAATTACAACTAGTTCAACTGAAAACTGTAAGTTGCAAAAGAGGTTGCAAAAGTTGCAAAAGAGGTTGCAAAAGTTGCAAATGAGGTTGCAAATGAAGTTGCAACTTTTGCAACTGCAGTTGCAACTTCATTTGCAACCTCAGTTGCAACTAAATGCAACTGAAAACTATATATAGTTGTAAATGAGGTTGCAAATGAGGTTGCAACTGCAGTTGCAACTTTTGCAACTTCATTTGCAACCTCAGTTGCAACTAAATGCAACTGAAAACTGTAAGTAACAACAGATGTATGGTGTGCCCCTGGCGGGGCCATTAGATTACAACCGAATCAACTGAATACAACCATATGCAACTGAATACAACCATATGCAACCATATATGCAATTACAAATCCTGATTTCAAGTTCCAGTTTTCAAATGTCATTTTCGACCTCATTTTCGGAATCGATATATATATATATATATATATATCCATTCCGAAAATGAGGTCGAAAATGACATTTGAAAACTGCAACTTTAAATCAGGAATTCAGCTGCATATGAAGTTGCAAAAGAGGTTGCAACACGGCTGGCGCCGCCTGTAGTTGCAAATGAGGTTGCAAAAGTTGCAAACAGTATTTTTGAAAAAAAAAATTTATGAAAAGGTATTTTTAAAAATAATTCTGGAAGGTAGTATTTTTGAAAATAATAAAAAAAAAAAGTATGTAGTTTTGTAGATTTCCCATTTTATTATTGTTCCCATTGTAATCGAAAAAGATTTTTTTTTTTTTTTTTTTATCGCCTAGACGGCTAGACCAGACACAAGTTAGTGTTTGACATCATTTGGAGGGTTAAGTGTGAGGACTTCCATCTCCATTCCTCTGGTCTACACTAATGTATCATGTTCAACTCCTGTCCATAGACTTTGAACATAATGTTTTGACACTTGTACAATTGTCATGTATCTACAAGTATATATATAAAACAACTTTAAACATTTTTTCTACGTATAACTCTGAGTAACTATTTTTTGCTTAATGTAATATCTTCTTGTCATTACTTTACTTGTTACTTTACTTGTATATGATTCGTTGAAATAAAACAATAACAATAAACCTTTTTATTTTTTATTTTTGAATTTGAGTAACTATTTTTACCTTCACTTATCGTTACTCCAGTACTCTACTATCTAAAATTGATCAAAAATAAACCAAACCAAACCAAATATACTCAGTATATCCCGCTTAGATCAGGGTCTGAGAAGGGTAAGATGTACGCAGATCATGCCCCTGCTCATAAAGTAGAGAAACTGTTTCGGTAAAGACCCCTGGCTTAGTGCACAATAAATAAAATTGTGTGATATAATATTAATATAATACTTTAACCCATGGTCTTTTTTACATGGGATTTACCTAGACAGTTCTATTTGTCGACGATGGGTGATAGTGATCAAAAACGGAGATATCAAACTGGATAAGAACCGCCATTGCACACTTTCGTGAATTAACCATTTTCTTATAGTGTAATCCATCCATATCGATTTACCATAACCATTTATTGAATTTGAATTTTGTATTTAAAACTATGATTGTTGGTGGCGGTTTGGTCTGAAAAATTGATGGCAAAACAATAACGCGGCGATTGTGGTCGGACATTGAAAAACAACGGAGGAGGCCGGAGGGTGGCGTCAGGGAGAGAAGAAGAAAGCAAGAGGCGAAAGAGAGACGGTTACAAAATAGAGAGACAAAGGGAAAAATAGGCGGTTGTCCAAAATTGACCAAAAAATATAATAGATTAAATATTATTAATTTCCATTTTTTGAACTATCATTAAAAATGAATTAAATAATTGAAGTATATAATATTATGTAATATGTTATATATATTTTATCTTTACTAATTTTCATTCTCTAGTGCATTAACATTAATGTTAGGTAAATTTGAAATTATTTTCAAAAATATTATTAAAATTGTATATAAAATTACACGTGGGTTGAAATCAATCATTTCCAGATTCCAACCATTATAATTAATGTTGCATATGAGATTTTATAATTTTGCAAATACTAATATACAAAACTAATTTCTAGCTATAATATGAGCCATATATATTCATACATACATATGTACATACATACATACAGGCACATACATACATATAAATTAAAACAAATTATTTATCTGCCATATTATTTTAGAAAATTTCATTCGAGAAATAAATTTGGCATGAAGTTTTAATACCTCAAAGGATCGATGAATATTCATCATATATATTTACTTGCCCTTTTCACTTCTTACATGGTTTCTAGAATATATTTTGCAGTTAATAAAAATTAATCCTAATATTATTACTAGAATAAAATAAATTTCCTATCACTTGTAAATCTTAGTTGGGTAAATAAATGGATTTTAATGTGACTTCATGTTCACCAACATTAATATTCTTTAAGCACAGTCTTTATAGGGTTTATCCAAATGTTACATCTGGGCCCTTTTTGTGGACTTAACTTGATATTAATATGGTAATACTGGGCCAATCTGCTTGTTTGCTCCCGTCTTTAGAAATAAAAAGCATCACTATGCTCTTTTCATTTGGATCCAATAACTATAACGAGCCGATCAAGACGACAGATCTTTCATTTTACAAGCCATTATGTAAGAGCAAGTTCAAGAATGTCCTAGTTCAAGCCCCAAATATAATATAAAATATCATGTCCTAGTAATTTAGGACATATTTTAGTAATTTAAACTCCAACAATGTGCCTTATTTTCACAAAATGTCTAATATTTTATTATTAAAGACTCTCATTCATCATTAAAGCATAATATAAAAGTAGAGAGACTCATTCATCATTAAAGCATAATATAAAAGTAGGGAGAGAAACAGAGTGTTGGTGATAATAAAATATGAAATAAGGCAAGGAGAGATGTGCCCCAAAAATAGGGCTTGAGGAGATTGTCCTGGTGATACAGGGCATCACTAGGACATCGTTGGATCAAGTTTTTTCATCAATCGCCCTAAATTATAACTTAAGACATGAGATTGGGCATCTCTTGGACTTGCTCTAAAGTCTTTATGCACGGGTGTTATTTATGGGCTTCGCCTTGTTGATAGGCCCTTTTCTGGATAAAAAGCTTAGACTTAATCGTGTTTGCAGCTTTGGGCTCGGACTCTAGTTTCGACCAAAAACATCCCAACATGCTGACGGGCCTCTTAATTGGCCCAATAACAGAAAGGAAAGAAAAATAGTTAGATTTATTTTTCGCGTTTGATAAAAATTACTTTTCTTTGATTTTAGATTCACCATTCATCACCTTAAGTTTTCTTTTTTCTCTTTCTTAATTATTTTTCATTTTCGTTTGATAATTTATGTTTAGAATCACTTTAAAAGAAAAAAGTTGTCTCATTTTTGTTCTATTTTTTTTGAAAGAAAGTTGACTTCATTTTTAGAATTAATCCATTTAATAATAAATTCATTAATTCGACAAATTAGTCCCGACTAAATCACATCGCGGGTTTAGAGAAATATAAAGTGCTCCCTCTTTTAATACATTATTATAAGAATATTTGGATTATAGGAACTCGAACTCAAATTTTATATATTTGGAATACGACTCTTATATTTATATAAGTTATATATATATAAGTAAAAAGTAAATATTTATATTCGTATTATTTATTTATATTAAATATTAAGTTAATATTCTTCATTAACATCACAATAGACTATATTATATAAAAAAATAACTAGTCATCTATATTAATTCACAATGTCAAAGAGAAGCCACATATTTCCTCTCCAAAATCATCTTCTTTTTGTATTTGTTAATAATTCACATGCAGACATATGTTGATACTAATTAAGGCCTAAGCAACTCTCTGTTTGACCGCACGAAAAAGTTATTGGAGATACTTGCAAGTTACAAGCACTCAACTGAGTGCTTGCATCAGTGAATCCGTGTTAAGGAACGGAGAATTTCAAGAATGAAAATGTCAGTATAATTATTTTTTATTCTAGTTATATATAATTTCATACATTTTTTTGATAGAGTTAGGATCTTGACGGTAACAAAATATATTCACAAAAAGTTCAAAATAGCAGATATGCAGTTTTATGATGTGATGATTCCGTGTTTATACTGCCTCTGTACTGAATTTCGTGACAGAGTTATTAAATGAAGTTTATTTGTCAAACGGTAAAGAAGTGGATTTGAGCACTTTTTTTTAACAGAAACTCAGGTCGATACTAAATTAATAATTCGAGTGGACAATGACAGAGTCCTATGTGTACCAAAAACAAATGGACATCAAAATATCAAATAATACTCCTATTTCAAACAAAAGAAAAGTTACAACAATTTCTGAGCACCCAAAGAATAATTTCTGAAATATCTGCACGTACGTAGTGTGTGAAGTGTGAACACGATGTGATGCTGAAAGGGGAAATCAACCAAGCTAAGGAAAGCAGTTGATGCTGAAACTTCTTCTGATGTTGAACTTTTAAACAATTTAAATTTTTTAATTTTTATATATTGAAATAAATTTTTTTTTTTTCTGATTTCATAAATTTTTACTGATTAAAGTTTTTTTATTAAACCGTAACCGAATAAGTATCTATATATGTCGACATTGTGAAGCATGGGAGCATTATGGACTTCAATTATTGGATTACAACATTCTTTGGGGAGATTGATGCGCATCTCCATCATTGTCAATATTTTTCTATCAAGATGCGTCTGCCATTTTCATCCCTTCACAACCGCCCAATACTAATATCCTCATAAAATTCAACCAAGTTTACTATATTCTCGCATAACTTTCTATGTTTTATAAATCGGTTTTTCTGGCGTGTGCATGCTAAGCGCGGAATTATACAAACTTATGAAATTTTGATTGGCTTTCATATCTTGGTGGACTCTTCTACAAATACAACAACTACACCAATCAAAACCTCTCAAACATATCAAATTTCGGGCTTAGCATGTGCCCATGGCACACACTAGACAAACTCTTTATAAATTTATTATTTTTTACCATTACAGCCTTTTAGAAAATTCAAATTTTGGGTAAATGTTAATAAACGACACTTGCTTCTCAAAAAATATATGTTTCATCGCATACATTAAAGAACTATAACTAGCAATTAAATAGCATATAATAAATCTTGATTTTGTTTGATTATAATTAATGAAATTTCATCGCCGAAGGCCCTAAAGAGTTACTTGAATTCACTTTTAAATTTTGTCTAGCAATAATGAAATTTCATTATATCTTCCGGCTATAACATTTGATACAACCAAATGAATTCAGTCATTCATGAAGGACGACATTCATTTCCTATTATATTCTACTTAATTATGTGGACAATTGAGGTCAAACACACACATATATAACATAAATAATATACAAATTGGTGTAAGTTTCCTATTACTTTTCACTAAAACCAAAAAAAATAACACATGAAAATTATATCATCATCATTGTTTCTCCCATTATATTAATCCGAACCGACACTATGAACTAAGATATTTAAGTCGATGCTTGATATCATACTAATAGTATTAGGTAAGATTAGGATGTGACAAAGCATTTTCTTAACTACCTAAACCAGAATAGTATTTGACTCTTTGCTTGGCCATAAGGCATGACATCATATTAAACCTGGCTAGATAGTATATTTGCCTACTTCTTGTATATAAACAATTTTTAGGTTCCACACAGATATAAGGATTTAATTGAGAGTCAAGTCTAAAAAATTTATTTTCTTCCTCTTTTAATATTTTATCATGGTAATTTTTATACATGGGGGAAATTAAAATTACCTATTTATACTTGCATTAATATAATGTGCATTTGACAGTAATATTGCCGCCACTCAGTATCCCTTTTTCTTTAACAATAATATCTACTATAAATAATTTAGTACAGTAAAATATATGAGAGCAAAAAGCGTAATTATGATTTTTAGTATGGTAAAATAATAATATCTATCTATGGATATTTTAGTACGGTAAAATATATGAAATTTATAAATTAAAAGTGACTTGATTTATAACTTGTAAGTGAATTATAAATTATTTTTTTGAGTAGTTTTATATTAGGTATAATTTATGAGTTATTTAACATATATATATATATATATATATAATATTAAAAATGTGGTATTTTTAATAAATAAAGTATAATATATAGCTTAATTTTCAGTTAGTAAAGAGACTATATTAAATCAAAAGTTTAACAATTATCTATGTTTATGCTTTATATTAATACTATAATATTAAATTTAAAATCCATTAACAAGGACATATTGTAAAAGAGAGGTAAATAGTATGATAAAAGTTGATAATTAATACTTAATTATTAAAATCAACATAAAAACGAATAAGCATTATTATAAATGAAATCGAAATAAATTCTATGAGAAAGAATTGGGATTATATATTATAAATTTATAATGTACTTATTAAAATTATAGTTCAAATCTTCGGATACCTCACAGCAATTGCTCTAACCCTGTGCCTCAGAAATTTTAAGAAGAGAAGTAGAAAAAAAAAGGATTGGAATGATAATAATTCTTGCACATTTTTTTTTTTTTTAACAATCTCTTCCCTTCTTTGTCATTTTTAACTGGGAATCACAATGTTTTTCAAAAAAAAAGTAAAAAAAAAACTGGGAATCACAATGTAAGTGATAGGATGTACAAAGACTTTGTCTTTATTTTATTTCCTCAGAGAATAACCATCCACTTCCAACGCATCTTATTCTCCCTCCTTAATATAAATATTGTGACATGCATTATTGCCAACTGCCAAGTAATTTAACATAATTAATTACATATGGGTTGATATGGTTAATATTCGGCCTCAAATTATTATTCTTTTAATAAGTATAGAGGAAATTTTTTTCTTTTAAATTCAGTTATACGGCATTTCTATAAAAAGAAAAGTCTATACTTATACATAATTTATTCTTGAATTGCAACGTTAAGATAATTTATTTTCTTTGAAAGCCGACTGCAATCATATCTGCTCGCAGGAACGAAATTTGTTTTGTTATCTTCTATACGGGCCGCATATATATTTTGGTGCTGCGTGACGTTCAAGTACATGCGTTTATCAGTGGGCGTGCATCAAATCTGATTTTAATAGGACGGAATGAGTCATGTTGATAAGTGAATAAGATGTATATCTACAAATTGGTCTCTTTTTATTTACCTTTTGGGATGGGTCATGGGTGTTAACTAGACTCGAGATTTGGGTAATGAAATGATTTCAAGAGTCTGTTTAAGTATAATTCCATCACTTATTTTTGCACTTTTCTTTTATGAATAAAATTACAAATATTATATTATAATCCAAACAAAAAAAATTGAAATAATTTATAAAATTATATTTGATTTGATCAGAGCCTTAAAACGCGCGTAAAGTCCCCGTCTACGATGTAATGAGGGTACGTTACCAGTGTCAATAAATATATAGAAAAATGCTAGTTAATCCAAAAAATTATTCCATTTTTCTTTTCGAATGATCGTGTCGAAGTTTGCTCCATTCATTCCTGATCATAATTTTTCACTTGTGTGACATATCATTTGGTAAAGAAATTTGGAATTCTTTTTCGAATACGTGGCATTATCAATAAATATAATCAACCACCTAATATTGACTATATTTATCAAACATTTACAAATTGCATTGCATTTATTATCATATTAAGATGATATATTCTATTTCTAACAACCTAATATATTAATAATATATTATAACCGACGAATGTAGTCGGTAAGTTTCCAAACTCTTAGCTGAAAAATGAGTTTACATACCAAATATAAAATATATAGATAATCTCCTCAAAAACTTACATTTCAACTCTACATCTTTCTTGTTTATGGTTTTAACCAAACTCTTACAGATTGCTGCATTTATCAAATGACTATAAATATGTAAGAAATGACATGTCATAAAAAAATAATATATTTTTATTTACCGAATCTTTAAATAATAATAATAACGTACTACTTTTAAGAAATAAACAATCGATATACCGGATATCACCGAGGCATAATATCTTAAAAGTTAATCAAATTTTAAATAATGTGTTACAGATGTTCAAGCACAATTTTACACGTGGTTTGCAGACTATTGCGTGAACTTGTCGTTTACCTGGTGCGCACCCGAAAAGTAGCGGTTGCAGGTGTGCGCAAAAAAAAATTAAAAAATTCAAGCACAATTTTACAAATTCAACAAAATTTACACGATGTTATATGTCCAATTTAGTCAATCTTGTTTGAGATATTCTTACTACATATTCATGTTTTTAATTAAATTTACTCCCTCCATCCCCTCAATTGTTTACATTGGAGGGGGACACGGAGACCAAGACAATGTATAAAAAATGATTAAAGTTAGATGAAAAGTGGGTAAAGTGGTGGGACCTATCAATATTTAATAATAGATTTGAGATAGTGGAGGAAAGTAGTGGGTGTAGTAGTTTTTATTGTTAAATAGTATGTGATAGTAGGGGAAGATAATGGGTGTAATGATGGAAAAAACTTACTATTTATAGTAACGTAAAGAAATGAGAGGGACATCCCAAAATAGTAACGGTAAAGAAATGAGAGGGACGTAGGGAATATTAATTACTCCCTCTGTTTTTTATTATTTGACGCTTTGATTTTTGACATGTAGTTTTAATTGCTTTAATCGGGCTGTTAAAAATATCATTTTTGACTGATTAAAAATGACTTAAAAATGTGCTTCAAAATCAAAATGCCAAATAATAAAACAAGTATTAACAAAAAATATAATTTAATTACCAACACAGGCAAAATAAAATCGATGTAAATAGGTCTAAGCAGCGTTTTCGATATAGCAGACACAATAATTTATAATTTATAAAAATAAGATAAAAGAAAAAAAAAGGGCGAGTAGGTCGGTGAGTTACTTGCTCCCAAAGGCTCAGAAACGAAGCGGGTTCGGATCTTCTAGACTAGTATAGCAATAGTCCAAGTATTTTTGTATTTGGGTTCGTGTAAAGGCAGTGTTTGCTTGTGCGGATAAGAACGACCCACTTCTCTCTCTCACCTCCTCTCTCTCTACAAAAAGCCTTTACCCTCTCTCTCGCCGCCTCCACTCTCAAAACCCTCAGCATTTTCTCTCCTCTCTCTCTCAAAAAAACACAACCCACAATTCTCTCTCCCTCCCCATTCAAAAAACCCTTGTCTTAATTCTCAGTTCATTCAAACTGGCGATCGACAATCACGAAGCCTCTGTCCGTGACTTTAAGCTCAAACACAGACGCATCATGGTACCAATCTCATTTATCATTTTATCTGTTTTTTTCCAATGAACAATGCTTTTTGTTACCATTTTGTTTTATATGTGTACTGATTGTTTTGTGTAAAATGAAGGGAGCTGGAGGCCCTGAAGCTGAAGACAACCGGTGGCCACCGTGGCTCAAGCCGTTACTCCGGGAGACATTCTTCGTTCAATGCAAATTACACGCTGATTCACACAAAAGCGAATGCAATATGTACTGTCTTGATTGCATCAATGGCCCTCTCTGTTCTCTCTGCCTCAACCATCACAGAGACCACCGTGCCATTCAGGTAACTAATTATTACTTCCCGTATCGAAGCATATACATATTAATTTTATATGCTTCGATGCAATTCATCATGTTTATAACGTGATTGTTGGAGCATTTGAGGTGTTTACATTTTTTTACTGTGGTAATTAAGTGTGTTCATATGTTTATACTTTTTACAGATAAGGAGATCATCGTACCATGATGTGATTAGAGTGTCGGAGATTCAAAAATATCTCGACATTACCGCTGTTCAGACCTACGTTATCAACAGCGCTAAGGTTGTTTTCTTAAATGAACGGCCGCAACCTAGGCCTGGTAAAGGCGTTACAAATACCTGCGAAGCGTGTGAGCGTAGCCTCCTTGACTCCTTCCGTTTCTGTTCTCTCGGCTGCAAGGTAATAAAATAATCCGTTTTACCAATTTACATTTTTACCCTTACTTCGTCATTAATGTGTTAATCACCCTGATTAATTATTCAGATTTGCTAGAAGTTCGAATAATGTTATCAATTTACATTTTTGCCCTTGATTAATGTCCTGATTATGTGATTAATTAATGTTCAGATTGCGGGGACTTCGGGGCATTTTGTGAGGAAGAGAATGCCGGAGAAGAAGCGTAAGGCCACGGTGTGGGATATAGAAGAATCATATGACAGCAGTGGTAGCAGCAGCCACGGACACCAGAGGGGTAATTTTGGAAATTTACGAAGTTTTAGTCCGTCAACGCCGCCGCCTACGGTGGCGAGTTTCAGAACAGCCAAGAGAAGAAAGGGCATTCCGCACAGGGCTCCGATGGGTGGACTGATCATAGATTACTAATCGTAATGTGGTTTTACTAAAATGCCCTTCTAGTGGTACTTGTAAATAGATGCAGACAGATATAATGAAATAGATGGCTAAAGTCCAAATAGGAAGAAAATAAGAAAAAAAAATATGTTATGTTTTGAGAGGTTGAAGTTGATTAGTATTGTAGTTTTGTTATTGTCTAATAAGTACTGAAGAAGTTTGGTTATAATATACATTTTGCTAGTAAGAATGTAGATACTGTTTTGTAAGGGGTTTTGCAGGAAATGACAATGTACTACAAGTTCTCAGTAGTAATAAGACTGGCGTATTGTATAAGTTCTGTTTGTGGTTATTTTTGTTTCGATGATTTGCTACTTCCCTCTCTGTTTTGCAGTCCACTGATTCACTCCCTCTTGTATTGGCTATTGCTTACTTTTTATCATTTTTATTCATTTTCGATTATTCCACGAAAAGTGGGGGATAATTTTATGCATTTTTATTCAGTTTTATGGAAAATGCGGAATGATATGAGCATATTCGTTATGATTATGAAAAATGAGGGTTGAAGAGAGAATAATATAATATGTTTATGGAATGAATACTGTCTTCCTATTATTGAAATGGAAGAATAAACGGAATCTGTTGGTCTAGCCTTCAAATCGATTTAAAATTATTTTTAATTTTAAATTAAAAATATCTTAAAACAATTTATAATTTTAAATTTAAAATATTTATCTGTATAGCAAGTCAAAAAGTGATTTAAAATTAGAAATAAATCAAAAACTGACTTATAAAGGTAGAATTTAATTTGAAATACTTTTTTCATTGACTTTATTTGTAAATTTTTTTCTAAAAAAAATTACTTGTATTTATAAGTTACCGATAAATCGCTTTTATTATTATTATTATATTTTAATAACTCATGAGTCATTAATAAGTCAAAATTATTCAAACAAACATTTTAATTTCAGTCAAACCGGCTCGAAAGAAAAAATAATGTGTACAATAATGAAATAATTATGACGCATTAATATTCTTTTGAAAAATAAAATGAAAGAATAAACGAAGAAATTCATAAGAAAAATGAGCACAATGAAAATAAACAGTAACTATTTAATAAAAGAAAAGAATGAACATTGGGAAGAACATTGTCTAAGATATCACTACATTGTTAAATTTGTTTAAATAGTTCAAGAATTTTTTAATCAAATGAATGCTAAGAACCACTTTATTCCCTACTTCCTACTACTATTCTTCTTAAGGAAGCTCTTGCTACGTGTCATGCATATTGTAAATTACTCCCTCCGTCCCACCCAATTGTTTACATTAGGTTTGGGCACGGAGGTTAAGAAATATGTATAAAGTAGTGGAAAAGAGGAAGAAAAGTAGGTGAAGTGGTGGGACCCATTGATTTTTAATATATAAAAAAGAGATAGTAGAGTAAAAGTAGTGTGAAAAGGAAGAAAAAGTGATAAAATGGTGGGACCCATTAACTATTTTGGGAAAGTTTTGTAATGTAAAGAATTGGATGGGACGTCCAAAAAAGGAAACCGTAAAGAACCTGGCGGGACGGAGGGAGTATCTTCCACAGGCCTGTAAGAGGTAAATACCTAACCCAATAAGGGTAACTCAGGAAAGAAATTGCCACAAGGACCAAGAATTTACCAAAACAGTAAAAATCAAAAGCTAATGGAGTAAAATTAACCCCAAACATGAATGATTAGACACGGTGCAACAAGCTGCTAAAAGCGGCAAGTATATTGACATGTTTTGTTACTGCCAAATAAGTGGCTCACATATCGATGAAAAATAAAGTTGGTTCAACTTGGAGCTTTGAGAGAGAGGGGCTTGAAATTCAGATGAGTGGCACTCTCATTGAAGTGCGTGTCCTCTTCTCATTAGCCAATAGAAAGCAAGTTGTCTTTGTGGAATGAAAAAACACTAAAATCAAATAAAAATTTAATACAAATAAAAAGTTGTAGCCGCCCATGGATATGTAAATGTGTCAAATAAGCGCCGTAGTGGAAAACAAGAATATGGTTGAGACGTTGATTGAATGATTGCTGACCGTTGATTTACTTCATCCGGGCCCATGGATTGTATTATTCTACTTTGGTCTTGTACTTGGTTGCACTTGCGGTCAAATGATGCACATCCGGGACATATACTGTACACATTTTTATTTTTTTATTTTTAAATATATTTTAAAACAATAAAGTACGTGTATTCTGATATTAATAAAAAAGGGGGGTGGATAGATTGCTTGCTCCCTACCCAACGTTTTTTTTACCTCACACGTGGATCATAAATACACTAGATATACCCAGTTTAATTCTTTAAATTATGCGTAGAATTTCTTGGAAATTGACACGATAAGATTAGTTTTTATTGTATTGTTTTTGTCTCTATGTCCTTTCACCTCATGGGTCGTTTAGGTAAATTTTCAAAAATATTTTTTATTTAAAATAAAGAGATGGATCGGAAGTTAGAAGCATTCTCAACAAAAGGTAGCATTCTCAATGTTTTATAAATGTTTCCGACTTTTTACACCGACGGGTTAAAAAAAGTAGAAGACGATTTTTTATTAGAAAAAATCATAAATGGCTGTATCGCAAGCATACACTAAATTGTTCAAACATTTTTCTAATCTCTATCAATATACTTTTAACTACTCCGATGTCTGAATTGATTTGATAAATAATTGTCAAGATTTAAAATGCTAAAATTAAAAGACGGATAAGAGTTGAGCACGATTGGATAACACAAGTAGTGAGTTTATCCTCTCTTGTTTCGGGAGATCCGGATCCGACTCTAACTCATCAAAAAAATATTGGAACAGATACTAATTTATAAGGCATATAAGCAGCGCAGCGGGTTTCATAACATGTCTATGCAAGTGTTGTCGTTTTGGTAATACGGATGGCAATCTGTTCCGACATGTTAGGTATTGGTGGTGTTTGGGATCACATAAATAAGTCGACTCCTGGACTTATAAGTTATAAGCACTTATTTGTATCGTTTGTGTAAAAAGTCAGGAAGCACTTAAAAGAAGTTAGGATTACTAGCTTTTGTTTCAGGACTTCTGCTTATTTCCCAAACGGTTTAATCACTTATAAGTCTTAACTTGCTTCTGACTTCTACTCCATTTTTTTATTTTAAGCAAAAAGCACTTATTTTAAGCTCAGTCAAACGGCCTCATTATAAAAAATAATTTTGGAATTTGGTTTCAAATCCTATGTTTAGCAACCAGTATTCGACTCGGGTTTGAAAATTCATTCCAAACTGGATCCAAACCAGCCGTTATATTTCGCTTCTCTAAACAAGCTCTTAACTTCAAATTTAAAGAGTAAGGCGAGAAACAGTGCTGCAATAGGCTCTCTGAAACTCCTTAAAAATTTAAAAGCTCATTATTTTTCCTCTTTTAAAAAGCATGTAGGAGCTCTTAACATTTTTTTCATGAATATAATATTACTTTCCCTCCAACTTTACCATCAACATTTCTCTCTTTTTATTTTTTCACTATCATTTATATGAATAAAATATGAATAAAGAGTAAGTATAAAGAGGAGCATTGGAGATGAAATTTTTTTCGATATCTTAACTCACTAGGAGCCAAATATTATATTGTATCTTAAAGAGTGTTTTAAGAGCCCCATTGGAGATGTTCTTACTCTTTAAAAATTTAAATAAATGTTAGTTAGATTTTTTCTTTGCTACCGAGTGCTAGGGGAGAGCGTGGGCCGGTTCGGCTCGGTTTCGGGATAAAACCAGAACCGCAACCATATATCTTCGGTTTCTAAAATCGAAAACCGCAACCGCCGGTTCGGGTTCGGGTTCGGGTTCGGTTTAAAAACCCCGGTTCGGTTATAATCGGTTCGGTTTTGGTTACAAAACCGACAAAAATAAGAATGATAAAATAATATACGTACAAAACAAATTGATGCGCGTAATTTAAACATATAAATTAATACAATATTGGAATTTAATAAAAATAACCGTATTTCATTCGATGTTCGAATTTCTAACAGAGGAATCAAAATATTACAGTAACATCAGAAAGCATGAGGGATCTCAAGTATCAAATTTATACCAACTATCTTTTTTCAGGAGTCATATTAATATACAAGGAGATCAGCTTAAAAAATTTGAAACACACAGCCTGATTTTAGAGTATAAAACCCAACATATATATTAGAATCAGAAGAAACCAGAGTCCAGATGATTATTAGTATTAGAAGAAACAGGCATGAAGCACTTGAACTTGGTTACAGGAAGTTCGGCTCTGCTGTTTTTACAAAACAGGAATCTCCTGGTCCAGAATATATATTATATATATAGTATTTTATTATATTATATTATATATATATATATATAATATATATTATTTAATTATTATTTTAATAATCGGTTCGGTTCGGTTTTTATCGTTTCGGTTGGGAGGTATAACCGGAACCCAACCATTTAAGTCGGATCGATTTTTAATTTTTCGGTTTCAGTTTCGGATCGGTTACATTCGGATCGGTTTTCTCCGGTTTTTCCCGGTTTCGATTTCGGTTTTAAATTTTTGCTCAGCCCTGCCGAGTGCCACGTGAAGACATAGGCACATAGCTACCTTATAACTGCATCAAATTAAATTTAAATTTTTTGCATGTTTAAATGAGTCAAACATTAAAAATAACTAAATATTTAAAATATTATTTTGAGAAAAAGAAACACCAATCAACATTTTAAAAAAATCCGTGTCAACTATAAGGCGTTGCTGAAAAGGGAAGGAACGGAGTTTTTTTTAAATTTTCCTTTAAAATTCTTGAAATTGGGGGAAATGCTACAGCGCAACAGCGCCAGGTATCAATTTTACATGTCGTGGAAAATTAATGCTTAATTTGAAGTTGCAGATACATGAATTGACATTGGCCAAACTAATACGACTTTAAACAAACATAACCGATAGCAATTAAGGAAAAAAAATTCAGAAATTATAATATCTCTATTGATACATAAAAACTGAAAATGACTACCAAACATAGCTACTAAATTTCAATCTCTTGTTTTTCCAATTATAAAAGAAAAAAATAAAATTGTAGAGCAAATTTGTATTTTCAAATATGTCCCCGACATGTACATAAATCATGCAACTTCAATACAACTTGCTTTGAGAACAAGAAGTTACTTTGAAAATAAAACTTCTTGTAAAATTTGTGTTCGCTGAATTTTGATTATCGTAGGGTGAGGAAATGCACGGCGTGGTCCAGAACTCCAAGTCGCATACAAGTGGTGATGGCCAAAGAGATGGATAAACAAAACTGAATAAGAGTACTGTACACATTTTTATTTTATTTTTTAAAATATGTTTTAAAAGCATAAGGTACGTGTATTCTGATATTCATAAAAAAGGAGGGTAGATAGATTACTTGCTCCCTACCCAACGTTTTTTTTACCTCACACGTGGATCATAAATACACTAGATATAACCAGTTCAATTCTTTAAATTATGCGTAGAATTCTTGGAAATTGACACGATAAGGTTAATTCTTATTGTATTGTTTATGTCTCTGCGTCCTTTGATCTAAGTGCGTTTGGTTAAATTTAAAAAAATACACTTGTTTAAATAAATAAGTTGACGGAAAGTTAGGAGTAAATTAAAATTTATAAGTGATTAAACTGTTTTTGAAAAAAAATAGAAGTTCTAAAACAAAAGATAGCTTCTCAGCTTTGTATAAGTCTTTCTAACTTTTTAAACAAACGGGTCAAGAAAAGTAGTAGCCGATTTTTTTATTAAAAAAAGCCAGAATGGCTATATGCCAAGCATACAGTTCAAACATTTTTCTAATCTCTATTAATATACTTTTTAACTACGCCGACGTCCAAATTAATTTGATAACTAATTTTTATTTTCTACAATGAATTGTAATATTAATGGTAGAATATTCAAGTGGAAAGAAGCTGTCAAGATTTAAAATGATAAAATTAAAAGACGGATAAGAGTTGTATAACTATTTTTATATTTAGGTGTTTCTAGTGTGTGCCCATGGGCACACATTATACACTAAATTTGAAGAGATTGGTGGATTTTAATTGATGGACTTGATGTAAATGCAGGGGATCATCTTTATTTATGATTAGATAGTCAATAAGAATGCACCAAACTCATAGAACTTAGGTTGTGTTCACTTGGAGTGAATGGAATGGAGGGAGAATGGAATGAATTTTGTACTAAAAAATGATGTTAATCAAAGAAATTGTATACAATTTTCATTCCTTGAATCATTCCATTCCTACTATTTTAACTAGAATTCTATCCCACATGTTTTGCAATGAATGCTCATTCCATCTCTATATCATATTTCTTTACAATTTTTATCACAAAAAAATTGAACTCATTCATATCTAGTCACTATTAGCTCATACTTTCTTCTTTCTCCATAAAATTTCTATATAATTTTTCATTCCATTCTCCCCTCATTCCATTCCATCCAAGTGAACACAGCCTTAGTGTCTATTGTGTGATCATGGGCACATTGGACACATCATAGAAAAACCGTTTATATTTTAGGTAGATGATTAGTCTAAAATCGACGATAACAAATAAAATTAGTCTAAAATGACATATATGTAAGTGAGTTTTATAAAATGTCTATGCAAGTTTTGCCGTTTTGGTAATACGGATGGTAAAACAATTTGATTGAAAAATCTGTTCTAACATGTTGATCTGTTCCCACATGTTAGGTATTATAAAAAATAATTTTGGAATTTGGTTTCAAATCCTATATTTAGCAACCAGTATTCGATTCGGGTTTGAAAATTTATTCCAAACTCAGATCCAAACCAAACGTTACATTTCGCTGCTTTTGCGTCCTTGTATAATCCAATTAATCGTTACTCTTTAAAAATTTAAATAAATGTTAGTTAGATTTTTTTTTTCTTTGCTACCCATTATAACTGCATCAAATTAAATTAAGTTTTTTGCATGTTTATATGAGTCTAACATTAAAAATTTAAATATTTAAAATATTGTCTTGAAAAAAGAAACATCCGTCGACAGTTAAAAAAAATCCGTGTCAACTACAAGGCGTTGCTGAAAAGGGGAGGAACGGAGATTTTTTTTAATTTTCCTTTAAAATCCTTGAGATTGGGGGAAATGCTACGTGCCTGTTCCAAATCTAAGGGTAGCTAAATAAGGCAATGTTCCAGAAATCGCTAGGCGTCCCAGGGCGGTCGGGGTACCTTCTAGCGATTAATCGGGAAATCGGGGATTAATCGGAAAGATTAATCGGAGCATTAATCGGACATATATTATTTTTAAATTATTATAATTAAACATAATTTAATGATTTTATCTACTTTTCACTACTAGCCGGTAAACAATATAATATCATATATTGAAATTAAATACTTGATACATGTAATACAAAATCATTGATTAAACAAATATATACCAACCACTATCTTATAAATAATGTAAGAAATATTAAATAAAATTAATCATTTTACTTGTTTTATAGGATATTAAGTTAAGTACAAGTAAATACTTAATTTTTTATAATAAAATCATAATTTTCGATTTTATTTATTAAAAATCTTTTTTTTTGTTATTGGCCGCCTGGACCGCCTAGGCGGTATGTGGACCGCCTAGGACCGATTTTTGTAAAAAAACGCCTAATTCACCGCCTAGCACCGAATCGGGGCGTTTCGGGGCCGCCTAGCGCCTAGGCACCGCCTAGGCGGCCGCCTAGACCGATTTTTAGAACACTGAATAAGGTCATGCAACAGCGCAACAGCGCCAGGTATCAATTTTACATGTAGAAAATTAATGCTTAATTTGAAGTTGCAGATACATGAATTGACATTGGCCAAACTAATACGACTTTAAACAAACATAACCGACAGCCATTAAGGGGAAAAAAATCAGAAATTATAATATCTCTGTTGATACATGAAAACTGAAAAGGACTACCAAACATAGCTACTAAATTTCAATCTCTTGTTTTTCCAATTATAAAACAAAAAAATAATTTGTAGAGCAAATTTGTATTTTCAAATCTGTCCCCGACATGTACATAAATTATACAACTTGCTTTGAGAACAAGAAGTTACTTTGAAAATAAAATTTCTTGTAAAATTTGTGTTCGCTGAATTTTGATTATCGTAGGGTGAGGAAATGCACGGCGTGGTCCAGAACTCCAAATCGCATACAAGTGGTGATGGCCAAAGTCCAAAGATATGGATAAACAAAACTGAATAAGAGCAAAGTCGGGCGATAAATTCAATGTCAGGGATCACTCAAACACAAACCAAGCTCACGCATACATTTGCCGTACATAGTTTTTATAGATGTCAAGATCATAGGATTTATTCGATCATGTATTCAAACGCAGATGGCGGAGCCTGTCGGGGGTATAAACAAATTTTTAGCCGTTCATCGCATATCACTTGTGTTCCGGCACGGACGCAGATATAGAATTTGATATACGGAGGGTTTTATTTTTATTAAAATATATTAATATACTTGTTTGTATTTGTAGAATTGAATAATATAAATATTATAATATTTAATACGGTTTTTCTGTGGTGTGCCATGGGCACACACTAAGCGCTAACTTCCATGAGTATGGTGCATTTTTATTGGTCCTCCAATCATAAATATGGATGGCCTCCTGCATTTACACCAAGTTCCACCAATAAAAATCTATCAAACTCATCAAATTTAGTGTTTATTGTGTGCCCTTGGGCACACACTAGAAAGACCCTATTTAATATGATGTTTACGAGATTCAAACATTTTAAGATAATAAGATATTGAAAATTTGATATAATAATTAATCTATTTGAAGTGATCTAGTGATTATAATACACTATATTATGACATAAATCAATGATAGAGATTTTTTATCTAGTTTAATTATATAACATATATAAATTTTCATCAAAATATGATTATCCATCTGATCAAAAATTAAAATAAATATATTTATGAACACCACCAGGTATTTAGTATTAAGCTAAATGAATCTTCGGAAAATATAAGCTGACCAACGGCTTCGTGCGAATCATGGCAGCCTCCTGAACCATGGTGTTGTTTTGCCTTAATCAAGATACGGGGTCGTGTTAATTGTATATTACCCTCCGTCCCTTTCATTTGTTTACCTTTGATAACGGGGGCTCGACACGCATTCTAATGTTCTCATAAAATGTAGTTTGATAAATTATTTTGAACTTTTTTTCCTTCTGAATAAAAGTTTGATGTTTATATTTTTATAAAATTTTTTTTAAAAAAAATAAGTTATACAACTATGTTTTATATGCGTCTTAAATAACTGTAAAGAAATGAGAGGGAAAGATGGATTAATAAAAGTAAACTAATCCTAATTTGGAGTTTTTAAAGTACATTGTGTTAGGTACTAATGGCATTGGGTTTGCTGCTCACCTAAACATCAAAACCTGCCGACAATTAGGGAACCGAGTAGGCAAACACTACCTTGTTAATGCTAAACTCAAGCTAATCTTCTTTAAACTAGTTTTGCACAACTCATACTACAAGACATGTCTATCTAAAATGGCATAAGAAGATGATCTTTACTATCACATTTAGCTGCTACAAACAAAATTGTTTAAGTAATTATAAACTATGTTTTCAATAAAAATTAATTTAGTGGAACAGATGTGGATTTCACTCTGTATTCTACCTTTTGTCTATTTAAACTTTTAAGACAACCCTATTTGGAACCTTATTAGTAGTAGTTTTAAAATATTCAGATGCAGGTCTATTTTGGTTTCTCCTTTTCACAAAAATACTTTTCGCCTACTCAACTATTGTCTTTTTGCGTAATTGCATGATTTTCCACTCCGTTCTTTATTTCTTTATCCATGTTTCACTCTCATAACTCAATAAAATATACTCTATACAGGTTAAAAGGCTTGGCTATACATGCATCGAGGGCTTGCCTTTGTTTCATAAAAACTATAATTTCATTCAAAAAATTATGAAACAATATATATTTACAGAATAAAATTAAATACTTTATTTTTGAGTTTAAGAAAACATCCCCACAAAATAATGTTCCATCACAAAAGAGTGGGCACAGCTTTTGTCCTTAAATAATTAATTTGTTGGCCGAAAAGATATTTAACTTCAACTAAAACTATTTGATGCTTATATATATTATAAAAATTTAAATAAAAAGTTGATTATTCTGTTTCTAAAATATTTAATTATTTTTAGAATTTCTCCGTACCATATTCTACTGAAAGGAGCTTTCAAATGTTCCTTTCGAATACAAGGATAAAAAAATAGAAATAGGTTCTTCCTTAGTGGACTTGGGTCCCATCTTAATCAAGTTGCCTAAGAGCATCTCCAAGAGGCTCTTCATTTAGGCTCCTAACTTGAGATTTGAGGAGGGAGAAGCAAAATGTTGCTCCAAGAGACTCTTAAGTGGCTCTTAAATCTTAAGAGCCTCTTGTTTCTCTCTCCTCTCTCCTCAAAATTAAGAGCCACCACATGGCTCCTAACTTATTTTTTCACAATAAAAAAATCATTCCCTCCAATCAACCTCCATCTTTCCCTCTCTTTTGTTATAGTGGAGCCCAATATATGAATAAAATATGAAATAGAGAAGAGATGTAGAGAGTATTGTTGGAGTTTACACTCTTAACTTTGTCCTAAATTACTAAGAGCCACATTTTTTATATTATATTTAGGAGCCAACAAGGAGGCTCTTGGAGATGCTCTAAGCCATGATGTCACTAGTTTACTAACCCTCTTCAACTTTATCTGATTAATAACAATAATAGTAATATCAAATTATATAGGCCCATTTCATGCCAACACATTGCTGATGAATTTGATCTGTTCCATGCTTTTGTAGGCCCATCTCCATCCCATTCATTAAAAATGGTTGGTTTATTTTCTTTTGTTTATCAACAAGATTACCTACTTTACTAAGAATTAAAAATTCCATGAGTTCTGGTAGGCTTTTTCTGCCACCCTCATCCCCCTGTTTTCGGCATTGGATGGGGCTTCATATTTTTTTTTAGCTTATATATCTTACAAATTATAATTAACATTTGTTCTAATAACTTTCTGGGTGAGTCAAAATTGAACCCGGATATTTCAGGACAACATAGAGTAAACTCACCGTTGGGGTTATCTAATCGTGCTCGGTAGGCATTGGTGTTTAATTATTTATATATGTACGTTTGATTTTGATTTTTCTTAGATCGAAATGAAATATATGTGCGACAAGAGCGATATAAGATATCGTGAAAAGAAGTCGGACTCAGAATTCTGTAGACGCGAAATTGGCAAGTTGAGTAAATATTTATATTTTATGGAGTACGAAATTTCTAAATTACGTGCGGACACCAAAATGTCTAAACAAATCTAAATATGTGAGATAAACTGATGAATAACTTCGCGGCTGCATCACAAAATGCGAAGTACGTGTTAATCACTGGTTGATTTAAAGCTGAATGTCGGCCAGGTGGCTGGACTGGCTAGAACAGCAAGGACAACTCCATGGCTTAAATTCCTAACTTGAGAATATCGAATAATTTCAATATCTGACTAATATTAAATATATTTATATTATATTAATATGCTTTTTTTAGTTGATTAAATAAAGTTACTATTATTTTATTTTTTTATTTACTTGTAACATATTTTTTATTTAATAAATTTGCTATGTTTTATATTAAAATGATATCTTATTTAATATTTTCAATAAATATAAATATTAATATAAAAATTGTTGGTAAAATAAAATACTAATTTACAAATTTGAATTATGATTTAGGATAAACTAGGACAATGCAAGTAGGGACGGAAACATAAATATTTTCCGGAGGGTGAAATTTTACTAAAAAATTTTTAAAGACAAAATACTACAAAATCATGAGTTTTGAGGGACTAAATACTACAAATTATAAATTCTAATTATATAAATTAATTATATATAAGGGTTTGGGGAAGATTAATCACTGATTAATCTATTCATCTTGGAGATAAAATCACATGATTTGTTGAAGATGATATGTACACATACTTCGCCACTTTCGCTTCCGCAACAAACAGTTTGAGCTATTGACTGAAAATACAATCTCTTGACAATTTTTATTATTAAATCAAACATCATACTCACACAAACGATGAGAAAATAACAAAACTCACACAAACGTGAGACAACAAAAAAACCAAAACCAAACGTGATAAAAATGAAATATTGGCTAAATCAAGGCAACCTTAGATCTGGGAACAAAACCTATGAAAACAAGATAACTCAGACCACTTTCGAGGATAAAAGCACCGGGAAGAACAAAAAATCCGTTGTTCCGTGGAAATGAGATCTAAGAAAAAGAAGGCCAAATCGGAAAAGGTTTTGAATCCTTGGATCCGAAAAAACAAATGCCAGCAAAGAAGTTTTATTGAAAGAAAAAAGAAAACACAAAAGAAGAGAAATAAAAGATTTTGGGGTTTTCCACCGATAGAGATCCGGTGGAAGCTCCCGCCGCTACTAAGCAAAAGAAAAAGACAGAAGAAGGGAAATTAGGGTTTGCGGAGATAGGAACGGGACTGAATAATCTTAAATTTAGTTGTTATTAATTATTTAGTTATTTATTTATTTTGATGTAATTTGATTATTTGTGTCCATGTTAGTTTTTGATAAAGATAGTCAGATGTTTGATGTTTGTTTGAGTGTTTTTACGAAGTATTTTGAATAAGTCAATCTGTGTGGTTTTCTTTAAATTGCTTGTATTTTCATTCTTAAAAAAAATAAGAGAGACAATACACTGTAGTACTTGAGAGTTGAGATTAGTGCTTATAAATATCTCTTCCATCTTGTTTATCCTATGTTTAATATTTTCTAACAGTTCAGACCAAATAGATTTCAGTCGTTTCACCTCTGAAATGACCATCCTGCATTCCTGGTGGCCACGTACACTGAATGTATAGAAGCCCCCGGTTCAAATAATAAACCTAAAAGGTTAACCCAGTCAGACCGCAGTATAAAAGTACCACACTACAAAGCCACTTGGCTATGTGTTGCAAATTAGATTGACGTCCGGTTATTTTATCTTTTAGAAATAAGCTTTTTACTTTTTAAATATTTTTTTAAAATTAATTTTTTTCTGAGATAGTACAGTCTACAAACGGCCTGAAACAGGCAGAAAATAATTAAAAGGAAAATTAATCAGGCAAAAAGAAAATGCATATAGCACATGAATACAAGAATTAGAAGTTTTTTGGCGGGCCTGTTGAAATGAAAGCCTATAGTGTAGCAAAAGGATAAGACCCAAAATTTAATCAAATAGATTAATAATTGAATACTTAAGAAGGACAAGTCTATTTTGGAAAAGGAAAGTGGGAGTGATTACCAAAGTGATGCAATCCCATCACTAACCCCTTAAGAGCATCTCCAACGGTGTTGGCTATAATCGTTGGCTAAATTGGACCTGTAAGACATTATGTAAAATTTGCTGTACCTGTAAGACATTTTGGTTCAATGGTACTGGCTATATTGGTTGGCTATAATTTAAAAATAGTATGTTATTAATATTTTAAATTGTTAAAATAGAATATATCAGTTCAATATAGTAATAAATGATGTACAATCTTCCTACAGATTTTCTTACAGACCTGTAGAGGTTCGACAAATTTAGCCATCCATAGGAGTTTGGCTAAATTTATAGACAACAGGTGAGCATGGTTGGAGTTGAGTTTTTGGAGCTGTTGGCTAAATTTTTTTATTTTAAGTAAGCCAATTCACCTTTTAGCCAAGAGTTTTAGATGGTTGGAGATGCTCTAACATTGAGGAATGGGACAAAACAATGAATTCCTTGGCAGGCATGTCGTAGCATAATGTCAACAATCTGTTTGGATATTTGTTGCTTTTATTACAAGTTTTATATCCTGTATTGTTGTAAGATAAAGTTAGCCATGAATCTAATCTGTGCAATGTGAAACAGGAATTACCGTGAACAAATGTGTCCAGACTCTTGAAATCAGTCATGCGTTCAACTTGGTAATGGCAAGGAAGAAAGCATGGCTTGACCATTTGTTTCAAGGTCAACGATTTGAATTCATATACTCCCTCCGTCCCACCCATTTCTTATCGAATGGGTTGGGCACGGAGGTTAAGAAATATGTATAAAGTAGTGGAAAAGAGGAAGAAAAGTGGGGAATGTGGTGGGACCCATTGATTTTTAATGTATAAAAGAGGATAGTGGAGTAAAAGTAGTGTGAAAAGGAAAGAAAAGTAGAGAAGTAGTGGGACCCATTAACTATTTTTGGTAAGTTTTGAAATGTAAAGAATTGGGTGGGACATCCCAAAAAGGAAAGTGTAAAGAAATGGATGGGACGGAGGGAGTATTGTTGAGCCAATTTTTCCTACGGAAGTTGTCAATTTAAGAAAAAAAAGAAAGATTCGTTTAATAGTCAATGGGTCAATGGTGTGCGAGAAGCTCCAGAAGTGAGTACCAATTTGAATGAAATTATTTTGAGTATCAATTATGTATTGCTACAAACATGCACACGTAGGGCAGAGTGATCAGCTGATACAACTTTGGGCCTATGCAAGTTGCGGTTTATATCTCGGCCCAGTTTGTTCAAAACTGAATACAGTGTAGAGCTGCTGCCTGCTGGAATGAGCTCCTATCAAAGAACTAGACTTGTTTTTTCAATCTTGTTCTGATATAATTTATGAATTTATATATACATATAATAAAAAACTCAAAATTCGTGCAAATGTAGAGAACATTCAATCTATCCAATCGTTCATTCAAAGTGTTGATTGACTTACTAAGTAGCCGTTTGGGTGAGTTTAAAATAAGTGCTTCTGGCTTAAAATAAAAAGTGGAGTAGAAGTTAGAAGTAAGTTAAGACTTATAAGTGATTAAAGTGTTTGACAAATAAGTAGAAGCCTTGAAACAAAAGCTAGCATTCCTAATTTTTTATGAGTACTTCTTGACTTTTTACACAAACAGTATGAAATAAGTGCTTCCAATTTATAAACCCGGAAGCCGGCTTTTATACCATTGCCACACAGCCCCCAAGTCGCCCGCCAGGACAGCAGGACCAACTAAAATGATAGTAGTACCAAACATGCTTATATCAATCGTTCTTTTCAATACACTCTGCTTTCATCCCCGGTGCATTTTCATTTTTGTTGTACAAGGGAACTATGAGTCTCAACATTCTTAGATATATCATCCTCTCATTTTCTGTATTAGAAACCTCAACAATATTTGTATATGCATTAACAAACAATGTCACAGATCAGGAAGCTTTATTTTCTATTAAGGCTTCAGTTACACTTGACTCAAGGGGTGTGCTAGACTCATGGAACAATTCTATCCATTTCTGTCCGTGGAAAGGAGTTTCATGCAGCCACAGACGGCAAAGAGTAACACCACTAAGCCTCTCCTCGCTCCACTGGCGGGTGCATTGTCTCCTCATAATCGAAACCTCTCCTTTCTCCGCGCAATGCACCTAAGTGAGAAGACTTTCATGGCTCAATCCCTAATGGAAATTGGTTGACTCACTCGCCTAAAGTAGTAAAGTATCTTTATCTGGTGGATAATTTTTTTGAAGGTGAATTTCCTGTCAATTTGAGTTATTTGTGCAGACATCAGAAACATAAGCATGTATGGCAACCATCTTGAAGGAAATCTACCTGCTGAGTTTGCTTCCTGGACTAAACTTTCTAGGTTCAATCTTGGTAAAAATCGTTGTATATAATATTAAGTGTAATAATATTATTTTCTCATTACCCAAATTTATCAATTATTTTAACATATTGCATGCATATTTGTAAAAATACTATTAAATCAACAGATTTTCTAGTGTGTGATCATGGACACACTAACAACCATTTTTCGTTGAGTGGAGGGTTTTTATTGGCCAAAACTTTATTAATAATCATGGTCCCCTGCATATGTCACGGAGCTGCTATAGATTTTTTAAAAATTTAAACATAATGCTTCACAATCTCATGAATTTTGGTGAGATTTCAAAAAACTTAAAATATAAACAATCCCACAAAATCCAATCATATTATGAATCCAAAATTTATTAGTGAATTGTACAATGACAATTGAATACTATCAGATTCTTAAATATAATTAAAAATCCTGATTTATCAGATTTTATAACATAATTTAAAATTTCACTAATACACCCTTTGTACTACATACCAAAATTGGATGAACCAGATGATTTTGGACATGAAATTTAAGATGACTTTGAGTATGTAACTTAAGGTGCATTAACTGTCTAGTTCAAGAATTTATTTTTATATATTTTTTTATAAATAGAAATTTCATATTTAATTTTTATTTGTAAAAGAATTTTTTTAAAAAATAAGTGATACTCTCTCCGTCCCAGCCATTTGTATACAAATGGTTGGGACACGGAGACCAAGAAATTGTGTAAGAAATGAGTAAAGTTAGATGAAAAGTGGGTATAGTGATGAGACCCATTTATATTTAATAATAGAATTGAGATATTGGAGAAAAGTAGTGGGTGTAATAGTGTTTATATTATTACAGAATGGAGATAGTGGAAGAAAATAGTGGGGTAATGATGTTTTATATTATAAAAGTTTACTATTTTTGGAATGTACTATACAATTGGTCGGACATCCGAAAAATGAAACTGTATACAATTCATTGGGACGGAAGGAGTATCATTTATGCCCCGAAGTCAACGGGCCCATCTAATTTGGGGCAGGGGATTAGGTAAAATATTGTAGCAGGGCCCAAGAGTAGGGGTGAACATAAACCCGTTCAACCCGCTAACCCAACCCAAACCAACCCTTTTTCAGGCCGAATAACCCGACCCGTTCAAAACCGAAAAATGAATGGGTTAATTTTTAAAAAACCCGATTAAGTTGGGTTGGGTTAGGGTTTTATAAATTTTAACCCTAAACTAACCCAGCCCAACCCGATTATATATATAATACTTACAGGTTTATTTTACATTTTTGAATTTATCTCGATCAATTTTTAACTTAAATTTGATTTTTTTAGGATGTGTCTTTATATTTATAATAATATATGGATAATTTTAAATATCTTGATAACTATAAAATGTAATAGATGGCCTTTGGAATCTGAATATTATTAATGATATGTTAATGAATTGATGTACACCTTTTAAATAAGAGTCCATAGCTGAGTGTATATACAACAATTTTTTATTATTTCACTATTGTTCAAATGTTTCACTAATGAAGCGGGTATTCTTTTCAGGTATTGTTTGGGGTTGCTGCTTTTCAGCTTTTGCAGAATGCTGTTATAGATCTCATTATAAAACATCACCAAAAACATTATTTTTTTTAATATTATAACTCAAAATAAGTAAATATCAAAAAATTACCAAACAGTTATCTGATTTCTACAACAGCACTTATTTTAACAACACTTTTTCTGACAGCACAGCAATTTTTAACAGCACTCCCAAACAGACCCTCAATCAGAAACTTACGCATGGACTAATATTGGTGAATGATTCATAGTAACTGAGTAACATATGCCAATTTTTCCTAGCTATCGATGTGCACCTTATAAATAAGAGTCCATAACTAAGTGTATATACAACAATTTTTTATTATTTCACTATTGTTCAAATGTTTCACTAATGAAGTAGGTTTTCTTTTTCAATCAGAAACTTACGTATGGACTAATGAATGATTCATAGTAACTGATTAACATATGCCGATTGTTCCTAGCGATCAATGTGCGAGTGACTAAATTATTATTATTATTATATTTGCAAGTTCAACCCGACCCAACCCGAATTAATTGGGTTGAGTAAGGTTGGGTTATCTAATTTTTTTTTAATTAATGGGTTAAATTTTTGTTAACCCGAACTAATTGGGTTGGGTCGGATTTTTCTAAAAACCCGCCCCAACCCGACCCATATTCACCCCTGCCCAAGAGTAGATTTGCAGCTCCAGGACTATCAAACTGATTCCAGTCTCTCTCTAGCAAAATCAGGCATTTGGGTTAGGGTTTCACCACGCGATTCGAGAAGAATGTCTCGGCTAACCAGGGGAAAACGCAAAAGGGTGTCGCCGGCGCTTAAATCGGGACGGCCTGGAAAAAAGATGAAACCCATTCCGGAGCTTCCACAAGAATTATTCCGAGATGAAATCCTGTCACGCCTCCCAATCGAATCCGTGTCACGTTTCAAGTCTGTATGTAAGTCATGGCTATCTCTATTTTCCGATCCTCACTTCGTGAAACAACATAATGATCGTCTAAACCCTAAGGAAAATGACTTGCTGGTTATTAGAAAATATGGCCACATTGCTATTATCTCCCGCTACCAAGAGCAATTTCTCCTCAGAAACGATGATGATTGGAATCTGATCGGTTCTGCCAAGGGCTTAGTCTCTCTGTGTTGTAGAAATGTAGTGTCCTTGTGGAACCCCGCAATTCATCAATCTAAGGAATTTCACCTTCCACCGCTAGTTTATGGTTGTCTGTGTAGAGCGGGACTCGGTTATGATCCTTTAAGTAAGGACTACAAGGTGGGGATATGCTATCGGTCGCTTGATAAGTTACGTCTTTGTTATGCTGTTTACTCCTCGAGTTCAGCTTCATGGATTCATTATCAGTTTGATGATCGTGATGTTGAGATTGTTATTTCTGATTTTGAGAATAAATCTCTAACTCCGACTACCATGGTTAGGGATTCTCCTTATTGGACTACTTCTTCTACTACTATCTCGTCCTCGAATGAGGAGAAGGCCATTCTATGTTTGGATGCATTCAAGTTTGATGCCACAAGTAACAGGTTCAAGTTGCTGCCTCGGTACTCCTCTGAATTCAGCAAGGATAAGAAATTTAAAGTCGTCTGTATGAGGGACCTTCTTAGTTTCATGGCATATGAAAGATGTCCAGTTTGTAAGCTTGAGGTGTATTCTTTGGACGAGGACAAGGGATGCAAGGGTGGTGTGTGGAGTAAGATGTACAGTTTCGGACCATTTCTACGTTTTCGACGTTTTGACTGCCTGCAACAGGGTTTCAAGTATGGCGACGAGATTGTAATTAATGAATATGGTGACCTTACCCGCTTTAATCACAAACTGGGGACTTTTGAGCGCATCCCGGGTGTAATGGCTCCTGATACGGGTGACTGCTTTACATATACACCTAGTTTGGTTTCCCTTCCAGGAATGACCTCTATTTATTTAGAAAACCAGACTCCTCTACCTGGTCATCACCCTACAATTCGTCCTCTGCGTTTAGTGAATTCACTAAGAGATCATTTGCCATTAGAGAAGACGACTCAAGTGTTCAATTGAATGCCAGGTTTGAAGGTCATTTTAACTGAATCTGCGCTTTACAGCACTCTTATTTTATGTGGGTTTTGCTATCTTTCATATTTTGGTATCTGGGAAGTTTTAAGTAGTTATGTTTGTTTTTCCCCTTTATATTTGTTTCCTTTAAATGTATGAAACATGAAAAAGGAAAAATGTTAGTGGTTTGTAATGTGAAAGTAAGATGGAAGTAGTATTAAGTAATGTGAAAGACAAAAAACGAATGCCTTAGATGTTATAGACAGTGGAATTGCTGAATGTATTTCTGCTTCCTTGTAACCCGGGGCAGTAGTTTTGTTCTGGTTTTCTCTCTTACAATGATGATAATGATTGAGAAATGTATGGAAAGTTATTGTTAGCTGATGCAATTAAATTTAGATGTCACAGACGGTGGAATTGCCGAATGTGTTCCTGCTAGGTTCTAATCTCTCGTTCTCAAGTCTGACTTAATAACATGATGGTTATGTCTACCTCATTTCAAGCTGTGTCAGACGCTCAGACACAGCTCTTTCTAATGTAGTCGCCTCTTTGGTTGTCCTGATCAAATGGGATACACCAGAAATGTCTTTCCCATCAGGAAACTGAAATTGGTTTTATTGTGACAATTTCTGGTAATGAGCCTCTACCTGTTGTCAGTCAAGGACTAGTATCGAGGCCCGTGTGTCGTTCTAATGTATCTTCCCGATTTGTATCAGTGCAACTCCTTTATTTCTCTGATTATAATGTTGAAACTATACAACCTTGTTATATTTCGTTATACATGGTAAATATTAGCTCTCGTTATAGAATTTACTATTCCAATATATGGAGAATAAGGAACTTGAGATACATCTCATGTAACTTTCCTAAGATATCTCAGGTAATTTTCTCCAATAGTGGGAATAGACAATTGATATGGTTAGAGCATCTCCAAGCTAATATGTATAATGGTTGACTATATTAATTGGCTAAACTCATTATGTAATTTTTTTGTCAAGGGGTCGGGTAAATACTCCAATGGATTATATATGATTGTGCTTAGGTAAAATTATCCTAAGGGCTGACTTGGTTCGACAAATATAGCCAAGGAAACATGGTTGGCTATATTTTTTGCTAAGGGGATAGAGGGTGGAGTTGTAAAACTTTCAGATAATCTCTATAAATGCCATCTAGATGCCACCTATAGGTCACATAGACAATTTTAGCTAAGGGATTTTACCATTGGAGATGCTCTTACTAATAGCGCAAACGAGGAGAACAATATTTGCACAAGGCGCCTACAAAAATGTTGGCGGCTAGGGAGTTGCATGGGAAAATAATAAGAATCTCTCTGGAGCAGCCGCAAGAAATAGGAAAGGAGATATTGCCATATTGGCACCTCCTTCTCAAATCAGAACTTCGTTTCAATGTTTATGTAGGTTATCTCTATTTTCGGATCCACAATTTGTAAAAGAACACATTAGTGGTCAAAACCCTACCGACAATGATTGTCTTCTAGCTACTAAATTCTTATATACCGTCATTCGCTCCAGCTACGAAGAGAAAACAGTCCTTGGTGGAGATGGACTCGGTTTTGATCCTTGAAGTAATGATTACAAGGTGGGAATCTGCTATCGCTCTTTTTATTCGTCACGTCTATGGTACACGTTTTACTCTTCTAGTTCCTGTTCATGGATTCATAATTAGTCAGATCCTGATTACGAAATCCCTATTTCTGAATTTGAAAATTCAACCATAGCAAATGCCATGGTTAAGGACTGTCCTTACTGCCTGCTGGACATATTATACTAGGGTCTTGTCCGATGAGAGCGAGTTATTGCCTCAGTTCTGCTGTAGTGTAACTAATAAATGTATACGAACAGTACAATCCGTGAATGAGGGATCTTCTTACTTTTCCACTGTCTAATTTGAAGAATAAAGCTTGGTGTTTATTCTTTGGACGAGAAGAAGGAATGTGGTGTTTGTGTAAGATGTACAGTATTGAATTATTCAATCAATCTCAGTATATTCAGTACTCGCAGTAGGGTTTTAAGTATGGTTATGTCATATGAGATTGTATTTATTCGCAATAATGACACTCCACTGTATAACTACGAAACAAATACATTGGTGTGCCTTCCAAATTTGAATGCATCTTCAACGAGGGACTGCTTTACATATGCGCTTAGATTGGTTTCCCTTTCAGGAATAAAATCTATAACTCCATCTCCTCCGCTATCTATTAGGTCATTAAGAGATGAATCAATAAATTCTAAAGTGTTCTATAGGATCGTCTGTCGGTTTGGAAGACAATTGAAGTGTTTAATTAACAGTCCAGCTGATAGAATTATAAGGTAGAAGGCCAGTTTAACTAACTTGCCTTGCCATTCGCTTGTTATAGGTTCGTAATCAGGTTTTGTTATTTATCCTATTTTTGAGTCAGGAAGGTTTTAATATTTGTGTTTGCTTATTTCGCGTCTATATCCTATTCTCATTTTGCCGCTCATATTACTCTATAATTCTCTTCTTTTAAGCTCATGCTCAGGTTTTGTAAGTTATTGTGTTTACGAATGAGGAATTCTACAAGTAGTTAAGTTAGCCTCTACTACGTTTATTTCTTATCTTGATTTTCCCTTTTCTAATTCTCTTAGCGGAGCGAGAGATATCATCTGCCCAGGAGGTCATTAGTTACTAGATTCAAAACCTGTTGCCGTGTGTAATTGCTGTACATTTTGGTTTCCCTTTGAGGAATGACCTCGATCTGTTCTTAGAACCAGATTCCTCTACATGGTGCGATCAATGGATTCAGCATGAGAGTATTTGCCATTTTAGAAAGTGTCAGGTTAAATTCCCTGTTCTAATAGAAAATATAGTAGAAGGCCATTTTAACTGATTTTGTATCTGCGCAGCACTTTTTTTTTATATCTATATTCTCTCTTATATTTCGGAATGGGGGAAGTTTTAATAGTTATGCTAATTTAGGGCTGACAATTTCGGATTCAGAATAATAAATATATCACAACATTCTAATCTGGTTTACATGCCAAATGTTTCTCTTAATTCTGTAGAACGTTATGCATTTGAGATTCAGGCTTCACTACGAAATGCAGCTATATTTTTGGATCATCTCTTTTAAAAAAATCTCCGCGTAAATGTATAAGACCTTGTCTTTGAGTTTTGTGATTCTCAGATCTAAAGTTCAATAGTACATGCGTGCAAAATAAAAATGGATATCAGCGGTAAACAGAAGCTTGTGAAACCGGTTGGTCTCTTGATTTTGTGCACCATTCCTTGGCTTCTGCTATTGCTAGCTAGCGTTCTGTTTTATTGATCTCATCAGAATGGTTTCCGCTGACAGGCCTCACAGCTTGTGGAGAAGGCAGTGTGATAGGTGAAGCAACAATAGGTTCAGCTGCGTCGCCAAGGAAACTAAGAGCAGTGACCACCTCAATCATCAGTGGACGGACTGATGCATCATCATGCAGACACATTGCAGCAACTGCAATTGCTTGATTAACGCTCTTTTCCGGATACTCTCCTTATAGAAGGGGATCAGTTAGTTCTGAGTATCTGCTTTGTTTTCTGAACATTGGTCCTGCCTGCTCAAAGGTTTTAGTACAACTTATGAATTATCACTGGCCGCGGCAAAATAACATTATTAATTATTCGATGGCTTAATTGGGAAAGAGCTTACCCAGGCAACTAGTGTTTGCTCTTCATTTCTGCTTGAGGTATCAATGGCTCTTCTTCTTGTAATCATCTCCAACAACACAACCCCGAAGCTGTTTACGTCAGACAGACTTGACTGTTAATTGACCCGTTCTCTGATACTCAGGGGCGCAATATCCATATGTTTCCATTACTCTGGAATCTGGATGATACATGAGATTTATCCCCAACAGGTCCAAGCTTAATCCAAAATCTGATAGCTTCGCACTGAAATCTTCATCCAAAAAAGAAGCCTTTGTTCTCCATCAGCACAATATCCGATCAGATTAACCAAATGTTGATGATGGAGGAGGCTCAGCATCAGGACTTCTACCAGAAACTCTCTGTTTCCTTGTAATCCATTACGATCTAGTTGCTTTATCGCTACAACCTGAGTGTAAGCGAACCAGAAAATGCATTTTCAAAATGTCTTTTAACAAAGACTTCAAACACGTCCGAATCCTCCTCCTATAAGGCATTCCTGTCGGAAATTTCTTGTTGCAGTTGCTAGCTCACGGAAAGTGAAAGCTTGAGATGCAATGTTTTTGTTGTCATTATCATCCTTATTGTCTGTCGCCTCAACTGAGGACCTTCTAGGTGCAGGCTTAGTAATTGAGGTCTCAGTCGGAACCTTTCTGGTCGTTTCTACGACACATAATAAGTTACAGTACTTTAGATTCATCATTCAAGTTAATACTTCCAATTATAAATACTATCACCCATTCCATACTCTGCACAACCAAACATATAAAGTTGACAAAACATGGTATGTTATTATATGGTATAACACAGTTCCTAAATTCCTAATCAATGTTAAAGTATTATATAGTATTCAAAGGAAAAAACAAAGCAATTTTTAGAACTACCTGGGGGAATATATCCAACAGTGCCCTGGATACCAGTTGAACCTGTTTGTTCTTGGTTGATTTCATCTATACTTGCAGCAGAGAACCTTGCCAAACCCAAATCACCAACGTGAGCAACGAATTCTTCGTCAAGAAGAATATTACTGGGCTTTAAGTCGCAATGAACCATACTTGTGTGACTGTTGTTATGTAGGTAATCCACTCCATCTCCATGGGCAACATCAATCGAGATATTTAGTCTTTGAAGTAGAGTCAAGTTTCTTTCATTCCCATGACCTGAAGCAGGAATTTGATGTAACCAATATTATAACAAACCATAAAGCAGAGTGTTATTTATGAAATCAATATTAGACATGTACTAAAAAGATTGATTGATATAAGCATGTTTGATACTATCATTTTAGTTGGTCCTGGTGGACGACTTAGTGAGTCGAGCAAAACTTTGAATGGACGATTGGATAGTTTGGTGCGGTACCGCAGAACATTGTAGTGCAGTTTTCTTGGGTGGATGACTTTTTAAGTCGAGCAAATTTTTGAATGTGCGATTTTATACTTTACAGTCTAGCTGTTATGGGCGGAAGACCCAGGGTCTGTGATGATGGTAAATAGTCGATAGTTGTGATAAATTATAGTGATAATCGGTAGTGGCTATGAGTCATGATTAGAACTAGTCAACCCGGGCGGTACGTGCCGGGTTGGTCACGGTCAGGTTACACAGCAGCAAGAATCATGACCGGACCGAATACGTTACAGAAAAGGGGGGAAAAATACATTATTACCTAGATCTGAAAAAACTTGTCATATATTATATATAGTATTGAAAGGAAAATTTTGGTTACAACGAATGGATATCATTTCATTCAGATTCCTACACGAACTACAACTCAACTAACACTACAGTTTTACACAAAATTCACAAAAAAATGGTGGGTGGTCATCCAGGGAAAAGAAAGATGCTTGCACATCTTCGACATTACTCTCGTGATTAGTTTTACTTTGTTTTTGCTCTCTTCCAAACAATAACAGTGCCTCCAAAGTCCGAAGATGCCAACAAAGTCTCTCCATAATTCCAAGCAATTCCTATAACTGCATAACCGTGACCCTACAGTGCAATTTATGTTAATCAACAATAAAACTCATTGGGAATGAAAAAGAACCTTGGACGCATCTCAAACAAACCTGTAGCTTGTTCACGCATGGATGCTTTGGGCGTGTCAAGTCGTAGAAGTAGACATTTGCATCGTCACTCCCAACAACTTCAAGAGAACATATACCGATATCAGAATGATCAACAAGCACTTAAAAGGCAAGCTCTAGGATGTAAAACTACGCATATTCAGCAAACAATTGTGCAGTGGTGGATTTGCTTTCTTGATCCACGTCTAAAAGCAGATATCTCGGTATCATTTTTGTTTATGATGTATTAACTCATCATACGTTGGAAATTGAGCACTTTGAATATACTTTAGGCGTTGACAGACATACCTATGTATTCTCCTTTTTCAAGAGAAAGAAGTGGGCAAAAGGAAGCGCGAATGCTGTGCAGCCGTGTACCCAATCTAAGCGAGCAACGTATAGTAAGGTAACCTTGTCTTTCTAAAGAAACACTGCAAAATAGAAGTTTTTCAGGTTTTCACAATTGCAACAAATTCAAATCTCCAGATAAAGTAAATTCAATTTTTGACAGACCTGAAATAAGACAAGCTTCCATCTCTAGTAAATGACAACAGCACAGGTCCTCGTGACAGTAGAGAAAAGGTTCTATACTGTACAGTCGTGACTGGAGATTTCTGTTTGCTACCGCTACGGTTACGGTGAGATCTAGACAAATTACCCGTGTGCGAGTTCATTTTGACTGTGTATATAGATCCCTGCAGATCCAAAGCAAACACTATGAAATATATTTAGAGAGCATTTATGAAAAGAGAGAAGATGAATGAGCACACATACCTGAGCATCCCCACAGAAAATAAGCTGACCAGTGTGGTCATGGTCCATCGCAGTCACCTCACTATCAAAGACTGCTTTATCGATAATTCTCCCAGTGCTAAAATTAAACACCTTGTATTCCAGAAAGTCCAAAAAATGAATAACAACCATAAAAAACAGATATAGTAAAAGATCTATACAATAGATAGTATGCAATTTTATTGTACCATAGCACATATTATTGCGAGGATAAGCATCTAGTTGCATATATAGCTCCTCAGCTCGTAAAATATGGTTGTGGTTGTTTAGGAATATAATGGAAGTTCTTTTTCAACAATTCTAGAAGGCATTTTTTAGTACACATGGAGTTGATATTAATTGAAGCAATATAACTCTATGAGATGGAGAGGCGGCCAAGAGGTAATTGTACTCGTGTAAGAAGGAAAAAAATATATTTTAAAAGTTGAAAAATAAAATTTCAGTTATATAAAAACCAAGGAACCAAATTACATGTGTTCTCAAAGTAAAAAACTGTGATAATAAAAAGAATAATAAAAAGTGTATTTCCTTACATTAATTTCCCTATTCGCATTTCCAGCTGATAGAAAGTTATTATTGACCTGGACAGTCCCATCAAGACAGGAAAAGATATTAGCGCTCTCAGATCAACTCAATCATATATATGTAAAGTTAAAAAAATTATACGTATGAAATTAGAACTGTTAGTGTACATACAGGGTGAAACCGGATACACAGCTGCGCAGAGACTCCATAAATTACTCGAATACATATTCCTTTAGATATGTCCCATACTCTCACTGTTTTATCCTCTGAAGATGATGCTATGTACTGGTTGCCCAATGTGAAGTCAAAATCTGGAAATTAAAAATTTTAGAATCCACACAAAAGACATTTATGTAAATATATTATGTATTACATGCTTTATTGAATGATAACTCTCCAACAACTTCACAAGTCGACCCATAAATATGAAGTTGTAACTTGTAATAGTAAAAAAATTGCAAGTTTTTGTGTGAGAAATGTCTCGAGAAGATGCAATAAGTTGGTACTTAGGCTCAAGTAAAATATTGTTTTCTGAAGAATATTAGTTAAGGAATACTAAATGTTTGAAATGTGAATACATATCTCACTTTCTTTAGTCTTTTTCCCTTGACATGTACAATATTTACATTTGACTAAATTTCCTAAGCAGACATGAGAAACACTAAATAAATTATTCCCAATAAAAACTTTCATGACAGAAAAATAGAGAATTACTGAACAATTTTTTTTTTTTCAAAACCCCGAACTGTATACAAATTAATCACCAGAGAATATGCTTGCAGTATACTAGAGTCAGATCTTTCCGTGTTTTAACAATAGAGCCCCTACATTTTGGTGGCTAGACATGACACAAAGATGCAGAATGGTAGCTGAAACTTTATTCTGGCAATTTGTGACTTAGTATCATTTTGAACGAGAAATTTGTGGATCGCCGTTAAAATGACAAAGAGAACAACGGATGAAGAGACAGCTTTACTTATAATAAATCGTATCAATGAAAGTTGCTTTTTGCATGAATATGACTAACACTAGAAGTTCTTAATATTTAATCTTTTCTTGATCAGACTGTCCAAGTCCATCCTACTTACAGTCTCCTCTTCATCCTCAACACATTATACACACACACCTGACACCACCATGATTCCTCCATCTATTCACTTTTCACCAATTTGTCACAACAAAATTTAAGCCAATTTTTTGTTATAGATGTCATTATTAGCCACCACAATGCAACCCCACTCTTATATCATGCTATAAATGTTTAAATTTATTCCGGAGTTTTAACTTGAACATATCCATTTATACTTGATCCAATCAACACACTGCACAAACAACCTATAGACTGTGGTATACATCACATAATTAGTGTATAGGTAATGGATATCAATGTCAGTACGCCTGATTAACTAGGGGTAAATGTAAGAGAGAGAAAATCTTTGACTAAATTTATACTTAAAAATAGTTCAGTTATAAGATCTACTTTGGTATTGCTCAAACCTTGAAAACAAGAAAAAAAACCCAAAGATAATAAAGACACTAGAAGATAACTTGAGGCATTTAGTAAGAAACTTTGACTCTGCAATTCTTAGTTTATCACGTAGCATATCTGATGTTAGATCATTTTTATTTAAAATATAAAATAAGTGATTGTATACAGTATGCTACTAGAAAAAAGGAGTTTGTAAACAAAGTATTTGCATCTAGAAAGACTACAGAACCAATACCAGTTAATCAAACCTGTGACATCTTTCGAGTGCCCTGTTAATTTCTTGAGTATGGAAGGTGGTTCAGAGACAGTGCACACAGTCAGCGTTCCATCTGATGCTCCATACGCTAGTAAATCTGAACTCATATGCCCGAACTTCACAACCGTAACTGAAAAATAAAGCTATAGAGCTTAGTTGCCCAAGAAAAAATATCACTACCAACTATCAACTAAGCAAGGATACAAAGGCAATCATCTATCAACAATTTTACCCATTGCTTTGCATTGGTCAAAAATAAAATGCATCCCCACAAACGAATATCCAGGTTCAGCCTTTCTTCGCGGGGGATTAATATCACTTCCACCAACTGAGCTTGAACTTGCACTTCGACTCAATGCTTGACTGTTACTTTGCACCTCCTACAATAAAAGCAACAAACTAAGAGCCTGTTTGTCTAGGCGTTAAACCAGAGACTTAAAGTTGTTTCTGACTTTAAACCGAAAAAAAATTATTTTTGCATAATAAGCCAGAAATTGATTTAAAGTCAGAAATTAGTTTAAGGTATACTTTCCGTGACTTCATTTTTTTTGAACTATTTTATAGGTTACCTATAAATCACTTTTATTTTTATTATTATATTCTAATAACCAACAAGTCACGTACGTCATAAGTCACAATTTTAAACTCAGCCAAACGGACTCTAAACCTGAAAATACCCGAGTTCGAAGTACCGTACAAATTGCAGCCAATATGATTGCGGAATTAGTTTTAACAATGATATAAAGTTAAAGCACAAACCCTGCTCGGAGTTGTACTCCAGCTATCGCCATCGAGCAAAAGCGACAGTTGACTGAAAGAACCCAGAGACTGCATCCAATTCCCACTGGGAGTACTGGCGTGGCTCGCGATATGCGTATTCTCCCAATTGCTAGGTCTGTTGATGTAATTACGGAACGCCACGTAGCCTCTCCCATTGCACCGCCAATCCTTAACAAAATCAAAATCAAATATTAGTGATTATAACAATGATGAGGAAGTGATTTTGTTTGGATAGATAAAAGAACCTTGCGGCGAAGGATAGTTGGCCGGGGCTTGCGAGAGAGCAGGAGCCTGCGAATTCCGACGTAATTGAGATCGGAGTCCGGCCGGCGAGGTTGAAGCATACAAGTGACGTAGTCCGGATCACTTTCATTTTCACCCGCCATTACAGTCGTAACTTCTCATCCATCTTCGTCTACAGATCTTACTCTTATTGCAATTACTGTTGCTAATTGGATTTGGGATGAATAGAATAGTCAAGGAGGTGACACGTAATTTACTTTTATTTTAAAAGAATATACTGTATAATATTTTATTTCGATATGACAATCGAAACGAAAATCAGAAATTGAATAATTGGTTAACCTAGAAAATAAATCATTAAATTCAAATTAAATTTAATTAATAAATTGATGACATATTTTTATAGTTAATTAAAAGTTATCAAGATTTTTTCAATAAATCAATTTTTTTAAATTTTTATATAGAACTATAATTACATTGGAAATTTCTTACTTTTTCTAAATTATATTAGTTTTATATTTTTAATGATATAAGTTTGATATATCATAAATTATTTAATCAGTTATATTTTTGCTGTAGTTTGTACTATTTTTTGTATATGTAAACTGATAATTTTTTATATTTAAATTGATTGTATTATATTTGCAATGTTTATATTAAGATTTATGTTTAAACTGGTGGGCGAACTCTAATTCATATTAAAAAATTCTGATATTCATATTGATTTGTTGAATGAAGTGTTTGATAATTGATACCCTTAAATTTAATTTAAATTATCAAAGCACTTAAAATTTAATTACAAGACTAATATAGATAGATAGATTACAGGTCTTCTTGGAGCCAGTCATTACAAAAATGGTGGCACTAGAAGTATCTTTCTCTCGTTTCTCCCCCTACCCATCATCTTGTTCATCAAAATCTACACACCCTTTAAGCCCCAAAGCTTCATCTTCAATAAATTTCCAACTTTCCCCTTATACCCCTACCCTTTCTCTCAAAACCCCACTTCTATCTTCCTTTAAGATTTCAAGAAAATCAAGATTTGAAGTGTTTACAACAGTCCAGGAGGAGGTTCAAGTGGAAGAAAAAGCTGAGAATGTTGAAATATCTCAAAAAAGAAAGCTTTATGTTCTCAATTTGCCTTGGTCGCTCACTGTTACTGATATCAAGAAGCTGTTTGGTGAATGTGGCATTGTTACAGATGTTGAGGTAATATAAAAATATAATCTTTATCGTACTTGGCAAAAATAATGTTTTTTTTGTTAAAGAATTTGTTGACTTATTGTGTTTTTTTTATACAAGTAGATTATAAAGCAGAAGAGTGGGAAGAGCAGAGGGTTTGCATTTGTTACAATGGATTCTGCAGAGGAAGCTCAAGCTGTTATTGATAAATTTAACTCTTATGTAAGTTCTTGTTGTACTATTTATATTTTGACTATAGTTACCGACATTGTTTTCATTGCATTTTCGCGTAACTCATGGTAGGCTCGTTAAAAATAGGCTATCTTCAGCTCGAATCTTGATCACTTGCTCACAAGTTATGTTTTTTACTTTACAAAGTTTTGCTTGCAACTAGCTTGGTAATAATGTTCACATAAAAGAGCTTTTTTGTTGCTCTCGTCAAGTTTTTTCAGATTGCAAGTAATACTGAACTAACAAAATTATTAATAATTGGTAATTACTGACTCATGTTTTGATGGATATATAAATAGTTAATTTCTCAGTTACTCATTTACATAAAACTCTTGTGGCATTATAATATTCATATCGGAATAAGTTCTGATTGAATTAACGTTGACAAGAGTATTTGACAAACTAATAAGTAATAAATTAATTTATAGCTTATACCAAATGATGAAATGATTGAATTGAATATTGTTATCGCGTCTGTTCCTGAGTTTTTGGGCCAACTTTTAGCTGTGCTCAAACTTGGGGGATTTATATGGTGAGCCTCAATATTTTTTTAAGGCTGGGCTAGTTTATTGATGAGTTGAACACGAACAATGATTTTATTGAGCCGAACGCCAGGCAACACATAAGCATCTTGGCACACCAACGCCTAATTGTCTGGGAACTTAAGTCAAGAATTGTCATTGGAACTTTTATGAGTTCTGGTAAAAGTATGGCATCAGTAAATTCCTCACCCAGATTCTCCAATTTTTTCCTCGCACATGTGTCATGTTCAACGGACATGAGATGACTGTGTGGGTATTGGATCCAAGTCGGAGCCTTAACATTTAAACTGGACACTTCATCTTTTGCACAAATCTAGGTTCAAGATGATATGTAAAGCCATACAACAAGTTTTTCTAGAGAGTGAGTTCCATGGATGACTTTTTCAATGTTATCCTTGAAACTCTATGCTCTGATTATGACATACATGATTTATATGTACAAGTTTTATGTGTAAGAGACTATTTTCAAAGTAAATGGATTAAGTGTGTGTATATATATATATATGCACTATGTTAAGCTTATATTCGATTCCCCTCACCTGTGTCACGTGTGTCCGGTCTTAGATCCACATTTAGTAATCCCAAGTTTAACAAAACATGGAAGCTGACACTTGGAACCGGACTTGTGTTTAGCACCAATACTCGAGTTCAGTTAAAATTGCTAAATTCCAGTTGATCTACATCAGCTTCAGTCGCTGAACATGATTGTAAAAGTGGATTGCTGATATATAATATCCCTTTTTGCTGTGTTTGCAATTATACTAGTCCCTGTTCCTTGCTACCAACTGCATGTTTGTGTGTGTGTGCACAATAAAAATTTATCGGAACTTGGAAGTAAACAGAAAAATATAGCTAACATAAGAACTTAGCGGGTAAACAAAATTTTGCAACACTCAAACCTGAATCAATCCTATTCACTTCCTTTAAACCTGTCAAGTTGAGACATAAAATATGAATATAGTAGTACATATTATTTTGTTATACTAGCATTTTAAAATTCATAATAATATGATTTTAGCAGGATTAAAACCTAGATCAACCATATGTTGTGAGACTAAGTTAGATATAGGGTTTTTCAACACTAAAAAGCAAAATTTTATTGGGCGATATTCCCACTCCTCCTAGTGCTAGTCCACCTCTGCCCTCCTTTATCGTTGTTATCCTTGTCTTTTTTGAAGTTGTCTTTGGAAGAGGCTTGAAAAGTTGAATCTTCAGGGCTTAATGGTATAATATTCTTATGCACGGAGAAAAAATTCCTGATTTTCTTAATTTAAAAATGTAGTTGTATCTTGTTGACTCAGTGTAATTGTGGTGTGTTGACGCCAGACAGATACAAGCGATGCCAGTAGAAAATATAATAAAGAGAAAAATGGATAGTAAAGTGCTATCCTGAGTACATGAAAGTTTTGCACTAAAGCATCAGCTGAAATGTTTTCTGGTTGCTTCTGTTGTTCATGTGAAAATGTTTGACAAGCACAGTGATCTAAAAGATGTAAAGCACACTAGATTCACAAGACCTTTGACGTTAAGCTTCTATTTAACTGTATGGATTTAGTACTGCCAGTGAGTGGCGGAGTGAAGATTTACATTAAGAATTCTTTAAAAAATGTTTAGAGACGGACTTTAGTACACACCCTCCAGTCTTGCTTTTGCAAACATGAAATCACTCTTGACATTTAGTTTTTATGATTATATTCTACATATGAGCCACCTGTTTTAATATCACAGAGTACTTAATAGGGAAATATAATGTAGAAAAGAGATTTGACCCCGGCCATCTGTACCGTTTAATACGGCTCCCTTTCCAACTGTAATCTGCAAATATATTATACATGTAATACTATGTTTCCTATATACTCTTGGTCTTTTTCCGTCATCATTTCTCTTAGGCTCAAAAATATTTGCGATGCAGGAATTGTCCGGAAGGGTTCTCACTGTAGAGTATGCAAAGAGATTAAAAAGACCTTCACCGCCTCCTCCTGATAGTCCCCCACCAGGAAAAACACGTTATAAACTTTATGTGTCCAATCTTGCATGGAAAGTGAGAGCTAACGATCTCAGAGAATTTTTTGCTGCCAATTTCAAGCCACTTTCAGCCAGAGTTGTTTTCAATAATCCCTCAGGAAACTCTGCTGGTTATGGATTTGTCTCATTTGCTACGAGGGAGGAAGCAGAGAGTGTAATATCCGAATTAAATGGAAAGGTAAGCTGGTTTGCTTCTCTTTCTACATACAACTCTAATGACTAGTGGTTTTAAATGTTGTACATGGATATAGTCGAGAGACTAGTTACTCCGGGTCTTTGTTCATAATGTTGCAAGGAGAAGTATTTTTACTGGTGATTTAGCTAATAATCTATTTACTCACATAAATTGTCATAGCATTCAACCTAAGAAGTCACCTTGTGGCCTGAGCTTCATTAAGTTTAGCTGATATCTGACTCCACTATTGTTACATCATATATACTCATTAGTCATTAGTCACTATACACTGTACAAGTGTTTTTTTTTTTTTTTTGTGTGTGTGTGTGTGCGTGCGCGCGCGTGTGTGTGTTTGTCAAGAGTTTCATGAGTCATGACTGCAGATCCTTATATTGGATCAATATGTTCTATACATGCAATTTTTTTGCATGGATGAAGTTTTATAATATCTCAGTAGTACTATATTACCTTAAACAGGAGGATTGTAATATTTGTTTTCACTTTTTGGCGCAGGAGTTATTAGGCAGACCTATTATTCTGAAAGTTGGTGAAAAGAGCATAGATAGATCTGTAAGTAAAGAAGAACATACTCCTGATGGGCAGCCTGAAGAGTCATAGGCTTCACCTCGACGTTAGATTTTTTTTTTTTTTGTCTTGATTGACCTTTGATATATAGAGGCACATTACTACATATCTTCATATTAACGTGCAAGAGGAGCTACTGAAGAGCATTTTGGTCTCAGTGACTCTGCATTTTACTTTACATTCACTCTTAGTGTGTACCGAAATTTACTGTTATGTATCTACTCGATTTGTCAGAAGCTGTCCATGTTATGCACTACTTGTATTCCTTGACATGTTAAAATGAATGGACAAAATATATATGGCATTTCCCTGTATATCAGTAATTCAATTCTAGTAGTGCTAAAAAAACTGTCTGGTAAGTTATTTGTTTCGGTAAAGAATTGATGGGCGTTTCCCCCCATGGTCTTGCTAATTTCACATATCATCGCATAACAAGGTCTTTTTCGCCACTGAACCGTTACTGAATCAATTTTGTGTGGCCAAATACTTTATGTTTTCTAATGTTTAATTCTTTCTTTTTATGTGGTGGCTTGACCATTTCTGAAACCCTGTTGTTTCTTGTTAGTGGGGTTACATCTATTTTCCTGGACTGTCTGTTCTTGGATCTGGTCAAGACTTGCTCTGATTCCTCAAAAGAAACAATGCAAATAATTTTGGCCTTTGTTTTTGTTTAGTACTTTGAAAAACAAACTTTTGATTCATTCAATGATCACCAAGTAAAGGGCGAAGGTGTTTCTTGACAGTCATCACCTTTTGTATCATTATATGGATTCATATCTTTTTCCTCTTTGTAACTAATACCAGCATTGCCATAGTAGTTATGCTACTATAGACATGTCGTTTAAATATTAAACTGACACCGAAACAACTCAGAAAACAAAATTTTAATTTTATGTATCGGTGCTGAATACTCCCCTGAGGCTTGAAGTCTCGGTGGAGGAGGCACTGAAAATTTATGTTGCCTGGACATAACATATTAGATTATTAGTTATAAGTTTAACTTCACTACTGAGCATTGCAGGTTTTATGGGGGTTGTTTCCCTGTTCCTGCATTCTGGCCCGACTCAATCAAAAAAAATCTGTGCTAAACATAAATGTGGGACCTTTTTATCGGAAAAATGTCGTAATTAATTTGAATACATCCTTAATAGAAATTATAACATTTTATTATATTGATCTTAACCTAAGAATAATTTACTTATTTTATAATATAAAAAAATTAGTAATCACCAAACTGTGTTGTATTTTATTTACGATCCTTTCTCTGCACATGTTAATAGCCGGCCCTGCCTACGGCTCTCCACCAGATAAAGTAATACATTCATAGGAGTAAGAAGTTAAATTTATTGCATAAATAGATATGTCCCAGTGAGTAGTAAAGCATTAAAGAATCAACCCTATATTGTGAGAAAAGTGTTTAATGGCCTTGTACAAATTTTGCTGAAATGTGAAGTAGAAAAGTTGTTGTTTCAAGTTCAAGAACAGTATTACAGCTTATTATTCTCTCACTTTTGTACTTTCACTTTGTGAGTTCTGAAGAATACAGGGGGAGGGCTTGCTGGTCCTACCATGATGACCAATCACTCTCAGTTTGATTGCTTCAAGCCACAATAACAGGTAACTGTGTGCTGCATGTTTATAAGCTTGACCCCTTAAAGCTCTAACCTGAATCATGTAGACCACAATGTTTGTGATCACATTTTTATATGTAGTACAGGCTAGCAGCAGTCAATGGGATCAGCAAAGTGCAGTCAATGGCAGATCATCATTTAAGTATTTGTTGCCCCTCTCAACTATTCATTGCAGGCACTTATGATTTCTATCCTGTTTTTTGATATCATAACTAATTGCAACAGCTTTAGATTTAGTGGCCTCTAGCTTCTACATGAAATAGATAAATAATTTTATGGACAGTGATCAAGAACAACGAGAACAATTATTCTGCACTGTTAAAAAGTACAGAACGATATTAAATAAAAATGTTGACAAAATGCATGAATATTTTAAATGCACCAATGGAATAGGCTAGACCTGATATTTTCGTTCTTCGAAAATTAAATGTGAGCCCTCTTTTCTTCTCCTGAGAATGATGGGGAGGGCATCCTGGAAAATCTTTAATACAAAAGTGGTAAAATAAACAGCCAAAAAAGATCCAACCTGATAAATAAAGGACCACTGACAAAGTAAATCCATAAGGGGGAGCTTGATTATTTGACTGAAATCACTATCATTGTAATTTCATTACCTTATCTTTTACTTCATCAAGAAAGTTATATCTTAAATTCTTCTTAATAAAATTATGAGTGATTCAGAACAATTGAAGCTTTTGGCACGTTTCAGTACCAGGAAGACTTCTGCGGAGGGAGAAGTATGCTGCAGAATCTCCATTATTCCTAGATAAACTTTAGTTTTGTGCGCAAATGTTGGTTAAACACCTCAAAGCTATATTATTATCTTAAGCAAGACAAGAATATATGGTTAGCAAATTGTTCCCTGTGGGCATCTTCTGTCCATTACTATAATCCAACTGATAAGACTAATTTGATGCTAATCGAAAGAATATCAATGATGATTAATATCTTATTATGCCTAGTATCTCTTTTTTACTTTTCTGCTGGTGCTTCTTCTGAGTCTTTTAGTTTAATATTCCGTATTAAACTCTTAATCATAAGTTAAGCATAATCTTTTGTGCAGTGTGCCTTGTTTCTGTGTTCTCCAGAGGATTCAAAAGCTCATCTCCCACATACGAAGAAGGTGATAGACCCGATGCTGCTTGCTCGGTTACATTACATTCTCTACAACTACAACTAACGTCGGTTTGATTACATTATATTGGCTTTAAGTGCAACTAATTTCGGCTCAAGTACATTCATTCCCTATAAGTGCAACTAACTAGGAATAATTAATTTTTAATACATTTATTACTTTGATGAGTTCCCAACCAACATGATAACCAGAGTCAACAAACCATTATCTCCAACAAAAGTAAATTAAGAAAAAGAAAAAGAGAAGAACAAGAAAAAGTAGAAAAGGGAATGCTCCCCCAATGTCTTCCTGTTTTCCTCTGCTTTTCTTCAAGGAATCTTTCGGCTTCTTGAAGAATTATAGAAGACATAAACTCTCTTTGTTTTACTTGCTCTTTAAAAGCTTTCTCGAGCTCTTGTTTTCTTTAAAAATCTCTCTTATATGCTGGTTAATCTGTATTAGAACTACAGTCTCCCTCCTTTCCAGATCAAACACTTCTAATATATGTTATATACTTTCAGGTATTTTCTTAAGCCTTTTTTTTTGTTTTATATCAAATTTTTCGGGTTAATTATGGTACCATATTCTACTGAATTTCCTTACAAACACTTCCTGTTTTGTTTGATTTGTTCAGTTTGTTACTAGTTATGGTTGGAATTATATAGTGGAGAGTACAATCGAGTACTGAAATTTTTGTTTTTAATTTTATAGCTATGGGGTCTTTAAATAGCCCAGAAATTTTGGTTCCTTATATAAACACTAGAGATTGCTCACAGGGCTTTTGTAGTTTAAACTGCCCTCAGTGGTGCTATGTTAACTTCCCACCTCCACCGCCTATTGAATTCCCTGATGAAAATTCAGTACCGAGCTTTTCACCTCTAGTGATCGCGATCATAGGAATTCTTGCGAGTGCTTTCCTCCTTGTTAGTTATTATGCCATAATTTCCAAGTTCTGTGGGAGTATTGATTCCACGAGCAGAGAAATGCATGACTCCACTGTGGAATTAGAAGAAAATCACGACCCTTCAAACCATGAGCCCTGGCATTCTTCTAATGATGGTTTAGAAGAGGTTCTGATCAAGTCTATTACAGTCTGCAAGTACAGAAAAGGTGATGGCTTGATTGAAGGAACTGATTGCTCTGTATGCCTAAGTGAGTTTGAAGAAAATGAAAACCTGAGGCTCTTACCAAAATGTAGCCATGCTTTTCACGTCAAGTGCATTGATACATGGCTTAGATCACACTCGAATTGCCCTCTTTGCCGTGCTAACATTGTTCATGTTAGTACTTTCACAGTTCAACCACCTCTACCAGTGTCAGAAATTCCTATGGAACATGAAATTCATTTTCCAGACCACAGAGAATCTGACATAGTAGAGGATGATATTGGAGAAGAAGAGCTTACTCAAGGCGATGAAATCCCTAAAACTCCAACCAGAGCTGATAGGAATTTGGGAAATTCTGCAAATAGAGATTTCATAATTGATATAAGAGAAGGTGAATACCAACAAGTTAGAAGATCAGTATCGATGAATAATTTATGTCAAACCCGAGTTTCAATAGCCGATGTCATATGCCTTGATCATGATGAAGAGGCTAATGAGTTCATGTACGAGGATGCTGGATCGTCAAAAAAGCCGGTAGCTGAATTGAGCAAATCTAGCCATAAAAACAGAGGTCTGCACTGTGCTACAGATCCTGCTGCAATAAAAAGATCATTTTCCAGTGGAAGATTCTTTTTTCCTAAATGTAGTAGAGAGCAATTTATAGTAAGTCCATTATGATGTTAGCTATTTATATTTCGAAATATTGATTTTTGGTGGTACTGAGAGTTTAAAGAGTTCATGAAACATTCAAAGAATTATGAATTATGAGTGTATTGCATGGATATGTTATATATAGTGTCTGCATTTTCTTTTTGACAACTTGGGTCTTTTTTGGTTGCTAAATAACTTGCTTATTCTTGTGCTTTTGATAGAAAGAGGTGAATAATATACAACTTGAACCTTATTTTTCTATGCATATCTGACTTATCTATAGATCAGCAAACAAAATAAGAAGAGAGAACACTTGCAGAGGACTTAAATTTTGCTAAAATTCTATACTTCTTGCATTTCCACTGCGCTCCCACTCCTGCACTCGTCTTCTTACACTTTCTTGCTCATTTTTAATTGCTTGTATATCGTCCCGACTATAGGGAGCCGCCAGAACACATGGACTTGAAGCAGAAGGACTCTTCACCATTGATTCAATCTTAAACCTTTTATTCACTTCTTTCTGTTCACTGCACACCACTGTTTCTGAGCATACTTCGATAGCTTCTGGCGGAACTGTTGGTTTATACTTCATCAGCTTTGCGTATTATTTCAAAGTATAAAACATATAATCATATACATTCCTTCATGGATGAAATTGCTCCCTGCTCTTCCGATTCTCTGAGCCTACCACATAACAAAACCGAAATGAATTCCCTAACTATAAAATTTTGCAGCAAGAGTTCCCTAGTAATATTAACGCTATTATTTTCACCTTCTTTTTATGTGAATTTCCCCACTCAACACCAAATTTAACCGATCTGCACTTGTTTCTGTTATCTATAGGCCAGTAATGCACCAGAGGTTGTAAACCTCTTGTAAAGAAATCATAGTACTTCGGCTTAACAAGAAGAGTCATGGAATCGCATGCTAGAATGTATTTTTCGCTGACAGACCATGCCATTCCTTCAATATATATCTTGTATCTGCACATATCGAAAGACATAAAAAGAAAAAGAAACTCACATACTTTAAATTAGGCCAAGAACTAAATCAATCACCAACCTATGAGTACATTGGTCTGCTAAATTTGTTCGTCTGAACCCTTTCTTCGACTCATCATCCCAGTTCTGCTAAATTGTATCAGAAATTAGTTCTCAGTGATCCAGTACTAGTTTACACGAAATAAAGTGTTTATTGCCTTTAGCAGATGATTGAACACAGAAAAGAGTACTTACGACTTTATATAGTCGAGCATTCCAGTCATGTTCTTGATCAGTAACATTGCATCCCATCAGGTCTTTTCTGTTATAATTTACCCGCGAGTTGCCTTTCCAATATGCATAAGGTATTCTTTTCCTCCATTGTGTTTTCTTGTTGCCCTTCCTCAGCTCATCTCTTAGAGACACCCATGGCTTCACATTAATCTCAGGCCTGACAAGTAAAATATAGTTATGAGCAACATGAGTACGAAAGCAACATATATCTTTAGACTTTATGCTAAAAATGTAGCCAAAATTATGATCGTACCATCCCCAGAAAGACCAATCAGGGAAGACTAGATCAAAGGTTGAGTCATCGCCACAATAATGAAACAATGGTGGTGGAACAGATGCATTGGCTCCCATATAATCTCTCCGGGGAACGACAGGGGTGTCACCATAATGAAACAAGAAATCCACGTCTGGTACTTTACCAGGATAAAGCTTAAGAAGTTGTAGTATTCCCCATATTGTGAACACATCTCTTGTCTGAAAAACACCAGTATATTTTTCCAAGTATAATTTTCCATCAATGACAAGAATTCTGAGATTCGCCTTGCTGATCCTGCTTTCTATAGTTTCTTTCGTGATTCCAGTCCTTTTCCATGGTATTAAATCTTCATGAATCCACCTAAAATACTCTGGACATTGCTGAGCTGATGAATCATCAGTATTGATTATTTTCGGTTTATTAGCTGGACATTTAATTTGTGTAGTGTTGTCCATAGGGCAGTTGATATGTAACTGATCTTAAGCCTGATGTCTGGTCTTGGGACACAGAAAATGATCGAAATGAGACACCTGTAAAAATGGACTGAAAAATGGAACTTAGTAGAGTTTCTCTCTAAAATGGTTGGTTAAAATAACATAATATAATAATTAGTGAAGCTAATAATGTTTGACGCTAACTTGAAATCAACTAATGATGTTCGACAAGTTTGATTTACTAATACAACTACTACTCTGTAATCAATTAATAATGGTAGAAGCTAAATTAAAATCAACTAATCATGTTCGACTAATTTGCATAAACGAATTTAGCAGTGATTGAAAAACATACAACATCTAGCAACCGGGTAACCAAAATGGCTCCAATAAACATAGATATGCAAAACAGTGCTGAAGTATGCTGAGTTTATAAGGCTCTCTCAAAAACCATGGGGGCACTTTGGATATAGATATGCATTGTTTCAGAACAAGTTACACGCAGCAGAGTTAATCTAGAGTATATTCGATTCAGATCTCGAAATTGATTTTAAGAAATCTTACGATTCTGATACTCTACTCAAAGTGCACTTTGCACAAGTACATATGAATATATGATGCATGTGTTTAGTACACACATTGGACAATATTTGTAAACTAATTAAAACACATTACACAATTAATTAAGCAAGCTGCTCACTCAGTTGTTACCAGAGGCTAGAGTATATGTCAAGTTTTGAGGACGGTTTGCTTATTCCGCAAATAATATAAATTCTGGGGGATGGGGAACGGGGTGGACGACCTTGATAGTGTCGATCATCTGTATCTTTTGCATATGAATCTATAGCACATGCTAGAGTATTTGATATCAATAAATCTTGTCAAACATACATCTGCCTCATAACACTAACACTTGAAATTTAAATTTAGGAACAGTTAAATAACCAATTCTCATGTTCTCTGTCAAACTTCAAAGCACTGATGTAAGTCATATTTAAAAAAAGGGAATTCACAAAAACTATCCCTTTTTCTAAATTCTTTTCCAATTTTACTATTTTTTAAAAATATTTAAAAAAAATACTAACCTTTTAGAGTAAACTATATACCATCCGCAACCAAGATACAAGTTGAGTTAAGTGACATCGCATGGGTTGTATTTGGTTGCCTGCATGGGTTGCATATCTCAAATATTTTCAAAAATTTAATATTTTTATAAAATATTTGAAAAAAATGTAGTATTTTTGCAAAAAATATTTCAGACTTGGGTATTATAAGAAAACCCCTGATTTTTATGGAGTTTTGATTCCGCTAAATCTAGCCAAATTTGATTTTTCGAATTTGATCGTAAAAATCGAATTTGGTTATAAATCTAAAAGTCATCTTAATTCATAATTAATTTCTTATTAAACAGAATTTCATTCCGTTCAAAATATTAATAAAGATTTTATACATATATTATATATGCAAATATTTTAGATTACATAAAGTATGTATAGTAAATAATAAAAACTTAGGTCGATCTCCACAGGAGACTCATTATAATTAGAATATCCTCGATATTTTTATATTCTATATTTTTCAAGGTACGCCTTTATAATTTCTTTCTATATAATTAAGAAATATTTTAAATAAAGATTCATATGTTGCATGAAACATAAAAATAAATTAAAATTTATTTATTTAGTTTTATAAAATTTTACATTATGATGATTTAATTGTTTATAGCAATATGATTTTTAACTTGTGATGATATTTTCTTGATTTTATAATATATTATTTTAAATTCAAATATGTATTTTTATAATAAATTTAATTATATGATTAATGTTTCAAATAACTAATTATTCGTTTCCTGAACTAAGAAATAATTTTTACGATGGATATGGGCAGGGCCGGGTCAATTTTCAAAAACACTAGCTAAAGGCTCTGGAGCGCTCACAATTTTGATAGCCATACGGCCCATACCAGTGATTCGGAGATCCCTAGAAAAGTCTTCGGTGTCCGTTCTGAACAACCTCAATTATGTGAAAACAGAGTGAATAGATGTATATAAGATTTTACATATTATTTAATTAATATTTTTTATTATATTAACTATGTATTCACATTTTAGTCAATCATATCCCGTAACTTATACAACAGTTGCGAGGTAACTTATATAACAGTTGCAGGTAAATAAAACAAATCACTGCCAACAAGAATATATTTAACCTAGCAATTCTTTAAACTTACATATTTTATATATTACAGGTATATAAAACTCATAATGAAGTTGAAAATCACATGAAAAGTTGAACAGCAAAAAGTAAAAAAGAAAAGATGCATTGACCTGATTATAATAAACAACCACACAACAGAGAAAACTCCAAAAATAAAAAAACAATAATGCATGCAAGAGTAAGTTAAAAAGAGCAAAAAGCTGGTGTAATAATAATTATATATTTGTCAATCACATGCAATAGTCAGCCACACGTTAAAATAAAAAAGCGAGTGAATATCTTTGGCAACCTTACTTGCCATTTGCGAATCACAAACTTATACATCTCGAAATGCTGCAATTTTATCTCTCTCGATCCCACTTTTCAAATTATTGTTTAAAACAAGCTTACCTTACCCCCACCCCAAAGGCCACACACAACCCTTCATTTGTGTGTGCTCACACTTCACTTTCAGTGTTACAGACAGTCCTCGTAATTTAGCGGCGAGGTACGTTACGCTAACGGTCAGGACAGTTTATGTACAAACTAACAAAAAGAATACTTCGATATGTATATAAATTTAATGTTCTAAACCTAACAAAAAAAATTTGTTCTAGCTTTGGTTCTTTACATTGGATTCTGTTTCTAAACTCAAGCCCGGAGATATTAAGGGCATGTTTGGTCAAAGTTTTATTTATAGCCAGTATTTTATTCGTAAAAAATTTATAAGTCAATTTTCGATTAAAAATTATAATTTTTTATAATAATTTATATTTAGTTTTGAAATTTGATTTTACAAATATGTAGAGGATATTTTAAAAGATAATTTATAATATCTTATTAATATATTAATAATTTTTATGTCCTGATCCGTCCCCTTTTACTTGTCCCTTTTGAAAAAATAACGCATCTTAAGAAAATGTTAGTTGGATATCTTGTTTTCATACATATCCCTAATAAATGTAATGAATTAGATAGAGTTGTGTATATATATATGCTAGTCAAACATTGGAAGTTGTTACTTTTTGAAAAAACATACAAAAAGTTGCTTTGAAAAAAGAAGTGGACAAGTAATTTGGGACAATTTTTTTTTCCAAAGTGGACATGTAAAAGGGGACGGAGGGAGTAGATATCAAAACATTATAAATACATAAAATTAAAATTAAAATCAGTTTTCTATTATTTTGACTTCTCATTAATAAATATTTCTTTTTGAGCTGATCTAAATTAAACTGCCCCTAGGTTATAGCACAATTTAAAATAAAAGAAACAAATCTAGGCGTTTTTGTTAAAGACATGCATATATTTTGTAATGTAATTCTGTCAGTATATCTGCATGCATGATACCACGTAAATATACTAATCATCTTATAATTTTGTTCATGTGTCTCAAAAGGTGCAAGGTTACACAAAAAGACATGTAAATTTCAAATTACGAACATACTTAGATTAATCCTGCAGATATAAACAAATTTCACGAAAAGCTGCCTAGAAACAGGAATCAACAGTCAACACAGTAAAGGAGTACATCGAACTTGCGAATTCACCATTATCATATCATCAGCAGCAGTAACAATCAGCTTTTCTTCTCTTCACACCTACCAAAATTTCTCTGCAATTCAACACACTGATCATACTTAATTTCAGATGCAGAAATATATTATTTTTAAGAAATCTTTAGCGCTAACACTGCGTCAAAAACAGCTACTTGTTGATCAGGACGATGTAATTATAGTTTTTGTAGTGTAACAACTCGATCTAGAAAGATGTTGATACTATTTTTGGATCACTATATCAAAAACAGCTACTTGTTAGAGATGATATAATTACGATCTCTACAATATATCAGTGTTATGATTCGAGTTAGGAAGATATGAGCATCCTAATAATTTTAATACGAGAACGAGAACAGTATTTACCATGATGAATCGTGTACATCAAAACACAAATAAAAACATATCCTGAACCGACATGATATATTTTAATATGTGCAGGTAGTAATTCCCTCAAACGGACGACATTAGCTTAAATTGTCGGCAGTACAAAAGAAGACAAATACGCTGCCCTACATTTCTCGTCTCTCTTCATCTTCCATTGTGAATTATATTTTCGAAACTTGGTAAAGAGATAACATGCAGTGCTATGATATATAATAAGGTTTGTCTAGTGTGTGGGCACACATTATACACTAAAATTGATGGTTTTGATGGATTTTTTTTTATCGGGAGTCGAACCTGTGACTAAGAGGATACTTGTCCCCTCTTTAACCAACTGAATCAACATTTGCGGGCGGTTTTGATAGATTTTGATTGATGGACTTTATGTAAATGCGGGAGGCCATCTTTATTTATGATAAGGTGATCAATAAAAATACATGAAATTCACAGGAGTTAGTGTTTATTGTGTGCTTATAGCCACATCATAGAAAAACTGATATAATAAATAATACGCCAAGACGGCTTGTTGCTTTGCTGCCCAAACCATCGCATGTGCTGCGCCATACTGAAACAATACAACATGAACAATATTGTTATTTACTTATTGTTAAACTAGTATGGATACTGTATGTATATCTTTGTGCTTCTTCCCATCTTATATGTACAAATTATTTTGTATGTTCAGTATCAACCTGGGACCGCCCATGCATCTAGTTTAAACTAACATATTTTGTTACCGACAACTAAATAATTTGTAATGGCTGATGATTGATGAAACGGTGGATCGAGAATCGATATGTTTATAGACTAAATTAATTATTTTCTCTGTTTCATCTTAATAGTTTATCTTAATCTTTTAATTAATACAAGCAACCAGTTTTTCACTCAAAACTTAAAAACATAAAGTGACCACTAATCTGAAATCCCTCAAAAAAGAAGTTAACCTCATATTTTGTATTAATTACTCGAGATTGGAATAGATTTAATTGTAACTGAATTTTATTTTTCAATAACAAATTAGAAATTAATATATTAAATTTCTAGCTAGGTCATCCTCGAGATCTGAGTGAAGGTTATTGTGTTTGGTTGGGGTGAATGAAAATGGAAGGAATGGAATGAGATTTGAACTATAATTTAGTTGAATGTATAATAATTTCATTACTTCCACCATTCCATTTCTATCACCCTTAAACTCTTCATTTTGGGAAGGAATGCTCCAGCCTATTTTCTATCCAAATCTTATCCTACAAAATTTGCACTCACTCATTTTTTTTAAAATCCTCCTACATTCTATTAGTTTCTTTTATTTTTACTCATTCTATTTCATTCCATTCCATTCACCCTAGCAAATACAACATATGATCCGTCGGTATCGCTAATTAGCTGCATCCACGAATCAGTAGGTTAGCCTGGCGATTTCCTCTGCTAGATTTTACCAAAAGCATCATCATAATCATCACACAGAGATTCACCTCTTACATAAAAATATGATTTGGCTAACCAGTTCTAAATTCGGTCAATTCAGTTTGACCAGTAACGAATTCTTGAAAGTGTAATCACGTCTATATCCGTGTGTTGATCGTCATGATTTGATTAGGATGCAATGCATCACTCTGCAGCAGTATTTTTCAAATCTAAATTGTTCTGTCAAAGTTATATACCCAATCCTCCTTTTTGTAGCTGTGCCTATGATTTGATAGGGATTTATTAATACTAAGAATCTAAAATAAGGATTTTCAATTTTATGGGACAGTGATGTGTGTTGGGATCTGGATAATCAAGTTTGAACCTATTGTCCAAAATGCCAGTCTTGTTATTGTACATTCTACGTAGTGATTGAAAATCAAAATTAAATGATTTATTTATTAATTCAAAAATTTTAAAAGATTTTTTAAATAATTTGAGAATTTTAAATTAAATCAGAATATAATTAATGAATTTGTAAAATATTTTTAAAAATTATTTAAATTTTTAATGAATCAAAATTTTTCAAAAACACGATTAAATATACTACTCCCTCCGTCTCTTGATACTTTTCCCGTTTGTCTTTATCACGTTTGCCAATACATATTTTTAATTGGTAATATCTTTAATTTTGTATTAGTATTAAATATAAAATCTTCACCGTATTAAAGTACTCATGAATACGAATCCAACATGATCACTCATGACTATATTTAGTGTTATAAATTAGATGTAAATTAGTAATTTGTCTCATGTTAAGAACAGTTCCGACATATCACACGACTACACGAGCAAAATAAATAGAAACGGAGGGAATAGTATATACAAGAAACGAGAAACAAGGGGGAAAAGATGTGCATATTCAAAAGATTTAACGTACAAAAGTTGGGGCAGGGGGCTGGCTGGCATTATAGAAACAATAATTCCATCTCATGATTCTATATATATAGGTTATGGGCAGGTAGGTAGGTTTGATACAGAGCTACACACTAGCCTAAATCTTCTCCATAGTCTTGTAATCCTGCAACAACTTCTTCTTCTTCCTCTATCATTCTCAGCATCTCATGTGTTGCCCCTCCTATGTCATCTGCTGTTTTCAGCGGGCACCCTTCTTCTATCTGCGTTAACGTGTTAAGTGATCAATTTTTCTAAAATCCCGATAAAGAGTTTATCAGAATCATATTCTACCTATTGAATATCAGACTAATTTTAAAATAATTTTAGAAAATTTTAACACGGAAATAATATATATGTGAATAATGCCATATTTGGAAATGACCTGAAGAACATGCAATTTCATATTTGATTCCCTTAGACTAGGGTCATTTACACAGCATATATGACTCCATATCTCAACAACTACACATATATTCACAAATGTAAACCATAGTACTCTTTCGTCTCATATTTATCTCCCCAATAATTTTAGCTACGGGCCCTTGAACTTACCAAAGCATTCTTGTAATTTTCTCTTGTATTCTTCTGTGACATTTATATTCATATAGTACTTCCCCATATCAACTCATTCATTTATATACAAGGCTATGTTCATATGCATATCTTGTTTAAGTTAATTTCAGTAGCTTTAACTTTACGTATTATCCTTTTCTGCTTCTGGGGGCACTACGATAAATCTCAGGTAAACTCTGAGGTGAAAAAAATATAATAAAAAATAGGAAACTGTACATGTTATTCAGAACTTTTAGCACAATAATTCAAGAAAAAGTTGAGTCGTACCACATGAATAAAGCAGATTCTTGCATTCTCTATAGTCATTATCATCTGTGAAAAAATTGCATGAAATTACTGTTCACATGCATACCTTAGTACTGATGGAGTAGAGAACCATTGGCTCCAAGGTGGTAACATTGAGGTGCAAAATGGTCATGTACACTGCCTGGAATCCTCCGATTATTTTCGACAGCTGCCGGAGCCGTCGTCGCGATAAAACCCGAATATTGGCATGAGTTTCGATTAGGGTGACTTCAATGTCTGCAATTGCACCATTAGTCTTGGTGCAAGTGTAGTGTTTGTTAGGTGTCTGTGAGGTGGTGAATTGCGGAAATGTAAAGAATTGAGAGAAAGGCGTCGCTTCGACAGAGTCCAATTTTTCGCGAGATTCTTGCATTTGGAGGAATTTTTGGGCTTCGAGGGATTGTAAAATGTGCTCAAGCTCTTTCACGAAATCAATTGCACCACCTACAATGGAGGCTTGATCACCCTGCAAAATTAGTACATGAATTTAAAATTTACAGTACGGTTTTGCTTTGTTCAAGTACCTAAACTTGATTAAAGCTATGGGCTGTTCAGGTTTCTTCTGTACTCTCTGTGGTTAGTCAACGGGTTAGGACTGAAAAGCAAGTGAAATTACAGCTTTTTATTGTGGAAATCTAAAGTATGATACCCTCTGACTCAAAAGCAAGGTAATTAGGAGCACTAATATGAAATTTGGTCAAGCAAATAAGTAACATTTGTGATTTAAGGATACAATTGTCTTTACTGTAAGTGTAGAAGCACTTTGACTACCACAGATACATGCATACATAAACATACAGATAAGTATATGACCCACTTATCCATGATTCTAAAAGAAATTTAGCTAGCTAATACAGATAATTAATTCTATTTTTTCTAATTACTTTTTTCTGTCCCGGTGAATCGTATATATTTGACATAAAGGTCTGGACACGCAACGAAATTATATACGTCCCGATGAATTGTATAAATTATATAACTAAATTTTCTAGAATCCTGTTAATTAAACTCATTTCATGAATTAGCAAACCATGTAGTAAAACACTAAAACAGCATTTCCAATTCTACTTCACAAGCACCAAGTTAATAAATTTGGTCACTGACCCGAGACTCGAACAATCAACCTCTTGTTATCGAGAAAACAGAAAAACAGACATACCCTTTGAACATAAGAGTCAGGCATGAGAGAACGCAGCACAGCAAGATGCTCATTCATTTGTTTCCTCCGATTTCTCTCCACAGTAATGTGAGTCATTCTCTGATTCTCAGCTTCCTCCTTGTTCTTGCACACTTTGGGCCTTCGCCGCCTCTTCTTCCTCCCTTGCACAGCCAGGCTTCTCTCGCTATTTGTCTCGGGCTTAACTGATAGATTCATTGAAGAAGTATTGTACAGAGCATTTGGAGTAGTAGCAGCAGAAGCTAAGTGAGCATTTTGCTGTAAGAGGTGTAGATTAGAAGTGGTGTCTGAAGACACATTGCAGCTAAATGGAATAGCAGAGATTGTGTCATAGATGATAAAGTCTAGTAGTTCACTTGAAGAAAGTGTTTCCATGGCCATTTCTCTTTTGTTATCTTCTAATGCTATTTCGTTTGTTCCTGTGCTTGCCTTGCTGCTTTTCAGTTTTTATAGCCCTGTCATGATTATTATTCTATCGAGTAATGCTAGGTGCACATAATTGTGTACAGAAAACTTGTACATAATGATGTGGCAAGTGATGTGGTGGATTTTAATTGGGGTGGTTGGTGTAAATGCAGGGGGGTCATCCAATTAAAATCTGCCACATGTCATTATGTACATGTTTTTGTACACAATTATGTGCACCAAGCATTTTCCTATTCTATTACACCGTGTATCCCACCAAGTTTTTTATATGAGAACCGAGAATTTTACACACATTTTAAATTTAAATATTTGTTATAATTATAAAATTATTTATTTTGATAAAAATGCAATGTTTAAATTATATTAAAATTTTGAAAATAAGTTATGAACTTATGAAAATCTTAAAATATGCGTCAGGCAATAAAAAAAATTATAAAAAATAAGAGGGAAGGAATTTTTTCTTTTAAGTTTTACATACTCAATTTGCAAACAAACCCTGTTATTCACGAGACAAGGAGAACCGAATTATATTCTCCATCTCGTTTTCATTTATAGTCGCTTTCTCCAATTTTTTCTTTTAATGCTGTAATTTTTTACCTCCTTCTGTTTTCCAGTATATGGCGGTTAAATTCGAGACTGATTATAAATGGACAAAACTTGTGGTTAAACTTCCTGACACTTTAAAGGGGTATGTGTTTAATCATTCTAAAATCATTCTCATTCAAATCAAACAGATAAAATGGGTGTAGTTTAAAATCCGACTTAATAACATTTAAGAATGAGAACAACCATACCAGACTCCAGAGTCAGTTCAGTTTTTATACTGCTTCATTTCCTAAATTTACCCTGTTCAAATCCGAATCTTGAAGATTGCAATATAAAAAATTACACAATGTATATAGTAACTAAAAGGAATAACCAGCTGTTGTAAATTAACATATGCACACATTTAGAGGTAGGAAGAGCCATCATCTTCTGTTCTTTCATGTTATCTTTCAACCAAAAAGCAATTTACCTTTATATATTACTGTCCTCTCACGTGCACCTTTTTCTACAGTCTTTCTATATAGCTTAAGCTCTTGATTTCTCATTTTAATCTTACTTTTTATTTTTTACTGTTTCTCGTTCTTGTTTTTCTATCTAAACTTTCTGAGAGGCTATCAAGCACACTGCCATAGTCTCTGAGGCAGAGCTCTGGAGGACCCGGGCCTATATAAAAATCCATATAAAAACAACTTATCAAGCTGTGCAAAAGGCTTTTCAGAATTTGAGTTGGAGTTAGCAATTTCATAAATCAAATTGACTGGCACAGCTTTCACTGATGTTATCCTTTCATAACTTCAAATTCAACACTTTCTCGTCTCGGCTCAAACTCAGTGTACGATAGGTTACATGTTTGTTTTCATCCGATATCCTTATAATAATTAGCATGAAATAGTCAAAAAATGAAATTATTGGAATTGCATGCACCATGAGAAAATGAAAATTTAACAAGATGGGCTAATAATTTCTTCATTTGAACTCTCATCAATGCAAGTTCAAAAGATTCTCTTCTCCAAGACTAGACAAAACATAAAATGAAGAAAAAATTAATGCCCTGGAGACAGAACTCAGCAGGGATCATAAACATGGGCTACAAAGAATAAAAAGGCCTGTGTATGATCACACTCTTAATCTTAAAACCACAATTATTTGTTCTGTTGTGTGTAAGCAGATAAGTAAATGATGCATAAAAGACAGACACATTTATGTATAAATTAACAGAATAGAAATGCTGGTTATCTGATGATGAGGACTGATGAGGAGGTGGTGCTAGATTGGACCATGGTCCAAACTGTCAGAATTCACCAGTCAGCAGTCTCTTCAAGCCAGTGAATCCATGTGACAACCAAGCTGCAATTTGAGTTTTCATCAAGTACAGCTTTAACAATCATCTGCATTTGCAAATGTGCAATCCCTATTTAGTTTTCTCATGGTTGCCAAATTTTTGGATCCTTGCTTTACTAGATTAATGGCTTCATTTTCTTTTATGTTGTGTACTGATATGCTATGTGTTTGCTGAGTAGAAACACTAGCATGCAAGCTAGGCGCACAATCTGTGGACGTGACCATGTGGAAAACTAAGTTCCATATAGAACCAAACAAGTGCATGTGTGAGTTCTAAAATGATCTACCAGTGTTCCGATTAGGAGTGTACTGATCACTGACATAGATATGTACTGCTGTAATGCGATTGTGTGCTGTTAAATTTTTACCATGGTTAAAAATTGCATCCGAAAGAAAATTACGGGTGTATTCAATTGGAATTTTAAAGGGTTTTTTTATTTGTGAAATCCGAGATGTTTAACTCGAGTTTTAAAAAATGTATCAGAATCGGTTGGGACTTTAAATTATGCTACAATATATAGTGGTATTAAAATTCATTAAAATCTGATAGTATTCAAATATTGATGATTTTTTAGGACTTTATAAAATGATGAATTTTATGAGATTGTTCAGTGTATTTCAAGATATTGCAGCTTGAAGCAATACAATTCTTGAATTACAATTGCAGCAGATAAAATCAATGCAAAGGTTCTTCTTGATGCATAAAGAGCCAGCAAGTTTCAGCTGAATACTTTTTGATGCGTTAAAGGTTCGAGTCCAGAAATGAAGCAATCACTCTCATAGAAACTATCTGTAGAATAGCAATATGCTTCTTGAAATTCAAGTGTGCTATACAACAACTGAGCAAGCCAGGACAATAATGATTTTAAGTCTAAACAGAGCCATTTCATGAAGTGTAGCAGTTGCCTGAGAAACCTTTTTGGCTGAGTTCAGAATAAGAGGACAATCGGGCCTCACTCCACGAATTGAAACACATTTCAATATGCCGGGCCCGGAATAATGTTAAAACTTGTGAAGAGGAAACAAAGGTGTCTGCATTTCGTAAGAAAAATGTGGAAATATTTAGATAATATTATACCAGAATATAGCCAGAATCCAGAATCTGATTCTATACTTAAAATGCAGAAATATGATCTCCAGAAAAATAAGTGTGGCCTGTCCAGGCATATCTGGGCCGTTTGGGTGAGTTTAAAATAAGTGCTTCTTGCTTAAAATAAATAAGTGGAGTAGAAGTTAGAAGCAAGTTAAGACTTATAAGTGATTAAAGTGTTTGGTAAATAAGTAGAAGCCCCGAAACAAAAGCTAACATTCCTAGCTTTTTATAAGTGCTTCTTGACATTTTACACAAACGATACGAAATAAGTGCTTCTAACTTATAAATCCAGGAGCCGGCTTTTAAGCCGCTGACAAACAGCCCCATCATATTAACCATTGTACTTTCCTTCAACTTCAATTCTTCAAAGAAAGACTAAATATCTGGTAATTCTCATCTTGAGATGTTACGATACACTGCTAACGGTTTCTTGATATTCGGCCTAATTCTCATCTTGAGATGTTATGTGAGAAATAATGGTTTTTCGACGATCTGGTTGCTCTCTGTTATCTGAAGCTGGAGTGTCCGAACTCACAGTCAAGTAAGATCAAGAAAGTATCAGTCATGAATCATGATATTCCGAAAACCATTCTGCTATAAACGTTGTAGTTGAAATCACATTCATGTTTAGCAAAGAGAAAAATTGATCACGGTTATGAAACCATCTACACATCCTAAACATTTCTATGAAAAAAATGACAGAATAAACTACAAGATATGGAACCAACTAAAATCTACTTCTACATCTAACATACTAATACTTTATTGTCTTCCTGAGAACTGTCGTCTTACGGACCATCGAGACAACTCCGACACCTCACCGAAGCCGCCTTTTCCTGTGGTTGTCTTGCTTCTAAACTCCCCGAAGGCGGTTTCGCTTCTGGTCATACTGTGCCCTCTTATTAGTTTGGCTGTTACATGTTCAGGTAATATCAATGTGAACTTATTGTCCCCTGTATCTTTTTTCTTAACTATCGAATGTCCTGTGGTTTTAGACCTACTAAATTTTTCTACTTCGATCTCCTCCCCGGCTTGGTCATGTCCTACTTCTTGATTCTGTGCTGTCCCTGAGGTGCTAGGGGCAGTTTCCTGATTCTCGACAGGCTCAGCGAAAGCCACACTTCTCCTGGCGCTTTCATTTTGGATTTCGCCTTCTTCTTGAGCTTCATGATCGTGATCGTGATCGTGATCGTGATCGTGATCGTGATCATGATCATGATCATCGTCGTCTATTGTGATTACAACACTATGTTCCGATGAAGCATCCTCATTCATTTGAATAGAAACAACGTCCGGTGACGCTTTATACATGGCTGGTGCTGGTGCTTCAAGGGTTCTCCGACAAACAGGACATGATGTGTGAGATTCCAACCAAAGATCAATGCAATCTTGGTGAAACACATGACAACACGACGTCAGGAGTCGAAGGAAATCATCATCTTGAAACTCACACAAACAAATAGCACATTCTAGCCCATATTTCTCTCTTCTATATTCCTTGACAGTAGAATACATAAAAGATGGAAAGGCCTTTATTATCGCGGGATCAAGGCCTTTACCAGTGGCTGCATTGGCTGGACCAACCGAAGTGGCAGCAGGGTTATGCCGGAGACGCCAAGAGTGTGCTACACGGTGAAGGAAACATCTACAGAAGTATATAGAAAAGAAGCCGAGGACAAAAAAGATGAGAAGAGTAATAGCTAGGACTATAGTGATGTACGGATCAGAGTGACCATGCCGCGTCTCAGAATGGTAGGTTGTGTTGGGGGTTGTTGACATTGCCGAAAGGCAAGATAGTCGAGGCCGGAGAAGATGGTATCCGGCCAAAGGATAGCAAATAACAAGCTACAGAACAAAAGCAATGGTGTCAAGCAAAGAAAGGGAAGACAGTTGAGCTGTTTCAAGCAGCATTGAGAAAAAGGAGGATGGTTTGTAAAGTGTTGAGAAGCATAGAATTTGGTGGCTTAATATGGAATGTAAGAAGTGTACGTGTCCAAATTGGTTTCAGACCAATGGTCTACATTCAAGTTATTGAGCGAGTCCTTGTGAAAAGGAAAGAAACTTGTCAAAACATTAGGACAAGAAACTATTTTCCTAATTATAGCATGTCATTCTGTTCAGTTTGGTGTTAATTAAGCACATGTCAATGATAATATCAAACAGAAGTGACTGTAAACAGACCAAATATAACCAAAATGTCTGACAGATGAAAATTTAAGTAATTCGATAAATACATAAATACACAGATAATCTCTGTTCAAGAAATGGTCGAAAACACAGAACACAGCCCCTATACTATCACAGCACCTACACCAGGAGATTTGGTCCACATCACAAAAGCAAGAACAGCAACTCATTTTAGTTGATGAAGATAAAAGAATGGGAAACTCTTACTCGAATATATCAGAAGAAATCGGCCAAGGCAAATGCAGATCATGCAAAAGAAATATTTGTGCGAGCATGCATATTTTAAAAAAGAGATACGCAGAAGCATTGAGCCACACAAAGTAAACCACAAGCATGAAAGTCTAGTAATAAAGAACCAAAAACCGAACTTCAACATCCCATGTAACATACTTTCAAGCCCACGTTTAGTCTTGATTAAAAACCCTAGCACGTTTATCTTCGTCTAAGAGACACATCACTCTGTTTTAAGGTTTATCTTCATTTAAAAGATACGTTACTCCTACTCAGATTCCTTCTTTGCTGCAACTTCTGATTTTACTCAAGGTCTTCGATCCAGTCACCATAGATTAGACTAATTTTATTAGGACCTTTCCACTTTTGGTTCAAAATTGGTCCTGCCCTCGGCATATTGGAGACCCTTTGAGATGAACCTCCCATGTGATAACCGTCTGCATAAGGAACTGAAGGTACGGAAGCAACTAAGGTATCCCCCGGAGATTTAGAAAGCCCCGTCCCCTGCTTTGTGTCTGAAGGAGAGGAGAATTCTTTTCCATCACTATCCACGAGTCCACCACCATAACGATGGAGTTCTGTATTAAACATTGCAAACAAAACAGTGAAAATCAATAAAATTACATATGTTACATTAATGCAACATAAAATTGTCAGATCAACTAAATGCAGAAAAGGTTCTGCTATAGTGATGATTCATCATTTGGAGGATACCCATCGGAAAACTGAAACAGAAGGCAGTCATATGATTCTAATACGAGAAAAGTACCGGAAAGATTTTGTAACTAGAGGTATGGATTTCCTCGAGTAGATTCCTTACCAAGGTTTGCCAATCGAAAGTAGGGAATTGCAAGAAGAAAAATAATATGTATCGCACTGCAAGACCTAACTTGTGGCTACTTCTTTCAACACACGCTGCTTGTTAAATTTCAAGGATATTGGGAACAGCAACCCCATAGTCTGGGAACAGAAACCACAATGTAATAACTGGCTTGCGAGGGTTATAGCTAATAGAATAATGGTTACCCATCACTGGGACATGAATCATGATTCAACAACCAGAACCATGTGTTTCAAAAGAACCATGTGTTTCAAAAGTAACCCCAATAACAACGCTAATTAGCAATAAGCAACTTACCTATGTTACATTTTACAGAAAAATTTGTAACAGAAATATAAAGAGTGGCCATAGATATGGTAAGCATAACCATAAATATTGGGTTCAGGTGGACTGTTTTTAGGTGGTAAATGTATATATTCATCTCTCTTTCAAAGCAAACAGCACTAAGAATGCTCTAGAAATATGTCAGCATGCCATCAGTGCTACTTTTGTATACTTGAGGCTAACAATGGTTTTGGAGTGACACTAATCAACAGGGAGGATAAAAGGGACAGGGGAGCGCAAAGGGATGGTTTTGTGCATGGGGACAGTTGAGGTAGTTGAAGATTTCTTGCCATTTTCATTGGGCAATTCCGTTGTAACATTGAGAATCAGTGGTTAGAAAAATTAGGATCAGTTACCATAAATTGGAAGCTGCAAGAAATGAAGTTCGAGATTGGGCGGGAAACAATGGTTTTTAAAGGAAACCCCAGGCTAATAACATATTGTGGAGGGAAGGGCAAGAAAGGAATTCAGCTACATATTTTGTTATAAGTAAAAGACCGTGGAAGGAAGGAAACCATTATTGAGATTTCAATTGTTTATCTTTCATTTTGGGAGTCCTTAAGCCACTCAAAGTGCCTATTCTATCTGTTATTTCCCTATGTACGGCAAGAACCCTAAAGTTTAGTAGCAATATATGCCTAATTTAAATCTATTTACATACATCTTACTGCATCCACTTCTGCAGTATAATAAAGTTTTTATAATCATTATTGCCAAAGAGCTGTAATTATTTTGAAGTTAATGGCGTCCAATCAAAATATTTATTTTCAAGTTCATTAGCAAACAGACCGAAATAAATCTAATCTAACTACAAGCTAGACAGAAGACCTTGAAATGGTACTGTAGCTAGCATAATTACTTGCTAGTTGCATACTTGCATTTGTAAGTAGGTATAATCACCTCATCTTTGAAATTGAGCATTTCAACATATGAATAGTAAACTATGACAAACTAAAAGGCACCAATGTTTTTTCACTGGAATAAGAAGTATGGAGTTTAAACAAAACGTACCAGCAGCCCCATGAGCAAAATGGCACTTGTTCCCAAATGGACAAAAACCTGTCTGTTCCCACTTGTTACAAATCCTAGTTTTCCAATTTGAAGGCTTCAATGTAGATGGACTCACACCACCGCTGCCGGCACCAGCATTAGCACTCCCACCATATCCACCACCAGACCCAGGCCCCAGACTTATTGCCACGCTTTCTCGAGTTCTTGATTGGTCATCATGTAGAAAACTGCAATTTTCACCATAGGGGCAGCCTTCTTCAGTAAAGAACTTCTTACAATGTCGCCCTTTAGAAGACCTCTGAGGTTCCACAGGAAAAGCAGTAGACCCAAGTGTAGGAATTTGAAATTCTTCCCTTGGCTCGTTTGCAGTTTGTTCTTCCTCATGAGCAGCAACAATTTCTTGCCAATTCGGAGGTGGCCTTCGAAGCTCTTCGATACTGTGCGCAAAATTGCAATTAGTGACATAAGGGCAAGTTCCAGCTCGAAATTTGCAACAGAGCTTTGTTTTGAAGAACATCTTTCCGATCGCCTTTGACCGATTAGTTGATTGCACATCTGGCTGCAAGATTCTTGATTTTTTGTTAGGAGGTTCGCTCCCCGATCGAGTTTGAGATTGCCTCCCATCTAAATTCGAATTACCATCAACCGAAGCCTCCCTATTCCAAGCCCCATAATCTTCTTCAGTTGCCCAAACCGCCTGATCCGTAGACCCCGAACCCCAATTTCCACCTCCGCTTCCGTGGTTTCCGGGAATTATATGGACAACATCTCCGCTAGAATCTCGACCATAATCCATTACTAGTAAACCCCCCAAACAAAATATGTTTCCAAGAAAAGAAGATACCAAATAGCTGAAAATGCTAACAATTGGAATCAAACCCTAGCTCTTTTAGGAAAAGCTACCTCAAAAGTAACTTATCTGTTGCAACTCATAACTCAGCAAGTTTGTATTCTTTCGAAATCCATAGAATTAAGTTCAATTATAAGAAATCACCAATCTCAATAAATATATACAAAAAGGGGACTACAAAAACTACTAAAAGGGTATTGCAATAACATACTAATGCCCCATAAAAACAAAAAAATTTCAAAATTTGCATCAGAACAATGAAAAATTAAACTATTTCAAAGAACAAGAACAGTAATATACAACACCATATTACATATAACACATCAAAGAATTAATTCAAATAAGGACTGAGCTGAGATCCAGAGTTTCAAATAAGAGCACAACATTCAATTAAACAACTCAAGCAACAACTGAGTAAAGAAATTCACTAATACAAACAGTAAAAAACTTGAAGATAGTGAAAATCAACTTACAAGAAAGCATAAAGATTTGATTTTGGAGATGGGGTTGACAAATATTGATGGATTGGATTAGATTAATCCATGTTGTTGATAAAATGGGAAGCTTTTTTACAGTTCAACAGAGGTTAAAATTTTTTGATCAAGTTTCTTATTTTGGCCGTACTGTCTCTATAAAAGCAGAAGGGGCCAATCTACTCTGCATTTATAGTAAGTACAGTGAGTTAACTGGATATGTGTACGTGTTATGTTTTTACTGGACATAGTACTTGAACACTGTAAACAAGAAAAAACGTTAAAAATTATCTGGAAATTTAAAAGCACCAATTTTTTATATTAAAAACTGCTCTTATAGAAAGCACACTTTTAAAAATAATTGTTTTTAGATTTTAATGAAAATTATCATATATCTTACCATCAAAGTTTATCAATATTATTGTTTTTTCAAATTATATTGTTTCAAATATATTTCTAAACAATTGAGTTGTCAATTTAAGATTAACTCGATCACTATATTTTTAGACAACAATATAAATCAAAACATACTTGTTTTTATTTATTTATTTTAGAATTTTCATAACTCCGTCGTCGCTTTTTTAAAAATTAATAAATAATTAATCGAATTTTGTAATAATATTTCAGGTACCAACCCGTTTTCTAATAATATAATAAAATAATTTTAAATAATATTTGAAAACAGAATTTAATGTGGTTATTTTCTTTTTCGAAGACAACTCTTATTCGATACCCACCTATTTTCTTAACATTGTGCCCGATTTAATCTATATTATAAGTAGTTTATAGATTAAAAGTTACATATAATTTTTATTTTATAAATATATGATATTGTTTCAAATTTATCTTACTTTCTAAACATAAATCATTTATTTTTGAATTTTCTGCAGAAAATATCAAATATCTATTATATATTTTATTCTAAAAGATAATATTATTTTAATATATATTTATTTTATCAATAAATTTGAACGGATATGTCAATGATCCTGCGCTTACTTGACATGTGTTTTCCAATATTTATTTATTAAAATAAAATATTATTTTAAAATAAATATTTTAGAATCAATCAATCATCAATATATATATATAAAAGAGGATGCGGGCGTCTCTAAAATTACTCGATTCAGTCTTCTAATTTTTCTTAAATTTCGGAGAAAAATATAGTTATAATTAAAAAATTCAGGTTCAAGAACTCTAAAGGTAATACAATTCTTTTCTTATTGGATTCCGAAGATAGTACTCTAGAATCTAGAAAAAGGATTCTAAAAATTAGGTTAGAATTGTTCGATTCAATCTTATAATTTTCTTAAATTTCAGATAAAAAAATATAATTATAATCTAAAATCAGGTTCAAGTACTGTATAGATAAGAAAATTGCAAATATAGTACAACTCTCTTACTTATTTAGGAATCATAAAAGAGTAGAATTCTATTTATTCAAAATAACAACTATTGGAAAAATATAATTAAAAAATTACAATTCTTACTTTCAAAAGTTATAAATTTATAATCTTATTTTAATTATTTTTTTCCAAATTATATATAAAAACAAGCATCTTCCAGAGTATCTCTATCATGAAAACATCTATGAGATCTTTACAACCCTATTTAAATAATTTGCATGGACTTACAATCAATCTCGATAATATTTGGATCCAATTTTATAATTTTCTTGAATTTCGAATAAAAAGTAAAATTATAATTTCAAAAATCAAATTCACGGATCTTAAAGTAATACAATTTTTTTATTGGATTCTAAAAACAATAAAATTCTTTTGTTATAATTTTGTTAAATTTTGGATTGAAAATATAATTATAATTTAAAAAATTAGGTTCAATAATTCCAAAAGTTAATACAATTCTTTTTTTTTTGAATTCTAAAGGTAATACGATTCTTTTATTCTCTAGGAATAAGGAATAGGATTATATTTATTTAAACTAACAATCATAGATAAAATACAATTTATATTTAATATTTGTAAGGTAATACGTACAATTTTTATTTTCAATTTACTCTTATAATTTCTTAAATTTCGAGTGGAAAATAAAAGATTGTAAAGATAATAATCATTAAAAAACTAATAGCAAAAATTAGAACCATAAATGAATAATAATTTTTAATTAATAAATAAAAATCATAAAATAAAAATATTTAATAAAATAAAATAGGATATATAAAATAGAAATCATATATTGATTTTATGATAATGTATTGTGTTTGACGGGTACGCGAGGCGGCCTAAACTAATTTTTATCTAAAAAATAAAAAACTTTCTATCAGTTTTATGTTTGACGGGAGAGTGACTAAAATAATTTTTATCTATGTTATAATATATATTTTTTACTAAAACGGGCTCACGGTTCAAAATAATTTTTATCCAATTATAATCTTTAATTTTATCATAATTAGATAATTTTTATTAGTATTGTGTTTGACAGTAAATAGACTTAAATTAATATTTAAATTATGATGTTTTGTTATTAGTATTGTGTTTGACAAGAGAGCGGCTCAAACTAATTTTGATCTAAATTATACTGTAATATTTAATTTTATCATAAAAATAATAATTATGGATTAATATTGTTTTTGATGGGAGAGGGGTTTCGAACTAATTTTATTATTTGTATTGTGTTTGACAGATGACCACTTAAACAAATTTTTATACTAATTATAATATTTTTTATTAGTTATATGTTTAACCGGAAGATGACTCAAAATAATTTTTATGCTATTATAATATTAATTCGTATCAAAATTTATAACGCCGCCGCGAAGCGCGACTTTATTCACTAGTATATTACTATTAATAATATCTATCACAAGCGTAGCCTTTCATACTTATAATTAAAGGGTTAATTATTAAGTTGGTCACTGAAGTGGGTTTAATATACCAAGTTGGTCACTCAACTCAAAACGGTATCAAGATGGTCACTAAAGTCACAAAAAATATCAAACAAGTACCTTCAAATATGAGTTCAAGTAGTAAAAATATTATTTATAAAGTTTTATAAATTATTTTTAAATGTTAACACAACCAACTAAAAACTTATGACTTCTAGTATTTAAAATAATATATTTTATATTTTATCAAGTTTATTTATTAATTATATTTTATTATATAGTTATTTTTTTGTTTTAATTAGAAATAAATAATAAATAAACTTGATAAAATCTAAATATATTATCATAAATATTAGAAGTCATAACCTTTTACTTGGTTTTGATAACATTCAAAAATAATGTGTAAAACTTTATAAATAATATTTTTTCTGCTTAAACTTATATTTCAAGGTACCTGTTTGATATTTATGGCCACTTCAGTGACCATCTTGATACCGTTTTGAGTTCAGTGACCAATTTGATACATTAAGCCAATTTCAGTGACCAACTAGATAATTAACCCTATAATTAATTAATGACGTGAAAGTATATTAGTTGAAAAAGAATGAAAAAACAAGAAGGAAAAAAAAATCTCTGAAATTGTGTATATTCACTTGTGAGAGCTTTGAGTTTAACATTGTAGAAACATCTACTCGGATCTGGCCCACCAAACACACACAATGCAAACTCCCGGCGACCCATCACCGGAAACCACCCAACACGGCGGTCTATCTCTATCTACCACCGACCCAATTCGGTCCCTAATGCTCTCATCATTATCCCCAGATGATGATCTTTATTCACAATCTTCAATACCCTACACTTCTCTTAGATCCATGTGGTTCTCAGCCGACCCGTGTAACCGACCCGAACTTCTTTCCCTTCTTAAAGGATCCATTCTCATCTTTCCCAGCCCCAAACCAAGAGAAAAGGTATGTTCTTCCGTAGTATCTTTGTGAAATTGATCAATGGTTTGTAAAGATTGGATTTTTATTAGGTGGTTTGGGTAAAGATTGGATTTTTATTAGGTGGGTTTTGTAAAGATTGGATTTTTATTGGTTTGTTTTGATAAAGGTTGGATTTTTATTTGGTTGTATTGGGTAAAGATTGAATTTTTGATTGTTTTATTGTTGTAATGCAGAGTGAGGAATTGAAAGTGAGGTTGAGGAAGTTGGAAGAGGTTGCAGAGAGGAAGGCGTATGATGAGTTGGTTAAGGACATTACGCCGAGAAAGGGTGTTGAAGAGCCTTTTTCTTCTTATAAAGATCAGCTTGGTTTTGGTGAGGATTTCTTGTTTAACTAGCATTTTTACCATTTTACCTGTTCTTGTTTGAACACATTGTGCAGTTAGTCTAACTTAGTTATTTGAGCAAGTTTTGGAAAATGCTCGAATATGACTCAACAATGATCGAGAGCTGAGCTCTAGCTTGAAAACTATTTGGCTCGTAAGGCTCGTCAAGTTTCATGTTCATAAGAAGTACATATCATAGAGATATATTTATATGGAGCCGGAGACCATATATGTACATGTTCAGCTTGCTGAACATATATGATCTCCAAGTCTTCATAGTATTGGTCTCCATATTTCCCAATATTTGTTTCTAAAATCAATGTGTATTTTTGGTTTTTGCATACTTAATCGAGTTGACTCGACTTGAGCTTAACAAATTAGATCTCTTCTCATTTGAACCTAACTCATACATATTGAGCTTTTGTCGAGCCAAACATCAAATTCAAATATGTGGTTAACTTTATTGAGCCCCGTGTCGAGTTTTGACCTTGAACTTTTGAGTCGAGTTCAAGCTTGAGCATGTAACTGTTTTGACTTGGCTCATTTACACACCTATGTGGGCGCGCGCGCGCGTGTGTGTATAGACAGAGAGGTTATTCGAATTCAAACTAATCTGGCAAACAAACTAGAGACAGGTGATTTGTATTATTGTGCCATTGTATATGAGTTTATAGCGAAACATGACCCTATATGCATATTCACATTTTAATGCTTTATTCTTCCTTTCTCTTATATTTTTTTTTTTTTAAAAATTTGTTTTGTGTTACATTTTAATGCTTTATTCACATTTACTTTGGATTCTATCTTAGCTTAGTCCTGAGCCTGACAGCTTTAGTTGTTGTTTGTCAATTCTAGATTGAAATTTATGTAAGTTATATATTTAAATTAATATAAAAGCCGATCTTGCAAACTATTTAAAGTTGCATACTCTGTTCTTTTTTGAAAAATAACATTCCATTAATCACATTTTGTTCTTAGAATTGTACTAATGTATTAGCATAAAACACGTCATTATCTCTACTTTCTTTATAATAATGTATCTTCAGTTTTGGAACAAGTGAGTTGTTTATGTACTAATGTTCGCATAATGCTATGGCCTATGTGTTGGTAGTTTAAATTGTTGACATATCTTCTGCCCTAATATTGCTGTTATTAATGCCAAACACAGTAATTAAGTTTTTGACAAAGTGTCCATTCTGCTATACAGTTCTTGCATACATACACTGTTACCCTGGATTATAAGTTTCCTTATTTTTGATGTGCTTGGCTTGTCATTAGTATATTCTGCACCATTGTTTGTATATGTATTATTGCTTACATAATATATCCATTGGTATTCTTTTTGTTACTTCTAAGAAAATTGAACTTTGTAGGTTTAGCAAAGTGTACCAGAAAAAACATTAGAGAAATAAAGGATCTAAGAATGCATATTAATCTTCTATATGACTTTTTCTTTGACTGTTATGTGCTTGTGGCCTTGAGCTTTTGGGTTATAGATAGGTAAGGAACAAAATATATTGAACAACTTTTGGACATATGGAACTTCTAGTTCTTAATGATAGGAAAGTTTTTCTTTTTCTTTTCTGATGTATCTTATCCTTGTAAATTTAACAATTCTACTTTCAGTTGGTAGCTTCCCAAGAAAACGTGTTTATCAAACCTTTATTACGTGAATATAAATTCTGAGTGTATAATGTGATGTTTAATATTTACAGGTTTGCATGTTGTGCTTACAATGTTTACTGGTTATCTAGTTGGATATGCTGCATTCAGAGCATTGTTTGGCCATAGCCCCGTGATGGTACCCCCTTTGAAATTTTTAATCTAGTTTATCTGGTTTTTCCTATTACTTAGTTTTTGCAATGTAGCCTGCAGGGAGATTCAAATATACTTTTGCTTCTCCTGACTGCACCATATGTCCAACTTGACCATAATGAACGGTTTTGGTATCTTTATTACAGAATGCTGCTGGAGGCATTCTTGGATTGGTGGTTGGCATGCTCGTAGAAACTCTTCTTTTCATTGTTAGAGCCACTACCATGGAAAAGAAGACCACGTTTACCACCTCACCAGCTAAGAAAAATCAATAGACATGGTCATGACGGTAGGTATTATAATCTTTGAATATTGACGTTGTTAGTAGATTATGAGCTTCAAGACAGACTTGGCGAAAACGCTTTATATACTCTTTTACTCTGTCTAAGTAGCTTAATTTGTGAGCTTGGTATGTATGATATTTTCTATCGTGCAAATAAGCTGTAAAAATTGTTGTGGTTCCGTTTCAGAATATAGGCTTGGACGCAAGGGTGGTCAAGTTAATAGGGTTTCTTTTGACTCCTTGCTGTATACGGTGGAATGCAACACCAATGCATGTATATTTGCACTAGTAACTATAGGTATTAGGAACTGGTATACTTTTGCAAGTCTAATCTTCTTTGAGCAACATTTATGATAGTGAAGTGAAGATCCTTGTACCCGTAATTTTACGTATTAAATAAGGTTTAGCATTAGCATGTACACATTGGGTATATGTTTATACAAGGATCGTGCTGGTTGAATTAATGTTTTTGTTGTATGATGAAAGAAATAAGTAAATATTAGTTGCATCAGATGACAGATTATATGAGAGAATCACCTTCTGTTAAACCAAAACAATGTCAATTTTTGGTGTGGACATGTTCAAGTCCATTTATTTATATGTTTTTTTTTGTTTTGGAGAAAAAGAAAGCAACGATAAATATGTCCTAAATTTCTCTCTGAAGTTTTTATATTACGAGTGAAAATATTGGGTCTGGTGACTAGCCACAAAACATAATAATATATCTATTCTGATTTTATTTTTGATAGCTTTAAGAACTCGAAAAAAATCAAGAAATAGCTATGATGCACTTTTTTTCATTCGATTCTGTAATTTTAATTCTTTGCTTTTCTTTTTCACGTAAAAATTTGAAACACGTTCTGAAAGAAACTTCAATCACCTGGATGATGGGTACCACCCTCACTTTTCTTGTTTAAGCAATACTTTTATATTTTTAAATTACAACATTAAACTGGTAACTTTAATATAACGTATTTATTTGTAAAATAAACATAAAAAACGGTCATATTGTTCTTCTATAAATACACAATTGTCATATCTTATTTTTTTCCATAAACTTTACTTCTGAAAATGTAATACTCCCTCCGTCCCACCCAATTTTTTACATTAAGTTTGGGCACGGAGGTTAAGAAATATGTATAAAATAGTGGAAAAGAGAAAGAAAAGTGGGTGAAGTGGTGAGAATCATTGATTTTTAATATATAAAAAAGAGACAGTGGAATAAAAGTGGTGTGAAAAAGAAGAAAAAGTGGTGGGACCCATTAACTATTTTATAAAAGTTGTGGAATGTAAAAAAATGAATGGAAGGTTCAAAAAGGAAATGATAAAGAATGCGGTGGGACGGAGTTGAGTATCAAGCAATGTCATTGATTGGTTTCTTTCAAGGCCTCAATAACAGATGATCCACTGGGTGTGGGTGCAGTGTGCTATCCTTAGGGAACAATTCCATCCACTTCTGCCGGGAATTGTGTTACATGCAGCCCCGGGTAACTTCACTAAACCTATACATAACATCGCTTCAAGATCATACTATGCAAAATAGTTCCCATTAGACAAGTGATATGTCTTGATTTGTGGGTCTGATACTCTGATGTCTCTGCGGGGTCTATTATTTTTACGAGGATTTAACCAATTACAAATTGATAACTCCTTTTTTGGCAAATTTTCTGAGATGATTATATCAAAGTGCCTATTCTCATAAAAAAAATTATAAGAGAATACTAGATCTCTATAGGACTCATTTAAGTCACTATCACTCCGTTAAATTTAAAAATAAAATAAAATTAACAAATAGATAATATGCTTGCTACAATTTTTTTATATTTTTTTGTATATTCGTTTTTTTTTAATCCATGTGACTCACACATCATCTCCTGATTTTATTAAATTTTCTGTTAATTAATTTTCAAGATTTAACATAATGATATATAGTTATGCCGGTGGTTAAAATGAGTCATGTGAAGATTAGTCAGTGACTAGCTCTAACATTTCTCCGCAACATATGGAGATTTAGGTTTTTAATTATAATTGTTTTTGCTTATAACTGTATTTTCCAAGTAACAAACTCACATTATATGCCTACTATAAAACTCCCGATCAATAAACGATCAGATCAATTTTCAGGACCATGTGATTTCCGATGTCCTTGCCTAAATTCTGTTAAATTTCTCAACTTCAAAGGATATGTAGGTACGGGTACCCCGCCTCATAGTTGACAAACCACTGTCAAGGTTGTAACTTGTAACTTGTTGTAGCCTTGTAGGTGACAGATTCTAGTATTGCGGCTCACTTGAACCCAATGGAAAATTACAAATACAGATCAAGACAATATCTCAAATATAGACAGGTCAATGAATTCGGAGAACCATTCTAACCACATATGTCTCAAGTCTGTGGCAATCCCCGGAGAATCATCTTGGCTTAAAAAATATGTAAAACTTATCAAACCAAACCAAGCCAAAAATGCTTAGTATATGTCAGGAGAGTAAAATGTATGCGGATCAATGCCTTATTCTGAAAGAGTAGGGAGCCTGTTTCCGTGAAGACCCCCGGCTACTAAATTCTGCAGGATCATGAAAACTGCTCTGCACTAACTTGGTGTCATACATATGAAAGAACATAATTTATGGATTTGTTCTCCTTGGGCAAGTACTTGATTAGCCATGTGTCAAATATAAATCACAATCAGTATATGCAGTAAATATTTGCAGGATGATTTTATTTGTAAGCCACTAAGCCCCTTGGCTAAACACATTTTGCCTGCTAAAATTTTTAGCAGGAAAGATCTTAGCAGACCTTTTTTTGCTAAAACATCTTAGTTACTTTACTTAATTCAAGTCAGTTGCTGGAGACAAAATTATACTAGAAAATGACACTAGTTGACCTTGCACTTTACAATAATTCCGGATAAACCTTCTGATCTTTGCTTGACTTGAGCCAACTTTAACCAAAATTGCTAGTTGGAGTCAATGAGAGACGCGGTAAATGTTGTACTTGTTACTGACCATAAAAATTTCATTCACTCAAAGTTCTTGCTATAAAATAAGGAGTGTGTTTCTCTCTATCTGCACTACCAATACTTCAATTTGCACTCAGAAAACTGTATACACTCGCTCTTGCATATCTGATTTCGTAAAACCACTACATATTTACTGCTGCTTTTCTATTGCACTGCCATGAATTCTAGCTGTCTGTGGTTCATCATCCTCATAATTTGGGTGTTAACAAACTCAACAATACTTGTGTATTCATTTTCAAACAATGTCACTGATCACCAGGCTTTGCTTTCTGTCAAGGCTTCGATACCAATAGACCCTTCGGGTCTGCTAAACTCGTGGAACGATTCCATCCACTTCTGTCAGTGGAATGGCGTTACATGCAGCCACAGACGGCAGAGAGTTACAGAATTAGACCTTTCCTGGAATCAATTGGCTGGCACATTGTCTTCTCATATTGGAAACCTCACTTTTCTGAGGGCCATTTACCTCTATCAGAATCGCTTTCATGGCTCAATCCCCAATGAAATCAGCCGGCTGTCTCACCTACAATATCTTGAACTTGGATACAATGATTTTCAAGGTGAATTCCCTTCCAATTTGAGTCATTGTGTAAATATCATAAACATCAGCATGTATGACAACCATCTTGAAGGAAAATTACCTACAGTATTTGCTTCTTGGTCCAAAATTAATACTAATCTTGGAATGAATCGGTTTACTGGATCAATTCCACCTTCACTTGGGAATCTATCACATCTTCAAGGTATTGATCTACGCAGTAACAATCTAACAGGGGGCATACCTTTGGAAATTTCTCATCTCACAAAACTAGAGATTATTATATTGTCCACAAACAGGTTGTCAGGTACGGTTCCCCTGCCACTTTACAACATTTCGTCCCTCGCTGAGGTTGCTCTGGATGGCAATGAGTTAGAAGGAACACTTCCAACAGATTTGGATTTCACCCTTCCAAATCTACAACAGTTATACCTTGGAAGGAACAGATTTTCAGGATCGCTTCCACCATCTATTACCAATATTTCCAATCTTGTTACTTTTGACATATCCTATAACATATTCACAGACCCTATACCAATGAATTTGGGAAGCCTTCAAAACCTTCAAGTGCTAAGTTTGAGTGGCAATCCACTCAGAAACAGTCAGCTTTCCAATGACTTTGGCTTCTTTGATTCTCTAGTCAACTGTACCCATCTAAAGGTATTGGCCATAGATGATATTGGTTTAAGGGGGGAGATCCCGAATTCGATTGCAAATCTCTCCATAACTCTGGAGATGTTGGATATGGCCGGAAACCAAATACACGGAAACATACCTTATGAAATTGGAAAACTTGTGAACATAACGCGACTTGCATTGTCTGGCAACTTCTTAACAGGGTCCATTCCAGAATCAATTGGAGAGCTATCAAAGCTAGGAAGAATATATCTGGGAGACAACAACATTTCAGGAGTTATTCCAACTTCTATTGGCAACATCACAAAATTGAGTGTTCTCAGTTTACCAAATAATATGCTTCAAGGAAGCATACCTATTGAATTGTGCAATATTTCCACTCTACAGGAAGTGTTTCTTACAAACAACAGCCTTGGAGGTGTGATACCTGAGCAAATAGTTGGGTTTTCTTCTCAGTGTTTTGTCATGAATTTAGACAACAATCTATTCACAGGGCCACTGCCATCAAGCATTGGAAGCTTCAAACAACTAGTTCAACTAGATGTTTCACGGAACAGATTAACGGGCTACATACCAAGTACTCTGGGTGATTGTGTGATGTTAGAGGCTCTACTAATGGAAGGAAACCAGTTTGAAGGTAAAATTCCATCTTCTTTTAAAGCTTTAAAGAGTCTTGTGATTCTAGATCTCTCAAGTAATAACATATCTGAGAATATCCCAAGATTTTTTGATAGTTTCAAATTAATTGAGTTCCTCAATCTGTCGCACAACAAGCTTGGCAGTGAAGTGCCAAAAGGAGGTCTATTTTCCAATGTTAGTCATTTTTCAGTTGTTGGAAATTTGCGGCTTTGTGGTGGTATTCAAGCATTGCAATTGCCTCCTTGTCCTGTAAAATTCTTAAGGACAAAGAAGAAGACTACTCACCTGAAAATAATACTCCTCCTTGTCATTCTGCCCCTTGCGATCTTGTTAGCATGTCTTACCGTACTTTTTCTTCGACAGCGAAAGTCCAAGCAAATGAATATCACTGTATCAGAGTTACAAGACAGCCGGTACCCCAAGCTTTCATACCAAGAGCTTTTACTAGCTACAAACGAATTTTCTCCAAATAATTTGCTTGGTGAAGGAAGATATGGTTCGGTTTACAAAGGAACTTTTGAATCACTGGAACAGACTTTTGCTGTGAAAGTACTAAATGCTGAGGTAAGGGGAGCCAACAAAAGCTTTTTGGCAGAGTGTGAAATCCTGAGGAATATTCGCCACCGAAATCTTATCAAGATCATAACAGCATGCTCTAGCACAGATTTTAAAGGTAATGATTTCAAGGCATTGGTTTTCGAATTTATGATGAATGGTAGTCTAGATGACTGGTTACATCTAAGTTCTGGGAATGAAAGAAACTTGAGTCTGCTCCAGAGACTAAATATTTCCATTGATATTGCAACGGGATTAAATTACCTACATCATCACGGCCACACAAGTATCATCCATTGTGACATAAAGCCAAGCAATATTCTTCTTGATGAGGTTTTTGTTGCACATGTTGGTGATTTTGGTTTGGCGAGGTTCTGCATGACAACAAGTGACATCAATCAAGTACAAATGAGTTCAACTGGTATCCGTGGAACTGTTGGATATGTTCCTCCAGGTAAATTCTTCTTCTTTATTGTTTAGTACTGCTCTACATATTGGTTTTAGCTATGTATTCTTGATCTGTCACTTTGGCTCGTTCTTTAAGCATATAAAGAACAATAACAATAGATGTTCAATATTATTATATATGGAAAAACATCCCTATTTTCTCAGTTTTAACAAAATAGTTGTGCAGAGTATGGAATGGGTGGGGAGATATCCGCAGAGGGAGACGTGTATAGCTATGGAATACTTTTACTAGAGATGTTCTCTGGGAAACGACCTACAGAAAGCAGCATATTAATGGGCGATGGTGGTAACCTTTACGACTATGTCAATAAGGCGCTCCCAGATAGAGTGATGGACATTGCTGACCCTCGGATTATACTGGATCAGGAAGATCTTGGCTTGATTGAGAGCCAATCATACAACAAGGCTACAATGGAGGCATGTTTGGCATCCATATTTGAAGTGGGGATACGGTGTTCAGTTGAAACACCAAGAGAACGCATTGACATTGCTGTCGTGATTAAGCAGCTCCATGTGGCAAGAGACAAACTTCTGCGGCGCAGGCAGTAACCTGGGTTTAACCTGGAATCCCCATGCGATATTAGACATAAGCATTTTCATATGTAATCACCCAATGTGACAAAAGAGAATCAATTTGTAACTCTGCAGTTCCTATCTTTATATTTGTAAGTTACAATATGTTCTTTGCTTGAATTAAAACATGGCTTGATACTCATGTCAAGTTTATAACTTTTCCTGTTTTTGACCAACTGTTGTCAAGCGTTGGACTTGTCCGTTGCATTAGAGTAATTCACTCTGTTTATTAAAAAGGCTACCTTTTGATTAATTGGCTGACATGTAAAAAGAGGATAATGACTGGTAACCTGGACGGGGTATTGAATTTGCTCTAATTCTGGACAACATCAGAACTAACTAGCGGATGATGTTGCAGATCGATTTTATAAATCATGACAAGTTACTTGTGCACAAGCATGTACATGAAACGATGATAACAAGAGTGGAGAGCTATGAAGTACAGAGATTGTATGAGATGATACCATGATTTTTGAACACACTTAAGTCGATAGATTGTATGAGATGATACCATGATTTTTGAACACACTTAAGTCGATCTACTGCCAGGATGTCCTCGAAGAAACAGTCAGCAGACATTGTTTTTTTTTGTTTTTTTTTTGCTGTATCATGTGTCCGGATATGAGAAGGTTTTTAAAGTGAATATCATCATCCGGTAGGTACATGATAACTCCAAATCTCGTCTAGGGTTCCAATGCACTGTTCCGGGGAGCTTCAGGCAAGACCTAACCTGCAAAACAACGCTACACGGGGGGTGACATCCCGTGAGGCGCCTCCGGCGTGATAATCAGTGACTTGGATGTGCTTGACAAGTTAGGGAAATCAGAGAGTTTTCACTCTAAAGTATGATGTGTTTTGAGAGAGAGAGAGAGCTTTTCTGAGAGAACTTGCACTTACCTTCCACTTTGGCTGGGGAGTCCCTTATATAGGCCCTTGGCCGCCACTGTTGCTATAGTGGCGGGAATGGGTCTGTAGACACTCCCCAACATGGGTGGCCGTTTTGGTGCAACTACTGTCTTTTTTTCTGTCCTTTTGGGATTTGTGCATGCTTGTCATCCTGTTTGCCTTGTACTTAGTAATGATGAGGTCTGACTTTGGGGATTTCCAAGTCCTGTAGCTGGGGCGGGTACTGTTGGCGGTTACTGTAGCGTGGTACCTTATCAGTACATAATCACCTGTTTATAGATATCAATTAATTCGATTCTGAGTAGGACAAGGAATTATTGGACAATTGCTTGTAGTACTAAAACACACAACTAAAACAGAGAGGCATTGAGCTGGATAGGATAGCTTCTCCTGTGGTCCCAGGTGATCCGTCATAGATAGTATCATATATGTTCGATGAAGTTGCTATTGCTGAGGAGTGAGGAGGAAAAATTAGCTAATTTTCAGTGCGTGTTAGCCCTCATGGAGTCATGGTCGTATGTTCAATGAAGTTCTTTCGCCTTAGGATGAACTTTTCTCCAATAGGGTGTTCTGGCATATGCTTTTCTTAATGCCAATGCAGGAGGTGGTAGGGAAATTCCGTAACATATTCTTTGAAAATGAGATCGCTAATGAAATAGGCTTCTGCAGTGTCCAAATTTACGAGATCATAATCAAAATCAGTTGTCCGATAAATTTTTATGAAAGAAGTTTTGTATTAATACCTACTGATCTTTAATTTAGCTTATTCTTCGGAGGTATCTAGCTACTGCTGATGCAAAATTTAGAAAGGTATAAGCTAGACCATTTAATATTTATACTTGGTGCATGCTACTGTTATGAATAATCCCAGTAGGTTAGGGGGATCAAATTTGAAATTAATACCATCGTTTTCTCGTTGTAACTGCTCTACTACGACTTTGTTGACATGGTAGCTACAGTATACAGTAGTCCCTCCGTCCCAGCTATTTGTATACAAATGGTTGGGACACATAGACCAAGGAATAAAATTGCTATTTTGGGAATGTATACAATTGGTGAGACGTTCCAAAAAAAACGTTTCAAAAAAAAAAAAGTATACAATTCATTGGGACAGAGGAAGTATCTTTTTTCGCAAACTATACGGTATCGTATGAGTTTCGTTACTATTAAATGGCATAATATGAAATTTAGATGAAACACCATTGATTCACGAAAATAATTATAGGGTTTGTTTAATGTGTGCCCATTGACACATGCTAAGCGCGGAAATTGATATGTTTGAGAGATTTTGATTGGTGTGGTTGTTGCATTTGCAGAGGTCCACCATTATTAAGATAAGAGAGCCAATCAAATTCTCCCAAATTTTTAAAATTCCGCGCTTAGTGTGTGCCCGTGAGCATACATTAGAAAAAACCGATAATAATATATACAAGCTCTAAAGTGTTCGCAATTCAGGCAAGATACCGGTCGGCTTCCATTAATGAGCTATTTATCATTCTAGAAAAAGGATAGCAATAATTAAAGAAGAAACAAAAATGGATGAGAAATGTAAAAGGGCCGGTAAAGTTGATTTAGCAGTATACTTGGATGTAATTTTCTACAAAATTATAAAATTAATAAGAATAAACTTGAGCACCATTGATATCTCATAGATGGAGTTGATTCATGTCGCGTCTAAACCTTAAAAATATTAATATAACTGAAATTTATTTCGGAAAAGGATAGATCAGCAGGGATGTTTAAACTAGCTTAAATTCTTTATAGACTTGTGTAAATATATAGTGTTCAGAACTTTTTTTATTAAGTTTAAAGTGAACCAAATTATATTTTAGCGGACTGGAAAATCTATCTAAAGTTCGAATTCTAGTTTGGGCTGATAATTCCAACATTAATCTTACTTTTATCTCAAAATACTTTTCACTTTAAAGAAAAGTTTATTTCAAAATATTTTTACTCGCACCTTCAAATTAAGTACTCTTTAATTTATACCAATACCAAGCTTGAGGGTTTGGGGCGGTGAGTGGGACACGTAACAAAGCAGCATGTCACCGCGGATAAGCACTTCAGCTGTAGCCAGTACTTGTACATATATATTTCAATTCCTGAACCAAAATTATAAAATTTCATAGATCAAACTTGGACATATTTAAGTCCTGTCTAACAGTTATAACATGCTGGTCAGTAGCTTGATTAAACTGACTGACACTGTCAAGTTCACTGTTTTCGAATCATTATCTAAAAATCTCTGATTAATTTTTAAAAAATATTTTATTCATTTATCAATTACATTCTGATTTAATTAAAAATTTCCGTTTTTTATCAGAAAAATTCTTCAATCAATCCTTAAATGACATATCTATCGATTAGTTTTGATTCTTGATAAAATATGAAACTTGATTAAAATGATATAATTTTATTAAAACAGTTATTCTTTCCCGTTGATGGAATCATTTTCGTGTTTATTTTCAATTATTCTAATCGTGTTTACTACACTGTCTCTATTTCCATCGGCCTCATCACATGTTTGGATACATAAAAATTTCAGCGAATTACGGAGGAACACCAAGTCTGGATGGAGTGAGCTGGCAAAATCCACAGATGATGACCACAAAAACACAATGCCGGGTCGAGAAACATCTAATGATCCAAGTCGACAAAGCTAAGTTAAGCTCCATCCATGTCAACCAACATTCATAACCGCATACTATATTTATATTACTATTTTGCTATTAGATTAATTTAGTATGCCAAAGTGTGGAGCTCCCCACAACCCTCAATTCCTCAACTGTTTTCTCCAGCATTCAAGTATACAGAACTACTTATGAGTGCCTTCATTTTCTTCTCTTTTAAATGTACTCTAACGTCCTCAGGTCTCACCATCTAATTAACCACCCTAATTAAACTTGTCTGTAATAATACTCTCCTGGGTCCTGATTACTGTTTTCCTGCATGAATAACGAGGTTTTAAGAGCATCTCCAAAGGCAATATATATAATGATTGACTATATTGATTGGCTAAACTCATTATGCAATTTTTTTGCTTGGAGACATGCTCCAATGAGATTATCTATAATTGTGCTTATGTAAAATTATATGTAAGACTGACTTGATTCGACAAATATAATCAACTAAACATGATTGACTATATTTTTTTACTGGGAGGATGGTTGGAAATTTAGGGGTGTAAATGAGCCAAACAGTTCGTGAGCTGCTCGGGCTCGGCTCGTAAAATATTCGAATTCAACTCGAAAATAATCGAGCCGAGCTCGAGCTCGAGCTATTCGAATAGTTCACCGAGCCGAGTTCGAGCTTCATATGACTCGGTTCGTGAGTCTCGCGAGCCTAATCGAGCATGTACTATTATAATTATTTTAATATTATTTCTATATTATTATATTAAGTATTTGATTTTACATTTTTTTTATATATTTAATCGAATCGAACTCGAGCCGAACTGATCATGTTTCGAGTTTTGTAAATATTTGGGGAAATCATTTGAGTTTTCGAGCCGAACTCGAGCCTATCGAACTTTCACCCCTAGTTGGAATTGTATACTTTTTAAATAATCTCTATATATAAATACTATTAGATGTCATCTGGTGACCTGGATGCCACATAGATGAAGGGTTTTTGGGGTTGGAGATCTTCAACGGAGTAAATGTAATCTAGTAGTAGATCAGATCAATCAGTTTTTGATTAAAAATGTAAGTATTTATTCCTAATAAAAAAATGTTCTATGATAAAAATAAAGAATAATAAATATTTTACATTTTTAAAAAATATATACTAGGATACAACAAAGGTTAAGCTTACATAATTGCTCGGCACTTAATAATTTCAATACGATAAGTATATATGCGGCTCTTATTGATTTTAATTAATATATATCATATCAATGTTATCTAAAAGAGTGATTGTAGTATATTTTCATTTTAATGTGTATATATGTGTGTATGTAGATAGCTCGTATTTTAATGGGAAATCTACAAAACTACCTACCTTTTCTTTAATTATTTACAAAAATACTACCTTCCAGAATTCTTTTTAAAAATACCTTTTCATAAAATCTTTTTTTCAAAAATACTGTTTGCAACTTTTGCAACCTCATCTGCAACTCCAGGCGGCGCCAGCCGTGTTGCAACCTCTTTTGCAACTTCATATGCAACCAAATTCCTGATTTCAAGTTCCAGTTTTCAAATGTCGTTTTCGACCTCATTTTCGGAATCGATATATATATATATATATATATATATATCGATTCCGAAAATGAGGTCGAAAACGACATTTGAAAACTGGAACTTGAAATCAGGATTTGTAATTGCATATATGGTTGCATATGGTTGTATTCAGTTGCATATGGTTGCATTCAGTTGATTCTATTGTAATCTAATGGCCCCGCCAGGGGCACACCATACATCTGTTGTTACCTACAGTTTTCAGTTGCATTTAGTTGCAACTGAGGTTGCAAATGAAGTTGCAACTGCAGTTGCAAAAGTTGCAACTGCAGTTGCAACTTCATTTGCAACCTCATTTGCAACTTTTGCAACCTCATTTGCAACTTTTGCAACTTACAGTTTTCAGTTGAACTAGTTGCAATTGCAGTTGCAACTGTTGCAACTTTCCATTTTTATTTGCAACTTTTGCAACCTCATTTGCAACTTTTGCAACCTCATTTCCATTTTTATTTGCAACTTTTGCAACCTCATTTGCAACTTTTACGGCTGCGCCGCCCAAGGTTGCAAATGAGGTTGCAAAGGTTGCAAATCGTATTTTTGAAAAAAAAAATTTATGAAAAGGTATTTTTAAAAACAATGAAAAAGATGGTAGTATTTTTAAAAAAATAATTTTACAGATGGGTATTTTTAAAAAGATCCCTATTTTAATTGTATAAAATTTTAAATATAGTATTTTGGTAATATGACAAAAGCTCGCAGTCACGGGTAAAATCAGAGGATGGAAAACGGTAACTGCAATCATAATGTTCTGTACGCAAAATGATTTTTTTTTTAATTTTTAGTACCAATTTATATATTTGTTTTGATTATTTTATATTAAATTGAGCATATATTATCTGAAATTTATATAAATTAGATAATTTAAAAAAGTAAACAAATATTATTAAAATTTATATTCATCCCATTTTCAAAAATCTTTTTCAGTTTATTAAAGTCATGTAATATAGTTAAATTTTGATCAATCTAATAAATTGAGATAAAAAGAATAAATATTTAGAAAAAAATTTAAAATATATTCAGTACTACCATCAATTTACAATTATGATTAATGTATTGAAGGCCGCATATTTATAACACTTCGTTAAATGTCTATCAAACTTATCAGGTGTGGCCGTAAAGTACTAGTGCCTCTTACATCCGTTCATACTCTCCGCTTCCTGTAAGAAATATAGCGGAGTTGAATTTTGGCTTATTTTGAATATCATCTTTAAATTATTATGTTCACAAAGATGATACATATTTTCTGTGAAAACAAGTTTTATTTCAATAAATATTGTTAAAGATCCTTCAAATACTCAATTCTTAAAAATAATATAAAATTAAAAGTTTTCCTGAAAATAAATTCTTATTTTAACCAATTAACCTCAAGCGAATGGGGACATAAATATTATTTCATGAATTTATGAATATTTATTTTAAATAAATATTTAATTGTACTATTTTAACGGAAAACTTCTGCTAGCAATTATGTTTATTTCAAGTCATCTGACTGCATGTGCCTTGCTTTAATTATGTCAAAATGAAGTACCATGGAAGAGGATTACAATTAATTAAGAGAGTGAAAAATAGGGTACAACTCATTTTGCCATAGCCTAACTTTTCCCATCAAGGTAACTTATTGCGATATCAAGCCTTAATAGGGAAAAATGATTGCTAAGTTAACGTCATGGAGAAAGATACATTACAAACAAATTTGTTAAATAAAATAGTGTAATTTGTTTTTGGAAAAATAAAAATAATTCAATATGAAGAGCCATACATCATCTAATGATACGATCAAAATCGAACAAACGTATAATCATATCATTGTGAATCTTTCATTCTTCGGTGGCAATCAACTGATTTTTAAAAACACATGCAATATTGTTTTAAACCATCGACCATAAATTCAACACCATACAAATTTTTATCATTAATCATGAAAATCCCGCAGATCTATAATCTTGAACATGATAAATAACACAAAAACCAAATAAAAACCGAACTTTCCACCCAACAAAATCCAAATAAATTGAGAATTTATTGAAGAATAAAAGAAATTAATTAATAAATAAAAAGAATACAAGATTGAGAATTAAAGATTTAATTGAACTATATATATATATATATATATATATATATATTATATTTTAATAACAAAAGAATTATGCGTTAATTGACAATTATGATAAAATTTCTCAAAGAATATCTTTTTAATAACAAATTTTAAATATCATGTGAGTTCGCGTTTTATAAAATTATAATCAAAACACAAGAATTTACCATAATCTTATTATTTTCGTAAGAAAAGTAAAGTGCCAAATGTAAGAAAATGCGGAGCTACGTGAAGCCACAGCAAACTAAGATGTATTTGCGCAAATTTAGTGAATGTTTGGGAACAGGTCCTTGTAGCTTTTTTTTTTGATAAAAAACCGACTTCTATGTTTCTTGATCCGTTTATGTAAAAAATCAGAAGTATTTAAAAAAAGTTGAGAATGCTAGTTTTTATTTCAGGATTTCTACTTTTTTCCCAAACAGTTAAATCACTTATAAGTCTTAATTTATTTCTCACTTCTAGTCAACTTCTTTATTTTAAGCAATAAGCACTTTTTTAAGTTCTCAAAACAAGAACTTAATTTGTGTTTTCCATACTTCTATGTAGAATTAGGCATTTAATAGGTATTTAATATTATTTATTTAACAAAATTAAATAAATATTAAATTTAAAAAACCAGAAAATTATATTTTATAAAAATCTATTTATATCTTTATAAAAATATTACTCCTCCATCTCTAAATACTTTTCCCATTTGTCTTTGTCACGTTTGCCAATACACACTTTTGATCATTATTCCCTCCATCCCAAATTAGATGAGCTCGTTGACTTCGGGCACGCACTTTAAAGTCCATTGACCGCATAACTGCATTACTTATTTATAAAATTTTATATTTGCAAATAAAAATTTAAATATGAAATTTTCATTTACAAAAGAAAAAAAAAATTCGGAACTAGTCGGTCAATGCATCTTAACTTACGTGCCCAAAGTCAACTAGTCCATCTAATTTGGGATGGAGGGAGTAATATCTTTGATTTTATATTAGTATAAAATATAAAAATTTCACCGTATTAAAATACTCATAAATACGAATCAAATACGAATCCAACAAGATCACTCATGACTATATTTTATCTTATAAATTAGACGTAAATTAGTAATTTGTCTCGTGTTATGAATAATCCTGACATTTCAAACGAGCAATGTTTTTAGAGACAGAGGGAGTATTCAAATAAGTAGGTACTCCCTCCGTCCCAGTCAATAGTATACATTGGGGGATGGGGGCGCGGCACGGACTTTAATGCTTCAATATAGTATAGTTCTGTAAATTATTTTTAAGATTTTCTTTTTTTGTATAAAAGTATAACATTTATATTTTTATACAAAAAAAGAAAATATTAAAAATAAGTTGTGGAACTATGTTTTATAAGAGCCTTAAAAAGCGTGTCGAGCAGTGAAAAAGAAACGTATACAATTGATTGGGACAGAGGGAGTAAAAGTTACTCCATCAATCATTTGTTTACGTGGGGTTTGGGTGAGTGAAGTGGTGGAATTCATTAATTTTAATGTATAGAAAGAATTAAGGAGTTAGTAGCGTAAAAATATTGTATAAAAGGAGAAACAGTGAGAGAAGTGGTGGAATTCATTAATTTTAATGTATAGAAAGGACTAAGAAGTTAGTGGCGTAAAATTATTATAAAAAAGGAGAAACAGTGGGGAAATGATAGAACTTAGTTGATTATTTTTGATAGATTTTGAAATTTAAAAAGTTATATAATACATTAAAAAAACGATAAAGAAATGACGAGGAGGTAGGAAGTAATATCTCAAGTGGCGACGGGATAGATACATACGGTTGATGGTTGTAAGTTGTGTGATAAATTACATGCAACAAATTCCACAAAATGGGTCATTCTTCACCGCCATGTAAACATGTGCATATCCGATAACGTAAACTCTACATTATCATACATACGTGACAACATAAGGTAAATTTATAGTATCCACCAATATGGAATACATAACTAGAATTTCAGAGTTTCACAAGTACCAGGTATCGATCTGTCAAATGTCAACTGTTGCTGATGTTATATGTGAAGAGACATTGGACACTTTGAGCTCCTATGTCCAAGGAGATGAACATATACATTGTTTTACACACCAACATTTTATGCAATTATGCAAGTGTGTTCATTTCTCATTACGCACCGAAAGTTTGGTTGAATATTTACTGTTCGTAAATACTCCATTTTATGCGCACTGTATTAAATAGTTTTCTGGGGTGGATCGATTCTTTTTCTATTTGCAAACAATCTAAAGCGACTTTATACATGTATGACATGATTTAATTTCTTAACACGAGAGGGGATCAATAATAGATCAAACATGAGTTAGATGCGATTGAAATCAGGCTTCACATCACAAAACCTGCTAATTAATATGGTAGGTCTCGTTTTAAGATATTTTAAGATTTGTAAATTGTATTGGACAGAAGTCAAACCAATAATATCACAAGGGATATGTTATTAATTAAAATATTTAATGATAAATGTAATTATGAGTTTCGAGTAATTTAAAATAATTACTTATCATATAAAATAATTTAATGTGATAATTAAAAGTGAAAATTTTAAAAAATAATCCTACTTCCCACCGTTAGTGTATGTTGAGTTGGGGAGACCGTGATTATTAACCACAAATATTTTGCAAATTTATAATTTTAAATTATATTTTCAACTCTAAATCACTTTTTAACTAAATTAATAGACAGATTTAATTATTATTTCAAGCCACTCGCATTAAACTTTAACAAATCTATACCAGCTCAAGAATAATAATTCGAATTATATATAATTCTATTTTAAATTCATTTCACCCATACTCAACATTTTTTAAATCGTATACTTTTATAATAATAACACTGAAACCTGAAATATATTTGTGAAAAAATCATTATTATAAAAATCTCATATTGATTTAAAAAATTCTCCGATTAACTTTAAAAATATTATGGGTTTGTAAATTACACTAAATGTAACTGAAAATCCACAATTAATTTATTCAAAAAAAAAAAAACTCTCATAAATCCCCCTTCGTGAATTAATAAATTAACCGATTAGATTTGATTCTCGATTTCCAAGATCATAGAAAAAATATATAAAAGATTTCTCATAAGTCCCCGATTCATGGTGAATTGATAGATCAACTGATTGGATTCGATTTCCGATTTTTACCCTCATGTAAAAGATATACACAGATAGCCTTGACGTAAAAATATGGACCGAGTAAGAAAGAGACAGAACAAATAGAACAAATAAGTCAAAACACAACAAGCAGATTTTGCACCCCTCCAAAATCTCGCGAAACTGAACTCACCAAGAATGCTAGTTTCACAATTACACCTCTTGTGATCTCACATGTTTACTCAACCAATTTATATAACCTTTTCCCTAATAATTAAATGTCTACTAGTTTTCTCCCTTCCATTCACTTCCCAAACCTCTTTCAATAAATCCCCACCGTTCTCCCCTCCTCTAAATTTCTTCACATTCATTATATACCCACATTTTCATCTCACACACAAACACACACACCGGAGCTCACAATGAGCTTCCAAGTTGCATCAAGTTCCGGCGTCCATGATGCCGGAAAAAATAATAATCTGAAGGAGGAGGAAGAAAAAACCAAGAAACCGCCAACTCCAAGCGTCTCGTTATTTAAATTATTCGCGTTTGCGGATTCTTTTGATTATTTTCTAATGTTTTTTGGATCGGTGGGAGCTTGTATTCATGGTGCTTCTGTTCCTGTTTTCTTTATTTTCTTTGGAAAGTTGATTGATGTTATAGGACTTGCTGCTTTGTTTCCTGCTGCAGCTTCTCACAAAGTTGCCAAGGTAATTTTATTTTTATAATTTAATTTAACTTAATTTAATTTAATTTACTTTTCTTCTTATTAATGATTTATGTTATTGTTTTTTGCAGTATTCGTTGGATTTTGTATATCTAAGTGCAGTTATATTGTTTTCATCATGGATGGGTACGAGTCTGATTTCTAAACTAAATTGTGTTAATGTAATTAATATTGAATAGTGTTAATTAATATTGCATATTTGCATGTATATTGAATCGATAAAATAAAGAGGTGGCGTTCTGGATGTATACTGGAGAAAGACAAGCAGCAAAGATGAGGATGGCCTATCTGAGGTCTATGTTGAATCAAGACATCAGTCTTTTTGATACTGAAGCTTCCACCGGAGAAGTCATTTCTGCGATCACCAGCGATATTATCGTAGTCCAGGATGCCATTTCTGAGAAGGTAATTTCAGTATAAAAAAAATTACGATTTTTTTGAGTTACATTTTCTGTGAACAGATAAATATCGTAGCAAATGTTTTTTTGACGGGACTTGAACTCTCGACATTTTATTAGCGATGGATGATAAGATGCGGGTATTTGTCAGCCTGTCGGGTTAACATCACTAAATTTTAGGAAAAATTAATTAGACACTAGTAGAGATTATAGTGCCGGTAAGTTTCAAATTTAGGACCTTGATTTTGATATCTGTAAACTAGACACGGTAACAAAATTCAACATCATTGATGGCTTTACCACCAACTTTATTAATAACACCTCCAACTGTCCGTCCCATTTGACAGCCTTACACTACAAACTTGCAATATGATTTTTTTTTTTACTTTTTTTCCATGATATATTTGAGATCTCGAATTTAATCATCAAATTCGCGTGTTGGGCATTTGTGTAAGGGAGTATAATTTTGGTCGATTCATCGGACTTGGTATAATTTCTCAGAATTTTAGTATGAAGCGGGGATAGTAGTGTAAAGAAATGGAAGAAACGGATATTCCTGTTGAGAGGCTGTTGTTATCATCCCTGTAACGAACAGGAGTGAGAAGTGGGGCGAAGAGAGAGTTCAACTTGTCTTACGAGAGCAGTATTAATGGGTGGGTTCGGAGTTGAGTGAAAGTTGTGTTTGGTTTGGTGGTTGTGAGTTTCATTCTTTGGCTAATATGCTTCTCACATCTGCATGAATTGACACCCCTATTAATGTCTCTTGTATTTTATGCACTCTATTATTGATCGAAAGTGATTCTTATTTTTCATAATTTTTTCATTGTTTTTAAAATGATTAATATCCAAATAACAAATTAAAATCATTGTAATGCACATTGCACAATAACAAGCCTGCAGACTCTGAATCATATGACCCTACCTAGTATGATCCTGCATCAGTTGAATGAACTTTGGTATTCATCATTTTTGGTTCATTGTTTGGTAATGATCTCTTGATTTTATTGGTTTGATCTTGGTGAAATTTGAATGGCAGGTGGGAAACTTTATGCACTACATAAGCAGGTTCATAACAGGGTTTATAATAGGGTTTATAAGGGTATGGCAGATAAGTCTTGTCACACTCTCCATCGTTCCCCTCATAGCTATTGCTGGTGGTGTTTACGCTTTCGTTGCTTTTGGTCTCATTGCCCGTGTCCGCAAATCCTATGTCAAAGCTGGGGAAATTGCTCAAGAGGTCTCTCCTCTGACCTCTCTATCTTCACACGCATTCTTATGATCACTTAAACAGACGGATATATTTCTATTATCACTGCCACACGCACGCACACATTTTTATGATCACTGCCATAAACGCAAAGATAACAATTTGCCTGGTAATGATGTAAGTTCTGTCGAGGATGTGATTGTCAATTTCAAAAAGTAGATCCTGCTTCTTTTTTTAGTTGCCTCATTAATAGTACTGGGATGAAATAGTATCTTGTTCTGCTTTTTGCTCACATATTAAAAGCTAATTATTATAATAGATTCTATTATAAAGCAATTCATTTACTACCATTTACTGCATATATCATGTGGAATGTCATGCATTGTCTTCTGCAGGTAAATATCCAATGTAATTGATTCAGATAAAATTTAACAGTGTTCTAGAAGTATCAGTATGGATTTTTCGATTGTGATGTATGGATGCATTATATTCAAATCGGAAATGTTATGTTTCTGTTTCAGGTGATCGGAAATGTGAGAACAGTACAAGCATTTGCAGGGGAGGACAAGGCAGTGAAATCATATACATCAGCATTACAGGACACCTACAAGTATGGGAGGAGAGCAGGTCTAGCCAAGGGTCTAGGACTTGGCACCTTGCACTGTGTACTTTTCCTTTCGTGGTCGATGCTGGTTTGGTTTACAAGCATAATTGTTCACAAGCATATTGCTAATGGTGGAGATTCCTTCACAACCATGTGCAATGTTGTTATTGCAAGCTTGTAAGTCTCTCTGGTAGTGTGATTTATTATGTGTTGCCATTATATTGAACATGCTGTTCTTACTAATTCTCCTTTAATCCAATTATTGTCTGCCTTCGTATTAGAAGAAACTTTCTTTACCTTGGTCCCTTGACTTTGGGTTGCTGTAATAACATTCTGCATTGTCAAAACATTTAATTACATGATATACATGATATAATTACATGAAAAATAAAAAGTGGAACATTCCCAATAGCACAAATTTTTGACATATGTATGTATGACGGCACTTTTCTGATGCCCTCTTTGTTAGAGCTTCATATATCATTATTTGCACCGGTCCTTTTTCATATAATTGCAACATGCTGATGACGACATCTCAGATAGTAGCCATAAGCTGTTGGCAAAAATGAATATTTTCAGTGTGCAGTAGTGTGATTATCTGTTTTGCACAACTGTTGTGTAAGCAGATTCATGACTTATCATATTCAAGGTCTGAGATTATGGAAAATAATATGCCTAGACCATTTCAGGTCACTTGGACAGTCAGCCCCTGATATTACTGCATTTCTCCGAGCAAAGAGTGCTGCCTATCCTATCTTTAAAATGATAGAGAGAAATACTGTAAACAAAAACAGCGGAAAAAAGGGTGGAAAGTTGCAGAAAGTTGAGGGGCACATCCAATTCAAGGACGTGTACTTTAGTTACCCATCCCGCCCTGATGTGGTAATCACCAATAAGCTCTGCCTTGATATTTCTCCTGGAAAAGTGATAGCACTTGTGGGAGGAAGTGGATCTGGAAAAAGCACAGTTATATCGTTAATTGAACGCTTCTACGAGCCCCTCTCTGGACAGATTTTACTAGATGGAATTGATATCAGAGAACTTGACATAAAGTGGCTTAGGCATCAAATTGGATTAGTTAATCAAGAGCCTGCCCTTTTTGCTACAACCATCAGAGAGAACATTCTCTATGGGAAAGATGATGCGACCATTGAAGAGATCACACGTGCTGCAAAACTTTCAGAGGCACTGGCTTTTATCAACAATCTTCCTGAAAGATTTGACACTCAGGTACAGATCCAAATTTACAGCTACTATAGTTCACTTGTTGGTTCAACACGAATGTTGATCCCTGTAACACACACAAGGAGGGATATTGTATGGTCTACCTAAAACGTACGGCATACTATATCTTCTGCTTTATACAGTACAACTGTGTTTTCAAAACATCTAATTAGCATTATAATAAAAGCGCAACATGGATGACCTTGTAATGATATTATACAATTTTATAGGTGGGGGAAAGAGGGGTGCAACTATCAGGTGGGCAGAAGCAGAGAATTGCAATATCTCGTGCCATAGTTAAAAACCCTGCTATACTTCTTTTGGATGAGGCTACAAGTGCACTCGATGCAGAGTCTGAAAAGAGTGTGCAAGAGGCCCTTGACCGTGTGATGGTTGGACGCACAACTATCGTTGTGGCTCATCGGCTTTCTACCATAAGAAACGCAGATGTAATAGCTGTTGTTCAAAATGGAAAGATAGTGGAAACCGGAAGCCATGAAGAACTTATTTTAAAACAAGATGGTGCTTATTCATCGCTTGTTGAACTCCAGGAAGCAGCTTCCAAGCAACAACTCCCCTCAAACGGTCCATTGGGACAACCACTCAGGTTCTGCAAAAGCATACCGGCTCTTTTGTTTAATCAACTAATGGCCTCTATTACATGCTTTTCTTTATAAGAGATCATTATTATATTCTCCTTCCAAACTATTGAACAAACTCTTCTACTCTCTAATGACAATCTCCTATGTACAAACACTTATTATATTTTCTAATTCGTTTATGTACATATGCTAACATTTTGTTACCTCTGCAAATAAAATTTCAGCAGTAAATTTTCACGTGAATTATCTGGAAGAACAAGAAGTTTTGGCGGAAGTTTTCGTTCAGATAAAGAGTCTGTTGGCAAAGTTGGTTTTGAAGTAGAAACTGTCAAGTCGTCTCCAGTTTCCTCTGGAAGATTGTACTCCATGGTTACTCCAGATTGGATGTATGGGGTTTCCGGAACCATATGTGCACTTTGTGCTGGAGCTTTGATGCCTCTCTTTGCCCTTGGTATCACTCAAGCTCTTGTATCTTATTATATGGACTGGGACACAACACGCCATGAAGTTAAAAAGATCTCCCTGCTCTTCTGTGTGGGCGCTGTTGTTACTGTCATCATTCATGCTATTGCTCACCTGAGTTTTGGGATAATGGGAGAGCGCCTTACTCTTCGTGTTCGTGAGGGAATGTTTTCTGGTAAAAATTTGCGACAATACCTTCTTATTCTCCTTCGTTTATCAACTTTAATGCTGACTGGATCACGCAAATGAAACAATATATTTCTTTGTCGTACATCAATCTAAAAGTTGGCAATACAATAGTAGACAAATTAGAAGTTTGTATATTTATTTCTTAGCATATGCTATACATGCTTTTATTATAAAAAAAATAAGAAAACACAACAACCTTGTGGTAAGATGGTATTTCCCTTGCTCTTTTTACCCGAGGTCGAGAGTTTGAACAAGATTGAGTGTGTGAGTATGTTTAATTATCAAAAAGAAAAAAGGAAAGATTTATTTGTATATCTCTTCCCTTTGATAAACTATGACCTTGAATTTTCATCCTTATCTAAATAATCTCCTACATCTTCTTGCAGCTATTTTAAGGAATGAGATCGGATGGTTTGATAATACAGAAAACACAAGTTCTATGCTCGCATCTAGATTAGAGAGTGATGCAACTTTACTGCGAACTGTTGTTGTTGACCGCGCTACCATTTTAATACAGAATGTAGGTCTGATCATCACTTCATTCATCATCGCTTTTATTTTGAATTGGAGGCTCACACTTGTTGTCATTGCCACATATCCGTTGATCATAAGTGGCCACATTAGTGAGGTTTGTCTCACTTGCCGCCTTACAGTTACAGTTGTTTTAGTTTATGACCTCTTATCTTATCTGTAGTTCCATATTGGATTGACCTCCGTACATTTGATCTCTTTCTTTTTGTTCCTTTTACTCATACTGACTCTGAATTCCTTTCTAGAAACTCTTCATGAAAGGGTATGGTGGGAACTTGAGCAAAGCTTATCTTAAAGCCAACATGCTTGCTGGTGAGGCAGTGAGTAACATTCGCACTGTTGCTGCATTTTGTTCAGAGGAAAAGGTACTCGATCTTTATGGGCGTGAGCTTGTGGAGCCTTCCAAGCGTTCGTTTACTCGTGGTCAAATTGCTGGTATATTTTATGGAGTCTCGCAATTCTTCATATTTTCAGCTTATGGCCTAGCCCTGTGGTAAGTACCCCAAGTCCTGTAGCCTTTTGTGCCATATATTATATTATCCATATTTTTATAAGAAGCTTATATAGATGCTATAAGGTGGAGCTTTGATACAAATATATATTATGCATAGGTATGGTTCTGTTTTGATGGGAAAAGGACTAGCTAGCTTTAAGTCTGTTATGAAGGCATTTATGGTTTTGATAGTTACTGCATTAGCCATGGGTGAAACATTGGCAATGGCACCGGACCTTCTAAAAGGTAATCAAATGGTAGCATCAGTTTTTGAGTTGCTGGACCGTAAGACAGAGGTGGTGAGTGATGTCGGAGAAGATGTCACTAAAATGGATGGTACAGTTGAGCTCAGGGGTATTCAGTTCAGCTATCCCTCAAGGCCAGACGTTCTAATTTTCAAAGACTTTAACCTAAGAGTTCATGCAGGCAAGACAATGGCTCTAGTAGGGCAAAGTGGATCAGGAAAAAGCTCTGTACTTGCTTTAATACTTCGATTTTATGACCCGTTGGCTGGGAAGATTATGATTGATAGTAAGTTTTTCAAGAGTATCTATTAACTTGAGACACTGAACTAGGAATAACTTAATACTGTAATGTTCTTTTTGGTTTACAATTTTATATAAGCAAGCAGTCTGATTTAACAAGCACGTGATCAACTCCCACAGGCAAAGATATCAGGAAACTAAAGCTCAAGTCTCTCCGGAAGCACATTGGTCTTGTCCAACAAGAACCAGCTCTGTTTGCAACATCAATCTACGAAAATATACTTTATGGTAAAGAGGGAGCCTCTGAGGCTGAAGTAATAGAAGCTTCAAAACTTGCTAACGCGCATAGTTTCATCAGTGCTCTTCCTGAAGGCTACTCAACTAAAGTTGGAGAACGCGGTGTGCAATTGTCTGGTGGTCAGAAACAAAGAGTGGCTATTGCTCGTGCTGTTCTAAAAAACCCTGCAATTTTGTTACTAGATGAGGCCACAAGTGCTCTTGACGTGGAGTCTGAGCGTATAGTACAATCCGCTTTAGACAGACTTATGCAGAACCGAACAACAATTGTGGTGGCACATCGACTATCCACCATAAAAAATGCAGACCAAATATCAGTTTTGCAGGATGGGAAGATGGTAGAGCAAGGAACTCACGCCACTCTTGTCGAAAACAGAGATGGTCCATACTACAGATTAATCAGCCTACAGCAGCAGCAACAAATGTAACCACACAAACAAAGCAAACATCAGGTTGAGGGCTTAATCTCAAGTACATCTCTTTTCTCCTAGTACCCCCATTTTTTTCCCTCAACCAACCCATAAAGTGTTACCAGTGCAAAAATGATTATCTAAAATATTCAAATAATTGAAAATATGAAGTAAATCCATACATATTGAATTTCCTGTTCATTTTACTGTACTAATAAACTCAGGTATAGGAAAACTCATGATTTTTACTTTGTCTTGGTTTCTTTTGTGTGGTATATTTTCCTTGCATGCATGAAATGTAATGTGTGAAGCATTGCCCTGTGCACCGCATCTTGAAACCCAGCCTTAACCCTTGTCATTTTAGTGCAAAACAACTCTTGCGCCAGGTTACTGTCCACACCCTTGAAGTCCGACTCTCACCACCTGTAGCGGCTTGATTGCTTCACTAATTCCAATGCGATCTTTTGTATTTTCAACTGAATATAATGGGGACTTATTGTAAAGAAGTGGATTATAAGTGAAAGGTTGGGTTGGATTAGTAAGTTATTAAAAATGTTTGGATACCGTGACTTAGTTTTTTGTTGGAAGAAGCTGCAACCAAAAAAAAAGCTAGGTTTAGTGGCTTCTTTTTTGGGCTTCCTAATATTTTGCCAAACAGTACTAGTTAAGCAAAAACCCACTTTTATACTAAAAAAAGCGGATAAGCCGACTTCCCAAACACGCACAATATACCCACTTCAAATATTTATTCGAGACAAACCTCCATGATAACACTAATGTATGATTGGTTCACATTCAAGCCACTATCTTCTTGATCTAGTATGGTAAGGAATGTTCATCACTCTCTGTGAAAGTGCTTTCTTCACATAATCCTGAAGATTGTTTGCATTGTCCATTAATATGCCTGTGGGCTTTGGTCTAAATGTTGTCTTCCCGAGAACATCTTCCCGCCCATTCCATACTCTTAAGATTTGTCGAAAATAAATATCTCCCAAAACAATAATTTTCTAGGCATGAATCTACTATAGATATACTCACTGCTTGGCTAACCTGTGCAGCACAGGATAAGAGTGTATTAATAATTCCTAAATTTATAAATAACAGACACCTAATTAATTGATAGACCACTATTAAAATAATGGCGTATTGCAACGAAATTTAACAACAGAAAAATATCTGTCAATTAATTGTTTGACAAAATAACAACGAATGATGAGTGGAGACTCAGCAACAATGCTGAAGACATTTTGCTAAAGGTTTGCCGAAGGTAATTTATTACTGGTTGACTCTAATGTCTGCGCCAATACACACTGTTGAGCACATTGTTAGTGATCAGATTTGGATTCTTACTTCTGTTTGTTGCTTCTCTGCTGGTGAGGATGTCTGGTAGCTAATTATCTTTGCACGAATAACATGTGTTTTTGTGCTCAATTTAAAATTATCTTTTAGCTGGTCATACGTCTACTGGTTTGCAGCAACACAGTTTATTTATGTAAAATATATCTTAAACATAAGTAGCTGCAGAGGGAAGAATACAAGTAATAACGGGGTCTTTGTTTCTAAGAAGCGGAGGCTCTGCTTTTCTTAACCCGTTTGTATAAATAAATATAAGCATTTTTAGGAAGCTGAAAATGCTACCTTCTCTCCAAGAGCTTGCTTGTGAATAACCACAACTCCAAATTTTCTGCTTCTTTTCCAAATCCATTTCTTTACTTTAAACAAGAAATCACTTTTTTATATTTCCCCAAACTACCCAATGTTTCATGTCTTTAAGAGAATGACTGAACAGTAAAAAGCAGGTGCACATAATTTATGTACGGTCCACTAAACCACTCCAACCGTGGACTAAAAAGTGATCCAAATTTGGATCAGTGAATAGTACTGGTCCACTACAAGAAAAGCGGCTAATTTCGACCGTTTATTTTCGACCGGACCCAGTCGAAATTAAGGCCGGTCGAAATTATTATGTCGAAAATAACCCTTCAACTTTTTCCCGCCCATGAACTTGGTCGAAAATAATTGCCGGTCGAAAATATCCATGTGGCGGGAATTTTCCCGCACTTTGTTTTTTGAATTTTTTAAGGGGATCCTGGTCGAAAATAAACATTCGACCGTATCGGGTCGAAAATATAATTTCGACCGTTTTCGGTCGATAATATAATTTCGACCGTTTCCGGTCGCCTGATAAGTTCGACCGTGTTTGGTCGAAAATAATAATTTCGACCGTTTCTGGTCGAAAGTTAATTTCGACCAGAGTCGGTCGAATTTAGCCGCCCAAAAAAATAAGTTACCTTTCCCCTTTCCTTTCCAGTAGCCGTTTTTGACAACATATTCTACACGATTCTTGATGATAAGCAGAAGTCAAAAGATAACTTAAAAGCGAGATATGATTGTCAAGAATTACGTGTACATCGTGAGTTGTGGATTCAAGAAGATGGTGCCAAACCACACGCACCTTATGTGCTTTCGAAGGAACAACTAAATAAGTTGTTCAAATGGATTGACATGTTGAAACTTCCAGATGGGTATGCATCAAATCTATCTAGATGTTTGAATTGGGAAAAGAATTGTATTCGTGGGATGAAATCACATGACTGTCATGTTTTCATGCAAAAGTTATTGCCGATCGTTTGTCGTGACTTACTCCCAAGACATATAGCTGATCCTATTATCGAGTTGTGCAACTTCTTCCAGGATTTGTGCTCATCTACTTTGAAATACACAGATTTGGTAAAAATGGAGAAAGATATAGTGAGAATTATGTCGAAACTTGAAACAGTCTTTATTCCGGGATTTTTTGATCCAATGGAGCATTTGCCACTTCATTTGGCCACTGAGTGTAAGCTGGGGGGTCCGGCTAATGGTAGGTGGATGTATTTTGTTGAAAGATATTTGCACGGTTTGAAATTGAAAGTGAAAAACAAAGCTCGAGCCGAGGGCTCAATGGCAGAACGCTATATCGAGGAGGAATGCATACACTTTTGCTCATTGTATTTCAATGACGATGTCAAAACGGTTCATAATCGTTTGCGTCGAAATGAAGCACCCCAATCATTTCATGATCCCGATTTGGTAGAAGTTTACACGTATCCGACACATCCTATTCTACGAGTTAGAGATAGGATCTTGAGTGATGATGAACATAGACTTATAACATACTATGTTCTTATCAATTCGCCGGAGGTCGGAAAATATTTGCGGTATGATTTTAGACTATTTTTATTATTATCAAAAATTTCAATTTAATATTTATTAATATTTGCTAAATGTGTAGTGGATTCAACAAGTTGGTGGATAGACGTCACCCAAACTTGAATCATGCCGAAAGAGAACAATTTCAAAAAGATCAATTTCGAGGATGGTTCCAAAAAAGGGTACAAGATGATGAAAATCTCAATAATAAATTTTTAGATTTAATAAGAGGTCCAATTTCAAAAGTTGAATCTTACAAAGGATGCAAGGTGAATGGTTATAAATTCGGTTGCGCAAATCAAAATGAGCTCACTTCACCAAATTCCGGTGTAATTGTCTTTGGTAGGAAACTAATTGTTGAATTATTGTTGTTTTCTTTGAATGTTGTTATTGATGAGAAACTAATTGTCATTGCTCAATATTGTAGGGACGTCTTACAATGAAAATTTTGACAATTATTACGGAAGGCTAGAAGAAGTCTTGAAGCTCCGCTATCGTAATGGACAACAAGTAATTGTCTTCAAATGTCATTGGTTTGATACTACGAGACATGTCAAAGTAGATAGACATCGGATCACTACAGTGGATGTCAAGTCAAAACTAAACGCCGAAGATATTTTTGTGTTGGCTAGTCAAGCTCATCAAGTGTATTATGCACCAAATATTTCAAATACAAAATCATCATGGTATACGGTTTTAACAACAAAGAGCCGGCAAGTTGATGAAACTACGTCGCCTAGAGAGAAAAAAGGACCCGATGATGATGCACTTCAAAATGCGGTGTCAAATGCTTCATCATCACATGTTGAAAGTGTAGTTATTCGTGATCCTTCAAACTTTTTTATTGACTTGAGGATGTTCGAAAATGAATTCGCACCGAATTATAATGTTGAAGACGATGATGAAGACGAGAGCGAAGACGATGATGAAGACGAGGACGAAGAAGATGAACAAAATGATGATGTAGAATTAATGTAATTTTTTATTTTTATTCAAATTTGTATTAGTTTAACTTTTTATGATGATATTTTAGAAGAAATATTTTTAATTAAATTTACATGACAAAATTATATTTTTTAAACCATTTTTTATATTTATGCATAAAAAATGTATTATTTTGATGTTTTTTCTTAGGAACAGAGCACTTGTTCCAGTAGCTCTCGCGGAAAACAGAGTAGTGGCAGTAGCTTCGCTGGGAAAACAGAGTAGTGGCAGTAGCTTCGCTGGGAAAACAGAGTACATGGTAAATTCGACCGGAAAAGCGGTCGAATATATATATTTTCGACCGGATCCGCGGTCGAATATATATATATTTTCGACCGTAGACGGTCGACAAGGTAAAAGGTATATATACACATTTTCCCCCTTTTTCCCCTAAATTGACAAACCCTTTTCTCAGCAGCGGCGACTAGAGCTAGGGTTTCGCACGATTTCACACCGTCGGCGCAGTTTGGCAACGATTTCTCACCGATGTCTTCACAGGTATACCCTCCTCTCTCTCTCTCTCGCTCTATCTCTCTCGCTCTTTCGCTCTGTCTCTCTCTCTCTCGCCCCCCTCGCCTTCTCGTCCTCTCTCTGTCTTTCCCCCTCTGTCTCTCTGTATCTCTCTCTCGCTCTGTCTCTCTCTCTCGCCCCCCATCGCCTTCTCGCCCTCTCTCTGTCTATCCCCCTCTTTGTCTATCTGTATCTCTCTCTCTCCCTCTCCCGCTCTCTCCCTCTCCTGCACTCTCCCTCCCCCATCTCTCCCTTTGAAATTTCATTTTTCGTATTGAAGAATAGATCACAGACACTGTTATTTGAGATGATAAATTATTTTATGTTTATATTATGTCCGTAATCTCCACTTATATGCATCCTGTTCGAATATATGATATATATGCTCAACACGAAATCTAATGGCAAAAGCAATGTTAATAAAAAATTGTTGAACACTGAACTTGAACTTGGTAAGTATAATAAGGCAATATCCCTGATGTATTTTCTATGTGATCATCGACATTCTCCTCTAGCCATCACTAAAAATTAAAAAAATCGATGTTTTGTTTGCAAAATTAGTGTTCTGCTCTTTATTTTATATGTCGAAGCAGTCAAGCAGAACGATATATATTGTAATTTGAATCAAGTTTTTAGTCATCTGGTTCTAGTCAATCTATATTGAGTATTAAATTTGATTATACACTCAACTTCTATTGTATGCATATATTGTGGCTAAAATTTAGTCATTTTTCTATGCAGATTATAGGAGCAGAGGCTCGTAAGCGAAGGCGTGGTAAAGGCAGTGGCGGGGGAGGGCGTAGTAAAGGCAGTGGCGAGGGAGCGAGGGGGGCACGTAAAATCATCAAAGAGAGTAATAAAAAGGATGACAAGGGGGCAGATAATTTGAGTGATGGAGAAAGTTTCATGGAAGCTTTCAAGATGGGCGGGACTAGCAAAAAAATAACATTCGAGAGGAAGAAACGCGATTGTAACCAAGGTGAATATGGAAGCCAACCACCCTTTAATGCAAGGCCAATCTTGTATTTTAATGAGATGAGAACAGGGTATGTATATGCTAGTATATAATTTCTTTTTAGCAGCTTTACACAACCTTATCAATTGCCTTACATGTATATGTTTGTATGCAGCTTAATTGGCTTTGAAAAGAAGAACACTTTGGGCTATATTGTCAGAGAACTATGGAATGAGCGGACGGTTAACAGCAGGGGAGCCGAGCGTGAAAGTTTTTATGATGATGTTATCAAAGAGTTTAAAGTAAGATTTATTTTCGTATATGTTTGTATATATCTTCAAATAAATAAAACTTACATGTATATGTTTGTATTTATCTTCAAATAAATAAAACTGACCATTAAGTAGTGTGGAATCAGTTTTATTGCTCATATATTTACAGTTTACTCTTTACTGACATATATATATATATATATATATATATATATATATATATCAGATATAAGGTGAAAACATATACATGTAAGTTTTTACATCATCATATGCCTGTCCTATATTTGATTTTGATGATTCTTTTTTATTCACCATGATAATTTTATGCTACTGACTATGAGTTGAACAAGTATCTACAGGCATCTGTATGTATAGTACTCTAGTGCATTTTCCGTAGCCTTTATTACTCTAGTGCATTTTCCATAGCCTTTATTTGCTTGACACTTGAAAAATATTGTTTATGGTAGCTTATTTGTAAACAAAGCATTTTCTTCCGGTTAATTTTGTATATGTATATATTTTTAGAGGGTAGTGTGGTTTCTCTACTCTTAGTGTAATTTTCGAATATCAAAATCTTGTTACTCTGTCTTTTTTTTCGACTTTTTTTTGTGGTTTATTATGTTCTCATAATACTGGGTGTCCATATGCACTAGCTTGCTCACTTGTATTTATTTACTGTTTTGATTACTGATTTAAGTAAATGTAACATACAGTAAACTGTAAATATATGAGAAATACAATCAGTTTTATTAAGTAAAGAGTAAACTGTAAATATACTTGAAGTTATATCTTCAAGTAATGCAATCAGTTTGTTTTCTCGGTTTCTAAAGTCACACACGTATATTATAGCCATTCACTCTAAAATAATATAAATTTATTGTGTTTTTGCAGCTTTATTACAAGTATCAGGATGGTTGTACAGTCGAGGAGGGGGACAGAATTGTGAGAATGCATTTGCAGAGGAATTTCAAGTCGATTCTTAACAAGATAAAGAGCCGACTTGAGGATGACGTTGATGATCTTAGGATAGCTGGGTACACTGACGAAGAAATCCCGTGGGGGAATTTTAAGCCTCATTACTTTACTTCCGAGGTATGGGAATCCGTTCTCAAATATTGGAGTTTGCCCGATACAAAGAAAAGGTCAGAAAATGGGAAGGCAGCACGCAAGATGTTACAATGTTACTCGCTCACCGGGGCGTTGTCTTATGATGAGAGACGGGAGGTATAACTTCAATTTCTCTTTTTTCCTTTTTTTTTTCTGAATTTACTTTGCATTGGTCATGCATATCTTTCAAGAGCATTGGAGTAATCTTTTTTCTTTTAAAATTTTATCTGCAAGAAACTTGATAAGGAAAGAGAGGCGAGAGGGGAACCGCGGCTTACAGATCTTGAGTTCATAGATTATGTGTACAATCCTGAAGAACCGGCAGTGAAAACCCTAAAGGTTCGTACCTAAATTGCGTTCAGTACTGTATTCTAATCCAGCAGTGTGTGTTTAGTGTATTGTAATCCTAAATTGCGTGCCTTTTAGATGTCAATGAAAGGAAAAATGTATCCTGTTAGCCTTTGTAATGCACATATATTGGAGCCGTTTGTTATTTTGAAAAGAATGTAAATTAAATAGTGTAAATAAAATTATAAATATGAATTTGCAATACCTGTCTCTAGTTTAGCCATCAGCACTTTTATTTTTGTCGGCTATTGATAGAGTGTACATGTAACATAGTTTATAATTCTATTATAGAAAAATATTCTTATATATAATATAAGAAAAGGACTATGACAACAGGAGGTTTTAATCATAAAACGCAGTGTAGTTAGTCAAGTCAGTGAAATTGCAAGTAGTAAACTCGTGAATTTAATATTCTTGAAATAGAATGACAGCAATAATCATTTTCACGAGTGTCTTTTCCTCTGACCCTAATTGTTCTCGGAATTAAGTTAATACGGTGTTGTTTCTTGCTGCTAACTATGTATAGTCACCAATAATTCGATATGAGACTAATAAAGATGTTTAATTCATAAATAAGAATATGATTTCAAGTTTATTAAGCATAAACAGCTTCTAGAACATCAGTATTATATTATTAGAGCATATTATCAGAAGAAAAGGTGTTGAATAATAAAAATTATACGGATAAACTGTTTCTGATTTATGATTAACTTCTCATTTAAGCTCATCAAAACCCCGCATGTACTCCAGTTTGCTTACAGACTCAGCGTTGAGCAAAACTCTGGCACACCTCGACTTATAATCAATAGTACATTTTCTTGTTTGTGAATGTGAATTTTTTGTGAGTTTGGAGAACGCATAAAATCTAATGGCCAGCATCTGCATTTTGTATTTCTTAAATGGCTTTTTGTATTTTGTAAGAGGGATCTGACATAAGCATTGACATTGTAGGAGAAGATAAAGCAAGCGAAGTCTTCTCAGCCTGCTTTGCCTGAAGATGCCACTTTGACTGCTGGTTTGTCTGCTGCTGACGCCGATAAAAAGATAAAAAAACTGAAGCAGAGGCAAGATATATTGGCGACACTAAAGGCCAAACCTCCGAGAAAAGGGAAAGCAATTCTTCGCCCGCGACAAAGCTTGTCAGATCTTCTAGATAGATCAGAAGCTTCACAATTTGCTGAAGGATCGCGCGAAGCAAGCCAGGACATTTCAGGTCATATCTTTGGGATGATGTCCACTATATTGTGCGAGGTGGATGAAATGGTGCGCTCTCTGCCTACTCGTGAGGTCACGCAGCCTGTAGTGGATCAGAAACTGAGCAAGTTGGCTGCTGCCACTTTTCCAGACCCAGTCCAGGAGTTATTCCGGACTGATTATGTGCGTGCAGCGAAGGGATTACTTAGTCAAATCCTCAAGAACAATGACAAAGTCATTGTAGAGGTATGATTCATAATTGTCTTTAATTAATTTGATTTTTGTAGAAATTGGAACTGTAGCTTATTTTTCGGTTAGGTACTGTAGTTCATGTGGAGTTGTGTTGGTCATTTTTGATCCTGTGTTAATTAGTGCGGTTTGTGTTGATATTGATTTAAAGATTGAAACTTTAGCTTTGTTTTTGATTTATTACTGTAATCTATGTAAACTTGTGTTGATTTTTTTAATTTTGTGTTGATTAGTATTGATACGGATTTTATGTCATCCTCAGGTCAGTCAGCAGCAGCAGTTAGAGGGGAATGGGAAGGAGCAGCAGCAGCCAGAGGGGAAGCCAGAGGGGAAGGGGAAGGAGGCTGCTAGCACAGAGGAAAATCCGTATGATGATGACTATGATGCAAATGCGTTTTTATACCCTCTGTTAGAATAGCAGCAGTACTGGTGGTAATTTGGAATTTCATACTTTTGGTTGATGGTTTAGTAAGCCAGTGAATATTCAAACTTTTGGTGGATGGATGAATTTCTAACTTTTGGTGGATGGTTTAAATATTTAAGTATATTATCTTAGTTAAGTTGAATAGTTTGGTATTTTTTTGTTGGCAATTTGGCTTTAAATATTTAAGTTTTTTTATTGTTATTTTGGATGTAGTTTGGTATTTTGGGTTTGAACAGGTATGCAGAATCCACTGAAATTGTTAAATTTATATTATGGTCTATTAATTTCGACCGCACCAAAATAATGGTCTATTAATTTCGACCACCAATTTTTTGGTTTAATAAGTTCGACCGCAATGGTATGTTTATTTCGACCAAAAATTTTATTTGAAGGTTTAATAAATTCGACCGTTATCGGTCGAAAATATTATATATGGCGGGAAAATGAAATTTTCAGTTTTTTAAAAAAACTTGGGCGGGAAGTTCAAATTTTCACCGAAAACAATTTTTTGGGCTGAAAAGGGCGGTCGAAAATAGCGGTCGAAAATAAATATTTTCGACCGGCAATTAATTTCGACTAGCCTAACTTCGACCGCGCCAATTCTGGTCGAAAATGACCGCTTTTCCTGTAGTGGTCCAAATTTGAATCACTGATCCAAATTTTTTTAACATTAAAATATTATTACTTTTATTTGTTAATGTTATTAAAGATAGATTAATTAATATTAGAATATAATTAAAACAACGATTAATTATAAATTGTTATTCAAAAAAATGATTAATTATAAATTAAAATTTCAAAATACATAAAATTTCAACAATTTATTAATCGTTATGAAAAATAAAAGATAAATATTGCCATCTTGAACTTCGAAATACACTTATTGAGCATTTGTGGGAAAAATTCTGAGAATTAGTATTTTAATGTAATATTTTAATGCTTTTAATTTATTTTTATGTACCATTTTAACTTTTTCGAATTATTTTATAATATTTTATCTTTGTCTAATCGTTAATTGTATTATTATAATTAACGATGAAATTAGTTAATCATTTTTAAAATATTTAAAATCAAAATATATGAATATTATAAGGATGAGTAAATTTGGATAGGTTGGAATAGGATTTGAATTTTGCCCTAAATTTGGATTGATCCAAATTTGGATCTATGATTGGAGTTGGCCTGATCGGAGGAGACATGTATATCAGGTGGTTGTGGACTGTGGAGTATGTTTCTTTAAAACCAGTGATAGAGTAAAATATACAACTGCAGTTGTATGTCTTCAGTGATAACCAATTGTTAGATATTTCTTTCTAATTTTTTATATTTCAAAATTTAACAAAAATATTATATGATAAATATAACTACTCATTATCTTCCGTTGTACTTATTTTATACATTATTTTTATTATTATATTCACATTTTTCACTTTTCATTTTTTATTTATTTGTTTTCATTAATTTTTATGTCCATACAGATATAAATGTTTTTAATAATACAATGTGAATATATGATTTTACAACACGCATCCAATAATCATGATTAATATCCATAAAATGATTCCGGTGATATGGGATACTCTATCATTTTACTCGGGTATTAAATCATATTATTTTTAGATTGTCCAAATTTGGGTCCCAAATATAAACCGATCGTGAAGATATGGGCATAGTATCAAATAGAATATAAGTCATTATCGTATTTTCTATTTTCTAACTGGGTAATTTATGAACCATTGAATATGATCCACTAATATTAAATATTAATTTTTTTCAGTTATTCAAATAATTATCATTAGTTTAAATAAACATAATAATATAAAAATATAGTAATTATAAATTAAAATTTATAATTATATATATGTATATAAAGTTTATTAATATATGAAGATATTATGCATTATCACGGTGAATGAATCATATTTTATAAATACTTAAATAAATAAGATACTTAAATTTTAAAAAATTATGATCAATTAAAATACTAATATAATGCATTAGAAATATAATATGTGTATGATTTCGAATCGAATATGAACCATAAATCATATTTGGATATTCGGGTAGAATTATATTACGAAAAATAATTTGACTTAGTCTAAGTGAGTATGCTCATATCCAGTAACATATTTTTTTCAAAATTAATTTTTCGTTAAATTTAAATCATTTATAATATGTACTCCCTCTGTCCCAGTCAATTGTATACGTTTCTTTTTCACTGCTCGACACGCCTTTTAAGGCTCTTATAAAACATAGTTCCACAACTTATTTTTAAGATTTTCTTTTTTTGTATAAAAATATAAATGTTATACTTTTATACAAAAAAAGAAAATCTTAAAAATAATTTACAGAACTATACTATATTGAAGCATTAAAGTCCGTGTCGCGCCCCCGTCCCCCAATGTATACTATTGACCGGGACGGAGGGAGTATCATTTTTGAACCAGGTATAAACGAAAATACAGTATAGTCCGAATCGATGTACGTACGATAAGGAATGACTATTGTAAAAATAATCACGTAAACAACTTTGTCAACTTTGTTGGTACCATCGTGGGTGTTTGTTTCCCGCTTTTAAGCCGGGCTTGTGGTTTATAAGTTAGAAGCACTTATTTCGTACCGTTTGTGTAAAAAGTCAAGAAGCATTTATAAAAAGCTAGGAATGCTAGCTTTTGTTTCAGGGTTTCTGCTTATTTCTCAAACACTTTAATCACTTATAAGTCGTAACTTGCTTCTAACTTCTACTCCACTTTTTTATTTTAAGCAAGAAACACTTATTTTAAACTCACCCAAACGACCCCATCATTTTTTTTAAGGGATTTGCAAATTTTGAATATACTCCCATGTTTAGATATGTTCTAGATACGTCAGTCTTGATATTTTCATACATATTTTTTAAGAATTTGGATTACATATTTAAAAATATTATATTTACTTTTTTTAGTAAATAAACATATTAATTATATTATTCATATTTACTTCTAAAAATAACTTTTTAAAAATAATAATTTTAATATGTTTCAAAACTGTTAAAAATACGTGGAAAATTCCACAAACGAGGAGCGACTCCACGTTTAGACGACAATATGGTCCGAGCAAGTTTACAAGTGTTGCTTATAAACTTATCATAATATTGTCACAAAATTTTAATTTTTATACTAGTTTGGATTTTTGTTTATAAACGAAAATTTTACTGTATAAATCGAAAAGTAGCGTAAAAGAAGACTTGAAGTTAAAGAACACGAGTTTGAAAGGTTTTTTCGTCACAAGAAGCCAGAAATTGAAGGTTATTTCTATCGAGAATTAGGATTATTTTAAAAGTAGTGTTAGGTATCCAAATTTGATCATAAATTATATGACAAGTAAATATTAATTTAATTAATAATTATGTGTATAAGATTTTATTATCATTAATATGAATGAAAACATTCAAATATAGACAACTTATTTTTTTTTTAAAGAAAATTTAGGGCCTCTCGCATTTCTCTTATTTGAACAGGTTGCACTACATTCAAATATTTTGGGCCCCACACAGTTCTATTTCATAAGGCTTTCAGTTGAATTAAAAGCACACGAAAAACATACGAGGAGATATCAAAATTAGATGTCAGCATGTACTGATGTTCCATGAAAGAAAATATAGTCTAAAACCTCAAACTAACGTGCCAACTACCACTTACAATGACAAACATGAAAACTTCATAATTCTATTTCTGATTCATACAGATCACTTAAATAGCTTATCCGTCAATTGATTACTCCCTCTGTCCCATTTTAAATGATGTTTGACTTTTTGACACGTGTATTGAGGTGTAAACAGGTGTAAACAAATACAGTAGTATCTACGTTCAATAAAAAGATTTAATTCTTATATCAAATTAAAGTTTAGATAAACTTTTATTTGATATAAATTTTATAAACAATAATTATGTTTAGATGTGATTTTTTTAACACTTTAAAATACGTGTAAAAAAGTCAAAATCAGTTAAAATGGGACGGAGGGAGTAATAATAGGCTGTGATAAATTTTCGGCTTTTATTTTCACTAGTTGAGAAGCCGCGCGTTGCGGCGGCCTATAAAAATTATATTAATGATTTGAAATTAATACTTTTGAAACAAAATAAATTTCATATTATAAACATCTTGACGCAATATTAATATTAATATATAAAATTGTGAAATTGGACTATAATTCATGAGTGAAAAAATAAAAATAAATTTCTACATGTAATTAACAATTTAAAGCAACTTTTCAATAACTTACTAATCTATCACGATGATCTCTATTTTTCCACTCGTCACTGACAATTTTGATGCCACCCACGCATGTCAAACAACCAACAACATCTATATAAACAGAGAAAAAAAAATATTATATATTAAACATGGAGTTTAAGATCTTGTAAGTGTGTATGTGTATTAATAATATTTTGTATGAAAAAAATACCTGAGAGTATATTCTTGTCCTTTGTCCTTAATATGGACTAAATCATATCGGGACGTATGAACTCAAATTGGTATATTAGTGACCCCTTCCTCCAATTTCTTTGGATTGGTTGTCCGCGGAATAATCAATTTCAATCCATGAGACAACGGTCTATAACTACCTTAATTTACTTGCGACAATCTTTAGTTTTTTAATACCTTCACTTCAAAGGTGCTTGAATCGAGCAAATAGATATTGTCGAAGTGTTGCATGAATAATATTTTCCTATGTACAAAGTAAACCATATAAAAATTAACGACAAACATGTCCTATGAACAAAATAAATATTACAAGAGAATAACCAACAAACATATATATCACCAACAATTAATTTATTGACCTTTTCATCAATCAATATCGTGTCAAGACTATATTGTTCTCCGGTGTTTGGATTTGTCAACTCTCACATTCGACAAACTCTTACTTTTATCAGCAAATCATCTCTATAGCCAACAAATAAGCTAAAAAAAAGATTGTGTGTGTTAAAATTTATGATGTTTGGCTTTAGTTTATAGGGTTTGATTTGAGAAAAAACCGTCTTAACAAAAATACTTTCGGTTTTTGACATACATCTTTTCCAAAAATGTGATGATAATTTTTAATTCTGATTTAATTTTGAGAATTTTGAAAAAGGAATACTTTCTATTTTTGATATACACCTTTTCCAAAAATTTGATGATAGTTTCAAATTCTGATTTGATTTTGATATTTTGGAAAAGGTAGTTCTGAAACTTTCTTCTCATATATCCGAAACTAAAATAGATAGTTTTTATTTGTGATATATTTTCATCCAAAAATTTGAGAAAATTAGAAAAATAGAACGAAGCACTCTGAGAGGGGCCACCTAAACGACCCATGCTTCTCCTTTATATAAGTATATATATTGATGATTGTGGCTTGTCGCTTTAACATGGAAATCATAATATCGGAAAGTATTGATTTGCAATAATAAACTTCAATTCGCAAGTTTGGTACATAGTCTGTTCCATTCGTCACAGCAACAAAAATGTAGGCGCTCAAAAAAGTCATATCATGTTCAAGTAGGCGCTCAAAAAAGTCATATCATGTTCAATAATGTTTATTCCAAACCAGATTAAGGAATTAAGGACGGGTTTGATATTGATATTGCATATCGTAATAATTGTTTATTGTTAAAAAATAGATAAAAGAGTTTGTTGTTAAATTTAAAAATAGTTATTATTGACTTCAAGATTTCTGTTACTCGGCATTAAAATTAGGTATATCTTTCGTGTCCTTCAGTTTGATGATAATTAACTTAAAGAAATTTCTCTCTTCTAGAATCACATTTTTATACGAGCATGTATACTCCCAATAGAGAAAAGATTTATCGATAAAAATATTCAATTCAATTATGTTAATATATTTTTATATTTAATTAAAGCCATAATCATTTTTACACAAAAATTGATTTTTTGTCGGATAAGACTTATATCATCATCCAGTTCCCTGGATGTGTGGATCGAAGAGATGGAGGGGACGGAGGGAGTATTGATTAGTTAGGATGGATTTCTGTAGACATGAAATCTTTTTGCTGCATTTCATTTTAAATGTTATTAGTATGATTTTATCGCTCAATATGCTCAATATATATCACGTGTATGAAAAAAGTTCAATTCTTAGAGAGGTGGAATACTTTTCCCATATTTCATATTAAAAGGTCACAAGAATGATATTATCGTTTAATAAATCCGATTTATATATCACATGTTGGGTTTGAAATGATTTGAGATGGTACTAATTAGTTTGTTTGGAAATTACGCGATCAATTTGCCAACCACGATTTATACATATATAATCATGGATGATTATTAATTTCAAAAATAAGTTATTTATTTCTACAAAATATGTAAATATATACTTTGTACATGTTACACTATCCGGAAATTACCCATCAATTAGTCAGTCACGATTTATATTTGTATAGACGTAAGTAGTCATGTTAGACTTATATTAATTTTGGATAAAATTGATTTATTTTCGAAAATATATGTATATTTATGCACCTTTTCTGGAAACATGTACTTATCTCTGCAAATCAGAAATAATAACATCTTTTAAATACTTTACAAATTCTAAAACACAATATATAAATTATTCTCAATAAGTTCTTAACAACAAATCAAGCACGATTTCTCGACGCGTTAATATCATTTTTCCACTCTAACGTCATAAAAAAATTTATATCATTAGCCTTAATGAAAGATAAAATTCTGGGGTCACGAATTTCATATATGGAGAGTTAACTAGGTTTTGCAGGCACTATGAACGTGGTACAATGAGTGAAGGAAAGGGAAATTCTTACCTACTCAGTTTTATCGTGGGATATATGTTTTGTTTGTACTCCAACAATCGACCCATAGGACAGGATTTTCTAATGTCAAAACCATAGGAATCAATCGATTAATTACCAGATTAGATGAAACAATATAATTATGTCAAATACACAAACATCTCTAAGGGTTAATTTGATTAGACATTTGCACATATGATCGTTAATAACTTCCCTCTCCTTGTTTTACATATGGTAAAGTCAATATGCAATCATCATCTTTTTCCGTGGGTCGGCCGCAAGTAAATTTGTTCAACACCAGAATATATATACGCGGAACACTTCACGTAACCACATTGAACGTATACTTATTTATTACTACTGTATTACGTCATAAATTCATAATTATTTTTAATTTTTAACAAGTTCAGATAACTTTCGTGGTACGCGGTCAGATCGGATCAGTTATGAGAGACAAAAATGAGACAAAAATCAAACTTAATCGTAAATAATGATTTATAAATTTTACAATCATGATCTGATTTGCGATTGCGTATGCATATTAATTCCAACCGTTAAACCGCGAGTTATGTGCATCGGTTTACGGTTCAACCACCAATTATAAATATATAATAATTTAAGAGAAATAATTTTGAACTATTATAAATTATTACATACTTTAGGACTCATTCATCAGTTTTAACTTTTAAGACAAAAATAAAAATATGTGAGTCAAACTAGATAATATAAAATTCAAAGTTTTTGCAACAAAGTAGATGATAGATGATAAACTCTGTACAAGTGGAACTGTGAGTGTCTAATTTCCGCTAATACAAAAGTTAAGGTTTATATTTGGAATTTTAGTACTGATACAATAGTATTCATCTTATAATATTATAAATAAACATATTTGTGAATCATTTATTAATTAATGTAGTATAATAATATATTTTAAAAATACAAATTATTGTCAATATATATTTACGGTTTGGATTTTACAATTTTTGAATATTTAAAATCGCATCGAGACCAATCCTTACAAAACTTTTAAGTATTAGGAGGAGAAGTCTCCAACAAGACTTAGCTCTGATGTCGTGTCAATGACCAATTCTCTCAAAAATTCAAATTGTTAAGAGAATGTCTTAGAGCATCTCCAAGGCTAACAGTGAAAACTGTTAGCTAAAACATGATTAGTTATAATTTTACTGAATCTGTAGCGATTTTTGCTCCGACAGTGTTAGCTATAATCATTAGCTATATTCAAATATTATATATTTTTTTAATTTTGAAAATATCATGAAAATAAAATTGCTCGATATGGGTTAATGAAAATTAAATGTTATATTTAATAAAAAAAATTATTTAATAATAATATTTTTATATTTTTATATCTATTTCAATATTTTAAAGTAAACATTATAAAATAATACAAAATAACTATTTTACCAAAAACAGGTCTTATTTAATCATAACTTTTTATAAATATAGTCAGAAATAAATTAATATTTTAACACTTAATAATAATACATGTGACTTTATAAATTAAAAATATAAATAATATATTTATATATAATAATATTGGTTGTTAGAATTTTATAAGTTTAGTTAACGATAAAATAATATTTTACACTTAATAAAATTAAATAATATTATAAATTATAAATAATACATCTATACATATAATAATGATGAACATATATAAATATTTTGTATATTATAATATTATGTATTTAAAATATACATTAAATATTTTAAGTTATATATTTAAAAATAATTCAAATTAATATGTTGTATATTACAAATAAAAGATATTAAGTTTTGGACCAATATTAGGGTTACACCTGGAATATTTCAAGCGGGAGATGACGTGGGCTTTTTAGATAACAGCAAAATCATCTGCAAATCTAATGCACTTGTTTATCGGAAGCTAAATTTATAGCTAACAGGACACTCCGTTGGAGTGGTCTAAAATTTAGATGTCAGGTATAATACATATCCACTTAGACTTTATACCTAAGAGGTGCTTAGCGTAGACTTTATACTACCTAAGAGGTGCTTAGCGTTGGAGATGCTCTAAGTATGATCATTTATATTCTGACAGAAAAATAGATGGTTATTAAAATATTATCAACAATCAACTCAAATTTGAAGATTATCCGCAAAATACAGTCTAAATAAATGATAGAAGGATTAATGCGGTTGAGCGGAAATTGTCTGTACCATCTAGATGGCATTTTTGTTCTATATTTATATGTTTTTGTTTGGTACTGTATAAATAAATCACAATCTCTGATTTGGAATAACAGTGCCGCTCGAAACATTAATGATGTCTTCAGCAGCAAGATTAGGGGTAGTTGTTGTTTTAATTAATGTTAACGGTTACTCTCAGTCATTAGTCAAAAGGTTATTCATATAAACAAGTAAAAACTAGATAGGTTCGAGTATAAGTTAAGCTATACGATATTTACAATGTTATTTGTTTCCTGTATCATCGACATTGCACATATAATTGTTTTCTGTTGATATTTGGGGTGACTGTTTAGTTATAAATACTCACTCAAGGTTAGCTAGCGTGCCAAATTTATTTCCTGCAGGGCATGCATATGCCAGTAGAATTGTATCAGAGCAACAGCGAATTTATAAATCGAATAATATGTCAATTGTATTGTAAAGTATTATTAATCTAGAGTGGATGATAAAGTGCATGTCTTCAGTTTTGTGTATCGGATGTACTACATGTTTATTCTTTTGGGTATCTTAGAGATTTGCTGCAGAGGGTGTATTTCCGATCCGTTCCAAAACGTTACACCGTGAGTCTAGTTTGGTTTTATGATTATTATATATTAGATTGATTGTAAAACATGTGTCGAAAAATTGTGGGTTTTAGCCATGTTGGCTTGTTATTTTGAATCATTTTTGAGTATACGATTATTGTATGCACTTGTAGAGTAGTGTTTGAAGTGTGTTCTTATGTGTGTGATTGCTTTCTGAAGCACCTTTGATTAAATATTCAAAATTATTAAGAGATAAATGAGATATGATTATTCAAACTTTTATTTTAAAAAACGAAAATTGTGAAATAAAATCTCAAGTCGCATATTAAAAAGATAAAATATTTATAAGATATTATATTGCGAAGAACTTGTGTTGGATCTCAAATTGATTATCATTTATTTACAGGATTTAGGCTCAAATAAACTGACTTAAAATAATTTAATATTTTAAAATGATAAATCATTAATCTTTAGCTATGAAATTAATTATAGAAATGGTATAGCGCACAAGAATTTCTATATATGTATATATTCCAATCACTAATTTGTGTTTTATTATCGAAAAACACAACCGTCAAACACACATCTCATTCCTATCTTTTTTTTGTGACAATTCTCTTTCTAACTTGTTGGTGGCATCAGTAATGATATTGTAATCTGTTCTATTCTGAGAAGCTTATGTTCCACATATATTTAAGAGAGAATCTTCTTTAAGAAGATAATCTCGCACTCGACTCGACTTGGTTCAGATTCGTTCATTAATTTTATTATTTATCTCTTTCGATTTTAATTAATGTTACATTATAGGCACACATATATGAATAATGTTATTTGTTCTCACAAGATTTTCTAACATATCATGAAAAACAAATTTTATATATATTTATATACATATACATATGTACACACACAAGGATACACACACACACATATACTTATAAGCATATAGTTATATATATACATACACATATACATATATACATACACATATATATATATTTCTATTACAATAAAAACCAATTAAATATTAATCTAATTGTAAGGTTTGTTAGATTCGAAATTGGAACATGAAATAGGATTTGATGAGATCGAGATAGAGTCTTGTAAAATTGAGGTGTAACTATTAAAGTCGAGATAAACACGGAATCCATTGAGATATAATCGGAGATGGATCAAACATGTGGATATACTCATATCATACCAGAGATAAGTGATATTGTATAGGTGTTGAGTGGTCTCGTATATAGAAATGTTTTTATAAGTCTATGGTTCTTCCTGCTTCATAGTTTACTTTAATATATTTAAGATGCGATATATTGGTGATAAATACGCAGCGTTGTAAAAAGCGAGAATCGGACTTAATCGGTGAAGTCATAGAACAAGGATTAATCGGTGATTAATTGTACTGATCGGTGATTAATCGGATGATCAATGAAATAATCGGATATTTAATCAGTTCGGCGAGCTACGGAACAGGGATTAATCGGTGATTAATCGTGATTAATCACCGACTTTTAGAACAAAGTAAATACGTATCAATATAAGATAATTTTATATCATATATCGACATGGAAGACAATATACAAAATAATTTACAATACAAAATACTGAGCACATTTTCACAGGAATATCCGCTCCATCACCCTAGTGCAGGCCGGTTTTATGCTTCGTTGCTATAAGATTAATCAAATGGCCAGTACTTCAGTAAGTCACGAACCAGATAAAATAAAAAGATTTTTACAAATTCAATTTTAAATTTCTACAATTTATCCTTTGTACGTTCATATCAATTCTCGGTTAATTTATTCCGACAAGGATATACAATTTTTTTATATTTATTTTTTTAAATCCTTTATAATCAACTAGTTGAGGACCCGCGCGTTGCGGCGACCTATAAAAATTATATTAATGATTCAATATTAATATTTGTAGAATAAAATAATTTTGTGGCTGTCTATAAAAAGTATATTAATGATTCAAAACAAATATTTATAGGATAAAATAAATTATATATATATAAATCTTGATGTAATACTAATACTAATATATAAAATTGTAAAAATTGCACTATAATTCATGGTGAAAAAATGAAAATAAATTTCTACACGTAATTGACAATTTAAAGCATGACGAATCTTAATTTTATTTGTGTTTTTGTTTTTGAAAAGTAATCATGTTCTTACCTTATCAGCTTTCTCCAATTTTTTTGGATTAATTGTGCGCAAAAACATCTGACTTAAATATGTGACGATCTTTATTTTTTGATACTGTATAAACAAACAGCCTCCACTTAAAAGTTGCTTGAACGGAGCAGACACATAATTCATAAATAATATTTTCCGGTATACAAGTAAGTCATATAAAAATTAACAACGATAAACATTCTGATGAACAAACCAAATATTATAAAAGAATAACCAACAAACATACATCATTAATAGTTAATTTTTTGAGTCATCCATCAATATCATGTCAAGACTATATTCTTCTCCCGTGTTTGGATTTGTCGATTCCCATACACCAGAGAGAGGTTGGGTTGTGGTATTAAGAGAGAGGAGGTTGTGTAACTTGTGTTTAGATGATCCAAAACCCTACAACCTATACGGATATTTATAGGTGTAGAGAGATTTTTGTGCTACTATTTTCCATAATTATATAATCTGAAACAAAATCAGATTAAAACTTTCAAGCTATTATATTCCATAAATAATATGAAACAGAATCAGATTCTGAAACTTGCTTCTAATATATTCGAAACTAAAAAAGGTAGTTCTAATTTTTTATATTTTTCATCCAAAAATTCCAGAAAATTTAGAAAAATAGATTGGAGCGATGTGAGAAGCGCCACCTACACGCCCCTCGCTTCTCCTTTATATAAGTATATTGATTTAACATTAGTATTTGAAGTTGGTGATTTCGTTGGCCTTCCAATATTTCCACATATAGATAGAGATCCCCCAATGCATGAATATAGAAAAAGGAAATTATACTGTGTGTAGTTTTTCTTAAATTTATCCACGTACGGCAAGCTTATTTCTATGAGTTTATATAACAGGAAAGTTGTTCTATACTTGTATTTCTCAAGTTGAATGGGGAGAGCTCCAGGTTGCACTGGTGAAGGACTAAAGAAGGGGCCATGGACACCAGAAGAGGATCAGATCTTGATGAATTATATCCACAAACATGGTCTCCGGGGAAGCTGGACTGCACTTCCTAAGCAAGCTGGCTTAAACAGGTGTGGCAAGAGCTGCAGATTACGGTGGATTAATTATCTTAGTCCTGATATCAAGAGAGGCGGCTTCACTGATGAAGAAGAGCAGATGATCATCAACTTGCATTCTGCACTAGGAAACAGGTATGATGAGATCTGATGATCTGCAAATAAATAGTTAACACTAGCTAGGAAACAAGAAACAAATTATTATCATTTGTTCCGTATTGTTTAAAGTCCTTATAAGATTATTATGAGTACTAGCTGGGAAGCATGAGTGCGGGTGTGAGTGGGGTGTGCATAGTTCGGAGATATAAAAATTCGACAAATTTGAGATTATGGAGATTCAGGTGCTAGGAGATTTGGCTTATATCAATATGTTAAATATATAAGTAGTATATATGTATTTCAAAATTTTCATTTAAATTATACTAAATGAGTAAATGGTCATCTGAATAAGTTCATTATCCTTAGGTGTCATTTTTATTTGAAATACAACCAATGCATTCTAACATACTTAATCGATTAAGTATGTCAAGTATCTTCATCATTTGTGGGTGAGATGCATTCTAACATACTTAATCGATTAAGTATGTCAAGTATCTTCATCATTTGTGGGTGAGAGGAAAATCGCCGTGTCCCCAGAAATTTCCATGTATCGGGTGTGCACCGTGACAGATAAGCAAAGAATCTCTGCTTTCTAGGTACTCAGACATATGACTCTTACATATTGCAAGATGCAAATATTTGGGTCATTTGGGACACTAACATGTGTGGGGTACAATGTTGCGCAACATGATTACATGATACTGCAGATTTCATCATAGCTACGTACTAAAAACCGGCTCTTGTACTAATTGTGTTCAATTAATATTTAGGTGGTCTCAGATTGCTGCCCAACTTCCAGGAAGGACTGATAATGGAATCAAAAACTACTGGAACACCCATATTAAGAAGAAGCTTGTCAGCAGTGGTATCGATCCAAAGACACATGAACCTATAGCTCCAAATGATCTCAATAATTTCTTGGTGAATTTCTCTCATTCGCTCTCGACCTCAAACTTGACCAACTTAATGATGATGAATTCGGTGGATAGTCCTGCACTAGCAGCACTAAGATCACTTGTTCCTCAGCCCGAACCAACAACCCAACTTCTGCAAAACTTATGGCAGATCATAAATACTGCTAATCCAATACTACTTCCTAATACCATACAAGAAAACAATCTCTTGAATTATTCCGCGTATTCTTCTCAAGGCAATGTCCTTGTTAATGGGACAGATGCAGCCTATGATCAAGACTCATCTATCTTTCAAAACATGCACGCTGGTGCACAATGTTCAGGTAAAGATTTCGGCAATGTTGGAAGTGGACTAAGGCCGGATGTCTTGTTGGACGACGCGGTTGGAAAGAGTTCAATTTTCCCTCAGAAGGAAGATATGCTTCCTGCATTAGTTTCAGCCTCTAGTACTGATGAACCGTGTGGTGTCAAACAGATGATGAATCAAACTAGTGTTCAAGCTGAAACACTACCGGCTGCATCATCCAGTAGTGCATTTGATACTTGGGAAAAACTGCTGAATGAGGGAGATGGGGAAGATTATTTCTATAGGGATCTGATTAATGATCCTTAGGTTTATGTATATCAAGTGAACTAAGTTCATTACTTAACTATTACCAGGACAGAAAATTGTGCCATTGTTTATATGTACATTGCTTCTCTTTTTTACATTTTTAAGGACTTGTAATAATTAAACTGATATGTTTGTCAATGTTGTAATGACCTTATATACTTCATCTCCTGCAAGTAAAAATTAAGTAACTTTTAATTTATAAGATTGATAATAATTTTCATATTTACAACTTATCAGGTGATTATTATATATACAACCTATTGTATATAAAAATCATTAATATAATAATAATAATATATTTTAAATTATCATTTAAAGTGGTGTTTTATATTTTTGTAAAATCAAATTTCAAAGATAAAAATAAGTCAACAAAAAAGTTAAGATTTTCAAATTCTTAAATTCTTACTTACAAGTAAGAAATTGTCTTTCCTTCATTTTTTATATACACTTCTAAATCTTTAAACTGTGTTATTATTTGCTATTATTTTAAATAATAATCCTATCCGTAAAACTTAATATTGATCATATAATTTTGCTTAATAAAATTAATTTGAGTCGTGAAGACATGTTTTTGAATAAAAGAAATTTTCATTAAATCAATGAAATATCCGACAAAACTGTCTTCAACAAAGTTAAAGAAGGAGACGAACAAAACACAAAATTATCCAACAAAGTTAACGAAGGAGACGAACAAAGTACAAAATTATTGAGCTCTCGAGGTAATCTAGCAAAGCTATAAACTACCTTGTTTGCGTGGTGTGTTCCATCAAGTGCTGTTATGAAGTGGAGTAGGAAGCAGCTTGAAGAGCGGAGAGAAGTGCAGAAAATGAGAATTCAGAAGAAGGGAACAGTGCAGCATGAAAAGAGATGGAGGCCAGAGGGGTCGTTAAAGATAAATATTGATGCCTCAGCTTTTGAGGGGAATAAATATTTCTCAGTTGGTATGGTTCTTAGAGATCACAGGGGACACTGCCTGAGGAGTAAAATCATGAGATTTCCAGGTCACGTTTCTGTCCTTGAAGCTGAAATAATAGGAGTTTTGGAGGCAGTGGACTCAGGAGCTGCCAGCACATGAGGTTATTGTTGAGAGTGATTCGTTGCAAAGCGTCAATGCGATAAACAGAAAGTAATCATTTGGAGCTGGGAAACATCATTAAGCATTGTCATATCATTCTTCAAGATTGAGTCACAAGACTTAAGAGTTAAGAGTGTGTTAAAAAAGTCAAATGAACGAGTATATGAAAAGAGTATCTAACAGCATGACACTCTTACGCCTTGCTCCCGAGTTTTAAACAGGGCAAATGAAGAGAAAATAAAATTATGCAATTTTCACTCCTATTTGTGCTGCCGAGTTTTTTAAAAGGACGAAAGCAAGTGAAAATGAATGCAATTATAGCATAGATTCACTCTAAAACTTTAATTTCAAAAGTGGGATGAGATGAAAGGGAAAACACATTTACTTCACTTATATTCACTTACTTTCTCTCCTAAAAAAATGTTTTGCAAAAGCAATATAATTCTGCGGATGCAATTTAAAACCATCCAATGCCTATTAAAATTGAATATGTAATGAATATTTCAAAAGATTGCTTAGCTTTTGCAAAGCATTGAAAAATTTTGTCTGGGAACAGACAAACTCAGCTAAATGAGTCCTCATTATATTTTTCTTATTGACTTGCAAAATATAATATATGGTAAGAAATAGAATTGCGTTTTCAAATAAAAGAAGCCCAGCTAGTTGAAATGTGGGAGAAAGAACCTCATATTTCAAAAGCCCAACAAGTCACAAGACTCGAGCGTATATACCACTTGCAGGAACCAAGTTTACAGCCCATTAAGAAAAAACAGACACTTTGAGTAGAACATAATCAACGCTTTACCATGAATAAACTTCCCAGATTTATGAAACCATGCTTTCGGTCAACCACCATTTTCGTAAGAGTTTTATATTCTTAAACTTGATCCAGCAACCTTTGAACTTGTCCGATCAGACTTGATCCAATTCAAACGGATTTAAACTGATATGAATTATTTTGAAAATTATCTGATCCCTTAACCAGCGACCAAAGATTGATTGATTTTTTATTAGTGAATAGTGAGATGTGATCAGATGCTGATAAAATAAAATAAAAACGTATACTCCGTATGAATTTAGAATAGTACAATCAGACTAGTCCAATCTTTTTCTTTTTTTTTCTTTGAAGTAACTAGTCCAATCTGTGCCTATGTACGTCTGCAAGATGCTAAAGGAAGCCCCAACACAGCTGATAATTCTGGTTTCTGGCGTAAACTGTGGCATTTAAAAATCCCATCCAAGATTAAGAACTTTCTCTGGCGAGCAGCAACCAGTTGTTTGCCTACTAAGGACACTCTTCGAGTGAAAAAAGTGAGTATTCATGCATTGTGCCCCATCTGCAACGAGGAAAATGAAACTATATTGCATGCTCTTCTTTCTTGCTCTTTTGCAAACAACTGTCACCAGCTCCTCATGACATCTATGATTCAAGGTCATTTTAATACTTTTGCAGAATGGCTACAACATCTGTTTGAACAGCGGCAGCAAAAGGAGATTATGTTGGCTACTGTGGAAAAATCGGAATCAAGTGATATGGAAGCAGCGAAGTACCAGCCCTTCAGAACTAGTGAACTCGGCAACCTCTACTCTTAACCAATGGAAATCTGTTCAAGATAAAAACTATGATTGTTTTCTGAGTTTTATGACTCCAGAAGATGGTCAGGAACAGTGGCGCCCACCTCCGCAAAATAGTGTTAAGATTAACACCGACGCAGCTCTCTTTGAAGGTCCAAATCGCTTCAGCTTTGCTTTTGTCATCCGGAATAACAATGGTAATCTCATTGAAGCTGTCTCCAAGTGTTCATATGGTCGAGTGACACCAGAGTTTGCAGAAGCTTTGGGAATTAGTGAGGCTCTCAGTTGGATCAAGAATAAGAGCTGGAGTAATGTAGTCCTGGAGACAGATTGTTTACAGGTTGTGCAACTAATTCGGAGCTCCTTTTCTAGTTTTTCATACCTAGGCAAGGTGATCGAGAAGTGCAGAACCATTCTATCTGAGTTGAGAGGTCAAAACATAGTGTTAAAGTTTGTAAGACGATCCGCGAACAGAGTAGCTCACTATTTAGCGAGATATAGCTGTTTAATAGCTGATCGTAGATGGGTGGTTGAGGATATACACCCTGATTTCAATTCTGTTCTTTGTAAAGATTTGCTTCATTAATAAAATCTTTACATCCGTGGCAAAAAAAAAAACTAGTCCAATCTTATGTAAAAAAAAAAAAGAAAAAAAAAAGAAGGAAGACTTACTAATCCAATCTCGATCGGATTCATTCACAAGCATGTCACCAACGCGAGTACTCGCTCCGTTTTTGTTTTATAAGTTCTCTTTTTAGGTGCTTTGACTTGACCGCATGATAAAAATTACTGTATTAATTTTTAAAAAAAAAAGAATTCTATTAAAATTTGTAGTCGAAATATATATATATATATATATATATATATATATTGAAAAAAAAATTAAAAATAATAAATTTTATTATGCAAAACATCTAAATATGCGTGTCAAAACTCAAGATATTTGTAAAACAAAATATTAAAATAGACCGAATATTATAACATAAAAGTGTCTTTTTAACTTGTATCCACAAACATATAACAACTAATTTTTATTAATGTAACATACTTTATTGAAGGAGATTTTTTGAACGGAATTCCGCTATCATTATTAGTGAGAATAAAAATCCGCCACAAACAAAACCGATCGTTATTATGTGCCCGTCACCGAAAATTCAAACATAAAAACACCAAGTGATGAAGATTGTTTAGCCTTTCACCTCATTTCCTATCAAGCTTCCAATTAATCTTGTTCTCAAGAATTGAAGCTAGTAAATACACTTCCACCTGCAACAAGACGGTTCCTCCTTCCTTTGGTAGTTGATTGTCACCAAACAACTTAGCAAATGCAATTCCATTTGTCTCAAGATAGACAAGTACTCAAAAAGAGAACACTGGCTCATCTCTAAACAAAACCAAAACTAAAATCTGGAAAACAGAAGTGCCACCATCTCCAGGCAGTCACATTCCTTGTCGAGCAAAGAAGGAATCCTCTCACCGGCCTGGCATACAGTTAACTAGTGAGAGTGAGTAAAAAACGTGCTTCGCTTGCTGTAAAACAAGAAAGCGAGTTCTAAACTGCAGGTTAACCAGTAAAACAGGCTCACGCTATCAAGCTTGCACAAAAAGATTACACAAGGAGAAGCTTATTGATTTTTCTCGCAAGAGGATGCCAAAGTAATATGCTTAACTCATATTCTCGCCAAATATAAATAATCTCTGCTTGGGTGAATCAAGTACAAAGAACATGGTCAAAAATGTATACATATAGGGGTTCTGGTTACAAACTTTTAGGTTTCAACATATGAATAACCTGGATTCACCAGAAACTCTGAACCTGAAATTTTGTTTATAACAAATAAAACAGTACATGAAACATCAAATCATAAATACAATTACTACATGAAACACTACATCAACATACAAATACAATTACTAGAGACAAAACCCTGAGCAACAAAGGACTTCTTGTATATCAGAAGATCACATAAAGTTCCTGCTGTCGAGATAATACAGTTATGTACATTAAATGTCAAAGATACGACAGAAATCCTTAGTCAGTCAAACTGACCCAAACATAGTAGAATTAGTAATATGTTCAGAGTATTGAACAGATGACCCAAACATAGTAGAATTAGTAATATGTTCAGAGTATTGAACAGATGACATCATTTGAGATGCCAAAGTGAGTGTCGAATACAATTACAGAATCTTGTTTTCCTTCATTATATCTCTACACGCCTACAGGACTGAGAATAGACAGTAGACGGAGCCATAGGGTATCTGATAATGAACTATAGCTGTAATTTTCAGTATGTAAGAACTAAGAACACTAAAATTCTAGTTTTGCATGTTTCTAAAATCAGAATCATTAAGTTACTGATGCCTAAACACTTCAGTGATAAAACAGATACACTTTTCAAAACAAGCATATGAGAAAGCTCAAAGGTCTACAACTGGACCCCTCTTAGTCTAATGCAAATATCCAACGACAAGAGTTGTGGTTCATATCTTGCATGTATCTGAAATCTTCATGTAGTTTGTCAAATGAAAGCAAGCTGATAGACCATAAGTTACTGATGCCTGAGCACTTCAGTAATAAAACATATACATTTTCAGAACAAGCATATAAGAAAGGTCTGCCGAATGCAATAACTAGAGTATACAATTCATACAATTTTATAGAAAGTAGCAGTATAGTCTTGATTAACCATTGCCCAGTCATCTCCAGGCATATACACCGTATGTGCAAAAATTATAAGAGCAACAGCTTTATCCAGTGATCCCTTTGTCTGCTTAAAAGAGTAATTACCAGATTTGGGCACCAAAATCTTAACTAAAAGCTGGCCTTAACTCTTAAGCCAAAAGGCACCAAGTTGAAGCATGCATTGGTAATTTGGCCCTAGTTCCAAGCACCAAAGTGTAGGCAAGTCTGAGCCAAAGGTTGTTAAACTAATAATAATACCTAAAAATATTTTACTTGTAACATTCTCTGAAACCTACTTGCCAAAAAATATCTAGTTTCAAAAATTAAAAAGCAACGGAGGACATTACATATATTTGCATCTACTACAGTCATAAAAATTAAAAGCAAATCCAGGATGATCAAGAAAATAGCCAAGATGAAAATAAGATTTTTCTCATAACACAAACAAACCTGATCCTTCAATTCTCTGATTGATAATCATCACATCCCACATTTTGATAGAATTCTTAAAGCATTCAGAAACAGCACAAAACTAATCCTTCAGAGTACGGGTGTCAAGGAAACTTGTCAAGAGAACTTGTAGTGTGTCTAAGCAATAGCCGATTTTACATGGTGATAACTGTATACAAAAATCCCATAAAATGAATATTACTTTTATAAGACAATTACATAAAATTTGTGGCATAAACTATTGGCTAAATAATATTAGATTGGCATAAGACAGACAGAATCACCTCGCCTTAAGTATATATTAAAGACTTACAAAGTGTAAAGATTTGGCTTTCCTGTAGACCTCAGAGTTTCCTTCAATACATCACGTTTGTATTTATGTACTAACCTTTGATTATTTTTTTTCCACAACCACCTACACCTCAAACTCTTTCTCTACACATCCACACTCTAAAAGCCTACAGTCGATTAATTACCCTTACACTTAAACCAGCCTAAGCTGAAATAAACAACTAGACAAAGCTAGTCGCAGTATATTTAACACAAACACCAGAATTAGGACACATAGTGAGCAACAGAATACAAACTGGAAATGATCAATATGTAGCATTTTGTTGAAGAGAAACGAATAAGGAAATGAAAATTTAAATTTTGAGTAAAAAGAATGATATATGAAAAGAATATAACAAAAAATTATAAACAAAATAGAAATCCAGAAAGTGCAAATATTCTGTGATGAAATTTGTAAGAACTATAAGTAGGAAGAAGAGCAGAGTGTTTCATTTCGAATACGTAGGTTTCAGCTCTAGGGGGGTTAAATGATTTGAAATGGAATGGAGAAAGGAACGAATTTAACATTTACCCATAGAATAGTAGCATACAAATTTTGTTACATTACCTTAATTTCATTCACCCCAATCATTCAAAGTGTTAGTATTGTAGATTACATCAATATATTGAAGAAATAAGACTCGCAAGATATCAACCTCACGGGGTAAACATATTATTGCATTTATAACAAACAATCATATCCAGAAAGGGAAAAAAAATCAAATTACAAACACACTAGTATACTTGAAAATAGCCAGTTAGGGAGTAGTTAAAAAACACAACTATTTCTAAAACTAGCCTATTAGGGAGTTGAGGAAGATAGTACACAAAGTGCTTCACATAGTTGATAGTTGTACGCGACGCTTAGGGGAAAGGCAATTAATTATGAGGAGGCACCCAGCATTCTAGCCCGCCTTGATTTTAGTTGGATAGGTGACACCTTGTAGATCCTATGTGTCTGGGCATTGCCTAGATGTTCTCTATAACAAGTCTTATGCAACAAAAAAGTTTATTTTGAAGTAGGAGTATAATACATCAAGACCACTCACAAAACAAAGTCTCTTGTCAGATTCTTAGTTTGATACTATCGCCTCTTGTCAGATTCAATTGATGAGGAAAAAAGTTTAAGCCTTCGAAATTCTTGTCAACTAATTTACTCTCTTCTCAATTTCTCTCTCATAACTAAATTTCCAAAGTCTACTTCTCTTCCCAAAGTTTTCTCTTTTCTTCCAAAATCTGAACAAACTGTGGCTCTGCTTTATGCCTTTATTGTTAAATCCCCTATGGCAGTATATAGTCTTATTCTTGTGTTTTGGTGATAATTATGTGTAATGGCTGAATGTGGAATTAGAAACAACGCGAGGTTCACCAAATTTCCAAATCCAAAATTAAACGTGACTAAAATATTTGCACCAAGCCATCGCCAATTTTGCCTTGGTGTGTGCCCGACCCCCTAGGCATCCAAGCAATTTGTTGGTGCCTTAGCTCTCCTCTAAGCTTTGACAAGCATAATGCTTCAAGAACAGACTAAGGCTTTCTGTTGTTGATAATATCGTTAATTTGCTTTGCGTGAGAGGATACTTAAATTTTAAATTTAACCTATATGACTGAGCAATCAACTTGGGGTTCCTTAAAGGATCCTTGAATCTTCGTTGTGTAAGAATGAATAAGTAGACTAGACACCCAGAGCCCTTTGGCTCAGAATGTCTAGTCAACACGGCTATAAATTTTCTCAAACAAATCTTTTACATCTGACACCTCTGATTCCTCATATTACTACTAATGCATAGGGTCAAACAAAAGTTTAACTCCAAGAGAACACTTAAATATTTAAGAAACAGGGCAAATGTGACAAGGTAAGATGGTCCACCATATACTGTAGAGAAACCTTATATGCTCAAAAACATATCTTTACATACTCAGAGCGCAATTTCCTATTAAGTAATTTTGCCAAAAACTACATACCAAAAAAATCATAAACAAGGCACGACAGTTGACAAGTATCGATGCAAATCATATACTCTAAGAGCGTAGATACATGAGCTGCTACGTGTAATTAATAAACTTTCTCAAGCTAATTAGAAATAAAGATAGCCATAGGTGAGCCCAAATGGAAGGAAAATACAAAAACAGGAGAGAACAGAATTGCAATGACAGAATCGCAGCATGCATTGAGTTAATTTTTGGTCCCAAAGCAGTAATTATCCCCAAACAACAGCGTAAATGTACATAATCAACAAGAGAACCGCATTTAAAGCCGTTAGCAGGCAAAAACAAGAAATTGTACCTACTTATTCACCACTGTCACTAACTCCTATCTAGAAGAAATGTGGACAGATTGCTACAACTTAGCGCACCCTTGAGTGGAATCAGAACTTGATCAAACTGACCGAACTCTTGGACAGTAAATCACTAATAAAAGCTACACACATGTTATTCATACTTGAATTTGGTTACCATTTTCTTTCAAAGGTGAGACAGGAAGCACACCTTCATCCTCCACCAGCCCATTATTATCCACCAATATCCTAACTTCCTTCTCGCAATTCATCCCCAGCTGACCATCAAAGCTACCACTTTGTTTTATGTTCAACGCATCACAAAAGAAATCCGTCAAAACCTTCTCATAACACGGCATCTTAGCATAACCAGGAAAATAATTAATATCAATAACAAGGTACCTATTCCCAATCCTAGTATCCCTAATAACATCAAAGTTAAACAACTGCAACTTCATCACCCTCCTCAACCCACAAGCAATCTCCGAAATCAAACTCTGTGGAGGCATTTCCGCATCCTCCAAATTCATCGTCTTATAATACGTATTATCACTCCTCTCACTCTGAGTCAAATTCGACACCTGAGAAAACGACAACGACCCCTGCAAACTCCTCAATTTGTCCTCACTAACATCCGGCAACGACTTCCTCTTCACAATCTTCACATACTTCCCCACCACATAAACCTTAAAAATCACCCCTCCATGATTCACAAACTGCTGCAACACAATCGGTGGCCTCAACTTCTTCAACCCCTCCGTATTATAAACCAACGACATCTTATGCGATTTCGCACTCCCATCCGCCACCAAAGGCTTCGCAATTACCGGAAACATTATCTCCTCTCCCCACAAAGAAGGATCCAAAAGCCTCTCCAACTCATATATCAAAACCTGCTTAGGTATCCCAAAAGAATCCTCCTTATTCACATTGTGCACACTCTCGGCTCCACAAAGCTCAGAAACCACCTCGAGCATCGAAATCCTGTTATGCAAGCGTTGAATTGCATCAGGAGAGTCAAGAATCAAGACGTTAGGGTATTTCACAGCATAATCATTCAATTGTTTCTTCCAATCCTCACCGTAGAGCTTGTGGAGAACGCAATCAAACGGGCCTTGATCAATTAGAGGCGTGTTGGTGTCGATTTTGATCAGATCGATTCCTCTCTCTCTCGTCAGACTCAGTAGCGAAGCTTGTATGAAGCTGTTCTCTTTCTTCTTGGCCAGCGCGTATCCTACTCCGTACCTCTTCTCTAGCTCCGCCATTACGTGTGTTTGTGTGTGTGATTAGTTAGGGTTTGAGTGTGGTTTAATGTGTGTGAGAATGGATGACATAGGGAACAACGAGGAGGTGTAGATAGATAGATACAGGGAGAGTGTGTGTATAGGTGAGATAAATGTAGCAGTGAATCAGAGAGATATGAGAGAAATATATATAGGGAAAGAGACGAGAGAGAGAGAGAGATGAGGGAGAGAGAGATGTGTGTATAGGTGAGATAAATGTAGCAGTGAATCAGAGACAGGAAAGAGAGAGATATATAGGGAGAGAGACGAGAGAGAGAGAGAGAGGTGGGAGAGAGACGAGAGAGGGAGAGAGAGATGGGAGAGAGTTGGGTTAGGGAGAGATGCTAAAGTGACAAGGGGGTGGGAATACACGTGGCATATTCTGAGGCAAATGTGCGATTCTTAAACGGAAGTGGAGTGTGGAAGTAGGAGTACTTTCGATTGTGGTTTGTGTAATGAACGATTGAGATTTCAAACAGTGACTGACGGATGGTTATGTCAACTGTGATTAACTCATTAATGATGACGTGAGGTTTTCAAGTTGGTCGGAAAATATACACATGACAATCACATTCGAATGAAATACTACTTCCATCCCAAATTAGATGGACCCGTTGACTTTGGGCACGTAACTTTAGGTGTATTTACCGTCTAATTCCGAAATTTATTTTTTTATTTTTTTCTTTTATAAATGAAAATTTCATATTTTAATTTGTATTTGTAAAAATAAAATTTTAAAAATAAGTCGCGGTCAATGAACCTTAAATTGTATGCACAAAGTCAACGGGGTTATCTAATTTGGGATAGAGGGAGTACCTTTCATCGCAAAAAAACAATTTTACTTCAAATTTGACTTGGTCAAATTAATCAAATATAATCAATAGTTATACACATTATATGATTAATAAAATTATAAAAAATTATATCATTAAAAAATATTTGACATAATTTAATATATATTTTTTATTTTTTAAAAAATATAAAAATAAATTTTAATTTACAGAATCTGGTCAATTTAATTATTTAAATGTTAAATAAGACTATTAGTTTAAAATGGATGGGGTATATTTTTGTATTTATTGAATTTTCCGAATAAACAAAGCGAGTAAGAGATAAAATAATTAGCAAATCGTTGCAATAACTATTTGTTAGAGCATTTTTCCAGAAATTTATTTTATTATATAAACAGTTATTATAATCAATCACGTCAAAAATAACATTTATATGTTCGTTTAATAATTTTTACATTATTTAATTTATTTTAATAACCATTATTAAAGATGTTCTTAGGAAAAAAAATTGATGTGAATAACTTTGCAATCACTCCGTGTTACGGCATCTCCAACAGCGTTGATTATAATCGTTGGCTAAATTGAACCTTGCATTACGTAATATTTGTTAAACCTGTAAGATATTGTACTTCAAAGGTATTACCTGTATTCGTTGGCTATAATTAAAAAATAGAATATTGTTAATATTTTAGTTTGTTAAAATAGAATATATCAGTTTAATATGATAATATATGATGTGCCATTATCTATAGATTTCTTACCGACGGTTCGACAAATTTAGTCATCCATAAGAGGTTCGCTAAAATTATAGATAACACGTTCACGTGGTTGGAGTATGATTTTTTAAACAAGTTAGATAAATTTTTTATATTTAGAATGTTAACTCATTTTTTAGCAGCGATGCTCTTACTTGGGGGTTTCATGAAGAGTTGAATAGCTAAGTAGACCGATTAAAAATTTGTTTAGCATCAATTTGAAATGTCTGACAATATTTATTATCAAGTGCAGGGATAATCTTATCCTCGATGCAAGTTGTCTTGTACCTTTATACTCTCGAATAAAGTTTAAAAATTCAGATTACATATCCGGTTTCTAGGTTTCCAAGTGGCTCAGGGGTCGTTTACTCCTATAATTTTGTTAGCACATGATTATGTAGTAATCATAATCTTTCTTTTCACTAATTAGTGACTAGTGATCATAATCTTTGACTGTGATAGGCTGATAGCTTACGTGGTATTGCAGCAAAGTACATAATTAGAATCAAACGAAGTATATTCGTTAATGGCATATCTTAGTCATATCCTTAATTAGGATTAAGACACCATTATGGCATAATGTTCATAATCTAATCCTCCTATCACAAAACTAATTATATCTTATCTTAATATATTTTGAGTAAATGACGAAGAGGTAGCTGGAAATTTTAAAAATTTGTAAAAAATTGGCTAAACTTTAAAAATAGTAAAACAATGACTAAAGTTTACTTCCGACTTTTAATAAGACTAGCCTTTAACCCGTGCGAAGCACGGGCGGGTAGATAGTTTGTGATTTATTATTTATAATTTATATTTTAATATCATTTTATTAGTATTTTAGTATTAATGAATTGAATTTTAATTAAATTATATTAACAAATTAATTATATTTTCTCACAAAAATTCAGCTTTTATAATTTATTATCAATTTATATATATTTTGTTGTTATTAATATGTAGATACTATATTTATTGTGTTATGGATTAGAGTTAAAAAGAGTTATACGAAGGATCTTGTTTTAAAAAAAAAATATTCAAAATTGTATATTTATAACTTTATTTTTAATGTCATTATAATTTTTTTATGAAATATTATATGATGATGTACTGTGATGAGTGTTTTTAGTATATGAAACTGTTTAACAGTGTAAAAGTAATAGAGCTGCACATGTTATAGAATTCTAGTTCCAGAGGTAGTAGCAAAACAAAAAAACATAACTAAGACATGACCATACCAAAAATTTGTACGACTACAAATTATACCCATGTTGACTTATTATAGTATAGTATAGATAGTATAGATGGCGCTCGTCAACCGCCGTTAATATAACTCCCTTATATGAATCTCCATCATTGGAGATTTCCTTTATAATTACTGGCCTGCTGTAACAAAGATAAGAACGCATGTCCATATTCAAATATTGTTGATGGTCATTACTAAAGACTGGAATGGTATTGGGGATGTTCACAAATTAACATAGGATTGGAGTCCTACACTGCCACTCAAAGGCTCCTTGTTCATCAAAGTATATTAACAATTTTTTCAATAAACAATAGTACCACTACAGTTTGGCAAGCTAAATTTAAATGCAATCAATAATATCCTTAACTTCTGAAAAGAAAAAGAAAAAACAAACTTCGTATAGTAAAGGGCTGCCCCTCCACATTGCAAATTGAAAAATGAAATCACCCACAGTAAATACCACACCCCAAGAATTGACATATTTATATATATAAACGAAATAACAAAAGGCGGTCCTTGAAAACATCAGCACTTGCTAATTACAATCAATCTTCAACTTTATGCAGAATGTAGAATTTCCATCACCCACCACTTGGAAAAATGAAACACAGCACCAGCAAAGAATTATCTTCATTTTAAGCCCAGCCCTTCTTAATCACTTCTGAAGTTTCTAGTCATCTTTAGGCATAAGATAAAAACTCTTAATCAGGCTGCAAGTAGTATGATGACAATGAGAAGCACGATCGCAAAAATCACCAAGAGCAAGCATGTCTGCGTTGATTATGACAAATACAATTGAGTTAATACCTTCAATGATTATTAAAAGAGAAACATTATTTAAGGGTTAAGTTGCAAATGGCTAAAGACTGGCCTTCAACCACTTCGCATGGAATCAATATATAAAACCAGAAGAACTGAGTATGAAGAGTGTAAGGTGTATGTAAACTGGCAACAAGATTCCTCGATAGAGGCAGCATGGGAACTAGATCATAATGGAATAACATCCAATTTCCAACTCAATATTAACACCTTCAGAAGCTAAAATTGATAATACTTTAGACAGTCCTGTATGTTAGGCATCTAGCAAATATGTGCAAATTGAACATAGTACAAGTTTACCAGAGATGAGTTTGATTTCTGGGTCTTTGCTGCTTTGACAAGCTGGGATTTTCCCTGAGCAGTGGCTGCGTGTGCATTCTCAACATGGGATCCAATATCATCTAAAAAAAAATAATAACATTTAATATTGTAATTTTAGGAAAAAAGGAAGACAACAAATCATCCAATTATCTATATCACGCCTAAAGAATGAAAGTCTCACCAATCATTACTCCTTGCTCATGGACCAGAACAGCTAAATCTTTAAAGATCTCATTTACTTCTCCAATCTGATTCTGGATTTCTTGGATTCCCTGATCTCTTTCGTCGATTATAGCCTCATTGAATGAGATCTCATTGTCCAACAGCAGAACTTCCTGTCTGTAGAGAGAAAAATCATAAATAAAGGACGTATAGCCAACACACATACTTGCCCTGGTCAACATATGAGGTATGTTGAAGCTCAATTTGTTCTACTCGACTCAACAGTGCATTCAACCTAAACTACTGGGAGTAGAATAAGATTGATTCCCTTGTGCATAGATATATGATGACACTGTTTTTACATTTTATTAGATAACAAACAACACTTTCTTAACATTAACAAAAATGCAATGTACAAAATTCAAAAAGGAAAAAAAAAATAACACAAGCATGGATAAGCCTAAATTTAAAGAAGACTATTACTATTGATTTATAAATGGTCAATCCAACAAGTAAACAATTTCAAGCTTACTAGCCCATTTATTCTGTAAAGGACAAAATACCATCATAACCAAAGCACATTCAACAAAAGAGCAAATAAAAACAAAAGCGCGCACAAAAGTTACCTTCTGGATTCAACAAGCAGCGCACGTTGTTCTGGATGCTTATCTGAACGTTCATCAATCTCACTTTCTTGGTAGCTGATCAAAGAAGATTGTCAAACTCATATCTCAATTGATTCTATTTATAAATTGAGAGTGAAGTTCCTAAACATACTAGTATTCTGATTTCTGCCTATATAAAAAATAGGAACTTCAATCTTGTCACGCACGCAATAATAGGTTGTTAGCTTATTGTCACCTTGATGGAGGAACTGCTTGTTGAACAAAAGGACTATATGCAGTCTCCCTCTCTGCGGCAAGCCGCTGTGCCTTCTGAAACTCTTTCAAAACTGCTTGAAAATCTTTGGCAAGCTTAGCATCAGTAATCTTTTTACTGGCCTGCAGATAGAATAGAGCCAGTGAAGGAGTGAAGGTCATAAAACAATCCATGGTATTTTTCCACAGGAAATAAAAGAAAAGGGAATGTAAATTTGAACACTACTCACTGTTCTACAAGTGGGTACAACATCCTCAGACCTTAATGTTGTGTTTGGTTGGGGTGAATGATTTCGGAAGGAATGAAATGAAAAATGAACTATGTTATTAGCAATTGTTAAGAAATTTCATTCCTTCCTCCATTCCATTCCTTCCATCATGTGCTAGAGATCACACCTTCAATTTGAGATGGAATGCTCCATTCTCTACTACCTCCAATTTCTTCGCAAACTCTCATCATAGCAGTTTTGCACTCACTTAATTTTTATTTCAAAACTTCTATCTCTATTAGTCTCAAGTATTTTACTCATTCCATTCCATTCCCCAACAAAGGTAGGATAAAGTATATGTTTGATGTTTGGGAAGAAGTACTTTACGATTAAGAAAACTGAAGAAATTTCTAAAAGTGGTTATATTGTGAGAAGTGTAACCCAGAAAGACGACTTACACTGACTTCTGCATGATGATCAGTTTCACTAGCTTGCTTAAGTTTGGCTGAAGTATCCTTTACCAACTGCCCAATATGTAGTCGCGTCTTGTGCCTGACAAAGTAGCAAAGCAAAATAAGTGTAATAAGAATCTTATAACTGCATTTGCTGCAATAGAAAAAAGCCTAATTATACATTATGAGGAACCAACAGTAAGCTGCCAACTATATAAGCAAACACCTAATTGTGACCATAGAATCCAGTTTCTTGGACATATATGGTAGATTTGTAGCCAAAAATTATGACCATAATCAAATCAGTTTACCATTTACATGAAATTGTTAAATTCACCACTGGCCTAATTACACAAAGGGGAAAAAAAAAACTCTACAAAACAATGCAAACAATTAAAAAATGGCTAAACCATGATCATAACCCCCCCCCCCCTCCCCGTCTCTCCCATATATACAACTTGAATCACTAAAGCAGAAGCTTTTCACTATACTATTCACCTGCATATGCAATACAAAATCACCTATATCAACCACAATTTCCAAAAACAAAAATAGAAGGAGATACATATACACACACATTCATTTCATAAAAAACTTAATCTTGAATCAAGAGGATCAACGCAATCCACGACAAGAACCAAACAGAATCACAAACCGATAATATCAAATCCAATTTCCACTACAATCAAATGCATATGTAATTTACAAAATTTTACCAAAACCAAACGCAGCCCGCAATCAAATTCATAATCAACCACAACCAAATTAACTGACAAACCAGTCAAACACATCCAATTCTCATCGAAAAAATCACAAATAAAATTAACAATAATCGAGGAAAAATCTAAAACTCACAGCTTCTCGCGGAGCTCAGGGGTATCTTTAGGAGTGCCAAGAGTATTAACGAGTCTATGAAAAGTAGAAACAGCTGTATTAATCTGAAAAATACCCGAAGCAACTGCTTGGGTCGGGTCTTGTTTGCCGTTTGCAATTCCGCCCCTTCGGATCCCCGCCGATCGACCCTTTTCAAGATCTTGGAAACTCATTGTTGATTCTCACACCCCTTGATTCAAAAATTGATCAATTGTGTGTGTGAAGAAACCCTAGAAAAAATCGCGGGGAGGATTGGGGGAAATTGAGAGAGGAGGAATTATTAGTAACAGCAAAGCGACATATGATTCGGTATAAAGCGGCTTTTTTGTATTGTTTTTTCCCACCTTGTTGATTTATTATTTACAACACATTGTGGACCAATCCAATCATTTGTTTATACAAGGCGGTCGATTTACTTAAAAAATAATTTAATTTATAAAATTTTCACACCATTAATATATAACAAAAATATATATATACACCCTCCGGATAACTTAAATTAAATGGCAGGAGAAGCGTGTGGGTTACTGGGCGGTCACACGATTTGTTCAATAGTACTTCATATTGATACGAATTTTTAATAGATAATCACTATTTTAGAGAGTTGTTTTTCGAAATTAGGTAAAGTGTGTTCTCAGAAAATAACCTTTGTTGTGTTAATGATAATAGAATATTATGATAGTAAATTATTTTCTAAAATTAGTTGAAGTGAGTATTCCCGAACTAGTTAGTTGATGCATTGGAATAAAAATATAGTCTATGTAATAATTTTTTGACGACATGTATAACAATGAATGAAATCATATCCGATAAAAAGTGTTAAATAAATGATGATCAGAATTAAATATTATTTGATGGTACATGAATTTTTAAAATATTTAATTATTAAATTGTTTGTACAAGAAGATTTCTTCTGATTTCTTAATATATTAAAGAAAAATTATAATTTAAGTTCATTTAAAATTAATTTATAGTTAACTCAAACATATATTAGTGTTTAGCAAATACTAAAAGTTACAACTTTTTATTTTTGAAATCTAAAGTTAACTAGATTTATATAATTCCTTGTGACATTACATTACATTGCAGTGAGGATAGATTACATGTGGCAAATGTAATCATAAATCAAACAACATGCGACGTACGCCAGTCGCCATGCATGAATACGATGTTCATGTCACTTTCACCATGACTTGCCGTTTCAGCAACAGGCCACCGCGTCCCTCAGGAGTACTCTTCGATGGCTCTGGAGATGAATAGTTTTCGTGACTTCTTTAGATGCAACTGGGAGTTCTGGCCAGAAAGAGACTTCTTCTTTATGTCGTTGTGCTTGTTGGAGTTCTTGTATTGATAGGCTTCTATTCTTTCAACAATGCTCGGAATTGTTATAATATATAGATGGAGAAGTAGGTCAAGGAGGAGTCAAGTTTTAGTGCTTGTAAGTACTTTGGGATCTGATGGTTTTTATTTAGTGCTTATTGGCACTTTTCTTTGTAAATTTGATTGTTCCTTTTCTTGCAGATATTTTTATTAATGATATAGACCTCATAATTGTTATGAAGGAGGTAGTTTATGGTGTATAAACTCAGAGTAAGATGTACGCAGAGCACACCTCTGCTCTGAAAGAGTATGGAGACTGTTTTCATGAGAACCTCCATCTTAGTGCATCACAAATACAGTGAGTGATATATACTAGCAACGTATATGCAGCTGATCAATCAATATAAAACTACACCAAGTGAAATAGAACCAAAACGTGCCTGATGACTGCATATACAAGAACCGTGCTCCTTTCCCGTCTTTATGGAAAATAGCAAGTGTATGCTCTAAATTAGCGAGTCATCTTTGAATAACACAAATTAGTAAAAACAGAGGATGATTTATGTCAACTTATGAAAAACCTTCATGAGCTTCAATCTGCTTTTAGTATATTCAGTCAAGCAAAAAGATTGGAAATTGCTGCTCAGATCGTGAAATTGCTCATAATGGTTTATACCAATATGTTCAAAAATTACAGTATGTTTAAAATAAAATGGAAAGCCTATTTCTTTGTAAGTTGGAACCCTGTATAGATAGAGTGTTTTCCATAAAAAATTCTTAGCCATCTTTCAGTTTCCATGTGTACTAGAACTTAGAAGGAATGATTTTAAGAGTAAAGCCTTCGTTACCAGAAATGAAAGTTAATATAAACCATATGAAGTACACGCAACTCAAATTTTAGATGTTGGTGAATAATCTCAAATATTCGATGTTGATGAATAATCAAGGCATTGTGAACTGCAATTGTGAAGTGTAGCCTATGTTTGATGATCCTTACTGAAAGCACACTTTCCATTCTTCCCGCTGGCATGTTCTCATTTTTGCCAATATGAAGTTAAAGATATTGAAGAAAATTTTCTCTTTCAATGTTTTAGAGTACAATTGTACCAAATTTGCACTCCCAGCAAATCTTTTCAAGCTAAACCAACATTGGTTAATGCAGCTACCAGTTTCATTCTTGCAGAGTACAGCTGCCAGCTGGTTCATTGTAACAAACAGCCTGAAGGCCTTTGCAAATCCTTCAAGCTTGGTCCTCTTTTCCAAATACCCGGAGTCTAATAATTGATAACCTAGCCAAGTTGTGCCAAAAACTCTGGTCGACAACTAGCCTGTGCTAGAATTAGAGATGTCTATTACTGTTTCAGCTGTGTTTCACGTTTGTTTTCAACAAGATACAGAGGCAGAAGAATGAGTGCATAGCATTTTGACCCCTGATGTAAAGACGCATCGGTTGAAGTGTTGAACTGTTCAACTTGAACATAGACTTCAAGGAGTAAAACTAACCAAGTATCAACTACATGTTCTCGCACTTAACCCTCTGTTTGAACGCTATGGAATTTGTTTGGGGTTATCACAGAGTTGAACATGAGTTCTTTGTATTGCATAGAAAGCTTACAGGGTGACAGGTTTGCGGTTTGCTGGTGAAATGTTGAGCTCTGACCTGCAAATGCCATGTTAGTGGAAGTGGTAGAAAGAACTCATATCCGATCACTCGACCTGCATTGTTTAACTCGAGGTTTTTCAGAATTTTTAAACAACTGAAAGTTCAATAAGCAAACAAGACACTGTGTATTAGCATTTCAAAATTGAGATGCATGTAACTCATGCCTTTAGTTGAAAATAAATTTAATTCATTCAATATCAGAACAAGTGATGATACTATACCAGGTAATCTTGTGTATCCCAAATTCGGTTGCAGATTTTTTTCTCAAATGACATGGTAGACAATTGACTTATTTTAATTAGATGGTTTATATACATAACAAAGTCCTGTTATTATTAGTGTGAGTAGAACCAAGTCCAACCATATATTATCAGCTAGATTTGAAAGTAAAAATTGAAAACACTTTTTGTATACATAACATTTTCACATATCAAATGCTAGTGACTGTTACGCAGTTTCCCTCATTTGCATCCTGTTTTTTGACACTTTATTGTTTGTCCTTACAAAACTGATTAGCCAATAAATTTCAAAACAAATGCGCAAAGAATTTTATTTATTTTTGAAGTAGAAATGAAAATTATATACGAGCCAAGCATGTTGCACTTGCATCTGAAGATACGTATCCAAATGCGTATTCCATCCGCATTGAATCCCAGTATACAGAAACTTAGTTCTCGATTTTGTTTAATTGAAGATACAAAATAAAATATTTTGATCATATTCGTGGAGCTAATCTAGTTGGCTAATAATTACAAAAGAAACAGGCTGTACTGCATAAAACCATTTTTAAGCTCAATCACGGGACCATGTTGTAAAGGCTCGTATGTGAAAAATGGACCCATGCAAACCCACCACCACCATGTTCAATTCAAGAAGAAGGGACCATAAAGATAATAATGGCATCCAAGAACCCCATGATTTTCTATGTTGATATTGCTTAGAGAATGACATAAAGATGGGCTTTCCGGTAGGGGCATTGTAGATATTAGTTGACAGTTTGGTATATGTGTTATGTAATCTGTGATTCTTGTTTAGATCATCTGAGCCCCACGATAATTAGGCCAGCTTTATTATATCTGTATTTGTATTTTATATACAAAAAATTTTCAGGATTTGATCAATTTAATCACAAAAAAAGTCAAATAAAAAATTGGATTCACCCACATTACGGTTAAGGTCTGAACTCTGAACAACATATCAGATGATTTCATTCAACTTCGAGGTACAACTTTTTCTTTTTATGCTGGAGAAGAAAAATGGGAAAACCCCCACCTAAATGATACACAATCATCACGCGCACCAACAGCGTACCAACTTACTCTATTCCGACAGAAACCTAGCAGAGTTGTTGATGTTTAATCGTACCAAAATTACCTTGCAAGTGAAATTTATTTGTTCATCATTGGACGGACAACAATGCTTGATTCCATATGCTATAACCTACCCTAAAACCCTCCATGTAATAAATGTTACACAAATCGAGAATCGGACCTAATCAGTTGAGCTAACGATTCAGGGATTAATCGGAAATCGGGAATTAATCAGAGTGAAAATCGGATTTTTTTTATATTAACATATTATTTAATATTTAGTTATTAGTATATTAGCTATTTAGTAACTAATATATTTACTATATTCATAAACTCTATAATTATTCATATTTAAAGTAAATATAGTATTTTAATTTTAATAATTTATCATATATACTTCGATTAAGAAATATATATAAGAATTAATCGGATTTCAAAAATCGGATCGGTGGCCGACCTTGCAGAGGATTAATTGGGAATTAATCGATTAAATCGGGAATTTGTAGAACACTCCCAGTAACAAGTAAAATCGAACCAAATACCTTACTTGTGTATCCTTTATCTCCGAGCAGAGAGTTTGTTTTCATAAATAAACTAATTTTATCGATTACATCCTCCAGTTTGGTTCAAAAATATTAAACTCATATTTATTAAAAATATCCGAATAATCCTTCAAAATTTTTTTTACTAATTTACCGATCACATCTCGATTCTACTAAATTCCTTCACATCGGAAAAAAATATAATAAATTTTTACTGATCAATTCTAATTCCAAATTTATATTTCTGAATTCTGATGAGTACAACTGTACAAGCAGCAGTGGTCTGGTGAAAAGGAAAGTTGATAGTACTGTACTTCCTCCGTATCTTTTTTCTTTTCCTATTTGTAATGTCGGTACTGTTCATAACATGAGACAAATTATTAACTTACATCTAATCTATAAAACTAAATATAGTCATGAGTGATCTTGTTAGATTCGTATTCACGAGTATTTTAATACGGTGAAGTTTTTATATTTAATGTTACTACGAAATGAAAGATATTAACGATCAAAAGTGTGTGTTGGCAAACGTGAAAAGTACAAACAGGAAAAGTATTTAGGGACGGAGGGAGTACTACATTAACAAAAATCCACTTGCATTTAGCATCAATACTTTAACAGCTCGTACATGGCAGTAACGGTCCTATAAACAGCTGGATTCCCACTCCCAACGGCACATTTTACCACCAATCTCAAGTCCCAGCCAAAATTAGCACCTAATTTTCTGTCCACATTATTCATTTTTATCACTAATTTCTACTTTAGGTTGTTAAAACGTTTTAGTCGTAAATTATTTATGTACAGTAGGGCGCACACACGTGCTACATTCTGTACGCAACGCAACAAATTTACATGCATTTAGCAACAAAACTTGGCACTTGGCAGAATATAGTTGTCGCACGTGCCAGCTCAAACAATGGAACGTTAATCGCTCATTTCTTAGATGTTATCGATACATACATAGTTATAGTGAGAGAAAATAAATGTAGAGAGAGAAGAGGATTGAACCGGAAATTAAAACATTGACTAAAAATCGGCGAATTTTCGATGAACACGGTGATTATTTTGACTTCGCTTCTTGTGAATCTCTTGTAAATTCCTCATGCTTCCGATTGCTAAAATATCGCTCTTTTTCGTCTCCAATAGGCCCCCGAAATCATCAATCTCCGACGATATTTCGACATCTATACATGAAAAATAAATAAATATTTAGATAGAAAATTATTAATATTAAACGAAAAAAATGTAGAATCTGCATTTTAATTGTTACCTATGGGCTTTGAATTTCTCTTGAATCCGTTGAAGCTAGTCACCTCTGAAAAAGGAGAAAATCTGTTAGTGATGATGATTAAATAAACAAAAAAGTTTGTAAATTAATGAGATATATTTATCGAGATTAAGTTATCGAGATTTTATGATATGTACCTTTTTGAGAAGGATCGTGAGAGGAGAGATAGAGGACTAGGAAGCAAAAGACAATGAGCATAGGAATGATGTGGATGAGCTTCTCCGCCGATTTTTGCGGCTTTTGGGACTTGCGGAGGTCGTCGACGTCGGCGGCGGCGGCGAGGTGAGAGTCGTTTGCAGTGAGGTCAATGTTGTTGGTACTGGGGTGAGAGAGGAGGCCTCCATGAGGAGTGTGGAGCTTTGAGTTTGGTGAGCTTAGGGACTGTCGGTGCATTTTCAGTTAGTGTATGAATGAAATGAAAGAAAAAACAGAGAGAGAGAGACTGAGAGAGAGAGAGAGAGAGAGAGAGAGAGAGATATGGTGAAGAGGAGCGGAGATGAGTTTAATAATACTCTATGTGAACTGTGTTGTGCAAGATTATGGGGCCGTTTGGCCAAGCTTAAAAAAAGTGATTCCATGCTTAAAGTAAAGAAATGGAGTAGAAGTGAGAAGTAAATAAGTTAATGGGGGTGTTTGGTTTTCAGGAGCAGAAGCTGCTTCTAGCTTCTGCTTCTTTTGACCCGTTTGTGTAAATAAGCAGAAGCATTTTTAAGAAGCTGAGAATGCTAACTTCTCTCTCACAGCTTCTGCTTCTTTTCCAAACACTTTATTAACTTTTTTACTTCTCACTTCTAATCCACTTCTTCACTTTAAGCACGGAATCACTTTTTTTAAGCTTGGCCAAACGGCCCCAATAAAGTGTTTGGAAAAAAAGCAGAAGCTGTGAGAGAGAAGCTAGCATTCTCAGCTTCTTAAAAGTGCTTCTACTTCTTTACACAAACGGGTCAAGAAAAGCAGAAGTCAGAAGCAGAATTTGCTTCCGGTTCCCAAACAGCCCCTGTAAGTATCGTTTTCCTAGGGGAGGGCTCTTATTTTTTTTATTTACTGCGGGTGGGGCCCTTTGTTGTTTACACATGTGCTCTAGAGATATTAATACACCTTATTGCATTCTGAAAATATTTTCAAGGATTATTATCATCAGAAAATATTTATTATATCTTCGGGTAAAACCAGAGTCAATTTACTAAAAATTGTAATGAAAATATAATGCTCTAATATCATTGAAAGCGAAGCTAAACTGATGCTTCAACGACAAGTTCGCATTGCATCATGATAAAGTTTCTTCCATACTTGTCATTTGCTCGTGAGTTGCGTTTTGTTATCACTCACCATACACTATTTTAATATGACACAAAATACTTTTTGATTTCTTCTACTAGTATTATTACGTGAGTTTCCTTGTTCTTCTCAGCTAATTAGATGCTTTGTTTAACATTGTTTATGATTTCTTATATGCAATCGTGGTTTATGATATTAGATTTAATAGGTGTTTGTTGCAGTTTATTCTATAATATAGTAACTTATTTTGAGGTAATTATTTATTGAGACATGGGTTTAACACGTAATTGAAATATCTATCGGAGCGTTATTTTATAAAATATTTTAAATTTTTTATTCTTCTGAATAAAATTTTAAATATAAAGTTTGTATAGAAGAATTATTCCCAAATTATAAGATTTACTTTTCTTGCCTTATATAAATATCATTGAAGAACAACATAAAGATATTAATGAGCTTTCATCTTATTCTTTTCTCCGAAAATAATTTTTGAAACCCACTATAAGGAGAGCAATCAGACGTAACTAAAAACTGACGAGTGCAAAAGGGTTGGGTGCTCTGCTCTAAAATACTCCAAATAATTTTTTGTCCTAAACAATCAGTACAAATCAGCGCAAATTAATTTTGTTCCTTCACTTTATAATCATGATTAGTTCCTACGGGCATTTTATTGGCGAACTAAACAAACGAGTCAAATAATACACCCAGATCAAACCAAACTAAACAATACGAAATTGCAAATTTGCAATTTCAGTCCTTTTTCTAAATAAATCAGTTCGAGACTTCATAGTCCTTCAAATGGGCTGAGTCAAAAACTAAAAGGAAAATCTGAATGGGCTGGTATATAATAAACAAAAAATCTTATTGGGCTTATCTCATCATGTAAACAAAACTCAGTCTAACAAACTCATAACCAAAAGCCCAATACATCTCATACTATTCAACGCTATATAAATGTATCATCTTCCACTCTCCGAGTCTTCGCCTACAACAAACCCAAAATTTGTACCTGCTCAAAGAAACATCACTGTATTTGACAAAACCAACATGGAAACCCAAATTCAATGCAAAACCCACATCAAATATTGAAAAAATATTGGAACTCGCAGTAATTTGAATTAAATTATCAAGAATCTTGATCCGGGGTGAAAGATGGTGCTGTGGGAGATCACATTGGCAACTGCTTATTTTTTAGGTCTTAAAAGAACTTACAAGATTGCCCTCAAGATGCAGCGGAGGCTTGTTTCTGCTAAACATCCCAGGACCCGTCAGTTTGTTTACAGGTACATCCCTATCTGTCTATGTTTACATATTGTTTTGTGTGTGTGTGAGAGAGGGAGGGAGGGAGGGAGGGAGGGAGAGGGGGAGGGGGAGGGGGAGGGAGGAGAGAATGGTGTTGATAGTTTTTCGATGTATGTAACCAGGGGTGTAGGGTTTAAGAGGCAAGTGCTAAATAGTTGATGCTTCTATATAAAATTGATTTTGTGGGCGCCTTTTAGCTGATAAGATGTAGATATTACAAAGATGTATCCGGTGCACAAGGCATGAAAAGGTCCTTGTGTATGCAACATTACCCTAATCTTAATAGATGATTGAGTATCACGCCAACTCGCCAAGTATGGCCTTAGTTAGACGTGAGATAAACATGTTAGTTATGCTAATGCGGAAGCGCTTTGTATGATTTTTGGTGATTGCTGCGAGTAATGTAAGTTTTGCTTATATTAACGGTGGTTTTGAACTTGTTGCCCTAAATGAGAAGTGTCCGCTTTAATATGAGGTTTTGACTTCTAATGTTGGTAGTGGCAACTTTCATGATCAAATGATGGTTCGGGACGTGGAATTTAGGATGTCTTAGTGAATTCCGTTTTTTGTGGTAAGAATTTCGTAGCATCTTAAAAACCTTGATACATAAAAGTCCTAGTTTGAACTCATTTGCCTTTATAGTGACGCATTGTACCCACCTTGGTCTTCTTCTGTTGAATTTTTTCACGGGCTCAGAACTTTGTGCTGTAATGTTACTGGTTTTCCGTTTTCCTTTGATCGATAATATTTCCATACCTATATTTTAGGAGTTTGGTTTGATCGGAAAGCTAACTGTTGTATGGTATTAAAAAGATTTATTTCACCCATAGAAAATACATTTCATAAATAATTGATCATGAAAAAATGTAAGAACTCAATTGAATTATTATTACGCCAGAGCTATATCCGTATAGTTAGGGTTTTATTTAGATGTATTAATGGTGCTTGGTATTGACAAATTATGAATGGATTATTACTGTGAAACAAATGGAGTCTAAACTATGTAAATCTGGGAAAGGCATCACAGAAGCGTTTAATGATCGCCGCTTATGTAAGTGTATCCATTTACGGTCCTCCGCTGAACCAGTACGAATAATGTTTGGCTACAATATAAACCTACCATGATGCTGGTTGAATGAATTACTACATATTTGGGTCTCAGGATCCCGTTTAAGCATGTAATCCCATACAAGAGCTCCCTTCACTGGAATATAGAGTAATCGTTAACTTGCAGCTATACAGTATAAGTCACCTGGATCTGCTGGATTGGTTGGATTTTCCCATTAAAGACATGTCATATAACTTCTGCTCCTATGTAGTACCTATGTTACCCGGACTCTTCAACTTTGCCCTTATACCCCTGTCGATCGGACATGACATGGGTGTGGGTGTGGGAATGGGATCTGGGTCGGATCCTTCAATTGAAAACCGGACATTTCGATTTCCAGCAGTATAGTTCAAAATGATTTACAAGCCTCACAATAACTTGTTTTCAGCAAGGGATGCCTATAAATTACTACTATTTCCATGCTATTCTTTTGATTTATGCTATAAGTTTAAAATAAACAATTAGTATATGTCTTTATATTAGTAGAAGACCCTATTAAAAATTTATAATATATAAAGTGTAGGTATAAATATGATATCACATATGTAAAGGTTATATGCCGAATCCCCGTATCCATGTCCAATTCCGGATCCATATCCATGAATCCTAATTTTTAAGAAATTAAGGGTCTGACACTTGGATCTGCACCCGTGTCCGACACCCATACCCGAGTCCGGGTAACTTAGTGTAGTACCGCTGTCCTTCCTGCAATAAAGCATTCTTCATTCTCTCCAGCTTTGATTTATGGTAGTGCTGCCAGTCTGCCACTTGTGGATGGAATTTGCCGAGTGACCCGACCACTTTCTAAATCCTCGAAGGAAAGCCGTATTAAATCCCTTGTATTAAACCAGAGGGCTTCAAGTGTTTTTTTTTGGTTGTTAATCGATGTAGTACAATTTTTGGGGGTAAAGGTCCATTTATCACGGATTCAAAGAATGCATTATGCAGAATATATAAAGAAAAGAACACTTTCCCATCCGCGTACAGTTTATTCCTTTTTCTTTTGCCTTTTGGATTAGAAATGCATTATTTACATGTGTCACATGAGAATAAACTAATCGGCAGTGGTAAATGCATTTTATGGTTTTGAAAAATGTATTCCACAAGTTGTATATGTGTTGCACATGCTGTAAAATGCACCAACTGCACGTTCAATATGGTCCAGGGTGTCCCCAAAATCTGCTAAATAAGCACACATCTAGCTTCTTATTTTCTCTATAATTTTAGGTGCGCAAATGATTGAATTGATGCATGAACCTAATTCTGCCTTAGCATAAATTGAAGTTTTTCATAATGAACAGATAGAATTATCAAAGGAAAATTAGTTAAAAGAACACAAGTAGTGAGGCTTGTAAAATTTCACACGAAATAAGGCTTTAGCTGGAGTACAAGAATCAGCAGTATATTAAGAACCATATCAGATTAATTGCAAGGGTTTCTTGTCAGTTCAATAATTATTTATAAATATTGGATGAATGTAACACGATAAGACTGTCTATTTGATTGAAGTTTTGTCCCTTTATTTCTCTTTCTTTTGAAAATTGTAAGTTTATGTATTGGTATGGGTAATTGAAGGAAACATTAATTGCTCGCTTTACTTCTGACAACACACTTGTATCATTCATTTCGTGCAATATGAATAGGCTAGTGTATCTGATATAATTTATCAAGATTGGCATAAAGATTTTTTCTCTTGTTTTTTTTATATGTTTTCTAATTAAGTAGATTCTCTTACAAGTTTGTAATAATAATGTTTGTCTTCAAGAAATACTATTAGGCAAATTATGGTAACTTGCAGCTGATGTCTTGCTATCATGTTCCTGGTCCTTCAAAAGACGAGGCAAATAAAGTATATCTTTTTAATAGACGTTTGTTTTGCATCACAGGAGAACACGTGCTGTATTTGATATGGTGGTCAAAGTTCACAGGAATATCCAAGAAAGAGACATAGAAGTTGGTCGGAATGTAGGAAATTGGATCCTCCGGTGGCTGGACAAAATGAAACCATCAGCAGAGATACGCGGAGGACAACCTCCCTCAACTGCCAAGTCCGATACAAGTGTGAAAAAGCAGTTAACCAACTTACCGCACCAGAAAATGCCTGGAGGCCACTCAACATGTAGTGTGAAGAATGGGGATCGAGAATCTGGAAGGCAACTATTTAGCTCCACAAAATCTACATGGCGTAAACAATTTCCTTCTATTACAATGACGATGCCTGGAGTTCCCAGCCAGTACAGGCATATGTCCACATGTGCTCCTCAAGTGTTCAAACCGAATTATGGAGGCTTTGGATCTGAGGGGTTTATCAGGAAGGACATAATGGAGTGGATGGTGCGCAATTAAGATATACAAAATCTCTATTTCCTTTCTTGAGTTATGCTCTGTTGCAAAATACTCGTTTTGACAAGGGAATGTCAGTTACTAGTCATCTGGAGTGCTCGACCAAGACAAGTGCTGTGTTTGCAAGAAAATGTTGTCCTGTAAACATTTCTCTGAAATCTGTTTTTCTACAGTAGTATAGACCATATTTATGGTCAAGCTATCATATAGAGACATTTCAGCCTGTTTTGATATTATCTGATAGATTTATAAAAAAAATTAGACCTTTTCTTTTATACTATGTTTGGCTCATGAAATATTTGGTTAGCTTTGGAACCAGAATGTTTCAATTTGATATTTCGGTTGTGCTATTGTGATTATTCATAATCCGTATGTTACTGTTGGACTAAGATTGGTACTGATACCTGGATTGATCAACGACATAAGAGGCTAAGGTTTCTTTGAGAAGACCTGTCTAACACCTGTGTGAAGTTTGGTTTCTTTGTGTTGTGTTCATATGAAATCTCTTCTTGTATCTGGTTGAATTTCATATGCAGTTGTTTCTTTAGGAAATTATTTTGATAGACGATAGTACATCTCTAATTTATCTTGTTTTGGTTTAGATCAAAAAGCCATGTAAATATTACATAAAAATAAATAAATTATATATTTATTTTATATTTCATAATAATAATTATGCAATAGAAAGTTATTATTAACTCTACCATCAATTTTATACAAAAAGTATTATCATTATAAAATCCCTATTTACTTCTACATAAAAAAAAATATTAAATCATGGTAGCTTAACATAATTTTAATTTTAACATATATATTATCACTATGACACTAAAAAAATTAAAGTAATATTACGTGTTCTAAATTTTTTTCTCAGCTAGTGCCTTGGGGAGAAAAAAATTGAAAACAATTTGGAATTATAGCGGTTAGATAAATCATCACTTTCCACGTATTCACCTTTCTATAGACACGGTAAAAAGCTACGCAATTGGGGATGACGATGATCTGAAACGAAACCCTAATTTTTTAATTTCGGCGATTCAACCTAAATTGTAAGTCTTTCCGTCTCTTTACTTGCTCTCTTAGTAATACCCATTCACTATACACACATATAGACACACAATTACACACAAATTAAGTGTTGATCAAGAAATCTTCTTAACTGTATACCTGATTCAATTTCACAAGCTTCACTGTATTCAATGTGTTCATTTGAGGTTAAAGTTGTTAAATTTATCAGCTAATTGATATAATTTTTGGATGTTGTTTTTTTAGTTTGATATTTTGATGGCAGATTATATTTAAAAATGTGGATTTGTATCTCTCTGATTCGGTGTAATTTAGTGGATATGGGGATTGTATCATAGAGTCTTGTAAATCTAAGCTTATGAACTTTAGATATTGTTGAATTATCTCGTGATGATAGGGGGCTTGTAAGATATATTGGAATTACAGCTTTATTAGGAGAAGTTTTTGCTTCTTTCTTTTCTTTTTGTCGATAATGTTAGTATATTTTTTTTTCATTTTTGTGTAATTCGATGATTTTATGTGAATTCATCTTGATTTTTGTTCAATAATTTGGAAGTAGGTCGGGCATTTTTGTTGACCAATAGGCCTAGCAACTCTGGAATTTTTTTTATGCTGTATATACTGTCTATGTGTATGGTATATAGAAACTAGAATTTGTAATATAGTGAACTTTCATTTGAATTTTCCCACCAGCTTTTCCTGTTGATTAACTTGGAAGCAGATCATGAGTAGTCAGGTCTTTTTGCTTCTCGGGTGATTATAGCTGCAGATCTAAGTGACCCTATACTTGCTATTCATCATTTTTTTTTCTATTTATATCTTTTATTGCACGTCTATAGGCTGGTTGTGGTTTTAAATGTGACTTGTAATATGATGTTGAAGAATTCGAAACAAATAACTGCATTCATAAGAGCGTATTGCTTTTGTCAGCACTTACAGGAGCTGTTATAGATGATTGAATTTGTTGAACATGTCAATACTTTTGTTATTGTAAGTGCCCTTTCCGTTTGTAGTGGAAGATAACTCTGTATCTATCTGTATATGTTTACCAAAGAATGCTAGTATCTCTCTATCTTAAGCTTAAATATGTGCTCCTTCGATATATAATCTGTTTTATTTGTCCTATAGGCATATTTTAATCAGAATATTAGTTTACACACATCACAAGTGTTGGGAAGCTAGTTTGAGTTTATTTTATAGTTTATCAAGAACCAAGTTAAGACCTCATTTGTTAACCCATATTATAATGCATTTTTCATTTGTTGTTTGGTACTTGAAGGAGTATCTCGCCATTTTTTAAAGCATTGTAATGTATACAAGTATCATGTTATGGTGGACAGTGAAACTAGGACATATAGAAAGTGCAAGTATTACAGATTTGCAATATTAGTTGATAAATCTAAGGCCATTGTGATGATTTAATACTGCCTCGGATATATAGAGCGGCGATCATATGATAATGAAGGTAATTTTCCGAAGATCAACATCTAAATTGTGCAACTACTGATCTTAATTCCAAACAAACACATCTTAGTAGAGGTGACAAGGAGCCTACATGTCTATTTGTACTAAAACAATTACAAAGGAGCAACAATTATAATGGTATAGTGATATAAAATAATCCTTGAGACCAATTGCTTGCTCAACTTTCCTTTAGATTATCAGATGATTTGTTGCTTTGTATATTTAATCTTCTTCACTCATGGTGTTTCACAATATTTTGACTTTTGGTGTAATCATCCTCCATTTATCGTGCACATCTTTGATCTTCTTCTAATAACTACAAAATTAAACAAAATACACAACAAGCATAAGAAGAAGAAAAAAGAGTAAAATACTAATTAATTAAATATCACACTAATATTATACAACTAAAAGATGTTGTCAAGTATTCTGGTGACAAAGGGAAAATCACGTTTGCCGAAACATGAAGCATCTACAATGACTAGTGAATGGGAGATCTGGAAATGTAATATAGTAATGCTTAAAAAACTCTACGTTTAGATTGATTGTCAGTGTGCTGTTTCTGGTTTTGTGACATGATGCTTTTGTTTCTTGGCCATGCAAAGCTAAGTAGTTTTCTTATAGTAGCTACATCTGGGCATTTTGTGTACATTCCTTCCTTACTTTTACATGAGTTTATTTGGTAAAATTAATTTTTTTTCTGGAGATGCTAATTTATTCGTTTTGCGACATCCAGACTGGTAGGGAAGTTCTAAATGTTAATTTTGGAATGCAGTGAGTAAAAGCAACAAACACTATGGAATTAGCAGACAGAGCAGTGGGATTTCTCTTATCATTTATTAGCTTGTCAATTTTCACGTATTACACCTTTTGGGTAATCATCCTGGTAAGTTATTTTACTCATCTATATTTGTGTGCTTGTGAAGATTGTTTATCTGACTTTGATTTCTTGATCTTTTAGCCATTTGTTCACGGTGATCATTTCGTGCATAAATACTTTCTACCTCAAGAATATGCGATCCTCATTCCTGTGTTTGCCGGTGTGACGCTCCTAAGCTTCTTGTGTATATTCATTGGATATGTGATGCTAAAATCGAAAAAGAAAAAGGCTTAGAATTCATCTTTCAAGTTTTCGGGTTCTCCTACATATACTGCTTCAAGACATATCTGTCATGTATGTTGTGATCGTATTCGCAGTGTCAAATGTCATCTTTTCTATTTTCTTAGCAATTTGTGGTTTAAATACTTATTTATGCTTGGTTACTCAGCCTCGATACAGTTTTGCTTCATTGAAGACATTTTGGCTGCACTGTAAACCACTAAATTTATAGTTGAGGTTTTTTGAGTTCTCTCAGAGAATGGTTCCGTGATTATACTCAGATGAAAATGAAGGCAGTACAGGGCAACTCTATTAAGTAATATGGAAGTTGCTTAGGATGACATTTTTCGACAATCATCAAATCACAATGACTAAATTGGAGGTCTCCTTCCACCGTTGTATTTGCTGAAATCCAGATTCCAGAAGTTCATTATCACATTGTAGCGGGTGCAGGTCTTTTTCCTTTTTCAAATCTGGATATTCCCACAGTGCTACAGGGTTGTTATTATGATTATAAAAATCGGAAATCGGGGTTAATCGATGGAAGTGCTAATTCAGCGCTGATTCAAGATTAATTGGAGGATCAGGATTAATCGGCGGGATTTATGAGATTGAAAATCGGATAAATTATAGTATTATAATAAAAGTTAATATATTAGTTTAATTTATTATATGATATATTTCATTTAAGAAGAATTTATAGTAATTAATTGGATGTTAAAAATTGAATTGGGCAAAAACTTTGCAGAGGATTAATCAGCCGAATAGAAGACTTTTAGAATCAATTTGTGAGAGGTGATGGATGAGTTCCAGTACAATATTTGAGCAAATAAATTATCAAATCTAATATGTTAACAATATTTTACGGGAGCCACCGATGCAACAAAAGTTACAAAACTTAAAATCTGATTCTGAACAATTTTTTGAACCACCAACTCTAAAATCAGAATGCAGCACATACAAACGATCACAAGATAGAGTGGATTTGTTTCAAAAGATTACAATAAACATACCTGAAATGTTAAAAAGTTGCAGCATGTAAGAATCAAATCCAATAATTATCAAAAGCAGCTGAAGTTGTAGCTAGTGAAAACTCCTGAAAACTAATCCTGCCATCTCCATCAGTATCAGCTTCTCTAATCACCCCTCTCAACTCCTCAGCAGTCGACGCATGACCAAGTAGAGCCAACTCTCCCACGGTAATAAATCCATTTCCATCTGGATCAAACATCCTGAAAAGCTGCCTCAGTTGATCCTTTGCACAAGGAGACTTCTCAGGCAAAAGCTGCGGTGCCACAAATCCCACAAACTCCAAAAAGCTGCGAAAAAGAGTGCTAAAGTGCCATGTGTCATAATGTGACATGACACTCTTGTTGGCTCTCCATTGGAGTGGAAGGAGTGCCAAGCAAAATTGCCAACTTTTGGCACCCTCCTAAAATAGGGAAAAAAATGTATATATCACCATAAAGATATATAGTTTCTTATCTTATTATACTTGTACTTGTTTAAATATTTGGCAATTTTGGGTGTCAACCATTAAGGCAAATTTTTATATAAAAGTTGTCAAAAGTACAAATGACAGAGAAAATAAAATAGTGATACTTTTGATGATTTGTCATTTTAAGCAACTTTAGTTAGCACCCCAATTGGAGATGCTCTTAGTATCAACGTTTCCAGCTGATCACTACTCAGGTTCCAATTCAGAGTGATGGTAACAATGAGCCGAGCTCAATCCGAATGATCGTAACAATCGGAGTTCAGTAATATGCTCACCATCTTATCTCAAATGTTCATTGTTGCTACCCATAATTTACAATAAAAACGTCACCCTTCACTTTAAACCACCAACAAAAACAAAGATTATGGCTCTACAATGCATATAATTTCTTTTTGTGTTGTGGACTTGATTCAATGAATGATCCTAATTTTGTTTAAAGTTGACAAAGCAATGGGATGAGGAACATAGAAAGCCCGTGTTTTTATTCAGAGGTAATTGCATATTGCACTTCACTACTTTCGTTCAAAAACGATTTTATACCTTACATGAATAATTCAGATCACATCCCATTAATCCCATTACTTTAGATCGCTTAATCACTTTACACCTCTTTCATTATATATATATAAATGTGTGTCATTAACATTAAAAATCGAGGGTCGGCTCAACAATAAAATAAAATTAGTAACCGCTTAGTACCCCACATATATAAGAGCCAAAATTTTTATACCCCTTTATATATATACACATAAATATTAGTATTTGTTTTTATGAAAAAAGATTATATAAAAAATGTTGAAAACAAAATTCTACAAAAAACTAACATCAAATTATATATTTTATATATAACAAGCGTAAGGGAGATAATTTGGTCACATGGTCACATGGTCCAAAAGTTTATCATCCGTTGGATCGTATATTAAACAAATAAGCACCGTTAGATTAGAAGAATATTAACTTCTAATTCTATAAGGCAACTGATATCTACTTGCATGTTTATAACTCCTATTCTGAATCCAAAACAAATTCTGTCTTTCACATGTTTATGATTTTTTTTAATCCAAAATAAATATTTAATTGAAAATTTTAATTGATTATTTATAAATTAAATTCTTTCACACCATTTACAATATAATTAAAAAGCTTATAAATAATTATAAACTCCCGTGCAAGGCGCGGGCTATAAGCTATTAGTATTAAAAATATAAGCTAGATGTACTTTTAAGAAATTTAAAAAGTAGAACAGCATTAATACTCTGAATGATAGGTGCGAAATCTCTATTTTCAAAGATAAATGAATATTTTGTTGCATTTGGATGGTTGGCGATTCCTTCCTATGTTCTTTTCATTTCTATACAATTTCCATTTTGAGATGTCCCGTCATTTTTATACATTTCAAAAATATTAGTTTTTAATAATATAAAACACCATCATATCCACTTCTTTCTTCCGTTATCTCTATTCTATAATAATATAAAATAGGAAAATGTTATATTCAGAGCAAAGTTTTTATTTTCAGAGCAAACAAACATGAAAATACAAAACTGACCCCGTGCATACACAATAACAACAAATGAAGAAAAAAACCGTGAAGCGTAATTTCATCTTTTCATGTTTTTTTAACTCTGGATATAAAAATTTGCTCTAGATATAATATTTCCCAAATAGGAAAATACCGTTACACCCACAACTTTTCTCTACCATCTCAAATATATAATTAAATGCAAATTGGTACCACCACTTTGCCTAATTTTAATCTAACTTTTATCATTTTTTACACATTTTCTTGGTTTCCGTGTCCCAACCCAATGTATACAATTAGTTGGGACGGAGGGAATATAAATTTATCATAAAATGTGCTCATGAAGATAATCGATATATCAAACGTTCTGTTTCCAGAGATTTAAGAATTTATAAGTGTTAGAATATAAGATCCTGGAAAGGGCCTTTCTCTAACACCTTGAGGTTTTAGAGTAACTGGTTCCTTGACATGGTATCAGAGCGAGGTTGGCAGAGGACTCAGGTTCGATCCCTGCCACCCCCAATATTCTCACGATTTATAGTGGCACGAATGGCAAATTAATGCTCCAAAGATGAGCGCCCGTGATCCACTCTTCGACCCATAAATGGGTTCTCGAGTGAGGGGGAATGTTAGAATATAAGATCCTGGAAAGGGCCTTTCTCTAACACCTTGAGGTTTTAGAGTAACTGGTTCCTTGACAATAAGTATGAATTTACATAAAATTTAATTATTTTTACATAATTCCTACCTTTTAATATATTTAATTCGTGTAAGAAAATTGAGGTATTATTTAATTATAAAAATAAATAAATAAATTATCATCTTCTTGAAAGATATTTAGAATATAAATTTTCTAACATTTTTTTATATTTTTTCTTTTATGGAAACAAATATTAATATTGTCTTGACCATCGATTTTATTAAGATCACGTTAAAAGTATATAAAAACGTAATTGATTTCAATATTAACCCAAATTGTGGGATTTAATCTTCCATAAACTTGATTCACCTCCAAGTCTATCTCACTCGAAGGGCGGTATAGGTTGGAGGATTATTCTTTATACAGTAGCTCCATCATAGCTCATCGATTTTAAGACTTATTATTAGGTGTTACTCCCTCCATCCCCTCAATTGTTTACATTGGAGGGGAACACGGAGACCAAGACAATATATGAAAAATGAGTAAAGTTAGATGAAAAGTGGGTAAAGTGGTGGGACCTATCAATATTTAATAATAGATTTGAGATAGTGGAGGAAAGTAATGGGTGTAATAGTAGTTTTTATTGTTAAATATGAGATAGTAGGGGAAGATAGTAGTTGTAATGATGGGAAAAACTTACTATTTATAGTAACGTAAAGAAATGAGAGGGACATCCCAAAATAATAACTGTAAAGAAATGAGAGGGACAGAGGGAGTACTCATTACAAAATCCATAAAAAAATGTTTTTATTTAAAATAATTTTTCAATAATGAATAGATGTGTTTGGGTTAATATTTTAATTATGTAGATTAAATATATATTTTATGTAACATTTAAAATAAGATTTTAATAGTTAAATCCGTCAAAAACTAATTAAGAATTCGACTAAAGAAATATAATAATGGAGCACGGTTGGATAACTCAGTGGTTAAGAGTTTATCCTCTGTCGGATTTATATGGGTCTCAAAATTAATTAAACACATGCAATAAAACATCCAAGTATGAGCACGATTGAATAGCCCAAATGGTGGGTTTATCCTCTATTGTCCTGGGTGGGTTCGATGACCAAATTTTTAATGTTTATATATTTCTTGAAAAAAATTTAAAAATAAGTTATAGAGTTATACTTTATATGAGTCTTGAATGTGTGTTTAGACCACCATCACAAACATAAAAAATTGAATAGGACATAATGAATATTCCCTCCGTCTCTTATTACTTTTCCTGTTTGCATTGAACACGTTTGCCAACGCAAATTTTCTATCGTTAATATCTTTAGTTTCATATTAGTATTAAATATAAAAATTTTATCGTATTAAAATACTCATAAATACGAATTCAACAAGATCACTCGTGACTATATTTGGTTTTATAGATTTGACGTAAATTAATTATTTGTCTCATGTTGTGAACAGTACCGACATTTCAAATAAGAGTATAAAATACAATGGTATTCAAATATTGTTTGATTTTTTATGTATTCAATAACATGTGGATTATGAAGGATTTGCGAGTATATTTTATGATTTTAAAAATCTCTACGAAATCTATAAGATTCTAATATTTGTGCTAAAATCTGGCAGATTCTGTAAGATTTAAATCAATCTGCTCCGAATCAAAATCAACTAATATCTCTAGACTAATCTTTATCTATAAAATCTGTTGAAATCTGGGTTGAAGACAATCATCTCTATTTTCTCTTTTCATTTTAAAAGCAGATTAAGGATCTAGGCCAGAAAAAATGTCTGGGATATATCAGGCGACGTCGGACATGGGGTCTGCGGCAAATGGTGCAATCATGAACCAGAACTCCCAGAGTCCAGTAAGTCATGCTTATCTATCATTTCTTGTATGCCAGAAATTAAACAACTAAATGCGTACTTAGTGTGTATATAAATGGTATATAATATTGTATGCATTTTGCATATTAGTTTTTAAGTTGATATTATTTAATCACAGGGAGAAGAAAGTGCCCAACCGCCATTGAAGAGAATGCGTGAGACCGGTAGTAGCTCAGGACCCAACAAGAAAGACTCCAAGAAAAGCTCTCGCAGGCACTCATTCCATCAGAAACGGGCTATGGAATCGTACATAATTTATTTAAATTAATCTATATTATTACCATGTGAAAATTGACTTCGACTTATGTTTTCCTATGAAATTTGTTCAATTAAAGACAAAAGTTAAATTTGTATATCTAGATTAAAGTAAAACTACAATTTATTGATATATTAAGTACATCTAATACTTTCAATAATAATTTTTAATATCTATTCACAGGTTTTTCCAAATACGTCAACACCCTGGTCACGAAGAAAGACGTCGGCTTAGTCATGATTTGGGTCTCGAACCGAGTCAAGTCAAATTCTGGTTTCAGAACAAGCGAACACAGATGAAGGTAGAGTTCGGACCACCACAAGAATAATAACTAATTTGATGTTGATGAAAGGAAATTTTGTAGTTATTAATAATTTTAATATATATAATTTGATATTACAGGTTCTGCAGGATAAAAATGACAGTGGTTCACTGGAGAGTGAAAATCAGAGGTTGACAGAATTGAAAAACAAAATGCTAGCCGCACTGAGAAACATTGAATGCATTCGCTGTTCAGGAGATCTGAAAAAGGTGGATTCTGAAACACATCAGCTTCAGCTCGAGAATGCTCGGCTAAGAGCGGAGGTATATATAAGTTTATGTTCTATTTTTACGAGAGTAACAATTACTAGCATATAAATATATATCATAAACACTAATTATGCTAATCATCTTAATTTGAAAGTGCAATTAATAACTTGGAATACCTCAAATGAATGTATTTTCAGCACGAGAAAGTTTCTGCTATTGCCTCAAGCATGAGAGAGAACCCAGATTTCTGACAACACTGGCCTTCTATGTGCCAGATCATCTGCAGAACCACCATCAGGGCCAGAGTTCCCCTAGCACCACCCTGCAGGCCGGGAAAAATAGCTAATTAATTAGTCAATACTGGGAGGTCCTCTTGGGCACAACATTGGGTCTCTTTTGTTTGTTTTTCTTTCTGAATTGGTTTTATGAAAAATTTATAAGTTTGTGATTGAACTCATATAAGTGTTGGTAATAGTTGTGCCAAAACCTCGTTTCATTCACCTGATTTTATTCAACAAAAAATGAACATCAAATTAGTATTAAAAATAGAGTAAAGTGCACTTTGTGTACTACTTTACTCAAGACACCATTTGTAATACTGTAGTACCAAATCGAGCACTTGCAATATTAATCTTTGTATTTCATTAAATTTTGTTGTATTCCGTTAATTTGGGTTAATTTCGTTAGTAATTTAAGAAGTAAAGTGCACTTTGTGCACTCGCACTTTGCTCAAAAACATCACTTACAGTACTCTAGCTGAAAATTTACATCGAAGTGCGAGTACACAAAATGCACTTTAAGTAAAGCGCGAGTACACAAAGTGCACTTTACTCCTTAAATTACTAACGGAGTTAACCCAAATTAAAAGAATACAACAAAGTGTGAAGAAATATAAAAATTGATATTGCAAGTGCTCGATTTGGAATTACAGTATTACAAATGGTGTCTTGAGTAGAGTAGGAGTACACAAAGTGTACTTTACTCTAAAAAATATAAGCTAGGTGTACTTTTAAGAAATTTAAAAAGTAGAACATTAATACTCTGAATGATTGGTGCGAAATCTCTATTTTCAAAGATATATGAATATTTGTTGCATTTGGCCGGTTGGTGATTACTCCCTCTGTCCTATTCATTTCTATACAATTTTCATTTTGGGATGTCCAATCATTTCTATACATTCCAAAAATAGTAATTTTTGTTAATATAAAACACTATCCATCCACTACTTTTTCCATTATCTCTAATCTATAACAATATATAATGTTACACCCACTATTTTTCTCTACCATCTCAAATATATAATTAAATACAAATTGGTCCCACCACTTTATCTAATTTTTATCTAACTTTTATCATTTTTTACACTTTTTCTTGGCGTCCGTGTCCCAACCCAAGTATACAATTGGTTGGGACGGAGGTAATATAAATTTATGAGAAAATGTGCTCAGAATTTATAGTATGAATTTACATAAAATTTAATTTTTTTTACATAATTTCTACTTTTTAATATTTTTAATTCGTGTAAGAAAATTGAGGTATTATTTAATTATAAAAATAAATAAATAATTTATCATCTTCTTGAAAGATATTTAAAATATAAATTTTATAACATTTTTTTTATATTTTCTTTTATGAAAACAAATACTAATATTGAGTTGACCATCGATTTTATCAAGATTACGTTCAAAGTATATAAAAAATGTAACTGATTTCAATATTAAAGCAGATTGTGGGACTTGGTCTTTCATAAATTTGATTCACTTAGTTCACTTGAATGGAATGGAATGAGTGGAGAATGGAATGTAAAATTATATAGAAGTTTGAAGGATAAAGAAGAAAGTATGAGATAATAGCGACAAAATATGAATGTAGTTAAATTTCTTGTAAGAAAAATCGTAAAGGAACATGATGTGGAAATGGAATGAGCATTCCTTCCAAAACATGTGGGTCAGAATTATAGTTAAAATAGAAGGATTGGAATGATTAAAGGAATGAAATTTAGATACATTTTCTTTGATTAACACCATTTTAGAGTACAAAATTCATTCCATTCACCCTCCATTCCATTCACTCCAAGTGAACACAACCTAAGTGTATCTCACTCGAAGGGCAGTATAGGGAGGACCATTCTTTATATAGTAGCTCCATCATAGCTCATCGACTTATTATTAGATGTTACTCATTACAAAGTCCATACAAAAAAAAAAGTTTTTAGTTAAAATAATTTTTTAATAATCAATAGATGTGTTTGGGTTAATATTTTAATTAGGTAGATTAAATTTATATTTTATGTAACATTTAAAATAAGTTTTTAATAGTTAAGCCCATCAAAACTAATTAAGAATTCGAATAAAGAGATATGATTTAATGAGAATATTTATATGGGTCTTTAAAATAATTAAACACGTGCAATAAAACATCCAAGTATGAGCACGATTGAATAGCCCAAGTGGTGGGTTTTATCCTCCATTGTCTCGGGACACCCGGGTTCGACGACCAAACTTTTAATGTTTAAATATTTCTAGAAAAATTAAAAATAAATTATAGAGTTATACTTTATGAGTCATGAATGCGTGTTTAGACCTCCATCCCACACATAAACAATTGAATAGGACATAATGAATATAAAATAAGATGGTATTCATATATTGTTTGATTTTTTCTGTATTCAATAACATGTGGATTATTAAGGATTTGCGAGTATATTTTATGCTTTTAAAAATCTCTACGAAATCTGTAAGATTCTAAAATTTTGTGCTAAAATCTGGCAGATTCTATAAGATTTAAATCATTCTGATCCGAATCAAAATCAACTAAAATCTCTAGACTAATGTTAATCTATAAAATCTGTTGAAATCTGGGTTGAAGACAATCATCTCTATTTTCTCTTTTCATTTTTAAAGCAGATTAAGGATCTCGGCCAGAAAAAATGTCTGGGATATATCAGGCGACGACAGACATGGGGTCTGCGGCAAATGGTGCAATCATGAACCAGAACTCCCACAGTCCAGTAAGTCATGGTTATCTATCATTTCTTGTATGCCAGAAATTTACAACTAAATGCGTACTTAGTGTGTATATAAATGGTATATAATATTGTATGCATTTTGCATATTAGTTTTTAAGTTGATATTATTTAATCACAGAGAGAAGAAAGTGCACAACCGCCACTGAAGAGAATGCGTGAAACCGGTAGTAGCTCAGGACCCAACAAGAAAGACTCCAAGAAAAGCTCTCACAGTCACAGGCACTCATTCCATCAGAAACGGGCTATGGAATCGTACATAATTTGTTTAAATTTAATCTATATTATTACCATGTGCAAATTTATTTCGACTAATTCTTTCCTATGAAACTTGTTCAATTAAAGACGAAAGATAAATTTGTATGTTATAGTGCTAAATTAAAGTAAAACTTTAAATATAGATATATTAGGTGCATTTTATACTTTCATTATAATTTTTTATATTTGTTCATAGGTTTTTCAAAGTACGTCAACATCCTCGTAATGAAGAAAGACGTCGGCTTAGCCATGATTTGGGTCTCCAACCGAGTCAAGTCAAATTCTGGTTCCAGAACAAGCGAACACAGATGAAGGTAGAGTTTAGACCACCACAACAAGAATAATAACTGATTTGATATTAATTAAGGGAAATTTTGTAATTATAAATATTTTAATATATAATTTGATATTACAGGTCCAACAGGATAAAAATGACAATGGTGCACTGGAGAGCGAAAATCAAAGGATGACAGAATTGAAAAATAAAATGCTAGCCGCATTGAGAAACATTGAATGCATTCGTTGTTCAGGAGATCTGAAAAAGGTGGATTCTGAAACAAATCAGCTTCAGCTCGAGAATGCTCGGCTAAGAGCGGAGGTAAATATAAGTTTATGTTCTATTTTTACGAGAGTAACAACTACTAGCATATAAATATATATCGTTAACACTAATTATACTAAACATCTTAATTTGAAAGTGCAATTAATTACTTTGAATACCTCAAATGAATGTATTTTCAGCATGAGAGAGTTTCTGCTATTGCCTCAAGCATGAGAGAGAACCTAGATGTCTGACAACACCGGCCTTCTATGTGCTAGATCATCTGCAGAACCACCATCGAGGCCAGAGTTAATTGGGACCCGTAGCACCACCCTGCAGGCCGGGAAAAATAGCTAATTAATTAGTCAATACTGGGAGGTCCTCTTAGGCACAACATTGGGTCTCTTTTGTTTGTTTTTCTTTCTGAATTGTTTTTATGAGAAATTTATAAGTTTATGATTGAACTCATATAAGTGTTGGTAATAGTTGTGCCAAAACCTCATTACGTTCACCTGATTTTATTGTTTCTTCTCTATTTATTATGCATGTGATATGAGATATTAACAGTTTTGCCACTACTGTTATAATCAATCATTAAATCCTCATGTACAGGGCGGGTGAAACTGTGATGGCTTATGAACTAACCTTGATAAAGCTTGGTGGTTTATTTTCTAATGTGAATGGCGGTAAAGCAATCAGCCAATCACATGGTTTTATTTTCTACTATAGGTTAGTTCATATTTAAAATAATGGCTTACCTTAAGCTGAGCTCTGACAGGTGACAGCCTATTAAGGGGTATAATCCTTGAACAAGTCAGGGACTCAGGATTATGAGTTAAACCATAGTAATCAAAGATACATATGTAAAATTGTTAAGAAGAGATTTTGAGAATAAATTGGGTGCAGGACAAATTGTAACATTCATTTTCAAATTTGGGGTGTCATCTCTGGTTCAGGGTATAAGAGCATCTCTAGCACCGTTACAAACAAAACAACAGAGACCCAATGTTAAGTTCTTTCTGAATTGTTTTTATAATAAACAATAAACAATTCAATTTTTAAAAATAGGGGCTCTATAGTCTATATTGATTGACAACTCCAACAATAATCCTTGCTTGTGTTCCCTGTTATTATTATAGTATTAAATTCAAATTCTTTTAACAAAAAGATAATAGAAAAAATGTGAGAAATAATGTGCAAAAGGTGAAAGTTGAATATTTAGACCATGTTTGAAAGTCGGAGGCTTGAGGTAAAATTAGAGGTTTGGAGTGTTACAGAGGTTTAAGCATTTCAATCCGCTAATGTTAATGTTTGATAGTTAGCGGATTGAAATAGAGGTTTGGCTCAAAAAGCTAATTTTCAAAAAGCTAATTTGAGGAGCTTTTTGTATTAGAGGTTCGGAATGTGTCATAAAAAGCTATTTGCTAAACAGTTTTACAAAAAACCATTAATTCAATCCGTCAGTCAAAAAATCTATTTCAATCAGTTAGTCAAAAAATCTAACTAATCCACTAACAGTTAATTCCCAAAATGGACTTAAAAATCAAACGAGGAAGGGATGGTATTACCTGTGTTTACGAGGAATGAAAATGGATCCTTGAAATGAACAGGGACTCTGCTAAAGTAAATGTTTGTGCATATTCCCTAAAATTATAGCTCAGGATATCACATAGCTAATCTGCCGCGGAGATGCTTGAAGGACTTGTTAGGAGGAAGGGAGTTCCTCCAAATTCATTCACCCGAACCCAAATTGTAAATTTTAAATAGCAATGAATGGATGGATACCATTTGGAAGTTCACAATTAAGACCATATTACTAAAACCAATATGAGTCACGTAAACCCAAAGAACCAAAAGATGTCAATCAACATGCAGGCCTGATCTGATGCAATACCCTGTTCTGGTCCGACGCCTCCATGCCCTCCCGGAAATGCCACGCAGCATAATGGTAACACTCACACAAAGCAAAACTTCCATTTGTGGAATCGAACCCAGAGGAAAAGAGACAAGACTTGTCTGATTGCTGATATCTTTAACCAGGTTAGAGTATTAATCCTCACGAGAGACACGCCATGTGGAATAAATAATGGCTTACTTGGACAAGGCCTTTCGAAGTGATCCAGGTGAGAGCAGAGGGGGCTTGACTGAATTTTAAACTTTGTTGGGCCTTAAGCCCAGGAGAAGATATGGCCCACAGCCCGGTTGGAAGAAAACCCAGGCGAAGAAGAGCCGACGAGGGGATGAAAGATGCAAACGGGGTAGGAATTAGGCAGGCAATAATGGGTTGTGGGTCGGGTTCGTGTCGGGTCAACATTCGCGTAGTATGTTTTATCCAATCCGAATTTGACCCGAAAATTTTACGCGTACAGGTATCTAACCCGAACACGACTCGGATTTATTTCGGGTTACCCAACACGACCAGAAATGACCCGAAATTTTTGTGCTCTTACATATTCGGTGTGCTTGCCAAGAGATCAAATGAGATGCCTCTCTTTATTATTACCTGCAAAAGCGATCATATACAAGTGCCCAGATTATCCAAAACATAGTATACAAGGCACAGTATCACGTAGATAGCATTAAAACTCGAATCCAGTTGAGATTTATAACATATCAATTTCGAAAACATAAATAGAATACGAACGACAGATTAAAATCGGATTGAGAAGTTAAAGATTCAGAAAAAGATGTTGAAGATTGATAAGATAAAGAGGGATTTTGATTCGGAAGCCAAAAGAAGTGATGAGAGCGAGCAAGAGAGATGCAGCCCCCGCATAGCAGTTGAGACTTGGAGATGTGAAAGGAAAGAAAATGAATAGCTGCTTCTTTAGTTAAGGGTTTTGTATAATAAGTATAAGCATTTTAATGTATAGTATATTTATGTATATGCGGGTTGATTTCGGGTTACCCGAAATCGACCTGAAAATGACCCGAACCTGAGATATCCTGACTCGAATTCGTATTCTGCGGGTCGAATTCGTGTCGGGTTATCGGGTTGTGTCTAAAATTGCCGGGCCTAGTAGGAATACGTGGGAATAAAATAAAATCAACAATGAGTGAGAGTAATCGAGCTCCAATCTTCAACATTTAACGTTAGAAGAAGGGATTTTGTAAATTTTAACTTTCTAACCGAGAAGTCGGGAAAAAGATATGAAGATAAATTTTGTATCCGCATATCCGAAATTGGTGAGAAAACTCGCCAGCGATTTGGTAGTTTTTTTTTGGTTTTAGCTTTGCGTTAACTTTTGCCGTATTGTAGTTCATGAATCTTGTAGGAAGTATAACACAAGAAAGAACCTCAAATCAATAATCAACAATAAAATACTAAATAAATATTTGAAGCATATGAAAATCACGTTCTCATAAAAATATATAAACTCTTCTTTGTAATGCTTGTAGGTATGCTAGCTTTCCGTGAAATAGAGAGTGATATGAAGCATTTAAAACTCCGCTTTCCGCGAACTGAACAAATATTATTACTATCTCACAAAAAGTGATCTCTAGAGAGCTCAAAGAAGAATGAAATGAAAGACAATAAAGCTATGTATTTTGACGATGGCACCGAAGAGTACATGATAAAAATGACTTCTTATGTGCTGTAAATCTACTTCTATATATTAAAAGGGGACTAAGGGCAAAAAGAGCCAATAAAATACCCGTGAAATTACATATTTGCCCCTAAATTACACATAATTTCTATAATGCCACAGCCCCTTTGTTTTCTTCCTCTCTTCCGGTTCCAGTTGTCCGTGTGCTCTTTGCCTAAGCTCAGATAATCTCTCCTTCCTCTCGCTTCTCTGCAGGTTTGGATCGCCTCTATTAGATTGTGTTCTGGGTGAAGCTTTCGCCGTTAGTGTGTATATAAATTGAATTTGGAGGCAGACCATTTGCCCCATGGATAGTTCCCCGAGAAAACGCGGTAGGCCAAAGCTTTGCGTGACCAAGGAGGTTCTGGAGGAGCGCAGGGTGCAAAAACGCTTGCGGAATGCCGCGCGTCGTGGCCCAGGTATGTTTCCGGAAATCGTCAATTCTCGTGTTGTGTGTGTGTTTGCATCGGTTCCGCAGTTGAATTTGTGGTAAACAATTGAATTTGTTGTAATGGCCGGTTTGTGTGGAATAACCGAGGTGCTTACATCTATATCCTTTCTGCCATCTATTTATATCTTCTGTTACTCTTTCAATCAACGGCAGAGGCCTATTAATAATGCTGTAGGAGAAAGTGTGTGGTTAATAATGAATATGTGTGTGTGTGTGTTTTGCCTCAGAAATTGAATTAGGTGAGCTCAGTTGCTCACAAAGAACTAATCAGCAATTTTAGAAGCTGACCATAACAAGATTTGCTCAATAGGTTTAAAACAATATAGTCAATACCTGTTCACTTGAAGCAAGTGGTGAAGAATGATATTCTGATTTCAATTTTTTAGACAGTGATGAAATTCTTCAGGCGTGGGCTTGTATATTAAAATATAAAAATTGTCAAGAAGAAAGTGCTGATATTCTATAAGTAAGAGAAGGGTGGGACAGAAAGAAAATTTTAGAAAGAGAGAACCCACTAGCTACTTTATATTTGAGAAAATGAGTCACCAAGTTGTACAATTTGATTCCAGACAAAAAAGGTATATATATTTACATATGTTTCTTTAATGTAGAGATGCAATATTGTAAGAAGAAAAGAGTGTGTAGATTGATAACTGAAGAAATGGAAAAGATGTGTCCTCCTTTTAGTTCGTTGCGTGTAGGTTATTTATTTTCTGCTAGAACATTTTTATTTCAAGTGACATGCATGAATCAGATGACAGCCAGCAGTTACCGCATGCACAAGACTATTTTTTTGTCTCTGTTACTCAATACTTCGGTGAACCCTGGCTACCCTCGCTAGGACAATACTACTATACCAAAAAATAGTGAAAATATCAGAATATTGGGCCCGCAGGAAATTGAACTCGAGTCTCTCGTGAACCTGAGTTCTCCTAATGTTGGGTGATAGCATGGTAAGCAGCCAGTTCTCCTAAAAGTTAGGAGGAGGGATTGTCACGATCAGAATTCTAACATATGCTTTGGACAGTCGTCTAAATTTCTTATCTTTCAGCTATAGAAAAGTGTGGAAAGATTGTGGTCAAAACATCTGCATCTACAAATTTTATGTCACTGTTGCAGGGTGATTAAGTTAATATACACTCATAATACCTGTGATTCTTCCATTTCTTTTCTCATATACTGTATAGGCAGGGACAGATTGAGCGTCGGGGCAGGGGTGTTTGCCCCCAATGACCTTCAGAGTATATTTATATATCTGCAACCAATTTAATCAAATGGTTTATTACTTTATCTGCCTCTATGATTAAGGTATTATATTTCTCACTGTAGGTGCAGATTCGAATTCTAGCTCCGTCCTATGTATAAGAAAACATTTTAGCACTGAGAATATATAAAGTAGAATTTAAATAAAGCATTGTTAAATTAGTACTAAATTTATATGACTACTTGCTTAGAAATTTCAAACATAAATGAAACCTCTGTCACCGAGTCTGCGAATATAGAGAAAACCACAACAGGTATGGCTTTCGACCCATCATTATTGTACCAGTATATTCATTGTACGAGCATCGCTGATTATAATTATCTATGTAAATGCTTACCTATCATTCTGTCCACAGCCTCTATGATTAAGGTATTATATTTCTCACTGTAGGTGCAGATTTGAATTCTAGCTCCGTCCTATGTATAAGAAAACATTTTAGCACCGAGAATATATAAAATAGAATTTAAATAAAGCATCGTTAAATTAGTACAAGATTTATATGACTACTTGCTTAGAAATTTGGTTTTGTAGATGCTACGGACATTAAAATTCCTGAGGACTGACTTCAGTTAACATAATGAATGTGTGTTTGTGCTGAGGTATCTATCGCCTACGGTTTTTAAAAGCTTCTGGCATTTATATGCAGGGTCAGCAACCAGGACATCTCAGGCTGCAATTCCTCAAGGTAAAAATTTCTTAGTTTGTGGCTTATTATATTGCTGAGTAAAGTTTTCACCAGTAACAAAGCTTTGGTTCCTTGATGTATTTGAAAACTCATTATGACTCTGACTTGCTCTCTTTAAGTCCAGCAACCAATCGAGTTAACCGAATTATTTTGGACCACTTGGATGTCATTTTTAATTAATAAAGTCATTTATATTTTCTATCAGAAATTTGACTTTATATGATTTGATCTTTACTTCATTTTTACTTGCTTTCCTCCCTAATTATAACTCGGTAGCAGGGCGTTCATGTAACTAATTATTTATTCATACCATCAGATTTTCAATAAAAGCTTTACCAATTCTAGCTGGAGAACAGAACATAGAGAACTATCAAATCATGGAAAAAGGAAACAAGAGGCAATCAGTAGATGATCTAAATTAAGAGAAAAAATATGAATATTTTCAATTTATTGTCTCCCTGGCTTATTTCTACCCTGAATAAAAATTGTAGTCAACAGTTAGGTAGGTTACGTTGTGTAAAGATTTAGTGTGCACCTTAGAGCGCAAGTTTTGAAGTTCGTTTTATGTACTACTACTTTGTTGGTGCTCTGCTATTTGGATTAGTGATTGATATTTGATGTTAGGTTTGTTGCTAACCATTGGAAAGGGGTTGAGGTTGCTCATTATTTGTTATTTTTATGCAGGGTCTCTAACCGGAGCATCTCAGGCCGCAATCCCTAAAGGTAAAAATTGTAGTTTAGCGCATGACCTTTGTTTTTAGTTAGCCATTAGTGAAGGGTCGAAGTTGCTCAGTATCAGCCAGAGACAATAAACTATAAGTATTAATGTGACCTTTGTATTGTCTTAGCATAGGTCAACTATTGTTTTCAAGGTAATCAGCTTCTGAATGTTAGAAAATATTAATATTTGAAACCAATTTTCAGCGGAAACAAGGTGCGGGATCAAACAAGGGTTGCACATCCTTGCTTGATCATATATTCCCCATATTGATCACGCACATCCGATGTATCCACTTGGATCCCTCCAATCGATAGATGGATTAAATTAGGTAAATTAAATGAGTTTTAGCCACCAGTCCGCTCGGGAAACTTTTGTGGCAAATACATCCTCAGATTGTTTTATCATTTCTGAATTAAAAAAGGCAAAACTCAGATGAGGCCACTGTGCAAGAGACCAGCGTGAAAGGATGTTCAGGATGCACTTATATATGTATTAGACACCTTAGAAGAGCAGTATTAAGGTTAATTAAAAAAATAAAACATTGTTAAATATAATTTATATCAGGTTTATTTTTGTTAGTCTGAACATTTCAATGGACACGTGCCAAGTATATGTTGGTGAGACCACAGCTTTGCCCACTCAATCATATCCAAAGTCTGTCCCCGTAGCATATCCCGTTCATCAGGATCTAAGTGAACATTTAAATGGGCTCACTTCAGTTAACATAATGAATGCGTGTTTGTGCTGAGGTATCTATTGCCTACAGTTTTTAAAAGATTCTGGGATTTATATGCAGGGTCAGCAACCAGGACATCTCAGGCTGGAATTCCTCAAGGTAAAAATTTCTTAGTTTGTGGCTTGTTATATTGCTGAGTAAAGTTTTTAGCAGTAACAAAGCTTTGGTTCCCTGATGTATTTGAAAACTCATTATGACTCTGACTTGCTCTCTTTAAGTTTATTCTGAATCTAGGCTTGGCTTACTCTTCAAAAAACTTATTATTTTCCTACTATTTAGGGGCTGAGTTATCGAAGAATGGAGCTGCAGGTGAATGTTCAAACATAAATGAAACCTCTGTCACCGAGTCTGCGAATATAGAGAAAACCACAACAGGTATGACTTTCGACCCATCATTATTGTACCAGTATATTCATTGTACGAGCATCGCTGATTATAATTATCTATGTAAATGCTTACCTATCATCCTGTCCACAGCCTCTATGATTAAGGTATTATATTTCTCACTGTAGGTGCAGATTCGAATTCTAGCTCCGTCCTATGTATAAGAAAACATTTTAGCACCGAGAATATATAAAATAGAATTTAAATAAAGCATCGTTAAATTAGTACAAGATTTATATGACCACTTGCTTAGAAATTTGGTTTTGTAGATGCTACGGACATTAGAATTCCTGAGGACCCACTTCAGTTAACATAATGAATGCGTGTTTGTGCTGAGGTATCTATTGGCAACGGTTTTTAAAAGCTTCTGGCATTTATATGCAGGGTCAGCAACCAGGACATCTCAGGCTGCAATTCCTCAAGGTAAAAATTTCTTAGTTTGTGGCTTATTATATTGCTGAGTAAAGTTTTCACCAGGAACAAAGCTTTGGTTCCTTGATGTATTTGAAAACTCATTATGACTCTGACTTGCTCTCTTTAAGTCCAGCAACCAATCGAGTTAACCGAATTATTTTGGACCACTTGGATGTCATTTTTAATTAATAAAGTCATTTATATTTTCTATCAGAAATTTGACTTTATATGATTTGATCTTTACTTCATTTTTACTTGCTTTCCTCCCTAATTATAACTCGGGAGCAGGGCGTTCATGTAACTAATTATTTATTCATACCATGAGATTTTCAATAAAAGCTTTACCAATTCTAGCTGGAGAACAGAACATAGAGAACTATCAAATCATGGAAAAAGGAAACAAGAGGCAATCAGTAGATGAACTAAATTGAGAGAAAAAATATGAATATTTTCACTTTATTGTCTCCCTGGCTTATTTCTACCCTAAATAAAAATTGTAGTCAAAAGTTAGCTAGGTTACGCTGTGTAAAGATGTAGTGTGCACCTTAGACCGCAAGTTTTGAAGTCCGTTTTGTGTACTACTACTTTGTTGGTGCTCTGCTATTTGGATTAGTGATTGATATTTGATGTTAGGTTTGTTGCTAACCATTGGAAAGGGGTTGAGGTTGCTCATTACTTGTTATTTTTATGCAGGGTCTCTAACCGGCATTTATTATACTTGAAAATTAAGTATTAGTGATTAATACATTGCATAATAAGTATCTATTTAATTACAGTTATCACTTACTTATGACCACTCACTACAAAGAAATTAAAATATTAAATGTTGATGTAGTTAGTTAATTTATATAAAATTAATTAATGTGAATTCAACTTATGACATATAAATAAACTCCCATGTAAATTGTACAATCATAATTATTAAATTAAGATTTCTTGATTCTCATTTTATAAAAAAATAAATATAATTTTTTTACATGTGCGGATACGTCAAATTATTTTCGATTTAACTTTGTGTGACCTTTGTTTTTAGTTAGCCATTAGTGAAGGGTCGAAGTTGCTCAGTATCAGCCAGAGACAATAAACTATAAGTATTAATGTGACCTTTGTATTGTCTTAGCATAGGTCAACTATTGTTTTCAAGGTAATCAGCTTCTGAATGTTAGAAAATATTAATATTTGAAACCAATTTTCAGCGGAAACAAGGTGCTGGATCAAACAAGGGTTACACATCCTTGCTTGATCATATATTCCCCATATTGATCACACACATCCGATGTATCCACTTGGATCCCTCCAATCGATAGATGGATTAAATTAGGTAAATTAAATGAGTTTTAGCCACCAGTCCGCTCGGGAAACTTTTGTGACAAATACATCCTCAGATTGTTTTATCATTTCAGAATTAATAAAGGCAAAACTCAGATGAGGCCACTGTGCAACAGACCAGCGTGAAACGATGTTCAGGATGCACTTGTATATGTATTAGACACCTTAGAAGAGCAGTATTAAGGTTAATTAAAAAAATAAAACATTGTTAAATATAATTTATATCAGGTTTATTTTTGTTAGTCTGAACATTTCAATGGATACGTGCCAAGTGTATGTTGGTGAGACCACAGCTTTGGCCAGTCACTCATATCCAAAGTCTGTCCCCGTAGCATATCCCGTTCATCAGGATCTAAGTGAACATTTAAATTCATATATGTGGGATCCTTCACTGCGAGATCCCTCGCCCGGCAACAGTATGCAGTGTTTGTATTTATGCAATAATGATGATCTTATTAATTTTAGCTGGACTGGTTTTAGGGGACACTTACAATGCTAACATGTAAGGTTATACAATCATGCAGCAGCTCAGCGCATCTGTCAGAAATCAAATTTGAAGAAAAGCGCTTTTTGTAAGTTTAGACGGTGTCTTAAGTTCATGTTATGTACACTTCTATTCCACTGCTGTATAGTTGCGTTATAGAATTTTATATCTCATTACGTTACAAATGTGTAGATTCCAGCAACTCGATACTGGATATTGGAAAACAGGATCATAGCTGTGGTTTTTGTGGAGCCCGAGTTTGGACTGCTGAATTTACCGGAAGGGCCACTGGCAATGGACCTAGAGGATATTCGATTTGTTGTGGGAAGGGTAAAGTACATCTACCTCTATTGCGCGAGGCTCCGCCGGAATTAGCTGCGTTGTTATCTTCTACATCAAGGATGTCTAAAGAGTTTCTCGCCAAAATTCGCATTTACAACAACTTATTTGCATTCTGTTCTTTTGGAGGGAAGGTGGATCACTCAGTAAACGAAGGTAAAGGTCCATTTGTGTTCCGTGTATCCGGGGAAATATATCATGCCTACAGTTCTTTGATCCCACCAGAAGGGCGTACCCCAAAGTATGCACAGTTGTACATGTATGACGCGCAACAGTCCATTACTCATCGCCTCAACTTCCCGGGCTCTGGTAGTGAGGCTGATCCTTTGGTTGTTTCAGCCTTGGAATGCATGCTTAGGCGTGAAAATGCCCTGGTTGGGATTTTTAGACAAGCTCGCGAAAGATTTCAAGGGGTTGATCAGATGCCGCTTCAGCTTAGATTGTTAGAGAGGAGGACAACTGATGGTCGGTATGAGAATCTGCCCACCGAAAACGATTATGAATTTGCAGGCCTGGTGGTGGATGATGACTTTACGAATTCTAGGGACATAGTTGCCCACGATAAGATATCCGGATTGAAACATATCAGCGACCTGCATCCATGTTTTATGTCTATGCAATATCCTGTACTCTTTCCGTATGGGGAGGATGGCTATAGAATTGATATAAAACATCGTAATGTCACCGGATCTGAACCCAGAAAGATGAGTACTGTGAGCCAACGTGAGTATTATGCTTTCAGATTGCAATACCGACCCGCTGAGGGGCAAACAGTTTTGCGTGCTGGCCGGCTGTTCTTGCAATTTATAGTTGACTCGTGGTGCTCCGTTGAGCGTGGTCGATTGCAGTGGGTTCGAACACACCAGTCTATAATCAGATCGGACCTGTATAATAATATTGTTGATAGCCTTACACGTGGTGATTTTGTGGCCACTGATGTTGGGAAGCGAGTAATTCTGCCATCTAGCTTCACAGGTGGCTATAGATACATGCAACAAAATTTTCAGGACTCCCTAGCCGTTTGTAAAGAATACGGGCACCCGGACCTTTTCATCACATTCACCTGCAATCCCAAGTGGGATGAAATCTCAGAGGCTGTAAAATCTTCTGGAGCTCAGGATGCCTCCGTCCGACCGGATATTGTTGCGCGTGTGTTCAAGATGAAGCTTGACGCCATGATAGCGGACTTCACAAAAAATGAGGTGTTAGGCCGTGTGCTTGCAGGTACGTGTGCTAATAGCTTTAGTATTATTTTTTCGCTATATAATTGTCAAATCAGCTGCAACAACAACTAATTCCCAGTCCTTCCCCATATTATGTTCAACTTCATAAATCTTAACCAAGCATAATCCATATTTTTATTTACAAAATGAATTATAAATGGATTATTAAAAATTTGTAAAAATATCAAACTGCGTGTTAGAAAAACTGGAACGAGAATGCTACATAAATTACTTTTTACACATGGTTCCTGGACCCCTATTGCTGCAGTTTTGAATTTACCCCATGCTCTTGCTCATCCATTTGGTTCTCCTTCGTCAAACGTCTGCTGCTTCAGCTTTTGTTATAGCTTTGCATTTAGGGGCCCAGTTATTTCTTGCAAAACGAGACGGAGATTTCTCATGTTCTTAGCAGTTGACATTTTCTGTTTTGTTCTCGTGGGTAAACTATATGATATTTGTTATTGAAGTGATGCTTCTACCTGCTCCTTCCAGTTCATCATGGTATCTTATGTGATTATTTGAATGACATAATATATTCAGCTTCCACACTAACAACAGTAGATAGGTTACTATGCAGAATAGCATGAAATCATGCCGGGATTGGCCAAACCTGTTGACCTTGGTATTTACATGATGGTCTTGCTGTTCATGTCCTCTTTGTTTCTTACGATCTAGATATTTCTCCATAATATATTTAGCTCCATGTTCACTGCTTCCACCCTTGATTGTCAGGATAATGGTATTCAGGATCGTGAATTCATATAAAAAAGTCAATGATACTTTCTACAGTTTTCTTCTCTGTGTCTACACAACTCTTTTTCAAAACAATAAGCCATGTTTAGATTCCATATTATTATAACACCAAATCAATAATTAATAACAAAAATAGTGAATAAAATGTGGAAAATTGTGTGCAAAAAGTGAGAGGTGAATATATAATTTTATAAATCAGATCAGAAATGATTTAGTCATCACCTATTTATAAGCACTGAAAAAAGAATTATTTATGTTAATGACTAGAACTCTGTTCATTTAATTTTTTAAGATTTTTCTTAAAACAATGATTTCAAATATCGTAGAGCTAATCTATTAGAGATTGTCTGAAACTTGTATAAAACTTGACGATTATATTAAAATATATTTAGATTTATAATATATAAAGTGAGATTCAAAAAAAGTGAGATACAACTGTACCAGCATGAAGAGCACTCTTCATAATTGTATGGTTCATAGGATACAAAGTTACCAAATTGAACGAACTCAGGTCTTGGATTAGGTATAGTTTTAGTATTATAGTATATATAAAAGGGTTTCGAGCTAAAGCACAGTTAGTTATAAATTATATTTTATACCATTTATTTTTAATAATAGTTTAACTTTTATTTTTTAATAGTATATTAGTTTTATTAAATTTTTAAATATAATTGTTCGTTTAAAATAGACTAATAATATCTACAATGACCAATTCCGTATTCCAGACATATTATCTTATAATAGAATTGGGACAATGGACTTCACCCGAAAAAAAGTTGACATAGCTACTTATCAATGTGTTATTCAATTAAAATATAGCTGAATGTGTCTATAGATGCTAAAATATTATATGATTCATTCGCGTTAATCATATAGTTAACCCAGGAAGTGGTTACAGAGTTAAAACTCAATTAATAATTTCAGAGCTAATAATATGTACACTATATGTCATATGTTTTTTATGTATATTAATATAAAATCTGATCATTGTCATAATATTCAGCCATGGAGCCTTTTATATGTGCAGCTGTTGCATTTGAATAGTTATAGTGCAGTAGTATAACATGTGATCAATAATCTATATAATGTATTTGATGTGGAATTGTTATCAAAGAATTAAAATGTGTCACCCATTGAATTGTTAAAACTGAGCTTCTTTTCTGTACAAAGCTGTGGCCGATTTTTGACATGATACTAGGTATATTTCTAATACCTGCCAACAAAAATGTCCATTCATGAAACCACATGGCCTGAAAAGGTTATTTTTTGTTTATGTAATACTCTGCCAATATTATTAAACATTATAGAAAAAGTCCCTGTATGCATCTATTTTTCGTGCAAATTTTGAAACCTATATTTAGTCATTCAGTTAGTATTTAACTATGTAGTTTTGCTTTTGATATACTTTATGTGTATAACTTTCCTAAATATTATTGGTAGTGGTGTACACAATTGAGTTCCAGAAACGAGGATTGCCGCATGCACATATAGTCTTGTGGCTCGCCGGACCAGATAAATTGCTTACTCCAGAGGACATTGATCAGGTCATATCAGCTGAACTTCCTGATGAGCAAGTGGATGCAGCAGGGTATAAGGCGGTATCTCAATTCATGATGCATGGCCCATGTGGAGCTGCAAATCCTAAATGCCCATGTATGTCTAGAGGCAGGTGTACAAAGCATTATCCGAAACAATTCCGTGATGATACGGTTATGGATGACGATGGGTATGCCTTGTATCGCCGCCGAGACACCAAAAGAACCGCACAATGCAACAACATATTATTGGATAATCGGTAACCCTTCATTACACATAAATATGCTTGTCATGTACCCCTGTTTTTTGCGCATTGCTAAATGCCATTCTGAATTCTTCTAATTTTTGATTGCAGGCATGTGGTTCCTTATCATCGAGGTTTACTGGTTAAGTATCAAGCACACATCAATGTTGAATGGTGCAATCGTTCCCTTTCGATAAAATATTTGTTCAAGTATATTGGCAAAGGGCCTGATACAGCAACATTTGTTTTAGAAAAGTTCCAAGCGCAAGAACATTCCATAGCCGAAAATAATAGTACGGTGCAAAGGCCAGGTTTTGATGAGGTTAAAAACTATGTCTCGTGTCGGTATGTGTCAGCGGCAGAGGCGAGTTGGCGTTTGTTTGAATTTCCTATTCATCACAGAGAACCTTTTGTGCAGCGTTTATATTTTCATCTCGAAAATGAACAGGAAGTCAGATTCCGTGATGATGACACTGTGCCGCAGATTGTTCGAAGACTAGATCCTGACGGGACAATGTTCATTCAATGGTTGTTGAATAATCGTTATGATGAACAAGGTCGTGATCTGACCTTTGTAAAATATCCCACAAAGTATCGATGGGACGCTTCGGCTAAGCGTTGGTTCCGCAGGAAAAAACATATTGATGTTGTTGGCAGAATGGTGTATGCGCATCCTGCTTCTGGGGAGCGTTTTTACATGCGATTATTGTTAAACTTTGTGGCTGGACCAACAGATTTCAAGGATATTAGAACTGTGGATGGCGTGGTATACTCAACATATAAGGAGGCTTGTTTCCATAGAGGATTGCTCGAGTCAGATAAAGAATGGCATGTTGCACTGGAAGATGCATCTCAGTGTGCTACAGCTTCACACATGCGAGATTTATTTGTCACAATGTTAGTTTTTTGTGAGGTTAGTGACCCTGGGGAGCTCTGGGCCAAACATTGGACATCACTGGCTGATGATGTTGAATATAAACGAAGAAAGATAATGAATTTGCCCAGCCTCAAAATTAATGTTGCTGATAAACAGATGCTTGCGTTGGAGGCTGTCGGTAATCTATTGAAGCAATATGGGAAGAAATTGAGTGATTTTCCAGGATTACCCCAATTTCATGCAGGGACCACTTCCAAATATAGGAATGAATTACTGATTGAAGAGATGATGTACGACCGGGAGGAGCTTCGTTTAAAAGCGGACGAAAATTATGCCCGCCTAAACGAAATGCAACTGAAAGTGTACCAAACAATTATTGAATCTGTCGATTCAAACTCGGGAGGGTTGTATTTCGTCTGTGGGCCTGGAGGCACTGGGAAAACATTCCTGTGGTCAACTATTATATCCAGGTTAAGGAGTCAGGGAAGAATTGTCCTTGGTGTGGCTTCTTCGGGTATAGCATCACTTTTAATTGAAGGAGGTAGGACGGCTCATTCAAGATTCAAAATACCAATAGATATCGACGAGTTTAGCTGTTGTGACATCAAACAGAACACATACCTGGCCGAGCTATTATGCAACACCAACTTGGTTGTATGGGATGAAGCTCCTATGAATCATCGATTTATATTTGAAGCCGTTGATCGCACATTCCGTGATATCTGTAATAAGACTAATCCAGGTGCACGATCATTACCTTTTGGTGGTATTACTATGCTACTGGGTGGAGATTTAAGGCAAATATTGCCAGTAGTCCCGAAAAAAGGAAGGGAAGATATAGTGGCTTCGACTATTCCAAAGTCAAAGTTGTGGCAACATTGTACAGTCTTCCAGCTTACTGAAAATATGAGGATTGAGAAAGATGTACCTCCGGTTACAATTGACGGTAGACAAGTTCAGTTCCGAGATTGGATTCTGGGTCTAGGTGATGGTCGGGAACCAACTTTCAAATTTGGGGAGGAAGTTGAGCCTTCCTGGATTAAAATACCAGATGAGGTACAATACTCGTAATAATATGCAGAAATTTTAATTAGCCTCCATTATGAACCGCTTAATGGTTTTGGAAACATTTAAAGCTTCCTTTTACTTTTCCGTATATGATACATATCACTCCTAAAACGGGTTCTATACCGCCTTTCTGACTTGGATTGTGTTGTGCAGCTGTGCTTGCAATACACCGGAGACCCAATGGACGCGATAATAGGGCATGTGTACTCCGATCTGAATATGCATCATGGTGACCTCAAATACTTGCGGGACAGGGCTATATTAACACCTCTTAACGAGTTTGTTCATTCCGTTAATAATAATGTCTTAAAAAGGTTGCCAGGTGAATTCAAGGTGTACAAGAGTTGTGATACTATATGCAAGGCATCTTCAAACGGTGCAGCTGACGAGGTCCTTTATCCACCTGAATATCTAAATTCATTAAAAGTTAGCGGTGTTCCAAATCATGAAATTCAGATTAAAGTGGGTGCCCCTTTGATGCTGCTTCGCAACCTGAATCCCAAAAAGGGCTTGTGCAACGGAACTAGGCTTATAGTTACACGATGCTATCCATTCCTCATCGAAGCGCTCATTATAACAGGCAATAAAATAGGAGAGACTACATATATACCTCGGATCCACATGTCTCCTGCTGATAAAACACTCCCATTTGTGTTAAAGAGAAAACAATTCCCGGTTTCGGTCTGTTATGCGATGACTATAAACAAGAGTCAGGGACAAACGATGAAAAATGTCGGTCTGTTTTTACCCAAACCAGTCTTCAGCCATGGCCATTTTTACGTTGCTGTTTCCAGAGTCACATCACCAAAAGGCCTGAAAATCGTGTGCATTAACGAAGACGATGCAACAGCTGGATATACCAAAAACATTGTGTACCCTGAAATTTTCGAAGACCTGTTATGAGCAGACTCCTATGGTGCAATTCATATTTGACTTGATAACTTGTGCTGCAAACTGGCAATCCCTTTGGATCATATTACAATTCAGTTACGACGAAGACCAGCTGATCACCTTTGCAATGCTGAAGTCCAGGTACTGTAATGTTTTTGTCTGACATAATATGCTTACTTCTGATTGAAATCACAGGCTAGGTTGGGCACACAATAGCAGATAGAAAGGCAGGCCCAGTTTCAGCATACTTGATAACAATTCATATTAATCAAACATGAACTACCAATACATTGGGAAGATGGAATTAAAAAATAAGAAAATTAACAAACACAATAACCCAAATTGTAAATTTAGGAAGCTTCAAGATATTTCAAGTTGGTCTCTAAATTAAGAACAGAGATACTTTACAAACAAATGTTTCATTTTCACTTGTCTTTTTAGATACTCTTATAATCTAATAATATTACTTCTTTACTGCAGGCTTTGATTGCAACATCTCGCTCGAGTCTCAAATTTGCATCCTCATCTTTTTTAAACCTTTTATAGAACTGCTGAACTTTTGGGTCACCCTTGATCTTTGAAGGACAGAAACCAGATATATGAAGGCCATCTAAACTTCGGACACGTGAAAGTGCAACATAAACCATCCCGTAACGAAACGCACGAGAAAGATCAGTATGAATGCGGTCGAGAGTCATGCCCTGACACTTGTGAATGCTTAAAGCCCATGCAAGCATAAGGGGTATTTGCTTTCTTTTAGCAACCGCCACTTCTCCATTCATTAGAACCCATTCTTCCGGCTCAACGATCCAATGACCAGGTACTGAATCAAATTCAACTATAGGTAGAATATGACATTTCCAAATATCTTGAAATGATGGAACATTGTGTTTAAAACCTACAACAGTACCAGTGGCACCGTTAACAAATTTCCTTCGAGGATCCAGATTCTTATTCCTAAAACTTAAATGTATATTATTCAATTTTCTTATTTGGTGGTTGTTAAAATGAAAAATTCAACGAAGTCATCATTTAAATAAAAGTTTGACCACCCCACTGCCCGATGTTCAATGATGAGGTTGATTGTTGCAGTAGCACTTTGGTTTCGTATATTTTATACTCATTTTATTGTATTACCTCCACCCTCCCTCCTAAACAATGATAGAGATGTACATTCAAGTAAAATATATCTATGCATTTCTGTGTTAAATCTAATTATATGAAAATTAAGCAATCTTATGTATCTGACATATGTAACTTTAGCTACGTGGAAGACTCAACATTATTATTTTAAAGAGGTGCTGCATTTATCAGTTTCTATTCGTTCTCTAATAGATGTTCACATATAGCTCCTTTGTAGTGATTCTTAATTTCCAGTGTGATTGGAGGCTGATAATGTTCTTAGTCTCTGTGAAAGTTGAATATGCATGTGGTTGTGAATTTTGTTATTCATATGATTTTGTTGGAATATTGATATCTGTATTCTTAGGTTGAATTTTTCAGAATATATGTATTATTCGGTTTTTACTGAAAGAGTGAATCATGGATCTTCTTGATGAATGCATCTCTTTTTTGGCTTTCAAAAATTTTGGTATAACCTATTTTGACACAATGTTAAAAAATAATATGGGGAACAGACAAAAGGAGGCTCCCACTTGTGAAAGAAGGCAAAAGGGAAGGGCGGGGGGTTTGTAGATTATGATTATGAATATAAGCATAATGTGAAAGAGCCACCAAGCCCGGTCCTAATGATCCTCCACCAAGAAAGGCACCCAAGGCTGTGCATGAAGATCTCTGCAAAATTCGTCTTGCAAATGATGTAAAGACTGCAAAGAAGGATGGAGAGGGGCAGTTCAATGGATTGGTTGATGCTCCTTAAGTGAGCTTCTTCCCTTTGTGGGTTCTGCTTTTTCATGGGTTGTAAGGTTCCTCATTATAAACTAACGTCTTCTTTCCATTTTCCAGTTCAATTGATAAGGCCCATATGAAGCTTGCTGGAGCAAAGTCTATTCTTCGATTATCTAGATATTGGGTTGAAAAAGATTCCCGTTGAGCTCTTCTACTCTACCCTAAGTTCGGAGGTTAAGTCTTTAGCATTTAAACTTAAATATAGATATATAAAATGGTAATATATATTGTACCTTTTTAATATTCACTTGTGTTCTCCTTGCACGTTATTCTGGTTATTATGAATGCCGATTCTTAGTTGCATACCTTATTATTGAAATATTACAAATAGATTATGTTTTCATCCTTTTGCTAGACACATGTAGGTTTATTTTCCTCAAGTTGAAAAACTATTTCTGAGAAAAGTTCACCCATACATTAAATTATATTTAATTTATATTATAAGATGAAAATATTTAAGTAATTACATGATGAGGATTATTTAAATTATATATAATATAATACATTTATAATTGATCATTAATATTATATTAATAAATAAATATAATATTTATATTAAATTTTAAAATAGGGAGTTTCGGAGTGTACCGAAAAGGGAGATACTGGATACATGATTCCCAAATTTTTCGTAATTACCCCGGTCGCCGTCCGGTAAGCGAAAAAAGCTCTGATTCCTTAATACGAATGAGGCGGGAATCGGATCGAGTTCGAACGGGACCGGGAGATTGTCGGCCACTACTTATAAATAAATTTATCAAAACACACAATTTATTTATTTATTTTTGACGAAAAAACACTCAATTTATTAATTACTAATTTGAAAGTTACTACTTATAACTAACATATTAAATAAATGAGTAATTTTTTTTTCTAATTGAAGATACTCTTTCTCCTTTCAACGTCTATCTAAAATAGTACATGTCTGATGAGGTTGCTTACAAAATTCCTTTCTTTTACAAAATTCAAGCTGGGAAAAAAGTGCTGATGCTTATCTTTAACACACACATTGCACATACATTCATCAACATCCGTAGCAAATCTATTAAAGCCTTTACTCGGTACAAATATTAATTACAACTTGAGATTAGATATAGATTGTTTACGATCTCCATTTCATGTAAATTTAATCATGTACACAGATACTGTTCCTATAGATTTAATCAGCTATACGCAAACTACTTATTGTTTAAAATTATATTACGGATGCTCATACATGCACACACCCTGTTTATTTATGCGCACTCATTCATCTGATTTGTATTATATTACAACATCAACATGCGGAGTCCCTTGGCTTCTTGACTTGCTTTTTAGAGATACAGCTCAAGCTAAATAGTTAAATGCAAAAAATCCGATTTATAATGCAGTAATCTGGTTACTTAGACTTAAGTCAGGCTTTGATATACAAATTTTGTTAAGGTTTCAGGCTGCTTTTTATTGTTCACAAAATAAACCTTGAAATTGAAACATATTTTACCAACAACCGGCTTCCCTACATAGGACTTTCATCTACTAAACTTTCGGTTTGGGAATGAAATCAGATACTTATATATTGCCCGACCTACAAATGTCTACATAACTAATATTACTATTAATGAAACGTTAATCAGAAAACTTGTCGATAATACATAGAGCGTAGCTATACGAAACCCACAATCATAGAAATTATGAAATGGGTTTACCCACTAACGACACAAGATTAAAGCAAACATCAGGACGGTGACTGTGCCTGGTCGAGGCTTCAATAATAAAAGGTATACTCAACATGAATGAAAACCCCTATTTCCAACCACCGGGAGCCGGCCCATAACTTAGGTCATGAAAAGATGAAAAGAACGTGAAAATGGACCTAGAACAAAACAGATGTTACATGCGTGGCATTCAAACATATTCTGTTCTTCCTCACCATAATAATCTATCAATGGTACGGGATGGCTATTGCACCGAAACACGGCAACTCTACCAAGAAACAGTGGATTAACAGGCTCATTGGCGGCAATAATTTCAAGGTGACGAACCATTTCAGCTACATAACTCCCACAGTTTGGATAGCCAAACATATCGCGAATACTGCTCGCAACAGAGATGCTGTCACCACCATTGTACAACAGCTGAAATGCAACCCATGCAACTTTCGAAAAGAAATGACCCTCAATTGATAGACCCAGCAGCACATCCAACTGTGCATCAATGTTTCCAACTCCACATACCAGGTTTTTGCATGGGACAAAACACCTGGCTGCCGGAATCTCTAACCTACAAGCTATAAACAGAAAACGATAGAAATAGCCAACTTCACTTGGACTGTTAACAGATGAGAAATGATAGAGCTCCTCAATTGGATATGCGCGCAGCAACTGGATTATCACGCCACGACGTTGGCTCCGGCACCATGCCACAAAACAATGAAAAAAATCTTCAAAGCACCCCACCGATAACAATCTCTTCAAGATACAAACAACCACGTCAACGGGGATATTAGTTAAATTGGGGGACGGAGAATCCATGGTGTCGTATGTATCAGCCACAAGTGGAACAGAAGACTGACTGCAAATGGCCGAGCACTGCTGCATACAGTACTTAAATACACACAACCGGGCATTCAAGAAACATAAAAGCAGAGCATGCGTTTTGCTAAAAACAGGCCACCTTTCAATGAATGACCGGCTGCCTCCTTCACTCTTGCGCTAACTTACTGTTCAGCCCAAGAGTCACACTCAATTTTTCAACTGAAAGCTACCCTAATTTAAGTTTATCATGATTTTTTCACTCTTGACAAATGAAAGACCATAAAGATATATTAAAGATGAGTTTTTTAATTATATTATATGTCCCCGCTATAAACTCTACACGGCACCGACATTATAAGCCACTACACAAAAATCATGAAAGAATATATATGGTTTCTTTATTCAGATGATTGCTCATTCACAAAGGATGTGTTAAATTAGCTTTTCTATTCGTACTCATAAAAAAATCAGCACAACAAAGTTTATTTAAGTCTTAGATTCTGTTTTTTTAATCACACTAGACAGAATGTTGAGATATAAAAATATCTTATTTTACTATTTCGGAATACTATTTCAGCAATATTATAAATATTTATAATGGATAAATTTATTAAATTAAATTATCAAAACCTAAATCAAAATATTAGATTAATTTATATATGTTGTTCAAATTATTTAAGTTCATTTATTTTTGAAATATATTTTTTTGAAAATGATTTATTTACTATAATACAAGACACGCATTTCGGAGAACTAATTTTGGTGATCAGCAAAATATATAAAAGAAGAGTATTTTGATTATATTATATGTCCTCGCTATAAACTAAACACGACATCCAAATTATAAGGCGCTACACAAAAATAATGAAGGAATAAATATGATTTCTTTATTCAGATGATTGCTCATTCAGAAAGGATCTGTTAATTACCATTTTTTTACGTACTCATAAAAAAACCTACACATACATGTTTACTAGAATTCTTAGATTCTATTTTTTAAAGCGCACTAGCCAGAATGGTCATATATTAAAATATGTCCTTTTGCTATTTCAAAATCATGTCTCAACAATATTAAAAATATTTATTATGGAAACATTTTATAAATTAATTTATCCAAAGCTAAATAGAAAGGTTATATTAATTTATATATGTGGTTAGAGTTAAATAAGCTCCTTTATTATTTGGAAAATCTTTTTTAAAAGATATTTGATTTACTACAATACAACACACACATTTTGGAAAATTGGTCTTACAGAATTGCACCTCCGACTTCGGATATTTAAAAATAACGCTTTTTTACGGAAATATAAACTAAAAAGCTGGAACAAATCATCATGTCCCTTATTATACATGAAATATAAAAAACAATATTAGATCTATCTAAAAGATAATTTTTCCTGCCCAGACCACCAAATACGTTCACAATCGCTTTTGTTTAATAAATAATATATAGGGGTTTGAACATTATAGCTTTTTATTTTCCAACTAGCAATGTAATATAGAATATATAATGGAGGCTATGATAATGTTGTAAATAACTGAAGCTACCAAAGTAAATAACAAAGACCAAACTCAAACGGAATTTCAAGAGATTTATATGCAATATCCAAATAGAAGGGGAATTGTTGGGGATATTGCGCAGATTAAGCACAACAAACTTAAAACATGCCACAAACTGATAGAATTATAACTTCAACCATAAAAGACCTAGAACGCTGAACATTGGTAAACACTGCATCCTATGTTACATAACAACGCAAGGGATGACCATACTTGCATCCTAACGAAGGGAAGTTTATATACAGCACAAGACCAGTTATCTTTTCCTAACCCTTCATGAAAACTTTAGAGAGTGCGAAAATATCACACAAGAAGCAAACACCATTCGCTACACCCTTGGTGCGACCGTCCACGCCGGTATGAAGGATAGGACAAGTAGCATGAGAATTAGATGCGCTACCACGACCTCCGGCAGCAACACCCTCTTTAATATTCTGCAGATGTATAAGCGACGACTCAAATCTAGAGTCAAAATGAGGGTCGCCATACAATTGAAGGAGACAAGGAATGATAGATGCAGATGAAACATGTTTCTGGAATGAAAATCGTAAAGCTACACAGGCCATCATCGCCAAGTAATGCCCGCCTGATGCAAGTCCATCCAACTCAATGAGATGCGCATCGAGATTTCCCACACCGCCCAGAAATTCATGAACACGCTTGTAAACAATGGCATCAGCATTCTGTAGACGCTCAGCAATAGTAAAGAACTTGTCAAAACATGCAACATCAGAATCATTACCAAGCAGCCGAGCCGGGTACAAATCACGAACGGGGAACAGCTCTAACAAGTGAGTAATTTCAGAGCCTCTCTTGGTCTGTGCCCATGCTTTGAAAAGATTAAAAAAATTGCCAAATCCATCAACGACGGCTGCCTTCATTATTTCAATGATCATGTCTAGAGGCATACTGCCAAAGTCATTGTTTTCATTACTCATTATCGTGGCAAGGCAGGTTATTACAACTCAAATCGAGCCTCTCTGTGTGTGCTGTAATGCGGATATTGTTTTTCTCTGGGTGCGTAACTCCCTACATATATAGAGGATGAGCACTCACGGGCGAGGCACCTGAGCTACTAGCTAACTACGTATATCTACAAACAATTATACAACGTTTTTCATATGTCAATAGTCCACGTACTATCCGTATTAGAGAACATACCTAAATAATATATGTGCCCCTCGACTAAACCTTAGATATACAAAATTTACACTTCAGCTAAAAATTCATTTTAAACTACGAAAATGAAACCCGTCAACTTGGCTGTTGGGCAGGAAAATGGCTTCAAAGAATATTAATAAAATATTTAAGGCAATTCATGATAAACTTACCACAATTGGGCATTACGTTTTATACACAATAATATTAGAACTAATATTATAAACTCTCATTCAAAGTCGGTGTTCACGGATAATTCAGTAAAAATACGGACATCTATAATATACTTCAGTACAATCACAATTCATAGCCTCCTCACATTCAGTCTTCCAACACAATGTTTCTATTATATGCCGAAATATTACTAAACTTCCAATTAAAAACCCATTCATTGGGCTTTAACTACATATAATTGCAAAGCGAAAGGCACTCTGTAATGGACGTTACTCTGAATCACATGTAAAGCATGGTAATAACAGTGTCCACATTCAAATAATGGGAGACATAAACCGCTACGTATACCCCAATCGAATAATTATCAACGACGTTACTCAGGCAGCAATTAATATTATCCAAATAATTTCTTAACGCCATGTAACGTCGTCCTTCTTTATGAAAGGGATCCTTAAAGACACTACAGCATTCTAAAGGCACACTTCCTCTCAGACTATATATAGGTCATACAATCAAAGACATTTGGCAACAACACAACTGCAAAATTACACGACAATATCCAAAGTTAAACACTTTCTCAAATGGCTGCCTCGGGTACAATGATATCGGCACTCACACCTCAAAAGGATTCCGACACCATAAACGTTCGGGTAACTCGTGTGTGGGAAGCTATCAACAAACGCAATGGCCAAGTGATGTTCACCAACCTCATACTGCTGGATGAACAGGTAGGGCAAACCATCTTTACATATAGAGCATGCTATGTCTCGGCTCGCAATAATAATATTCAGTGCACTGCTTACTTATTTCGTCCGCTATAACAACTGAAAACTGCAACAGGACAATCACATTTTAGCCACTGTCAGAAACAACCAAAAGGATATCTATCTCCCACTCTTGTCTGAGCAAGGAGTCTACAACATATCGAACCTCAAAGTCGTGCCCGGACCGCCTTCGTACAGGAGCGTTGACAATGACCTCGCGATAAACTTCTACTATAAGACCAAGATACAAGCGGCAGCAGACACTGGCGTCATCCCCCACCACAAATTTGAGCTTAAGCAATTCAAAGATATTCCAAACTATGTGGCAAATGTCGCAAACTTTATAGGTACGGTAAACAGTTTAAGTATTCACCAACAATTATGCCATACTTATTCAATCTTACACATGTACAGACATCATGGGATTGGTCATCAACTACGGTGAATTGGAGACTAGAACAAATGGCGCACAGAAGATGGATGTCACCTTGTCAAATGACAGGCAAGAACCAATTGTCTTCACAATTGCACATTTAAATATGATTCGTAATTTAAAATTTATCTCTACCTGCAAAACGAACAATAATCGTCTCTTTATCTCTTCAAAAACAAGGAATGAAAGAGTCATAGTAGCTTTATGGGAGAGCAGAGCAACCAACTTCCTAGACTTGCTGCCAAAAGAGGGAAAAGACCCAGTCTTTGTCGTCATAACTGGCTTGCTGGCTAAAAAGTACTCGGGTACGCACTAAATATTACCAGTTACCCCATATTTCTCTTGTTATATTCACTGAATTGCTGACGTTTACTTACTGCAAGCGAAATTTTTAAACACTTAATTAAACGATGACATATGGCACCCTCTTATTAGTCTGCGTTTAAATTCCCCACAATTTGATAAACATGTTGGGTACCGTTACATAGCAGCCCAGTTTGTCTGTTTCTCATTTTTTAAATTTTTTGTGCCCATTATTGAACTGCTTTTACAACTTTCTAATGCATGTCCTCCATTTTCCAATTTCAAAATCGGGGACCTATTTCAATGCCACCATACTGCCATCTAACTGCTATATAACCCTTAAATTTGACCTTCACTAATAATGTCTTCCTGAATTCACAAACAACCACGCCTGACACACTTCCGAAACCGACTTCATCATCAAAAAAGAATGCTTCACACCTCAGAGATAGGTGATTACTCAAGCAAAAAATATCCACGACGTACTAAAGTCGTCTTCAAACATCTGATGAAGTTATTATATGCCAGCATTACTTAATTAATAGCACCCTTGCAGCTTAATTCACCTTTTTGTAAAATAGGGGATACAATTACACTTTACGCTTTATTTATAAAATATTTGCCATTCATATTTTCCGGCCTAAGTACTTTATCAAATACTCAAATGAAAACAAAGGCATATGTAAGAAACCATATCAGAGTGCTACCATTAATATAATAGAACACTTTTAAATACTTGATTCACAATCTCTTACCTGGAATGACAAGTACCTAGAGTAGCAGCAGCTACTGCTGCTCTCTCCATGCGCCTCAATGTGGGAGTAGCAGCATCAGCAGAGGCTAATGTACTTGCACCTCCAGAATTAGTAAAAACCTAAAAAATTGGGGAAGAGATTTAACGAAAAACATCACTTCATGCTGAAAAGGTTAAACCAGCGGACCACAGAAACTGACATTCTCCTCTTCAGCATGCAGTACAACCAACATCAACTAGAAATCTGTTTTACAGTGGAACAACTGAACACAATGCACACCTTTCTATTTCTTTTGCTTGCCCTTATTTTCTTGGTTACTTTTACGCAGAGAATGTCCTGCTGTCCAGCAGTGATGCCACAAAGACTTACTTCAACATAGATTACCCGCCACTTCAATCCATGAGACAAGCTATATCAGAAGAAAATGCAAACCGGGGAAAAGAAATGCCAGCACCTGTGACACTGCGTTTTGTTCAGTCGGAAAACACATCTGCTGGTGAGTCAAATATCAGGGACATATTGGAGGCTAAGCTGCCAGCTGCCACTACGGTAAGAATGCCCTAAACAAGTAATCTACTGTTTCTTAAAGATCCACCGGCTACGCATTATATTTTTAATACCACAATCCTTAACATAGGCTCACCTTGGATTAGTCTTTATTCACAATCCCATGACAATCACACCACATCTCTTTATTGGCCAAGCACTTAACGATGCGGAAAAAAAAAACAACTTAAATTGTAGTTTCTACGACGGACATGCGAGGCGACAATAGTGGCAGTGATGGAAGGCGAGGGATGGTACTACAATTGTTGCCCACGATGCGCCCGCAAAGTACAGAATACCGAGGGGAAGTATTACTGCACATTCTGCTCTAAGGAGGCCGAAGACTTCAGGCCACGGTAATTTAACTGAAATCATCCTTTACCATGAATGGCAACCACATTTGCATTCTATTAAAAAAAAACTAAGGATACTCATCAATTGAATACAGGTTCAAACTTACCGTCCGAGTGGAAGATTCAACAGCCCAAACAACTTTCACCCTCTTCAATAAGGAGGCAGAACAGATCGTCGGCATACCAGTGGACAAAATTATCGACGAGCTTCCAGAGGTGACCCAAAATTTAGCATCAGGCCCATTCATATATAACTTAGACGGCATTAACTTTTGTACTGTTTGCAGGGCACTAACATTGGAGAAATACCCCCGGTCATTAGGAACATAATTGGAAAGCGTTGCGTGTTCGATGTGAAGATTAATGAATATAACACTGTCCGCGGTTACGAAGATTACACGGTGTTTCGCCTTAAACTAAGCGACCAGATGGAACGGGCATCCACCAGCAACAAAGACAACACAGACAGCTCAAAGAAACAGAGGGTCAACTGAGAAGGTCCGGGAGCAAGCAAAATCCAACACTGCAAACCACTATTGCATCGTTTAGTTATACCGCACATTCCTTAGCAGCATTACACTATGCACTAGATCATCTACTACACATGCATCAGAACTTTAAACACATGCACATATTTCTATTGCTTCAGCATTTTTAGCCTTCACAAATAGCATTACTTAAGAATATGTTCTTTTACTGTTTATAATATATGGCAGCAATACTTCATCTCATTATTAGCGATTATTCCGCCTAATTAAATTCTCCCAAGTCATTTACTATAATAAAAGACAACCATTTTGAGGAACTTAGTGTAAAAAACTGCTACTATGGACTTAGGCCCGTCTATTCGAATATTTAAAAAAAATGTGGAAAGGTTAAAACATAAACAAATTTAAAACGCAATACCATATTATCTGACATATATCAAATATTATCATAGCACATAATTATGTTGGCGTAAAATATAATTTTAACTTGGTAGGAATATGTTTTACAACTATTTTCAAAGACGATCAACAATTTTATAAATCAGTATGGTGGATAAATTTGATAAATTAATTACTCCCAAGCTCGAAAAAGGTGGTAAGTTAACTATTACATATTGCCATAACTATTTAAACGAATATACTTTTTCGATTCATGTAACTTCCAACTGATTTAATATAATAAGAGACATTCACTTAAAATAACTGATTTCACTGAATTGCAACACAGAAAATTACAACAAAGCATCGTATTAATTTCATACATAAAATATAATCATAAACAATATCTGATTTATGTGAACTAAAACTTTTGGTGTCCGTTTGAATAAATATGTACATAACTGCTTTTGTTCCCTAATTAATTTATAAGATGTTCATCTCTTCCAAAAGTTAATCACTGAAATTAAATAAATGAGTAATTAGACAATATCCAAATAAGATGCAAACATTTGAAAAAAATGAGATAAATTTTTTTATTACGCTTCTCTTTTTTAAATAGCTATATAAGATGGAATATGTAATGCAGTTTATAAAAAGAGTAATGCTACGTCCACAGAAGACGCTACAGAAAAAACTTACATAGCGTGAGTTGGCGGAGTATTAATGTGTTGTCGGCCACCTACCTAATTATCACTTCTATTCCTTTTTATTTTCATACTTCTTATCATTTCTGTTCCTTTTTATTTTCATACACCTTATCACTTCTATTCCTTTTAATGAAAATAAAGAGTCTAATTTAAAAATTTCCCATGTGATTTTTTCCAAATACCTAAATTATTTTAAAAAAGTTTAATTCATATGAATTATATTTTTAGTTTTTATTTTAGTTTTTCCCCTATGAATTTCACCTTTTATTTTTTACTGCCTTTTTGTTTTTAATTATTTATGTCACTTATTTTAACTGTATAATATTATAAAGTAAATTGATGACTTTTCTATATTACACTCCTAATATATAAAATATGTGTGGGTTTTTTAGTTATTTTTTCGCTTTTCTATATGTAATCACATTTTTACCCTTAATTACTCTATTTTCCAATGTATTTATATCGGTTGTATTTTTCTATTATTTCTAATATTTATGTTTTGATTGAAATTAATACTTTAAATATAATAGATTCATAAAATCAGTTGAAAAATATTATGAAATTGGGCAATTGAAAAATTAGTTGAAATATGTGATGAAACTTGTGAGTTAAAAAATATAAGTGACAGAAATACATTAGGAAAACAGTAATAGTAAGTAAAAAGATGATTGTACAGGAATAAATAAATAAAAATAAAAACTCACATAATATATATATATATATATATATATATATATTACAAGTCTAATATTGTGAAATTATCAATTTACATTAAAATATTACAAAAATAAAATAAGTGATATAAATAATTTAAAAAAAAGATAATGAAAATTAAATGATAAAATACATAAAAAAAAACAAAACAGAACTAAAAATATAATTCAGATAAACTATATTTTTATGAAAGTTATTTTAAAAAGTCACATAAACTTTAAATTAGAGTCTTCATTTTCGTTAATTATATTATACAAATAATCAACATAACTACATTGAAAAATAGAGTAATAAAAACTGAAATAGTGATTGCATATAAAAAAAAGTAAAAGAATAACTAAAAACCCCTCACATATTATATATATTAGGAGTCTAATACAGCAAAGTCATCAAATTAATCAAGATATAATACAGTTAAAATAAGTGACATAAATAATTAAAAATGAAAAGGCAGTAAAAATTAAAAGGTAAAATACATAAAGAAGAAAATAAAATAAAAACTAAAAATATAATACATATGAATTAAACTTTTTTAAAATTATTTCACTTATTTGAAAAAATCACATAGGAAATACCTCTTTATTTTCATTAAAAGGAATAGAAGTGATAAGATGTATGAAAATACAAAGGAAAAGAAGTGATAAGAAGTATGAAAATAAAAAAGAACAGAACAGATAATCAGGTAAATGGCCGACAACACATTAAATACTCCGTCCAACTCATTGTGTAAGTTTTTTCTGTAGAGCTTTATGTGGACGTAGCATTACTCTTATAAAAATTATGTAAATAGCGAACGTTACAAAATAAATAACATATAGCAGGCTCCGGAGTTTGTATCGCAACAAATTCCACGTGTTGCACCAGCGAATGTGTTGACTCAAACACAATCTTCGACCTGCACTGCTATACACGCATCGGGACATTTGAACAAATACAAAACTTCATATAACTTCCCCTCCTAATCTCAACTGCTTGCATCGTTTCAACCCGGCAAACAACGATTTGCACCCGGAGTTTGTTAGACAGATATATCAGCATATTGCACCAAAGAATGAGTTGTCTCAAACACAATCTTCGACCTGCAATGGTATGGACGCATCGGGACATTCGAACACCCACAAAAAATCATATAACTTCCATTCCACATCTCCTTTACTTGGAGCCTCTCAAGCCCAGAAAACAACGATTTGAACAACAGCGCCCGTGCCTTGCACGGGCTTCCACGCTAGTTATTATGTAATTGTTAAACATGGATGAATTTTTTAAAAAAATCAACTTTTATAAATATTTCAATTGTATAATAATATTTGTTGAATTTGTATTTATTTTGTCATCGAACTTTTATTACTTTATACTTTATTCTTGAAACTGATTTATTTTATTTTATTATAATACTCTCGTGCAAAATATTTGATAATATAGATATAATTTAAGAATTTTTTTTACAACTCAAATGCTATTTTGAAATTATTTAAGTATAATTGATAAATATAATATCATCAAATATTTTTCAAAATATAACGTGATACGTTATAAATCAAAATATATTGATATTAACTGCCTCCCATTTCTTTTGTTTTACCTTCTGTAAAAGTATAAACTATATCCAAATATCCAAATATAAGTCTAACCAGTAACCATTAAAATCCCGATTTGATAAATTAAAAGAAATAATCTATACTATAATATAATAAGGCAACATGGGTTTAATTTGTAGTCGGTACAAAATTTTGGTTTGGTCATCTCCTTTATAACTACAAGTCAAGTCGGTCACATGTAGACTTTTCTTGCTCTTACAATATTAAAGAGTTTTATACCGTTCAAATTACAAACACTTGTGATGTAATACAAGATAAAAAAACTCCACCATTATTCTTTTAAATATAATTTATATATAATTTATATACTATATATTATAATAAACCAATAGTGGTATAATTCGTAGTCGTCCAAAAAATGTAATCAGTTGGTAAATATAATCAGGTTAAAATCTAATTCATTAATACTTAAATACTAATAAGATGATGTTAAAATTTAAATTATAATTAATAAATTACGAATTCTATAGCCGCCCGTGCTTCGCACGGGTTAAAGGCTAGTATAAATAAATCTGACAATAAAACTAAAATAAAAGAGGAGTTTGACATTCAAGCCCGTTTCCTCCGTCAACAAACGACGCCGTTTACCGAAGAAGTCTCAGCATCGAATTCTAAATTTAATTAAACAACTAATTTTTTTCTCTCTCTCTCTCTCTTGTTCGAAAAGCTCTCAGAAAGCTCCTCGCTGTATATATACAATAAATTAACTAAAAATCTAGGGCTTCTATCGAATAATTTATTTAATCCGATTCATCCATGGCGGTTCAAGCTGGAATCGGCGTTTCTCGCCTCATCCTCTTAGTCGGAGCAGGTATGTATAGATACAACCACTTGTATGTATACGTGTGTTTCTTATTTACTTCACACACACACACACACACACACACACACTTTTATTCTATGTTAAGCTATGCATCTGTTCAATTAAAGAGGCGTATGTGTATGTGTATATGTATATGTATGTAGGGTTGTGTGTGAATATGTGTGTGATTTGTGTGATCAGGATATGGCGGAACGGTGCTGCTTCAGAATCGCAAGTTATCGGAAATTATAGGCGATATTCAGGTACTTGTTATTCACTCGAATACGTTGAGGATGTAGGAAATTGAATTTGTTAGTTTTTTGGTGGTGGATTGTTGTTATGGTTTCGGCACTTGAATTATTATTTCGTGTTTATGTAATTTTGAATATTGTAATGTAATTAGGTGAAAATTTGGTGAAGTTGAGTGTTGTGGCGTGATATGTTTTTTTTTTTTTTGTTTTTTTTTTGCAGTCGTTTGTAGCTAGGCAGGAGAAGAATGGGGAAAATGGCGAATCTGATATCTCTGATGCTATTGCTACTCAGGTATATACGTGCAATAAGCTTATCGTGTAATATGGATTTTCTAGATTGTTAGAAAGGGGAACTTGAAATTTGGAAACTCTGTGAATTAGATTTTTTGTTTGGGATATTGGAAATTGTTTTATATAGACAGATATTGTTGATGTTTCAAAAATTATTGGTTTATAGGTCAAAAGGCTAGCAATGGAGGTCAAGCAACTTGCCTCTGCTCGACAAATTACTGTTCTGAATGGGAGCTCTGGGGGTCCGTTTCATTATACCTTAGTCTTGAGCAATACTTTTGTACACTTGTCTATTTGTGTTTTTTTTCCCTGTTGCAAAAGTTGCTCTGGAATCCCCTAGTTGAAGATAAATTGCTTCTGCTTGTATACTTATTGTAATACTCATCTTGTCCTCTCCCATTAACGTTTTTGTTACAGGTAATGTAACGGCCTTGATAGTACCAGCTGCTTTGCTGGGAACTGTGGGTTATGGATACATGTGGTGGAAGGTATCATAATATATCATGCAGCTTTTTTTTTATTGTTTTGACAATACTCTAGTCTGGAGCTTAAATTTTTTCTTTAAAGTTGATCCTGTTTTTATCTTAACTTTTCTGTTTGTGCTTGATATTCTTAGGGTGTATCATTCTCGGACCTTATGTATGTTACTAAGAAGAGCATGTCTACTGCTGTTTCAAATTTGACAAAGCATTTGGAGCATGTGTCTGACGCTCTTGCTGTAAGTCTATGTTTTCCAAGTGTGTAAACTTGTTATTGGCTTATTTTTATATGATCATCTAGGGCTGTGCATTCGCTTAAACGAAACCGAAACCAAAATTTTTATCTGTTAACTAAAACCGAATTTAGCCAAAAATCCCTACTGAAAACCGAACTGAATTTAATTTCGGTTAAAAAACGAACTGAAATATTAATTTTGGTTATTACCGAAAACCGAATATCAATAAAAAAGATAACTCTGAAATTACAAGTCCATCATCAAACCATAGATCAGAATCAACACCAAACAAATTACTACTGAGTTCACATTCAAAATACTGCACTCTCCTGCACTCCTTTTCCTCACGTGGAACCTGTTTAGAATGTAAGAAACCTTGCAGTTTTAGTTATAACATTGCACAATGTACAGGATTTTAATTGGCTGTCAACTGTCCACTTTCTATTCTTTAAGCAACAGGTTGATGACTATTGTCCTGGTGCTAGTATAATAAAACATTGAATCAAAAAGATTTTTAAATTTGTACGAATGATGAGTGTTCATTACTTCTACAGGGCAATCTGATTCTGCAAGACCATTTAACAGTAGACCATACAACACCTGAGTTATTAAAGTGACGCTGTTAAAGACTTAAAGAGTCGTTTGAGACGGTGTTAATAACTATAACTATCAATAATATTTATAATATATGTAAATCTGTTAATAACTTCGGTTATTTGATTGACCGCGCTTAAATAACTGGAAAATTGAAATACTGAAATTTGAAATTATCCTACCGAAAACCGAGCTGAAGTTTTATATACAGTTTTTTAATTGAACTTTTTGCGGTTAATCAGTTCGTTTATCGGTTAATCGAACTGAATACACACCCCTAATCATCTGAGCAGAGCAATTACATTTATCTTTTGACCTAACGGTATACCATGCACGTTCTTTGCTTTCAACACTAATCTTCTCATTTTCTTGAACAGTATATTGTCAAGTTTGTTTTATTCTATTTATATATTGATGTGATGTGGAAATAAGATTTTATGTAATGAATTTGATAGAATAATTCAAAAGCTGATATGTACACATTCACTAATAAAGTTAAACAATTTAACTTGGAAAAAACACAGTTAAACTTAAAGCTTGTTGCAAGTGTTGAAAATTTCTTTATCTGGCCAGTAAATATGCTAAGATGTGCTCATGAAACCATCATTATCATCTCAAGCACATGCCAGTCAATCCCATTTTACTAGTACAATATAGAATTTGCAAGGTCGTTGCCTAGAATTTTTACAAATCCATAGGTTTGCAGAAGGGAAGGCTTATGGCTGTGACTACGAGACTCCACAGCTCAATGTATCGAGTAAAAAATTCTGGTCGTGTGACACATGTGTACGTTGGGTTCAAGTTGTGATGATTTCTAGAATGCAAACAAGTTCCCTAATCCTTTTTTTGTGCATGCTGAGATTAAGAATAGGGAGAAAATGGTTAACTTGGTTGGAAGAGGGGGAAGGGTTTAACCTTGGTTGTAGAGTTGTCATAACCAAACCTGTGTCCCTAAGCTCTATTTTATGACAAACCCTAGCAGATAGATAATTTTTTTAAATCTGTATTAAGTACCAATGCAAAAGCTCACAGTCATTAGAACAAATATACCTTTATAAGAAGGGAAAAGAATAGAAACCTGAACTTCATTCTTGCACAACCACCGCAGATGCAACTCAAACCTCTTTCTGAACTTAAATAGATTAAGATGATGAAGAGTAAGAGCAAGAATTTGAGGACAAGAAATTTAACTGAATGACTTCTAAACTTCTATAATTTTCAATATTATTGAATTATGCTTCATTATTGACAGTTCTATTATATGAGATATGCTCTATTATGTTTTACAGTAACTATGCTAGATATAATTTTAATTGTTAAATTTGCTATTAATTTATTTTTTTGGGGCAAAAGCACGAACACTGATGCATGGTATGATTAGTATAAATGTTCTTTGTGGTAATTAAGATTTCAAATATAATTGAGCCACAAGATAAGAGAAGTGTACTTTAAATTTCTAAACTGAATTTAAATAAAAATCTGATTCTTATTGTTCTCTTAAACGTTTTAATTTAAATTCTAAAATGGAAATTTATAGGAATTTTTTTGTCTTATGTTAAATAACCAGCTCCCCTATTGTGATTAATTATTTTTTTTATTAATTTTGGCAAAAACAAAAACACATAGTATGATTAGTATAATTGTTTCTTGTAGTAATCAATATTTTAAACATAATTGAACCACAGGGAAAAGAGAAGTGTTCAATAAATTGGAATATAAAATGAATGTAAATGAAATTTGAATTTTTAGAGTGTTATAGTGTTAGGATGAGCACTTACTGGGATCATATATTTGATATCAAATTTTAGCATATATACACTCACACTAAAATGTTAAATGTGATGTTTGCTCTTGATTATGCACATGAGCTCTGACTTGCTATTTTTTCTCATAAATCTCCTCTGGCTTTATGCATCAGCTAAACCTATTGTCACCAATTAATTCTTGTTTTCTTCTTAAAACCAGGCAACCAAAAAGCACTTGACTCAGCGAATTGAGAACTTGGATGGAAAGCTAGATGACCAGATAGAGGTTTCAAAGTTAATAAAGACTGAGGTACAACTTGGGTATTCTTGTTCATGGATCTTACTTTTTGCAGTAGCATAATATTGAGGGAGACCCCATATTTGCGTACATGTCATGGAGTGCATTAATAAAGATAGTCTGCTCTATTGAATGTCGTACAAGTTAAGAAAGTGAGATCTTTAATTACTATTCAGTACCAATTTAAACATTTTTCGTTATCTTCTTGAACATTTGAAACAGGTGACTGATGTTCGTGCTGAACTTTCGGATATTGGTTATGACCTGAATACTATACAGTCTCTGGTTCATGGCTTGGTGGGTATTTTATATGGGACTTCAATCCCCTTCTTTAGTGCTTGCTCACCTTAATTTAAGAGTTGCTGTAATATAATGTATTCATCAGAAGGAAAATTTCAATTTTCTTTTTTTAGCATTATGACTTTGATAATTTTCTTTAAGAGGATATATCCGCAAAGACTTTGATGATTTACTTGTCATGCTTTCTGGTTCATAATGAAGATGTCTGTATGTAGAAGCCTAAGGGGGGAAATTGACACTGCTTAATTATTGTAATCAACCGAGTCACATAGATCATGGTATCTAAGTTTCTAGATGCGCTCTCATCTTGTCAAATTAACTAAATAACCTGGAACATTATATTTCTCTGTTTAGATGAACATGTATTCATAACATATGAGCACAGATGAACTTCTATCATATTCTGTAACTAGTTGAAGTGTTATTAGCAATGAGGTGCCATACATAATTAACAAATTCTAAGTTAAAAGTGTTCCTCATGTGGACTCAACATGACCTACCCCTACATAATTGCTGAGAGGACGATAAGTTTAGAATATAAAAGCTCTATTGGGGTTTCTGGGGTGTTTGGTTTAGACATTTTGGGCTTAATAAAAAATTGTAGTGATTTGCCTTATTGTACAACCAACTTTGATTATTGGATAAGTATAATATCATTCTTGCATAGCCTTATCAGGGTTTTCTGTGTGCAATTTTTGAATACTTTCTTTTTTGTTACTGGATTTGCAGAATGGGAAGATCATGACTTTGGAAGAAAAGCAGGTACATGAACTTTAATATATGTAAAAAACTGTTCATCTTAATTTGCCGTAAGCCTGCGTCCAGTGATTAATCGTACTTGGCTTTCAAATATCTTGTATACACAAGCGAGGATGCCATGTAAAATTGTAGTGTTTCTGATGTTAATTTAATGCGATGTGGCAACTGATTACATGCTTTGATTCTTTCTTTGTCTAATACAATTGTTTTTTTATTGCTTAACAGGATTTTGCAAATAATGGCATCTTATACCTGGTTGACTGTGTTAATGGAAAAGGGGTTGCTTCACCACAAATGTTGCAGGTTTGTATGATTTTGTCATAAAAACATGTTTCTGTTAACTTATAGGTGGGAGATACTGCTTACTTAATTATTGTGTATTCCCCTTTAAATGTCCCCAAACCTAAAAAACCATAATTGCATTATTATATTTGTGTATATTATCACCACATCTTTCCAAGTGACTTCCGTTGCATTCAAAAATTTGTGGTTGCTTCAACATCTATTTTCGTTCATCTAAATTATTAATTATATGCCCCTTTCCTTTGTAATATATCTGAGCCAAGACTTGTTACCATAGCAACTGAAGTGGTCGTGCACACAACATCTTCTAATTAGTTGGTTTCAGATGTACTGTGTACACAGTATAAACAATAAAGTATTTTTTTCAATGAATCAGGTGCAGGAGCAACTCAAACTTTCTGCAAAGACGAAGGGGTTACTAACTTCTTCAGAAGCACCGCCTATTAAGGTGGTTCTTTTACTTGATTTGTTGCAAGCTGATGTTACCAATTAGTTAGTTATCATTTTATCTTATGATATGGTTAATTCTAACAGACGTACAATTCCCTTCTTATATCTAGCATGGTATATACAAATGGGAAACTTTGATAATTTCAATATTTTCTCTATAATCTGTGGTGATATAGTACTGTGAGATTTTTTGCAGTATCTATTTACTAGTTGATCATGCTCAAAATGGGAAAGACAAAATCTTGACTGATCTATATCACATTATCACCCACACAAGATAAAGGTTAACTTTAACAGGAAGGAGGGCATGGGTTAAAAGTGGAAATGGAAATAAGTAAAACTATTGAGATTAAATGGTGTTACTTTTTTTTACATGAATAAATTCAATTTATTAATGTTGTACAGGGTTTTAAGGATATTGAAGACTTTCTGCTAGGGGGTGTCAACAGTCCTGCATCTGATGGCAAGGTTGAGAAGTTGCCAGGCCTACCCAGAAGAATGATTAGGTATTTGATCGTAACCTGTTCTTTGGGAGTTGGATGTTTCTGTGTTGTGCAGTTTGTGTTTTTCAGCTTTTTTATGTTAATGTTTTACTCCTTGGTGTTCTTTTATAGTCTGCCTCTGGTTAGACATATGTCTTTCCATCTATCATTTGTTAGTCTGGTTTCATGACGAATTAAAAGAAAATTATTCCATTTTGTATATTGGTGGTCTCATTGTAGTTTAACACTTTGTTTGGTCATGGAACTATCAACTATTCTTTCCTTTACTGTACTGCTGTCTCTGGTACAAGATGCTTGATATGATAATTTGACTATGCTGAGCTTCTTTAAGCTTTTAGATCTCATATATCTTTGTTTATTGTCATGTATCATGACAGGACGAGAACAGCCATTTGTTAGAAGAGAAGAAGCTTAAGAAAGTCTCTGCATGTTGCAGAAGATGACTCGTCAATAAATAAAGAACTTCCATCAGATAAATTTTGAGTATATGAAGTGCTGGAGACATCATGTTGAAGTACATAATTTCACATATTAAATTTATTTTCAAATTTCTACGAATTCCTTTGGAAAGTTAAATACGACCCAAGTTGAACAATGTCTTTCATTCTCATCTAGAAATGGGTAAAATATATGCTGACCTCTGCAAAGACTGATCAATAATTATTTTTTTTATTTGGATGTTTTTGATACTTTTACCAAGTGTTTGCATCCTCTAAGTCGTAATATTTAGAGCAGGGGATATTTTTTGGGCTGAAAATGTGGTGCATGCAGTCTTTTACTCTCGGATTACTCTCTTATTGAGGGAAGAAAGGCTTTCAAGTTCTTGCCAGAACTTGTCCCACTCATTTTGCAGTGTTCCTAGGCTAGATGTTACATGGCAATGGCTAGAAGTGTGTCCCTTGTCATGGTATGCGTTGGGTTCCAGAACCAAGAGTATCAGTTAAGGAAATATTAAGAATAGCTGATGTAACATGGCTCAGGCTTAATGAACACAAACAATAGAGGCAGACGTGCTATAAATGATTTGAATACTAAGACTTGAGGCCAAAAACTACGTTGCTCTCACTATTGTTTTTGGGGCGGCAGAAGTAGAATGGCGAGTCGTCGTGTTGGAGGATAAATGGTAAGATTGGTATAAATAAAATTGTAATATATACAAGCGGGTTGTCGCTGTTGTTTTGGGGTGGCAGAAGTAGAGTGACGAGTCGTGTTGGAGGATAAATGGTAAGATGGTATAAATAAAATTGTAATATATACAAGCGGGTTGGACAATGATATGGTGATGCACTGATGGCTTGCTAGAAATATATAGAGCTATTAACCAAAACCTAATCGACTTGTAATTTTTTTGTCAAAAAATCTTTAAACTTTTTGACAATTTGTCACAGTAGGTACTAGGTACGACAACAAATAAAAACAGTAAGAATTAGCAAACAAAGAAACATAAACAGTAGCAATTTGTCACAGTATGCATGGGCTGTTGGGCCGACATTATAACCAGTGTAGGCCTAGGACTGATCCACAAAGCTCCTTAACAGGCCCAGACTAGCTAAATAAGTTTCAGACAACAAAATCAATACGATTAATCATTTGTCAAGCCTAAATATAGTCGAAAGAATCTTAAAGTTAATTATTTTGTCTCATGAGATAATTAGGCCGGTTTTAAATCTTCAATCCTTACTTTTTGACACAACAAAGAAGATAAAAGTGTCTGAGCCCACCAATTAAAGTGAAAGGACATCAATATTCCATTTACACAATATGACAATTGTAGGCTTTTAATTCACATGGTCGGCAAAAGCTGTTTGGGTTCAGCCCAAATCACATCTATTTTATGACAACTATCTTGCAGTACAGACTTGGTATTCTTTTCACATTACTTAATTTCTTTTATCTTTATCTGTATACAGTAAAAATATATTGTCTAACCTGAAAAAAAGTATTATATTGTCCAAGAGTAATCTTTATTTTATTATAATTATAAAATGATTTTGTATCAGAACCAGATAGTTGACTTCCCCTGCCTAATTAAGATGTAGCCTTTTACCTCAGAATAACACTTGCTTGTATACATGGAGGGAGAATGTAAAGAATATCATTCCCCATGTAGCAGTGAGCATTTGTGTAAAATAATTATGTATAATTTAGTAAAAGTATATTCTTTTAACACTTGAAGCTTGAGTCGAATAATAGCTATCACTGTTGACCGAACAATAATAATTAATTGGTCCTTAGTATAAACCTAGGACCTCCAAACATTTTGTGCTCATGATAATTTTCAGACTTATTTAATACTCCTTCAGTTTCTCTCTTTTTTTACGGTTTTCACTACGTATTTTAAAGCGCATGTAACATATAACTTCATAATTTATTTTAAAATTTTATTTTTATATTAAATATTTAAACACTAAACTTTTATCCAGAAAAAAATTAAAATAATTTATGTTATAATATGTGCCAAGTCTCTGCTCCCAAGATAAAATACTTGGGAGTAAATATAAATTTGACAAAAATTATATAAAAAATTAGGACTCTAAAAATCGAATTCAACTGGGGACCTGCACTGCTTAACCTGCTTAAAGATATCAACATCTACAACAGTAAATTTGGCAAAATTTGAGCTTGGGTACAATCTCTTTAATAAACGTTGATTAGGGAAAAGAAAATAGTGGTCTAAGCATACTGAAAGTTACTTTCATGAGACAGAGACAGGGAACCTATGGGAGCTTCACCTGAATTCTTTGAAATGTCAATACTAAGACTTTTCCCTGTACCAGCTTCCTTTTTTGACATGTGTTTTTACTATTTGAAAGCAACATAATGAATATCCTAAGTAACCTACAGTAACTACTTCAGGGGTTGCAACTTGCAAGATACAGCTGCATAATATATATTTACATGCATGAATTGTTTCATTTAATCATAATATTACATCTGTAAAGAATCTTAAAGCAAGTTTGGACAAAATCAAAGACAAAAGATATGTAAGTTGATGAAGTCATGGTCTTCATGCTAAATTCACCCATAGAATCTTGAATTGAGAAAACATCACTGTCTAAACTTGGTCAATGTTTGAAGAGTCACCAGTTTGGCCACCTTCTTTACTTCTTTTTTACCTTGAACAAAACAAGCCACATCCAATCATTTGCTTTAAACCAAAAAAGGAGGATTATAGTAGTAGCATAGGGTGGGAAGATTAGATGTTTTTAATTACTTTAAGTAGTTAATCAGAAAACAGTAGTGCTAGTAATATTCACATGGTTTTCAGAGCACTCTTTTGTTGATTCCAAAGTTTTAGGTAATCTTTTCACACCTGAAAGCTGGTTAATGCTAGTAAGACTGTAAGAGTAGTCAGATGTAGCTAGTAATTTTCAATTTTATTTTGGATCTGACTTTTAAGGGTCTTATAGTTTTTTTTTAATTTAATAAACATGTTTTCCGATACAGAGAGATTTTTGTCATTAAATTATTATCTGCTTGGTCGTTTAAATAATGTGATTATTATGGGAAGTCAGTGAGAATAACACTGTTAACTAACCTAGTCAAATGAGAGATGGATAAATAAATTATAGCAGTCACAAATAATAACAGAAAATGACACAGTGAAAATAAATTTGCAAACCATCGAGCTACACAAGTATAGCAATTCTAATATTTTTATTATAATTTGACGAGGATGCGCGCGTCATTGAGATAACAATCTCTTTTGACAATTATAAACGCAAATAAATAATTAATATATCAATTTACTACCACATCATTTAGATAAAAATTATTCAAGATGACTACAAACACAAACAAAAAATTAAATTCTTATTTTCAATAAATTATGAGCAAGGATATATAAATATGATTTTTCTTAAAAATAAAATTTTATCTTCAATAAACTATAAGCAAGTAGCGAAATGATAACAAACTGGATATTGTTTTTCTAGGACGGCAGGAATAAATTATTGATATGTAATATAAAAGTATAGAATATAAATTATCTGTACATGAATACTTTTTGCGTAATAATGAGTTTCATTTTATTAATAATCAAATTTCCTTATGCACCTATTTTTTTTCTCATATTATTACATATAGCATTATTGTCAAAATTTGTGTACATGTCTGGTAATTGATCAAGAAACATTAATTCGGACAAGCCTATGATTATATGTCGTAGTGATCCGCTAATCCGCGACAGAGTGGGCATAACAAAATTGGACAATTAGTGCCTCCTTCGTTCATCTGCTAAATAATTGTTCTCACAAGGATAAGCACACTGATCAAGAATATAATGATAATGTTGTGTAATTTATTATATTGTCTGCTCTTATAATTGAGCACCAAATAATTCTTTAAGATACTGTAACAATATTTTAATTATTATACCACATTCATTTTTTGTTATTCTCGTATTGTCAGACAGAATATTCGAAAATTTTATCAACTCAATCGCATCCTAATATATCACCATACAGTACATTGATAGAAAACTTTAATACATTTCACCATGCAGTACACTGAAATATTTATTGGTTATTTTTTAATAAAAAATCATATAAACGTTCTCTTGATTAATCAAGATGTCATTCTCACTTTGTTACGAAATATTGAGAATTTGAGATTTATCAAAAATAAAGTGGATGCTGCTGAATAATATCAATTCGACTTCTTTTACGAGATATATAAAAATTTCAGATTTTTGAACAAGACAAGGTGTATGAGTGTGTTTTATAAAAAAAATAATATATATATTTCTTTTGTAAAGGTCGTGCTGCTGGTGATTATTTTTTAGGGACGGGAAATAGTAATTAGTTGAGAACAGTAATATAAAAGGAAAGAAAGACAAAAAGAGAAATCTAGGCAACCTAAATTCACAAAGACAAACCAAATCGGCCAGAAAAGACTAAGAAATATTATGCTGTTGTTTTTATTGCTAAAAACCGACAGTATGATTATTAACAAAGAGGAAAACACAATCATAAAACTCACCAAAAATGGAAAATAAGTCGTGAAGTACTTTTTCTAATGGCATGCACTAAATAACATGCCATCAACCATGTCTCCTGTTTATTCACATATTTCACTCCATTTTTACTATAACTATGCACTCCGGTATTTCTCGAGACATGATCGACTATGGGTTTACATTACTCGAATTGTTAAGCCAAAATCTTAGTATTTTGAATATGATAATACTTATTTGCCCACGTTGATCATATATAGATTCGGATTTCACAATTGATAGGTTCCGAAAATTCATGTGTCATTTTATATTCAAATAATTATTATTTTGGTTTTTACTCGTTATGTTCAAGGTGAAAATAAAATTTATAGAGTATAGGCTCGGATTCCAAAACTGATTTTTCTAGGAGCAGTGAACTCATGTGTTGTTCTATATTCAAATAACGAGTTAAGTTCTATGGAGTACACAAAAATATTGGAGTATTGGAGTACAAGTTTTAATTTTTTAGTTTAATCATAAATAATATATTTGATTATACAAATTTATATACAATCTATCATTTATAAGTTGTCTTGCACATAATTGTCTATCAATCTTTAATATCCTTCGACTTTAACAAGTATTAACATTATTGTTCTACTTATTAGTTATATTGCAGAACATAGAGTCCTGTAATTTATAAAAGTCATTATTCTACCTTTTGATTATAATGTTTATGTTGTGTAGAACATAATGTGCAGGTTATTAAATGTTTATGAATATTATTGAACAAAAAAATTGAAATTTAGATGAATAGATTACATTTTATCCAACTTTGTACTCCAATACTCCAATATATTGTGTACTCCATTGAACTTTACTCTTCAAATAACTGTTAGTTTTTATTTTTACTCAGTTAAATTCATGAGAAAAAATAAAGATTTTTGTCAAATTAAAGTTCTCATTCTGGTCAAGGTTTTTAAGACATACAAATTTTCTCTTTTTTGGAAAACACTACTAAAAACACTACTAAAAAAAAACCTCCGATCCAATCACTTGATCAAATCTATAACTCCTTTCGTCGGTGAATTCAAAGTGATATCGACCATCAATCTCTCCCATCGCGTTATCGCCGTCGTCTTCTCTCCCATCGGATCCACTGTCGCCGAAGAGTCTCTCGCACCGACGCCATCTCCGATGTCCTCCGCCGGATCTCTCTCGCCGTCGCTTGCTGCCGTTGGATGCGTCGTCGCCGCTCTTGTCTTCGATTCTTCTCTCCAGATCTAAAGAATTTGGATCTGTTAACTTGAATTCCTGCACTTGTTGATTTTGTTGATGCTCAACTCACTGGGTGAACTCATAACTCGGTGCCAACAACTCGTTCCAGGCTTAATTTGGTTCTGTAGCTGGATTATCATCTCTTTGAAGGGATGATACAGATAAGTCCATGTGAGACCCGACCATGGCTCAGGTGAGGGGTTCCAAAAACCCTAAGTGGTTTGTTACGTTATTAATTCGATTGAATCTAGTATTTAACCCAAATTTGTTGTATACGAGTTACTTGTGTGATTTATTCTTCATGCAAGTGTGAATAGATGTTGGTTATTAATGTTGGATGAACTGTCTTATTGATTCTCTTGCACTGTTTTATTAGAAATGTCTCTTAGTTGTTTTTGTCATGAATTTTTTAATCAATATTAGTATTAGTTATTCTTTATATATTGATATTCATCCATATCTATATATATTTGTTTTGTTCTGGTATTGCTATTTGTTATGGATGTAGGAGCTTCTTGCCTAACAAAATCACATCTATGGTGGTTATGGAGAGATCCAGAAGGGGTGGGGAAGAAGGGTGCAAATTTGGCGATAATTGTGCCTTAATTAAGAATATTAATTATTCTTAATTAAGATTTTTAGTAACATTTATGGCGACCATAATTGGGGCACTATTGGCCCATAGAGGCATTTAAGTGCCATAATGTTGGCTCGTTTATGTCTTTATTTTAATTTTTTTCAAATTCGCTCATATTCATTTCATTCTGTTTTGTCTTATTTTCAGGATGTTTGAAAAAGATTTTAAGAATTATTTATTTAGGCTGCTTCCGAGAAGACGCGAATTTTGATGTACAAGACAGTTGAGCTACAAACATAGATAGAAAAGATTAAATAAGACATCTATTTTTCATCTGTTTGATAATCGATGTAATTTTTGTAGGCACTCTTTTTCCTCCTTGAGTTTTTTTCTCACAGGGTTTTACTGTTGAGGGGTTTTAACGAGGCCCTTGTTTTGTGGGTTATCTCTTCTGATTTTAAAAGCTATGTTATCTAAACTTTCGGAATATTTACATACTTTCGGTTAGATGATATACCTTCTTGAACGAAGGAAACTCTGTCCATCCGTATTTGTAACTTTCGATCTTGGTTTAATACAACCGTTTTTATGACAAAAAAAAAAAAGTTCTCATTCTGGTCTATTTAATGTATAAATTTTGAATTCCGTATTAAATTTCACTATTTTTGTCACATCATTGGGACGCTCTTTACTATCTCTTGTACGCGCTGCAGAGCTTTGGGGTTGAATGGATTGATAACAACTTGATTTGTTTTGTTAGGCGAATGATGTGTGTACAATGAAACAAATTTTATGGGGATTGTGAAAGGGAGAGATTAGTATTGACCAACTGAATAAACATCATCTCTTAAATCACCACGTTTCGATATATATCTTCATGTCAACTAATCGATCGAGGAGGGGTAGAACATATTCACATTGTAAGGCGGTGGAGAAAGTATAGAATCGCGTGGCTAAAAGTTCTAGTAGCTAGCTTGATATATGTACATTGAAAAGATAAATATGTATGATGATCAAAGTATATACTCGGTTGTGGTGATGCGAAATGAAAGATGTGGTCATGGATCGGCCGATTTAGCAACATGGTGGCTCCTGTCTCTTTTCCTATTCCATTGAGCGCCTACCATGCATTTTGGTATCTTGTGTGCTTGCCCTTTTTTGTTCTCTTATCCTCTTTTTCCTCTTATATATTATATACTTATATATAATAAGCGTAAGGGAGATAATTTGGTCGCATGGTCCTCTGGTCCAAAAGCTTATCATCCGTTGGATCTTATATTGAACAAATAAGCACCGTTAGATTGGAAAATCAACTTCTGTTCTAGGCAACTGATATCACCTTGCATATTTATAATTCCTTTTCTGAATCCAAAACAAATTCTGTCTTTCACGTGTATATGATTTTTTTAATCCCAAATAAATATTTTCTACCAGTTTTATTCGTAGAATCATATAAATCTCACCGTCACAATTTTTTTATAATATATTTTAAAATTAATAAGCCGGATTTATGTGATTAGCAAATACAAAAACTTTTTCTTAATCCAAAATAGATTCTACCTTCTTATTGCATGTTTATGATTCCTTTTCTTAATTCAAAAACAAATTATGCTTATCAATTTTAATTTAGAACCATATAAATTTTTTGAAAAATATTTAAATCACAACAAATTATGTTTATCAATTTTAATTTAGAACCATATAATTTTTTTGAAAAATATTTAAATCACATTATATATTTTTTTATTTTTTTGTAACCTAGGAACCTGCAACAGCTACCCTTCGGATCACGCAATAGCGTTAATCCATCCTTTGGGAGTCGAACCTGTGACCAAGAGGTAACCAGCTAAACCAACCCTTGCGGGCTATTTAAATCACACTATAATAATTCTAATATAAAATACATTTATAAATATAATCTAATAAGAGTTGGCAATAACGTATTCCACTCAAAATATATTAAAATTTGATAAAAAGAATTTAATACTTTGGCAGGGTACATACGAGAAAAAGAATGGCTTCATTAAAATAGTTTATTTGAAACAGTGTTCTAAAAATCCCCGATTTAACCGATAAATCCCCGATTAATCCTCTGCAAGGTTGGCCACCGATCCGATTTTTGAAATCCGATTAATCCTTATATATATTTCATAATCGAAATATATGTGATAAATTATTAAAATTAAAATACTATATTACTTTAAATATGAATAATTATAGAGTTTATGAATATAGTAAATATATTAGTTACTAAATAACTAATATAATAATAACTAAATATTAAGTAATATTTTAATATTAAAATAAACCCGATTTTAACTCCGATTAATCCTTCCGATTAATCCCCGATTTCCGATTAATCCTTGAATCGGTAGCTCAACCGATTAGGTCCGATTCCCGATTTCTGTAACACTGATTTGAAACCATTAATGGGCTTGATGATGTATTTACCACAATTCTAACTTACAAACAAATTATAATTTCGAATTTTATTTTATTGAAAATTTTAATTTATTATTTATAAATTAAATTTCTTCACACCATTTAAAATATATTTAAGAAATTTATAAATAATTAAAAAGCTCCCGTGCCTTGCACGGGCTATAAGCTAGTATATATAAACTCCTGCTGTATGCTGGGTAGTTTGTCTCCGGGTTCAACACGTATTTTAATATTTTTATAAAATATAATATTAAATTAGGTTAAACTTTTATTTTGAAACAAAAATTTATTAAATAAATATTCATATAAAAAATTTAAAATAAATTCTAAAGTTATATTTCATATAATCATATGCAACTTAAAATATGTGTCAGACAATGTTAGAAAAAAAACTGTTAAAAATATGTTTTTTTATTCAAGAAAAATAAGAATTTTTTAAATTAATGAATGATATATTTTTTATGTTTAGAATTACGTGCAAAAAAATTGAAATAATTATAATTTTGAAGTTTACTAAATATATGAACTTTTAAATTCAGTTTCTGCCTCTTTTTTGCAGAATACTAAGAAAAATGTTTATACTCATTACTCCCTTCGTCCCAATAAGTTATACTCCCTCCGTCCCTCTCAATTCTTTACATTGAGTTTGGGCACGGAGATTAAGAAATATGTATAAAGTAATGGGAAAGAGGAAGAAAAGTGGGTGAAATGGTGGGATCTAGGGGTGGCAATATCAGACATGACCCGAAACCCAACACGAACCCGATCCAACTCGAAACCCGATTTACTGAGACAAAAATCCGAAAGTGACCCGAAAATCACCCGATTGGCCTGAAATTAGAATTTCATTTCTAATAACTTCAATTTTCAGTTTTATTCAATTTTAAGTGATTTTAGCTTGACCCGAAATCGACCCGATTGCTAACACGAACATGACCCGTAACCCGAAATTGCCACCCCTACCTGTTGATTTTTAATATATAAAAAAGAGATAGTGGAATAAAAGTAGTGTGAAAAGGAAGAAAAAGCAGGAAAGTGGTGGGACCCATTAACTATTTTAAGAAAGTTTTGTGATGTAGAGAAATGAGTGAGACGTTCAAAAAGAGGAAACTGTAAAGAATCTAGTGGGACGAAGGGAGTATACATTTGGTGTAGACACGAAGACCAAGAAAAAATGTAAAAAATGAGTAAAGTTAGATGAAAGTGGGTAAAGTGGCGGGACCCATTTGTATTTGTGATAGTGGAGGAAAATAGCGGGTGTAATAGTGTTTATATTAGTATTATAAAATGAAGATAGTGGAAGAAAGTAGTTGGTGTAATAGTATTTTACATTATTAAAAGTTGCTATTGTAGGAATGCATAGAAATGATGGAACATCTCAAAGAGGAAACTGTATAAAAATAACTGGACGGGGAGGGAGTATTATAATTGTTAGCAGTCACAAATAACTTCCGAAAGGATCTTATAATCTACTACCTTTCGAAATACAACACACACCGAGATATAATTAGCTCGTTGATGTCTGAAATTATATTTTTTATCATATTCTGAAATTTGTAAAAAAGATACGGGATGGTCTCCGAATTTAAATAAAACTAATCAAGATCCGTGAAAGTGTAATCTGCAAAAATGCATGCATGATACTTAGACATTTAAGTGGTGGATGTAAGGCTTGATTGTTTATAATAATTGCTTTATCCGATGTTTCCATGATTGTGAAAATGACTAGTGGCAGCTGACATTAGTGACAAACAGGCTGACCCAAATTGATCAGCAAGTATCTATCACAAGTCTTTTCATTGTCCCTGGTTTATCCTGTTTAGTTTGTTTTTTATATTTCTGATTTTTGACGGTCATACTAGTTTTTTAAGTGAAACAAGTTCACTCTAATATTCGACAAGAAAGTGAAATTTCAATATTGTATTCTCCAACAATTTTATTGGATGATATGTTCTTGCATGTTAAATCTGGTTAGGATAGTCACCCACATTCCTGAAAAATGGAGACAATTCATCAATTCAATTATATGTTTTAAAACGGTGACCAGTCATTATCTTGATAGCCCCTCACTTTGCTTGATAAACTTGTACACTATAGTTATCATGTACTATTGTATTATGATCATTTTACAAGCAATTCCAATTAACTTCACTTTAATCTCGCTTGTGTGACTTGATTACTCCATATTCTCATCATTATGAAAATTAGATCCTATTTGTTTTCATGCGAGCATAAGTATTAAAGTATTTGAACTTTTATGACGGAAATGCTCCTTTTGGATCATAAAATTAATGTGGTCAATGCAGGGGGATGTTTGGTCCGGCCTGTTTTTACGAAAACAACGAATTATTTTGGGAGTACGTTCTCAACGGGATTAGTTATAATGATCGGTTAAATTAGACCTGTAATATATTATATGTCGAATTTGTAAGACACTGTGTTTCGATGCTATTGACAAAAATGTAAACAACTTATTAGAACGGATGGAGTAGCATATTATTAACTTAAAATTAGTTTATACGAGTAGCTCATTACGAAAACAAAGATGTATTTTTACATTTATTCAAAATTGTCTAAACACAAATGCTTGGTACTTTATTTTTTTAAACCGAAAACTCTAGATACTTATGCTTAGATCTGGATTGGTATCGCTTATGTGTATACTGTATGCAACTTGGAAGCAGAAGTTCATGATTCTCATCTAAACAAACTTAAAAAATAATTCTAGCCATGATTCATAAAAAACACTTGTTGCCTTGTTGGTTGGGTTGTATATAATACAGGCTTACTTTAATATGTGCTTTCAAGAATGTAGTTGAACTATCACATTTGGGGCAATTGTATAGTGTTTCTGTTATGGGTGGTGGTGTTGATTGGTTGGATTTATTATAAAGTTTTATATGTGGATAGAATGGGTTAGTTGGTAAGATAGTTATGATAAGGCAACATGATTAAATGTTAAAATAACTCTTGCTTCTTTAGTGTCTTAGTTTGTTTAATGGAACAGTTGTGACTTGTGGCTCTTTCAATAAGATACCTCAAGAATCATACACTTGCAATGTCACCTACGTATGTTCATGGGTGTATATATTTTGTTTTAAGCCTTCATTATACGATTTTGACAGAATATACACACTTGCGAGACGGCATAAACTTGCAGCTTTGAAACTAAGGTACCGTTTTGGTTGCATTTCAAGTGAAGTGTTGGACTTAAGTTCGAGGATGATAATTACTCCCTCCGTCCCCCTCAATTGTTTACATCGGAGGGGGACACGGAGACCAAGACAATGTATGAAAAATGATTAAAGTTAGATGAAAAGTGGGTAAAGTGGTGGGGCCTATCAATATTTAATAATAGAATTGAGATAGTGAAGGAAAGTAGTGGGTGTAATAGTAGTTTTTATTGTTAAATATGAGATAGTGGAGGAAGATAGTGGGTGTAATGATGAGAAAAACTTACTATTTATAGTAACGTAAAGAAATGAGAGGGACATCCCAAAATAATAACTGTAAAAAAATGAGAGGCACAGAGGGAGTATCCGTTTCGTAGTGAAACATATAAAATATTAAAATGTTGAGTTAGGTTTATTTTTACAGAATCACCCTCGATAAGTATGATAGAATTCATGACCGTTAACGCATTTGTACTATCTATATATACTATGCTATTAAAGTGGAAACATTAATAATTAGATTGATCGGTCGGTCGGTACTTACATCGAATTATGAGCGTATTTATATAATCAATTATCCTTTTTACTAAAATTATTATATTTTTTTATATCTTCTAACTATAAAAACTCAATTTACAAAAATTAATATTGGACAACATATCAACTTTTCTTTTAGTCTTTTTAACTAAAATATATTGATTCCTAACTAAAACACAAGGAGCATCTTATTTCTAAATCTTAGAGCATCTCCAACCATTTAAAACCCTTGGCTAAAATGTGAGATGGCATACCTAAAATAAAAAAATTTAGCCAATAGCTCCAAAAACTCAACTCCAACCATGCTCAGTTGTTGTCTATAAATTTAACCCACCTTCTATGGATGACTAAATTTGTCGAACCTCTACAGGTCTGTAGGAAGATTGTACACCATTTATTACTATATTGAACTGATATATTCTATTTTAACCATTTAAAATATTAATAACATACTATTTTTAAATTATAGCCAACCAATATAGTCAGTACCATTGAAGCAAAATGTCTTACAGGTTCAACAAATTTTACATAATGTGTTACGGGTCTAATTTAGCCAACGATTATAACCAACACCGTTGGAGACGCTCTTATTTGATTAGATACCATTTCTTTCAAAACCTGGTATACAACTTTAGTTTAACGGACAAGTAATGTTAGTTTAAGTCTTATGTTTCGACCCACCTCGATATGTAATATTGAACAATAGTTTATAATGTAATTATATTATCATCAATTATTATTAAAAATAAAAAATCATTAATAACATATTACATCAATATTTCTGGGTAACACCTTTATTCTTAACAATCTAATCAATTTATACGAACATATATGTCAGATTTGACAATCATATATTGAAACACTAGATGCTAAAAGTCAATCCTTCATGTGCTCATATTTTTTATGGATAGTTGTATTAATTTTTTGATTCCAATAATGCAAAATACCTCCACTTATCCTTATCATCATTTATATCAGCCGCTATGCCACAAATGCGCAAGCATGCGTGCAGATGTTTCAATAAATAGCCTCACTTAAAAAAAAATTAATGAGGGGCGGATTTAATAAAATTTAGACTTACACTCGGATATTTTTAAATTCAATTTCGTTAGATTTAAATTGGAACTGGTCTTTTCATATTCAAAAATTGAAAATGAAATAGAATTAAGTGTTGTCAATAAATGATATTAGTTACATATAATTAGGAGGTGAATTTTAAATAATAATATATAGTATAATATAGTATAAATAGATAGTATAGATCTATAATATTACTTTTGTCATGCACGGGTGATTTATAACATATGTAATTTTATCGTCTATATTTTAAATTTGATTCAAGTACAAACGATCAAACAGATCGAATTTTTAAAAAATTTGGCTCATTGATAATAAAAGATTTATAAGAACATATTATATATTAAGGAGACACGTAAAATCATACCGACCGGCTGATAAAACTCAACCGACCAATAAAATTATTAATATTACAGTTTTAATGGAACAATAATATATAATATAGCATATAATAAATTGATAGTATAGACCTCTAATATTACTTTAAAAGTGATAATGGAATAATTAAGAATAACATTAATGTATTTAGTTGAAACATATCATCAGTTGTATATTAATAATTATATTATCTTTTTTATATGTTCGTTGCATGTGTTATTTTTAAAAAATTGATTTTTTAGTTTGGAATATGAAAAAAATAATGTGTTTTAGTTAAAAAGAGTAGTTGTTATGTTGTCTAATGTTACCTTTAGAAAATTGAGTTTTTTTGTCAGAAAATATAAAAAAGTTAAATAAAAAAGATAATTGATTATACAAATAGACTTATAATTCGGTCCAAATACCGACCGACCAAATTTTTAATGTCGGCTTTAGTTGTATAGTACAGATATTTAACTTCAACTTCGCAGAACTCGATCAGTTGGAAGCAAAATTAACCACTTCCTCTGTTTCAATCATTTCTTTACATTCTTGTTTTCAAAAAAAAATTCTAATCTATTTTTTACATCTCAAAACTTACCAAACATATATTTAACTTCAACTCCACTAAACTCCGCTCGAATCGAATTAACTACTCCATCCATCTCAACTATTTCTTTACACTTTTCTTTTTATTTTCCATTCAATTCTTTACACATCAAAACTTATCAAATATAATTTTATAAATATAAAAATTAACTAAACTAAATATTTTTCTCTACTATATCTATTTTACACATTAAATATCAATCAATCTCACCACTATTCTCACTTTTCTTAATTTTTTTGTTTTTATTTTACTTAATTTTTTAACCTCCATGTTCAACCCAAATATGAACATATAGATAGGAGTGAAGAGTACGACATATTAAACTTTATATCATCATTATTAGTTTGTTACAATATTAAATTGGATTAAATATTGTATTAAAATATTACTACCTCCGTCTCTTTTTATTTGTCACTTTGACTTTTTGCACGGAACTTAAGGTGAGTAAAAAACATAATTCCGCTTATTATTTTTAAAATTTTCTTTTTGTGAATGAAAATATAAACTATAAATTTTAATTCAAAAAAAAAATTAAAAATAATAAGTAGAAGCATGTTCTTTAATCACTTTAAATTACGTGTAAAAAGTCAAAATGACAAATAAAAAGGGACGAAAGTAGTCCTAATTTTGATAAGGAGAAAAATATGTTTTCATAAAATTAATAGTAACCAAATGTCAATCTCAAACTTTCAAGACAGCCACAAGGGTAGTCAAGTCCTGTATGCTCTTTACCTGCACAAGATAAGAAACTTTCCGTAACATCATTAATCATTTGATGGGCCACACCCAAATCCATTTCAAGATCTTGTTATTTCTCTTACAATCAGCGAAAATTATTGTCACAAGGCACGATCCACAGGTTACTTCTTGCTTATTCACGATGGAGTGCACTATTGTTTTATAAAGTTATATTTAACGTGATTGTTTGCAAGTCACAATTACAAATTACAAGTTGTCATGAACTGGAATTACAAGGAAGCAACAATTTATATTACTCCCTACGTCCCGGTCCCTCTGTTCCGTCAATAATATACGTACATTAATTACACACATTTCGAAATTTTTATTATATATAGTTTTAAAATATTTTTTATAATGTTTTTCTTAAATAAAAATTTAGACATCAAACTTTTATTTAGAAAAACAAAATTAAAAATATATTATGAGACTACTCCCTCTGTCTCTCTCATTTGTTTACAGTTACTATTTTGGGATGTCCTTCTCATTTCTTTACATTACCATAAATAGTAAGTTTTTCTCATCATTACACCCACTATCTTCCCCCACTATCTCATATTTAACAATAAAAACTACTATTACATCCACTATTTTCCTCCACTATCTCAAATCTATTATTAAATATTGATAGGTCTCACCACTTTACCCACTTTTCATCTAACTTTACTCATTTTTCATACATTGTCTTGGTCTCCGTGTCCCCCTCCAATGTAAACAATTGAGGGGGACGGAGGGAGTATATTTTAAGAGAACCTTAAAAAATGCCAAAAAATAGCTTATACAATTAAATAGGACAGAGAGAGTATAAATCACAACCTAATTTTTCACTTGAAAAAAAGATGTACTTCTTTATATTTTGAATCGGAACATTAATTTTAACAAGTAATCTTTTATAATTATATTATATTTACTACATAATTACATTCAAAATGTAAAAATATGATGAAAAGATGACATGTAATGGTTTTAGAAGCTTAAAAAATTTAAATCATGTAAAAGGTTATGTATTTTAATATATTTTAGAAAAGGAAATTATTATACTTTGAAAATATTCATAAGATATGTAAATATTTTTAATAAAGAAAACTTAATAAATTAATATTTTTGTTTTAAGATGAAAAATCCCCGAAAGACGACCTCCGATCATACTTGCAAGAACAATTATTGTTCATTATGTGATGCTCATGGATATAACGTGAGCATATATATATATATATATGTTTAAATTTAAATAAATAGTTAAATAGAATTTGTAACTCTAAGTAAAGATAGTAACCCTCAATCCGTCCTATATCTTTCTTTTTAATATATCCAAAACTGAAAAACATAATTTTTATTTTTGATATTTTTTATCCAAAAAATTTAGAAAAGTAGAACGGAGCTATTGGAGAAATGCCACCTAAACGCCCGTGTTTCATCCAAAAATTTCAGAAAATTAGAAAAGTAGAATGGAGATATCGGAGAGACGCTACCTACATTCCCATATTTCTCCTTTATATAAGTATATTGATGATTATTTGACATATATATTTTAAGATACATATAAAATATAGTTTTATAATTTAATTCTAGATTTTATATAAATTTAAAAATTAAACATCGTTAAAAAATTGAAATAATTTTTGAACTTGTATCTTACAAAGTTTTTTTTTTTGCCAGAATCTTACAAAGTTTTTAAAATATATATCAAGTCTCGTTCTTTAAAATAAAGAATTCAGGAAAGAATGGGAGTGCTAGCTACATTTATTAGTTTATAAATTTAACCATGTTGAACCATTTTAAATATGAAAAATACCAAACCATCTCTTTCTTACTTTTTACATGACATTTATGTATGTATCCATAATTTAAGAAGTTGGAGAGTGAAATAAAGAGGTTAGGTGGTGGACCAACCCAACCGCCAACGAGAGTTGTACCACCTTAGCCGATAATCTGCAAAAAGAAGGCATTCACGTGATTTTACATTTCTGGTGAGGGTGTTTTTGTCTGTACGAGAATTAGTCCTAAAAACAGAGTGCTTATCTGGCACATGCAAGTCTCACATTAAAGTATCGGGTTGTCTATCCTGTGCCCTCAGGGCACAGGTTAACCTGTCATAATTGCTCTCTTTTTCTGCAACAAGTCAACAACTACCTTTGTCTCTCCTTTTTCAAGTGAAACAATCAATTAATATTTCTTGATTGTTGTGTTTTCTTTTTTAACCACATGCTTTACTCTTTTTACAAATTATATTCAAAAAAATATTGTTTAAAAATTATAAACAATTAAATTTTATTAAATACTAACTATATATTCACTTCTGATTTATCTTTCAAAATTTTATATTTATAACAAAATGTAATATTATTTTAAAAAATGTCAACATAAACTAATTTTTTATCAAATTTTATATGACAACTTTTAATTAATTTCATCCCACAAATAATAACGAGCCCCCCCTGCATATACATTAATTTTCTAATTAAAATAACCTTCTAACTAATTTTTTTTATTAAATATCAAATTGGATGATTTTAATTAGAAAATTAATGTATATGCAGGGGGGGCCTCATTATTATTTGTGGGACGAAATTAATTAAAAATTGTCATATAAAATTTGATTAAAAAATTATTTTATGTTGACATTTTTTAAAATAAATTATACTTTATTATAAATAAAAAAATTTGAAAAATAAATCAAAAGTAAATATATAATTATTATTTAATAATATTATAACTTGTGTATACTTTAAGAATACTATTTTTTAGAATATAATACGTAAAAACAGTAAAGTCAAATACATTACTTAAATGGTTAAAGAATAAAACACAACAATCAAAAAAGTATAATTAATGTTAGGTGAAAAAAAAGAGAAGAGAGAGAGTCCAAGTTGCAGAAAAAGAGAGTAATTATGACAGGTTAACCTGTGCCCTGAGGGCACAGGTTAGACAACCCGTTAAAGTATATGTATGTCATAAAATATACGTGTCAGTTAGAACTTAAACGCAGACAAGTGACTATGAAACTGATCCTAAAACCATTGGCACCGGTCGTAAACAGCGACTCAAAACATCGGCGGACAGTTCAAGATAACGTAACGTCCCTGTGGATAACGGGATAAGATTGAAGTGAAGTTTATCAAAAACGTATATATAATTTTAAAATATATCTATATAAATATTATGTCACAAATATATTGTTATATGTTAATTTACAAATTATTTGATTATTTGATAATATGCTATTAACCCAAAATGACTAGTATATTTTTGTTTAAACTAAATTAAAGTGTGTGCAATTCACATAAACTTTCTAAAATTTATTTTGATTTTTAAGTAAATTAAGCTAGCAAATCCAATGTTTCTATCGACTAACATCCTGTAAAAAAATCAACCGCCTTGACTAACAAATTCACCAAACATGCCCTACAAAACAAGAGCCCCTGCTATACGGAAAAAGAGGGGAATAAGAATTTTCAAAGTTTTTGACAGCGACAGAAAAGAAAAAAATATTTAAATAAAATCTAAAATTTAATTACATGGCACCTCACACGTTAATTAAGACTCATAGACTAGTAGTTGACGGAGTCTAAACAGAATAACCCGAGCAAAGCTACTAGTATAATGATTAGGCCAACCAATTTCTAGAAAGTGTAAAGGCAAATTCAACCAATTGGAGAAGAGATTGAAACACATTTTATATCCTCTAATTATGCAACAGTTGTTCTTAATTTTTGACTTAACAATTACTTTGTTCACAATTTCCCCTTTAATTTGTTAATCTTTCCTTTTTACCCTGTTTAAACGGCTCTATACTATTAACAAAGAGGTACTAATAATTTTTAATAAATTATTTCTTTAAGCTAGCATTCTAAAACTTTTTCACTGTTAAAAAGTTCAAAATTCTTCGATTAATTTTTAATTAATTTATAAATTATAATCTGCTTAGATTGCAAATATTTAATTTATTAAAAAAATTCAATAAACTTCCAACAAATCTTGAATAAACCGATTAATTTTGAGGTGCAATACAAATTCATAATTTAAGTTGATTTATTCCCTCAAAATTTTAACAAATTTTTAAATAAACACTAATAAATATGGAATAAATGATATAATTAAAAAATAATTGAATATTTACACCAAGTTGCACCCCAACACGAACCAACACCGAACCACGCTTATCGAAGGCCGGCAAGGCAGCGTTTGGTTCAACAACCACCACTCTCTCACCCCTTCACACTTTCTTTACCCCTCTCCATTATTTCATTAATTATTTAATAATTAATTCCCCCAAATAAATTATTACAATTACGGAATATTAATAAATAACAACTTCACTACAGTACTTAAAGGGGACCCTATATATTATCTCTCACTTTCTTCTTTTTTCGGTTTTGGATTTCTCTCTCTTCCTCTCTCTCTCACCTATACACACACAATACACACATCGAAATTCTCGCTTGCCTCCGCCGTTTCCTCGCCGGAAAACGCCTTGTTTTGCCGGCGAAAAATCTCCGGCGATTCCGTTTACAGCTTCGCGCACTCGTAGTGTTGTTCCGATAAAGTTCGTTGATTTTCCGGCGCGGTCGTCGTGACTCGGTGAGTTGAATCGCCCGATCTTTGAGCACGTTGTTTTGTTTGATAATGTAGTGAGTTTGATTGTGTTATCTCGGTGTTTTGTGAATGAGATCGTGATCTCCAGCTGATTTTCGTGGTTTGTAGGTTGCGAACGTGGCGAATAGCGGAGCTGCTTGGAATGATATGGTGTAAATTCTCTCTATATTTACATAATTGTATGTATATGTGTGTATGTGTGTATCTATATGTTCCATACCTGTTGAATGAGTTTGTTGTGTTTGTTATTTGTGATTTGGATCTCGAATTTTGTTGAATTTGTTTTTGATTTATTAATTGTTTGATTTGTGATTGTGTATAATTTTATCTGTGAATTTTGTGTGATTCTTATGTTGTAAGTATTTGTTAATCTGGTTTTGGTCATATAGGTTCATACTTCCGGTGGATGAATCCGGTTATATTGTTTCCGGATAATGTAATTTTTGTGTAGGTCAATGAAATTATGTATGTGGACCAAGTATGTGATAACACTGTTTATATGCACACACGCTGACCACTGAATTTGATTGCAATTTTGAGTCAATTATTTGTCCTGTTTAAACTCAATAATATGATTCTATAATTGGTACGGTGGGTGTTTTTCTGAAATTTCTGGACCAGAGTTGTGTTTGTAATTGGAGTTTTTTTTTTTTTAATGTTGCTGCATCATTTTTTGATTTTCGAGAATTGTGGCTTATGGAAACAAAAAGAATAGTTGGGAAAGTTTAATGAGTATTTGAGTTTAATTACATGAATGTTGTTGGATTTACAGTGGTTTTGATTTACAGATCTTTGTGTGATCGGATAAGAATGTAGTGTTCCGATGTGCTCTTCATAATATGTAGCTACATCTATTTTCTTCTCTATTCATCCATAAAATGGTCAAGTAATGCACTAAAATAATGACGAAAGTGTTTGTGTTTGCTTGTTTTACTGTTTGGCGTAGAAGATTTAGGTTTTTTTTAATTGTGGATTATTATGGAAGTCTTGTTGCTCTGTGTTATTTGAACCTGGAACTATTCATCCATGTTGCAAATCATGTTTGGAAAACAACGATTTCTTTTTATGCAGAGTGTAGGTGTAGGGTTCCTCTTATACGTTTATATGTGCATGACTTATTACGATATCTTTCCATGTAGCGATTGGGAATTAACGTGGTCGAAAAACGACAAAATTTTCTTATGTAAGAATATGTTGAAATTGTTGTTGCTTGTTGTGTGTTACTACATCCATAGAATCTATTCACTAGGTTTACCTCAATATGCATATTGTAGTAACTATTTTCTTTTACCGTTTTATGATGCAGTGTGCATTGACTGTTTCCTAATATGAAAAAGTTTTTCGGTTTTGTAAAACTTTTGCTTGATTTCTTGTTATAGGTTGAAGGAAGGGCGTGCTTCTCAAGGGAGGCTAATTTGGAATTTCTCAAGACGAAGAGGCTTCAGCAAAGTAAATTAGAAACTTCAGACAGTTCACTACATGTCAGAAATATGATGACTAGAAGTGGGGGAGATGCTTTAAGAGCCTCTTCATCATGTCGTACTGGTTTACAAAATGGAGTTGCCCGATTAGGAGATGCTTCAAATGGGCGTGACATTTTCTCAAAGCAAAACTTTGCTAAGTTCGACACAACTAATCTTGAGTGGGTTGATAAAATTGAAGAATGTCCTGTTTACCATCCAAGTAAAGAGGAATTTGAGGATCCACTGGTTTATCTGCAGAAGATAGCGCCAGAAGCTTCTAAATATGGTAATGGTGCTTCCGCCCTCAATACACACAGACACACAACACATGTTTATATAGTCAACAGCTGAACTAATTTGAGCGATATAGTACTTGCCATGAGTTGTATTGTATTTATACATATTCCTGCTCATTGAATGGCTTTTTGCCTGCAATGAAGACACCCTTTTTGTTCTTTTGAATGGGCATCAATTTTATCTTTGAAGATTGAGTGAGTGAATATAGCATGCATTGGTTTATTATGCTATAAATTAATAGTAAGTTGGAACAATTCTCTTATTAGCTATTCAAGCATTCATTGACTCCATGTTTTCTGCTTATATATTTTTTGCTTGCACAACTGTATCATTCAATCATCCTCATTCTGATTTTCCTTTTGCCGCAATGCAAAAGGGTAATGTGACTGCTGATGATCTTTTTTCATCGGCAGATCTGCATTAGAACTTTTATGTTATCCATAGTTGAATTATAATTAAATCTCTTGTAAATTGACTTCTAATTTTATTGATTTTGTCTACCCCTCAAATGTGCAGGTATCTGCAAGATCGTTTCCCCGCTAATTGCATCTGTTCCTGCTGGGATAGTGTTGATGAAAGAGAATACAGGTTTTAAGTTTACCACCAGAGTGCAGCCTCTGCGTCTTGCCGAGTGGGATACAGATGACAGGGTTACCTTCTTCATGAGCGGCAGGAATTATACTTTCCGTGATTATGAGAAGATGGCGAACAAGGTTTTTTCTCGCCGATATTGTAGTGCTGGATGTCTTCCTCCGTCTTATATGGAAAGAGAATTTTGGAGGGAAATAGCGTGTGGAAAGACCGAAAGTGTTGAGTATGCATGTGATGTTGATGGCAGTGCATTTTCATCATCTCCAAGCGATCAACTTGGTAGAAGCAATTCGAACTTAAAGGTATTGATCTCAATGCATTTGTTTTGCTACAAATGTGTCTTTAAATGTTAGTTCTTTAGTGTAATATAAATAAAACCTATGCAATGTTTTAGGTAAGGAAAAAAAACGGAAATTAAGTTAAACTTGCATTAAGATATCTAGTTTAAATGCAATCTTTTTTCTGCATCCTCTTTATATCTTTCCACCTGCTTCCTTTACAAGTGGTTTACATCGGTGTGGGGAATAATGATCTTTTATGTTCGTTCGCTTAGCCTTGAAGTTAAAATTATGTTTTAGTTTTATTACCCTGGGACTAAATCTTTTTTTCTTTTTTTTTTTTTTTTTTTTTATCAATGAGCTGATGGCTTATGTGTTGTGATTTGGTTTCAGAAACTGTCTCGGTTGCCCAAGTCTACTCTACGCCTGCTTGAGACAATAATTCCGGTAACAAGATGACTTCCTTAATCTAGATCAAAATCCAACTTACCTTTTACCAGTTTTTTTTCTCATTATGTCGATTATTTTAGGGAGTTACTGAGCCAATGCTCTATATTGGGATGCTATTTAGTATGTTTGCCTGGCATGTGGAAGATCATTATTTGTACAGGTACAATTTGTTCATAAAACTTTAGATTATGTCTCATGCGAGTGATGACCATCTCTTATTTTCTTCTCCTTCCATTTTGCAGCATGAATTATCATCACTGTGGGGCAGCAAAAACTTGGTATGGCATTCCTGGTCATGCAGCTTTGGATTTCGAAAGAGTGGTACGAAAACATGTCTATGCCCATGACATTCTATCAGCGGACGGGGAGGATGGAGCTTTTGACGTACTTCTGGGAAAGACAACTATGTTTCCTCCAAATATTTTATTTGAACATGATGTACCTGTTTACAGAGCTGTGCAGAAGCCGGGGGAATTCATTATCACTTTTCCAAGAGCATATCATGCAGGGTTTAGTCATGGTATGATCCCCCCCCCCCCCCCCAATTTTATTTCTTTCTTTATATCATTTTCTGCGTGTTTTTGATTAAAAAAAAGTGGAACAAAACACCTCATATACACTTGAAAGAATTAAAGGTTACTTAAAGACATTCTGTCTGTACAACTTGAAAATATTCAAGAACCAATATACCAACTTTCTTATATTCAGTAGTAGTTACAAGCATATTTGAAATATCCTTTGAAAGTGTAATCTCTATTAACAAGGTCCCAGAAATAGAAAGTGGACTCCTCCTCAAATGTGTGTGTGCAAGCATATTTATCTAAATTCCACATCTCTTTCATTCTTGTCATCATCCGCTATTTATGGGGATATCTAATTGCCGTTTACAATTTTCAGGCTTTAATTGCGGAGAGGCAGTGAACTTTGCAACTGGTGATTGGTTCTCTTTGGGGTCAATTGCTAGTCGTCGGTACGCAGTTCTCAATAGGATGCCTCTTATTCCCCATGAGGAGCTGCTCTGCAAAGAAGCAATGATTCTGTTCAAGAGTTTGGAAATTGAAGACCCAGATTATTCTTCTACAGACTCAGTATCTCATCTTAGCATCAAGGCTTCTTTTGTAACTTTGATGCGATTCCAGCATCGTGCTCGTTGGTGCTTAATGGAATCAAGAGCATGCATTGATGTTTCTCCTAATCCCTATGGAACTATTCTCTGCAGTATCTGCAAACGCGACTGCTATCTAGCATATCTTAGCTGCGACTGTGAAGATCCACATTCTATTTGCCTTCGCCACAGTATGTGACTCTTTATCAAATTCTATCGTGATAGATATATGCAGTGTGTTTTATCTAGTAGTCGTCCTGCTAATATTTTCTGTTTTTTTGATGGTTCAATTCAGATGTCAAGTCGCTTGACTTACCTTGTAGTGGCAATCACATTCTCTTTGTAAGGGAGGATATCTCAGATATGGAAGCTGCAGCGAAACAGTTTGAGCAAGAAGAGATTGTAATTTATGAAATTACACGTCACTTAGGGAAAGGCGATGATATGTATCAGCTCTTTAAGATGTTTCCAAGTGCAGAAGATAATGGATACACACCCTATTGCAAGATAAAATTTGATCTGCGTGAGGAATATGCTGAAGCTAATGATCAAACAGAAGATCTGGATTGTGTTTCTTCCCCACTTTCTACATCGTGCAAAGCCATAGAAGATCATAGGAAACAAGTATTGAATGTCTCAGTTTCTCGGGCTTCATCTGCTGCATCAACTCCTTTTTCTTTAATGGATCCCAGTGAGAACTTCTCTGCAGAGCAATATGTAAGACTTGGATCAATAATCTATTTCTCTGGTGCCATTGTATAATAATTAAATCAACATCCTTACCCTACTTCACTTCACATAATGATCGTCTATATTTCACATACAGGGGAATGTCAAATTTAGCTCCTCAGCATCATTTGATGAAGTACCTCACATTCATGAACCTTCAGTCTCCTCACTGTCCAATAGTGTTTCCAAGGTAAAACCAACTGATGATGAATCTGACTCGGAGATATTCAGGGTCAAAAGGAGATCTTCTGCAAAGATGTATAATATCAACTTAAATGAATCTCCCTCGCCGCTTTTTGAACGTCAGGTAATTTATATTTAAAACAGAAAATCTCCATGTATTTATTACACATGTTGCTACTTAAAATATTTGATGTATTGTTTTAGTGTAGGCATTCATTTTTCATCATTGATGTGCAAGTTTTGTTTTGTCTATACTGGTGTATTTATATCGAAAGCTATTGTTTTGTGTTTGCAGTCCTGCACTCCTATGGTAGCCAAATAAGCATATCCAAAATGAACAAGCAGCATATATGTTTTTCTCCCTGAAATATTAATAATTATTTTCTATCTAAGCTGTTGTTGTGAAAGTATAACCTGTGTTCTTATTGAGCTAAACACATTTTGCTTATGCTTTCCTACATATGCATTATGTTAGGTTCAACCTCACACCTGGTTATGAAATTGGTGCAGGTTCTGATTCTTTTGGTATTTTATTATATAATAATATTTAATATACCATGTTATTGTTGTTGCTTCTCTCAGGGGCTTAAGCGACTAAAGAAGCATCAACCTAGTGGAGAATGTGGTCAGGCTCTTTTATTAGGCTGTACTACGGCAGAAAATTTTGGCCAGGATTCCAGGTTTAGTGCAACCCATACAAAAGAAGCCTATGATAGTACCTCTCGGGATAGGTATCCTAAAGGAGTTCCGGTTCCCATTTCTGTTAAATCCAAGAAAATGGCACATGAAGAAGCCATAAATAGCCACATTGGAACCCAGAAAGATGATAGATTTCGTTCAGAAATTGTGAAGCCTGCAAGGGAACCGCCTTCAGTGGAGATGGTGCCTAAACGGCGACTTAAGATCAGAGGTCCCACCTTTTGGGGGTTAGAGAGCAGGTTGCGTTAAAATAGTACAGTAATGATTACTGATCTGGTTGACATCTGACGAAAATCTTCGTAGCCTTACTTTGCTAACTTCAGTTTCTTTAATGGGGGGTTTAACTACAGAAGATAATTACATAGTTCAGTTCTGGGAGCAGCGGCAAAGATTAACCAGATTTAGATGAAAGAAACTATAATTTCCGCAAGGTCTCCAATTCGAGGCATATTGCACTTGTGGTGGTTATTAGGGTTCTCGGTGCCTGGGTGTTTTCATTTATGGTATGAGGATCTCTCTTCTTCCACAAGTAGATGAAAATATATAGTGATTTAGGGACTTCTTTTTTATGTACATTTGTTTCTTTTACCTTTTTTTCTTTAACAGATATCAACTTTGATAGGTAGATGGGCTATTCCCATTTAGCCTCCATAGATAATTTTAAATTTCTGCTGCTTCCTTGTTAATGGTTCTAAATTCTTTTTTAGCAATGGCTTTTTGCTGTTGCCTACTACAATAAAAATTTCAGAAAAAGTTTAATTTAGGTTTTAGCAATATGTTCATTTTCAGTGTGTAATGTTTATGCAGTCTATAGTTTCCTTTATAGGGTCATAGTTCTCTTTTTGCCAACCCAGTGTCATTTTTGGTATATTCAGATGTTTAAAGATTAGAAGCCTGCTTAGAGTAGTCAACTGAAGCCTAGTTACAGAGAGAATAATCTACAGGCTTGGACACACATAGCAGAAGTGTTAGGCCCACAATCTATTGCATATATGTACTCGAGGCAATAAGTTCTGGCATCATAATCAACAGTGATGCAGTTGCATAGGTCTTGACAATGATAGTTCAACCAAAGTTGGGAGTCCAGTTTTAGGCCTTTGGGCCATTATCCAGTGGTTTCGTTAAATATTGGTAGTAATGGACAGTGGTGTTAGTAGTATGCTAAACTTCATGTTTATGTTTAAACAACTACATGGTTCTATAATTCAATGTACTGTTTAATCACAGAGGTCAATCGTAGCTAGTTATAAGCTCGTCGTTGAAGTCTATAGTATTATTTCGCATTTATATCTTCTCCATAACTAGTGGCGGAGCTCGGATGGATGGTATGTTTCAGTCTGTGGGGACTATTGCCCCTGCATGTAATTTCGAAGCATGAAGACTAGTAGATGAGTTTAAACTCACATAGAAGTGCTTAAGCTCATCCGGACCGATGGCGAATACTTTACTAAGCCACAGGATTAGTATAAGTTATGCTTTACTGAAGGACTAGATATGATGATAGTATCAAGGGCATGTAGTACAATAATGTTTGCATATTAAAGTCGAAAACCGATCAAGATAACAATATTGTCAATAATGAAAAGATGGCAATGATATATTCCCAAGTTACCCGTTGTCCATGGCAATGCACACTGAGTTTCATTTGATAGGACTGCATTGCATGTCATCAATTATCTCAAGATTTGTCGGCCCATTTCTCTACTGCTGTCATATCTACCTTTCATTGATGGAATTACCAAGAGCATGGAATATAATAAAGACAGGCAACAATATATACTTCAGAATATAAATTGATTTGTTCTTGTGATGTTTATGAATATATATGCTTACTTGTTTTCATATATTTGCAGGACACTAAGATGAGCGTTGCTTGGCACATTATCAATGAATAGATTCATTGTGTTTTCAACCTTTCATGTGAACTCCTTTTTTACCTATAGAATGAAGTAAAGCAGCACTAGCCAGACTTTTGGTTGATGTTACGTGGGTATTGTTTGGGATCGAATATTAGGGAATGTATCACATTTTAGCTTTAGATAAGTAGTATTAAATTAAAAGGCATATAATTAAGGAATGAGCGCCTTTTCACTTTGCATAATATATCCATGATGCACGATACAAGAAGCGGGTAAAAGCATCTCCAACCCACACAAACCTCTTAGCTAAATCCTAATTGGCACCTCATATAACTAATCAATATACATATATTGCCTTCTCAAACCACAGCCTGTTAGCAATAATTTTTTTAGCCAACATCGCTTGGTTTTCTATATTTGTTAATCCATTCTTATTATCTATAAATGTCCACCTCATCTCTTTCTAATATTATATCAATATATGAGTAAAGTTCTATGGAGTACACAAAAACATTGGAGTATTGGAGTACAAAATTGGATAAAATATAATCTAGTCATCTAAATTCAATTTTTTTTGTTCTACAATATTTGTAAACATTCTACAACCTGCAGATTATGTTCTACAACATAAATATTGTAATCAAAACGTAGAACAATTACTTTTATAAATCAGTGGCACCATGTTCTGCAATATAACTAATAAGCAGAACAAAAATCTTAATACTTGTTAAAGTTGAAAGATATTATTGATTAATTGATAATTATGATTAAGACAACTTATAAATGATAAATTATATACAAATTTGAATAATCAAAAATATTATTTTTGATTAAACTAAAAAATTATGACTTGTACTCCAATACTCCAACGTTTTTGTGTACTCCATAGAACTTTACTATATAGATTAAATCATCTACGGGTTAATTATCAAGTTGGTCACTAAAGTGGGCTTAATGTATCAAGTTGGTCACTGAACTCAAAACGGTATCAAGATGATCACTGAAGTGGCCATAAATATCAAACAAGTACCTTGAAATATGAGTTCAAGCACTAAAAATATTATTTTTAAAGTTTTACACATTATTTTTGAATGTTACCAAAACCAGGTAAAAGGTTATGACTTCTAATATTTATGACAAAAAATTTAGATTTTATCAAGTTTATTTATTATTTATTTTTTATTATATAGTTATTTCTTTGTTTTAATTAAAAATAAATAATAAATAAACTTGATAAAATCTAAATTTTTTGTCATAAATATTAGAAGTCATAATCTTTTACTTGCTTGTGGTAACATTTAAAAATAATGTGTAAAACTTTAAAAATAATATTTTTAGTGCTTGAACTCATATTTCAAGGTACTTGTTTGATATTTATGGCCACTTCAGTGACCATCTTGATACCGTTTTGAGTTCAGTGACCAACTTGATACATTAAGCCCACTTCAGTGACTAACTTGATAATTAACCCAATCATCTACTAGCTAAAAAAGGTAAATAATATGATTTTATTAGTGGTGTAAGAGCATCTCCAACGGTGTTGGCTATAATCGTTGGCTAAATTGGACCTGTAAGACATTATGTAAAATTTGCTGAACCTGTAAGACATTTTGCTTCAATGGTATTGGCTATATTGGTCGGCTATAATTTAAAAATAGTATGGTATTAATATTTTAGATTGTTAAAATAGAATATATCAGTTCAATATGGTAATAAATGATGTGCAATCATCCTACAGATTTCTTACAGACCTGTAGAGGTTCAACAAATTTAGCCATCCATAGGAGGTTGGCTAAAATTATAGACAACAGGTTCACGTGGTTGGAGTATGATTTTTTCAACAGATTAGCTAAATTTTTTATATTTGGAATGACAACTCATTTTTTAACTAAGGGGTTTGTATGGTTGGAGATGCTCTAAGATGACTCAACTCGAATCGAGTATCTATCGAATTTCATTCGAGGGGGGTGCTTATGATCATATACACAGCTACTAGTAAACATTCTTTCATGTCAATTATAGTGGGACAAATATGCAAAATACAGAAGGCATATGCCGTCGATAACTAAATTGTTAAATCAAGGGACAAGTTGTGGTTGTAAGGTTGGGTAGTTAATGAAGAACATTTGAGACCCATGTGCCATCTACCAGTGACAGAACAACGCCATGAAGATAGTGATGTTTCAGTGATTTTTTTTTCCTTTATTAAATATTTATTTTTAATTATACTCCATATAAATACATATTTGTTTTATCTTTTTTCGTATTTGTATGTGAAAGAGACAAGCGTTTGGAGGAGGATGTGTCCCTTTCTTATTTTCATATGAAACAGTATTTGTGTTAGAAAAAGAATAAGATTCAAAGTTTTAGATTTCCATTAGTCAATCGGATCTGCTCAAATTATTTAATTTGAAGATTCTAGCTACATAAATAATTGAAATATCACGTGACTTTCGCTTGTAATAAACAAACAAAAGAAGGAAAGGAAAGTCAATGTTGACCGAACTAATTTCCACTAATGTGATGAATATTCTACTTTCCTGATTTTATTTAAATTTTCATCTGCATTTTCTAACTTGTTGAATGAATGAATATATGATTACTGGCGGATGATATATAAATATCCCATAAGTATTGTCTCAATTAACAGGATTCGTCAGGTTAATTGAAAATTTTATCAACTAAACAAGTGACACATTATATATACGGGAGGTGTAATATTGATCGAAAAATTATCAACAGGTACCATCATTTAGACAATATTTTTAGACAATTTTGATATTCTATCATTTTTCCTGTGATACATTGAGAAACACATGATTGAGAGTCCATTCGAGATTTCATACCTTTTCGAAGCTTGGATTTTAAATTTCGCGGTCATTCCTTGAAATATATAACATGGTGACATTTGATATTAAAAAATAAATATAACATTAAATATATATAGTTGATTTAAATCATAACATTGCATTAGTCTAAATTTTTAGTCAAAATTACATCAACCTCTTCATATTAATTAACTATGTCCAAGAACTTGTAATAACTATATATCTTTATATATGAATGATGACAACTCAGTAATGCTACGTATCTCAAATTCTATTTTCAATTTCATTTTTTAAATGACGTGACAGACATATAACTGATTTTAAATGGTGGTTTATGTGCATATTGAGAGTTTCATTATTATTAATGTGAGTGGAAGCAATCATACATTGTTAACTGGATTTGGGGGGAAAATTTGGAAACATATTTTGGGTCCTAGCATTTTTCATGACAATTTGTTCTATTTTATAATTAATATGTTTTTTGACTAGTATATATTAAATTGACATGAAATACTGAACCTGGTCAGATTTCTATCACTATTTTTAATGCTAAAAAATATTCATTTATATATTACAAATCACTATAAATATAACTATATAAATATTCATATATATAATATATATCATCATATTCTCTCATACTAGATTGATGAACATTTTGGCATGATTATCGATCCATTTCATGACTGCCTACAACCACGATAGACATATTGTCACATGTCATTGTAACTTACTGTTATTAGTGATTATTTATCATCACTACACAACTCATCTCACCACTTGCTAATATCATGGATTGCATATAACTAAATTGATTATCAATAATCAACCATTAATAACAACCATAAGAAAACTTTTTCAATTATAAAAATTAGTAATTGATGATTTTACTGTATAAAATATTGATGAATAGCGTATACACGGATGATATCTATAATTAATAATAGTGATTGTGCGAGTAGTTTTTAATTTAAAATAACATTAATTTATATTTAATCATTTGTCTATATATGTATAATTTTTGGGTACAATCATTGAAATAAATATTAAATAAGAATCAAGAGAAACCATCCTATATAACATCATCTGCAATTTATATACGATCTCTACGCGAATCCATTCTCGCATCCCTCAATCCCGTAGAGTCTCGTCCAAGCTCCAAGACCCGCCCTAAATAATATAGAAAAAACAACTCTACACGTTTAAGTAGAGTCTCGTTCAAGCTCCAAAATCTGTCTAATACAATATAAAGAAGAGAAAAATCCCATAAAATCTCTTATTGAGATTTAGCATCATTTTCTCCTTTCTCGTAGATCTACGTACAAAAAGACATATCAAATCTCACCCACTAAATATACAATCTGTCACCATTAAACTTTGGTAATCTTCCTTACCTAGCCTAATTTAAAACTAGAAAACCTTGCTTAAAACAATTCAACACTCCGCAGTAAATCGGAAATTTTTCCTCCTCAACGGTCATGATTGTGCTGGTACGTGCAACACTAATCAATAAAATTAAACCGCAGTTTTGTCTTTCTAGAACTCCCGACAGCCTTGGAAGCAATGTGAATTTTATATTGTGAATCTACGTTAAACAATACGAAGGACTGACAACATAGGTTTTTGAAACAAGACCTTCATCGCATCATTATCGCCGTGTTTAGTTAATAGGAGTATTAAATTAAGTTAAAACGGGATAAATGTCAACCTTCTCTCGGTAGTGAAATTTGTTTAATAGGGCTAGGGTAATCTGCATGTTTTGTGGAATTTTCAAAAGCAAGAAATGTGGGTCGGAAGCATCGTAAACTAGCTAGTCAGCTGATTAAAGAAGTTCTTGTCTCAGTTTCCCTAGGCGATGTATAAGTAATAGTGTAATACTCCTAGTAAACCATTACCTACGGGAAGCTCAGGATGAATCTTAACAGCACGATTAGAACTCAATAGGAGTAATTGATAAGATTAATAAATATGAAATATATAAGGTTATAAAAGTTTATTTTTTTATTATTAATCTAAATTTCGTGAAATTATAAAAATATATATATATATCTAAAATTTGAAAATATATAGAATATTTCTCAAATTTTACTTGATGTCTCCTGAAAAGCAATCAGAAAACCATCCCGAAGAGGGTTCTTTGATATTAAAACAACAGTGTAGAGAGAGCAAAATTGTCCAAACTTCAATCTGTAAAATCGATCCCTCCTTTTGCCGGAAAATGATCCCCGTATATAACATTCATATTTCTTGGGATCATTTTATTTTTATCTGAATCAATATTTTTGGATTAGAGTCATATTTCCAAAGAAATTTTTTTGTGTGGTTCCATATTTTTCATTTTGATTATAATGTGATTTTAATTATTAAAATAAAAGTTTATATTAAACATATATTAATTTTTTTTTAATGAGATAGTATACAATCCATCCATCAAATATGAAAAAAAAATTATTTATATTTAGTAGTATTTTTATTTGCACTACTAAGATAACTATCTAACATAAAGAATAATGCTACAAATATGATAATAACAAAAGGAAAATTTTAATATGTAACTGAATTTTGAAGACGAATAACATATCCATTCATTATACTTACATGGGTAAATAAAATAGAACACTAAAATTTATAGTCTTAGTTGTTATTCCTTTTAAAATATACGAATTTTTCTTCGTTAAATGAGTTGTTAAATGTTCACATTCAACTCTAGCCGTATCATTACCCTAATTCATTATTGCGATATTATACTATAATTAATAGTCATTTAATTTATCTAAATTTTAATAAGATATTATTATTCGTATAAAATTAAAAACAATTTTTTCGAAAGCATAGACAAAAACTTTGTTCAAATCCACATATTTTAAAACTGACCCACTTACAATTTATAAATTATTTCTTCGTATTAATTAAACAAAATGAAAGGAGAAGCATATAATGGGCCAGATCCAGTTGTCAACATTCCTGCCCGGGTACAAAAACTTGATGGGCTTTCATGCTCCATAAATGTTTTTGTTGCTTGCATTTTCTTGACTTGACTTTATTGACAAGAGGTGGTGGGGACATGATAAATGGAACAAATTATCAAAATATTAGTGCGACTGTGCGAGGAGTTGGAACTTGAGTCACCATAAGATATCAATGTACAACACTTAATTTTGCTGGTCACGTACTCACATACATCAATGTACTGAAAGTCTTTCACACAAATACTTTCACATATATCAACTTATTTTGCAGGTCACATAATTTCAAGCTGAAACTTTCACTTTTGACCTATTTTCATATTATGCTTTTTGTTATACAAGCTAGTTTGTACAGTAATCTTGGCAATAAAAAGGAGATATAATAAAGTAAAAGGCCCAAGAAAGAATAGCATTTCAAAATTTCCCTTTATATTATGCTTTAGCAAATTCTAGGATATTTTCCCATCTTTGTTTTTACTTTTCACTAGTACTAGCTAGCCTAGAGGTCTATTTCCCCCCACTTTACAGTAATATTCATTTTAATTTAAATAGTTTTTTGGTCATGCAATGTGGAAAATATTATAAGCACAATTTAACAATAAAAAAAAGTGTAGATGTGCCTTTCATTTTTCTCTTAATATTAGCCCCAAAAAACAAATATGTCTTCAAGTGTATTTCATTATTTTAAGTGGGAATGAAATTTATAGATTTAAGCTATATAATTCCTGTAATTAACTTAATTATTTTGCAGAAAAGTGAGCACACGTGTATTCAAATTTATACATTTTCTCTCTAATTGTATCTAGTTGAAGTCATCTAACCACAATAGCTTAATTTGGTTGAGAAGTTGACATGTTGAGATAGGTGATGCATTGTTCATCGAGCTCAACAAATGTCAGTAACTATGTTTTGTTTAGTAATTCTTCTCAGTAGTAAGATCTATGAATTTATTGCGCCTAGCTAGAGACAATATTTGTAATGAACCCTTGTTACTGATCTCCAGGCATATTTTTTATATACTATTAGTTTAGTTCAATCAACATAGTTCTCAGTAATCTGCATCACTCTAGCGTTAATATTTTTTCTAAATAATACACTATGGCTACAAAACTGAGGAACCATGAAACTGTGCAAGTCATAATGGCATGTCGGTTTTGTATAATGTACCATGTGTACAAACGGTGTGATAGGAATATTATAATTAGCTAGAAAAAAGTTCAAGGTATTTAAAATACATATTTATGTATGACCAAAAGAAAAAATTCAAAAAATTATATTCTTGTTATATTTGAAAACAACTGAAATTACCTAAAAGCTCAAATAATAATTATAATATAAATTATGTGATTCAACTTTGAATTCTGCCAATAAATTGATTTAGTTTTCATTATTTTTAAAAATGTTTTAGAGGGAGGACCTTGTTACTAGTAGAGGGATGTAAAAATACATTAAGGACTCATCAGGATTCAGGACTCTTCCCTGATAGCTTACTAAGAAAAATCATATATTTAGCATCTTGGATGAAAAGTGATGCAGTAAATTTTTTTTTATACCGGAGATTACAAATTAGGATGGTCTGAGTACTAGCTAGAGGTGTTTTGACTTTCTGTCTGTAAAGGTAAAAGCTAGCTATAGCAGAGAAGTACTTTATGAGGGTATTGTACTGTTTTACAACAATTAAAGACAAAGCATTTACCAGAGAATAAGTGTAAAAGAATACATTATTATATGCATTCATTTTCTTCTCACGTAGTAGTAGTAGACAGTAACAATAGTAGTATAATTATAACGAGAAGAACGAGGGAGTATGATTAGGTAATAATCAAAGCAAAGCCCTAGGATTTGATTTGAGTGTGTTGAATTTAGGGTTTCGGGAAAAGAGTAAGAAACAAACAAATAAGCTTAAATTATCAAGTGTAGTGGAGTGTTTGGTTTAAAAGGTGAGTATGAGTTGTTGAAGGTGAAATGAAGACGTTAAAAGCTTACACTAAAATCTCCTTTCCTTTCCTAAAAGAAAACCACCCAAACAGAGAAAAGAAAGATGAGAAAGGAAATTACAAGTCTCTAAAAAACCTTGGTTTTATTTTTCAACTTTTCCTTTTCTATCTATTATATATTATATCTCCTTTTATTTTTCTTCCTAATCTTACCCCCACGTCCACAAAAGGACTCATCTCTCTCCTCCCTCTCTCTCTGGAGAGAGAAGTGTCATTTTCCCACATATACTTCTTCACACAAAAGAAACAAGCATTCATTTCATACCTAGCTTAGCTTGTCATTTATTCTTTCTCTTCTCTTTCCTCTCTGATATCTCCCAAAACTTCTGCAACTACTCCACTCCTCAAGTTTTTCATCATCAATGAAATGAACCTCATTTGAGTAAAGATCAAAACCACCCATCATATATTTATAAAATCTTTCTCATCTACACTTGTAACAAGGACTGATCATACTTCATACATCTCCTACAAGCATTCTTTTGAGATCTTTCAACAGTACTTAAGGATCAAGAACCAGACTTGGTTGTTTCATAAGGATCAAGAAGGTAAAGGCTTGTTTGTTTGGGTGAACAAAAGAGGGAGATGGAGCTCTTTCCAGCACAACCAGACTTGTCTTTGCAAATCAGCCTGCCAAACAGCAGCAAAGGAGCATCAGGAGGTGGAGGAGGATGGAGAAGAACAAGAACTGAAGAAGATAAAGATGGCATGGATTTAGGCTTCTGGAAAAGAGCTTTAGACAACTCCAAGAACAGCTCATCATCACCCATCTTTAATTCTTCAGTCTTCTCAAAACCCTCTGATACCAACAACACTGCTGCAAATTCTTGTTTTGATCTCTCTCTGTCAAATCCAAGCTCAGCTTCTTATCAAAAGCCAGTCAATAACAACATCATTTCCACCCAACAAAACTTCCATAATCTCCTCCAAAACAACAACAACCATCTTCTTCACTACACCAATTTTAACCAACACAATTACCAACAAGGCCACCAAAACAATATTCTCCACAACAATCACCATCACTTGTACAACCAAAATCATCAGTATCAGGGAGGGAGAGGCTTAAGCTCAGATGAGCTTATGGGTTACTTAAAACCCATTAGAGGAATCCCAGTTTACCAACAACAAAACCCTCCCACTGCAACCACCACTCCTTACCTGAATTTTCCATTTGTGCAACAGCCTTGCTCTCTTGATTCAACTTCATCTCTCTCATCTACTTCCCCTACTACTCCAAACCCTAGTCATGACAGCTTCCAGTCTCAGGTAGGGTTCATGAGATCAAGATTTCTTTCCAGGTTTCCGGCTAAACGTAGCATGAGAGCCCCGAGGATGCGATGGACTACAACGCTTCATGCTCGCTTTGTTCATGCTGTTGAGCTCCTTGGTGGCCATGAAAGTATGGCAAAAATTAATTTAACCTCTCCTGTTACATCTAAATTAATTTCTACTACTACAAATTATTACTTTGACTTACTTAGTTTGACTTTTCCTTTGTGGGTTTAATAGGAGCCACACCAAAATCAGTTCTTGAACTCATGGATGTAAAAGATCTCACCTTAGCTCATGTAAAATCCCATTTACAGGTAAAATGGTCTTTTTTCACCTTCAACTTTATTACTATGTTTGTTTGTGTGTTTAATATATGCTGTTGAAGTAATGAAGCATTGAGTTACAATATGGCTCAACTTTCTTCAGCAAGTACTACCATAACTACTGGTACATTTTAGATTCATAGGCAGTTGAAATTTTGGTACTATGAGTAATGCATTTTGACATTTTTAATACCGAGGTTGCGTTTTCAACCTTTTTCTACATTTTCAAATGCTAGTCATCGCATTTCTTTTCTACTCTATTACTAGATCTGATGGTTCTGCAACAAGCTATTACCTACCTAGCTATTATCCCCAGCTTTTTGCTTAGGGGAGAGAGAGAGAGGGAGAGAGAGAGAGAGAGAGAGAGAGAGAGAGAGAGAGAGAGAGAGAGAGAGAGAGAGAGAGAGAGGGAGGGAGGGAGTCATTAATTGATGATAAGAATGAGAAAACAAGCAAGACAAATCCCAACAAATGGAAGAAAGGAGTGATGCCCCAAACCGGACAAGTTGAAACACAGTCTACTTGTGGTAATCTAGATATTATTTTAAGTTTTGTAGTGTTTGTAGTTTGCCATTTCGAAAGATGTTGAGTGTGTGTTTGTTTGATTTGCACGAGAGAGAGAAAGTAGTTGCAGATAACAAAGTACACAGAAAAAATCATTTCGCAATGATAGTGTCTATATACCTGCAAACTTACAACTCTTTCCCAAACCACAATCCCGGACCATGCTTATTGCTTAATCAATGTGTACATACATACATACATTGTCATACATGCATCATGTACACTCACATGCATTCGTGCCACACACTGTAAATTGTTTTTTACTGCATTATTTCTAGCTATATGCCATGTGCATGCATAGTACGGCAAGTTACTAGGCCATTGTTTTTCCATTTGTTATTCAATTTTTTTTTATTGTTAATTGATTACACACGCTCACCTAGGAGTTGAACTCCTTACCTCCCGTGTTGGCCATTTTTTATTCAAATTAATCTGTAATGTTTTGAATATGTTTGGATAACATGATTCCATTTTATAATCTGCAGATGTATCGAACTGTGAAGACAACTGATAGAGCTGCAGCTTCTTCTGGTTAATCTCTTGAATTTTGTTTCCTTTACAATAATCTATTACTAATAATAAATAATTTTTGGACTTCCCGAGGGAGAACTGTAGAAGAAATTTTGGCTAGTAGTGTTAATTTACTAACCGGATATTCATCGGTATCTGTGACAATCAGATCTATTTGAAAATGGTTCATCTGGTGATACTTCTGAGGATCTGATGTTCGACAACAATATTCAGAACCCAAGAAGGTCTCATGATGATGATTCATCTCAACAAGGGAAATCCAAAGCTCCCCACTTGGATAAGGATTATCAAGGCCTCTGGACTAACTCATCTTCAAGGTAACACATAATTAGTAGCTAATCATATTTTTAATTGTGGCTTAATCCTACTTAGTTTGTATTACATAGATTAATAGAATTAGAGATGTGTATGTGATATGCTATCTGTCGGGTACTTTATCTTCCTAGCTAGGTCATTGTTAAGTGAAAGATTCAATGATGATATGTAATTAGTATGATTTGTAAAGTTTAGCTTAACTATGAGTCTTGATTACAAGCAGTGTGTTGGATTTGGAATCATACTGATATAGGGAAAAAGATTTACTTATGAGGAAAAGATAAAGCAAGAGACTTGACCAACTCTCTTTTCACGGGTTATTGTAATCCCTTTTTTCAATGCTAATACCAAGAAAGTAATCTCTTTTTCTACTGGGGTCCTAGTTTATTATGCATAATGTAAAACACCAGGTATAGTACATTATATACTGGGATCATCAGTGTAATTTAATTGATTAGAATTCACTAAACCAAATGAAATTGGATAATCACACACCTACATGTCTCTTCTAAAGTTATTTAATCAGATGGATACTCGTCCCGTTCCGATTTTGTTGAATAGTTTTTTTCAGCAACAAAAGAAAGAGTAAGATATCTTTCCATCAGATTTTGTGGGTTCAAGCATAGGTTTTTTTTACAGTAATCATCACTAATTAATGCAACTCTATTGGAAACTTAGTCTCAAAGTTAAGGCTTGTCATGGACCCCTCATTTTTTGAAATTCCATACATGCACAAGCCCCTTTAAAACTTCCTTGAACACTGTGGCTGTCTTAATTTTTGTTAACTAATGGAATATCACATGGGTGGACACACTTTAATCTTTCACAAGAAGATAATTCTAAAAGAAATTAGTACTCTATGAAAGCCAAGATTGTACATGAAAGATAGCTTTATATCAATGCTGAGTTTGTGACTTTGCCTTTACTTTCCTTTGTTTTCTTATGGGTTGATTTTGCCCCCTATAGTCCCTTCTGCATGGCCTCCACTGATACAAAATATTCCCTCTTGGTTTGCAGCAGGGAAGCTTGGTTGCATGGGAAGCAAATAGATTGTGGAGATAACAACATTCCATCTCAAGATCAGGTACTGGTTTTACCAAACTACCCTCCTCATTTGTGTGTTTCTAGCCTATAAGTGAGTGTAAAAGTGTAAATTTACACACCTTCAGGTCCTTGATAATTTGTGATTGATTGTAACATGTAAAGTAGAAACAAAGGGTAGAAAAAGACAAAGGCTTTTGAAAAGCTGGCATTGCATACATTAAGGGTCAGCTACGTATAAGCTTTTGAAACAAACAATAAGAAAGAAACAGAATAATTCGATTTTAATCAAAAGCAAAGGAGTTGAAGTACTTTAAGTATAATAATCAGTAATAATATTCATGATAATACTTGATAACTAAAAGAAGCAGAAAAAGAAGAGTCTTGATAATATAATAAGGATGAGTATAGAATGTACATGGTTGTTTGCATCTTCTTAATTAGCTAGGGAATAAACAACATAGGAAGATTGCATGCAGAAGAGACAGTAGCGTAATAGGCTTTTATAATCATTGTACTCTTGATTTCTATCTGGATATATTCTCTTCATGCATCTCACCATTCGAGAGCCACACACATGTATTGTCCTTTAGATTCTTATTAATTTAGACACACATGTTATGTTGGAATATATTGTGGTGATAGGGTTTAAGTATGTTTCGTAAGCAGAACGTATTGCAGGACATATAATACTCGAAGTATTACTTAAAATTGAATAAAAATGAAAATTGACGTTTATAGAAATGAAATTCTAATTTCGGGTCAATTGGTTTTCGGGGTCATTTTCAGGTTTTGTCTCAGTAAATCGGGTTGCGGACTGGGTTTGGTCGAGTCCGGTTGCGGGTCGTGTCTGATATTGTCACCCCTATATGTAACTAACAAAATTATATTGTTTAAACAGAAGGACATGGATGGGAAGTCTTTAAGCAGCTATGAAAGAATATCAGAAGCAATGAGTTCATCAAATGCAGCAGAGACAAACAGCACTCTATTATTCTGCCCAAAGAAGAAGCCTAATCTTGAGTTTACATTAGGCAGGCCACTCTGTTAACAGAGTTGTACTAGCTAGCTCTTATATATAAGCTTATAAATATTGATGTTACTCATTTTGAAATAATCACAAAGTTTTAATGGGAAGCTAGTGAAGAGAATCAGGTACCCCACTGGGGAAAGATTAGAGATATGGGAAAAGGAAAAGAGGGGGAAAGGAAAGGAAAAGAAAGGGAGGCCTAAAGAAAGACGAGGAGACAGGGAAAAAAAAGCAAGAAAAAGTAGAATTTGATGGAGTTGGAAACCAAAAAAGCAGCATCATTGAATTGAATTCCTTCACAGTTGCTCTCATCAATCAAGTTAAGCAAGTGTTTTGAGTGAGATAGAATTGTATTAGCTGATCATTTTCCTAAGTAAATATCATTAATTTTTGTATGTTATTCCTCTTTTAATTAAAGAGGGAGAAAGGCCTCTAATTTGAAACAATTTGTTACAACTATATCAAGTGTTTTTTGCAATGGTACACTTTAATTTTAGCTAGCTGTTGAATTTGAAGGTTATACTGATAAAGATACTTAGAACTGAAGACCTCCGCCAAACTAACCAGTGCTCTGATACCATATCGAGAAACGATACGTTTAAAATCTTAATGTGTTGAATATCACAAATGAATCTTATGCTATATTTCAACAATTACACCGCATATTATTTGTGGTATATCATATTTATACTTGTTGCATCTTGCATGTCTATGCATATTGCATAGTCCTGGTGAAAGTATGTGGAAGGATGCATTTGGACCTTAGCTCTTTAGTTCTTTTGGCTGTATACTGACACTCGCTCAGCAAAGTAAAAGGAAGTTTTTTGAAAACAGACTTGCATGGGAAAGATTTGAACCTGCAAACTGAGAAAATTATTAAAGTAGAAACTACGTACAAGTGGAAAAATAATCAAAGATGTAAAAGCAATTCATATTGAGGGGAGCCAACCAAGAACAAATCGCAAGGAGCAGCCTTTGCAGGTGCATAACCAGTTAATTACTTGCTACACTTATTTTAACTCATTACTTAATACAAAAGTGTACTCCCACGTGTATTCCCTTGCTTTCGTTGATTAACTTTTAACAGCGTATTTTAATGACCATGATAGCTTACGAGAATCAATTACCTTGTTCTTGTTTGGTCTATTTAGGTCAAAACTAACTTGTTTCAAATATAAAATAGTATATAGTAGATTAAACTAATATATCAAAAATTATTATAATATTATAATATATCCGAATTTCAATCAGTTAATCATGTTGATTAATTTTTGTTCATGTGATTAATTCTGAATCAGCACCTCAACCGATTCACAAGTTTTACCGCCTGTAATACTACGCAGTAAAAACGGCAGAGAAAGAATATTATTCCTATCTATATATTCACCGAAACAAATGCACAGATGCATCAATTATATATGAGGGGTGCTATTGCTATGAATCGTCATAAAAATTTTAACAAAAACAATAGCAGTTTTCAATTGTTTCAGCACATATGCACTTCCAAAAGACACTAAGTTTCGAAATAACGTGAATAATTAAGTGTCTACATACATGCCCTACTTCAATCCTACCTTTTCATCAAGAAAAGAATGTGTCCAAAACCTTGACTTCAATTGATTTCTGTTATCTCGACCTCCTTGTCCAGTACTCATTTGGATTCTATAGATTATTTTTGTTTTGCTCTTCAAGTCTAATATTTCTCAGCTTTAAACTATTGACATCAAAGAAATGATAATAACGCCTCTTTGCTTAACTAACTCAAACACATGCATATTTTGATGAATAAAATCTAATCTCAAAGTCAAGAAACAGCAATTTTAGATCACACTTACATTTGAATAAATTACACTAAATATAGACATTGTTCTAAAAAAAATCATGATTTATTTTAAAATACATGAATAAATTTAAAAGAAAATTACCCATTAATTAATTACACTCTGATATAACTAAAAATTACTGATTTATCAAAAATTCCAATACATTTCTAATAAATCCTAAATGGATAAATTTATCGATTAATTCTGATTACCGTTTTTTTTATAAATAACAGAAGAAAGAAGCCTATGGCATACTCCCTCCGTCCCAATGAATTGTATACAGTTTCTTTTTTGGGACGTCCCATCAATTGTATACATTCCAAAAGTAGTAAATTTTTATAATATAAAACATCATTACACCAACTACTTTCTTCCACTATCTCTATTTTATAATAATATAAACACTATTACACCCACTACTTTCCTCCACTATCTCAAATCTATTACTATTAAATATAAATGGGTCCCACCATTATACACACTTTTCACCTAACTTTTCTCATTTCTTACACAATTTCTTGGTCTCCGTGTCCCAGCCATTTGTATACAAATGACCGGGACGGAGGGAGTAATTTGCAATACATTTCTTACAACCTCGAGGCTTGAGCTAGCAATCCAAAAAAAATGAAAAACAAGTACCATATGTACATACAAATACATATGTATATACACACATTTAGTGTGTGAGACAGAAAGAGGAGTACTGTGCATGGTAGGGTGCAGTTGGGTCAGGGTCAAATCAGCCAAGGGGAGCAGGAGGCCAAGAATGTCAAATTATTAAAGAATGATTACATTATCATTTACATTCTTGGTCTACCTTCTGACCACTAGATACGTGTCACAGCACAAGCGGTCCGATAAGACAAGCACAGAGCACAGTGGCCGTCAGATTGAGGAGAGTGACATAGGACTCACTGACGGTAGTTTTTTTTTAATCTTTGATTGGAAATAGTAAAAACCTTTAGTGAAGCATTGTTTTCACCCAAAGGCACAGTAGGAGTCATCAATGTAAGGATGGCAGAGTGGTGCAGTGAGAGTGGTAAATTTCTTTTTGACAAGGTCGAGAAACTTTTGCATGAAAAAGGCTCTTTTTTATTACAAAAGTCACTGGACCTTACGGTAATAAAGACTCTTTATTCATTTATATACTGCTGTCACCAACCATGCACATATATATCATTTTATATATGTCTTCATCTACTGCTTTTTTATTTACTTTGAGTGTAATTCGATAACACTTCGTTTGAAATTAATCCTCCCTGCTTAATTTATTTTGACATATTTTTGTAAGAGTGTTCGAAAAGGTAAATGTTTATTGCTTATAATAATTACTAACCGGGTATGCATAAATTCGGGTTTCCGAATGACCGGACATGACGTATAATAAGAGAGTCGAACCATGATACTCCCTCCGGCCCAATTTATTCGTCTTGTTTGATTTTTTGGTCAAATTGACCAAATTTTGACCAAAAGTTAGTAATATAGTACATTTTAAAGTAGATTAGATGTAGATTCTAATAATATGTTTGTTATAATTTTTTGAATTTATTTAATATATGTAAATCACAATCGAAGTTTGGTCAATTTGATCACAAAAAGTCAAACATGACAAATAAATTGGAACGGAGGGAGTATGTAGTGATTATGACAATTTGATATTAATTTTTTTAATGGGTAATATCTTAATCAGAGTACAATTTGAAGTGAAGTGAGGTTGTTGGGATATATATTTGATTGAATCATTTTTATGATGAGTTACATCTAAAATGTACGAGATGCAACAAGCAACATATTGTGGCAGTCCACCCCACACACATGGACATGAGTGCCTGATTACCAAGGGAATTTGCAAGAGACAAATGAGAAGAACACATAAAACAAATAAACAATTACAGTACAAGGCAGCATATATCTATCGCATATTAAGGCGAGATTTTCGCGGGGTGCCCATTGATTTTTTAGTATCATAATATATTATGCGTGTGCATGTACATTATATATAATAGTATATATATGTATGAGAGAGAGATGGAGAGAGATGGAGAGAGAGAGAGAGAGAGAGAGAGAGAGAGAGAGAGAGAGAGAGAGAGAGAGAGAGAGAGAGAGAGAGAGAGAGAGAGAGAGAGAGAGAGAGAGAGAGAGATGAAAATGTCCACTGAAACCTGATGTTAACATAACAATGAAAGGACTTGTCATGGCCAAAGATATGCAATGCAAGTAAAACCAAAAAGACTCATGTGTGTGTCTCTGCGTGTATACACATATTTTACTACGAGAGAGAGAAATCTAAAATGATCAATGATTTTGCAATCCATTGCTTTATGATTGACGCCTCGCTGTCCCTCGTCTGAAACATGCACCTTTTCTTGCTGAATATCTACGTACCATACACACATAATGTGCATGTATAAACCGCATTCAATTCATTCATAATTTCCCTTCACAAATTGCAATTGCAGCCTTTTGTAAGTGGTCAGAAGGGGAGCAGAGAGGGTGGGGGCTCTCCCCTCTAACTGCTGCATTCTGCATGCTACTACCATAATACAATACTCCTAAGTCCTAACTACTTGTCTACACATTAGAAATAATAAAAATAAATGTAATAAACGTATACGTACACAGCGTCTGGGAATGAGGGAATGGAGGTCCCTGCCTTTGATTGCGACCATACTTCTTATTACTATCTGCCAAACTCCCAACCTCTTCTCCACCTCTCTCTCCTCCTGTCCTTGTCTGTCCAGCATTTAAGCCGGGCTCTTTCTCTCTCTTTTTTAGTTTATCTTGTGTCCCATTTCTCTCGTTTCGGTTTTTCAATTCCTTCATTCGACTCTTTTGTTATTTTTGTTACCGGTTCAGCCCGCCTGCAAGGCTGCAACTAGTCAAGAGCTGCTTCCTCGGTCCCTCTCAGAATATTATTTGTACACATTATAATGTATATATAAAATATAATTTTAAAATTTTCTTTATTATATATGTTTAAACATTAGAAAAGGTTTTCAGGAAAAGAAAATTTAAAATAATTTGTGAAATTACGTTCTATAAAAGTCTTAAAATGCCATACAAACTCCCATCCTCCGAGATAAACAAGGAGACAGTGGGAATCCTTGTTTGTATTAATTCAAACTTGAACATCGGATTATCCAAATATTCTGAATAACGATCTGAGTTCTGGAATTCGGAAGGTACAATTAAATCAGTCCAAATACAGCATTGTGATTTAGACTTGATTTGCAGGCGTACAGTTGAATAGTGTTTAAGTTTGTTCAATTTTTGTACCAAATTCATAAAATCCGAACTGAAATGGAGTAAAGTATATTTGGAAATCAAAATAATTTGGGCCAACGGCATAGAACGAGACTGGACCATTGTATCTAAACTTGACAGGTAACTATCCACAAATCCAACATTTTATGGGCCTCGCAGTAACTGGGCCATATTTACTGCGAGGCCATATATTCCTCAACATGGAAAAGTATACGTGTAATAGGTGAAATTGTTGTTTGCATCATTTGTTACGGTAAAGATCATACAAGTGTTAATCATATATGTGTGTGTGTATATTCTTGGACAATAATGATCTTAATGGTATTCAAAGAAATAGCAATGACTGATCACGAAGACACTTTTGTTATACATACTTTTGTATCGTATATGTTACTTAATAAACCACCGGTACGGTTATTCAACATCAAAGGGGCTTTCCTATTCAAATACTGGTGTGGTAATCAAGGGTTTAAAACGCGGATTATTGGGGGGGGGAAACTCAGGTATATATCATTTTCAAAAGGGGGTGCTTAATCAAACAAGAAGCTTTCATACAGCTGCCCAAACCCAGATTCCTAGCATACTAGCACATTAGTAGACCAAGATCACCAGGACGTTACTAAGACAGCGTTCGCACCCCTAACAAATGCAGCTTGGTATTAATCACTGTATCCTGAAGGAAAAATTCATGAAACAATTTCCAAGTTTCCGACTTTACAAGCAGTCCTACCTTTGAGGCTTTGACCAAAACCAGCAGACAAATGATCTACTTTCTTTCAAGATGGTTTAACTTTCTTACATTAGATTGGCCCGTTCTCTTTTCAAGGCTATTGTTGTACAAAAGAGTTTACCATAAAGTTAAAAAAAATTCCAAACTCCACATTCTTGTCAAAATTTGAAGCCATCTTTTTCTATAAGGTATTAAGAAAAAGAGGAAATGGAAGGAATAAATCAAAGAGATTAAGAAAGTGCACATTCATTGACCATTTGTAACAAGCTATTGCACTGTTACTATAGGAATGCAGGAGACCAGGAAAAAGGTCCAGATAGTCAGGGACGGAACCAGAAATATTTTCCATAATTATCACACGAGAGAATCATGTGAACTATGAAATATTTAGGTGAAAGTAAATAAACTTTTTATGTTTTCAATTTGCCCAACCAACCCTTCATTGCTTCAAAGCTCCACGTCAGATCATTAGGAAAAGATTAAGTGACAAATGACATCAAGGACAGCTATAATTTCAAAAGAAAGGACATGGTAATAAGGCTCCACCACATACAAATATAATAAGACGAAACAGAATCCAATACTAAAACAGAAACCATGACAAGTCATTAAGCCTACCATCCAACAAAGTTCCAAGGTGAGTGTCTAAAAGGTTGAGATAACATAAACATAGCGAAAACCAGACAGCAAAAGCTCTTCAACCAGATCTAAATATTCACATTATCATGTCGACACATTTTTAGGACAACAGCAACAAAGTATCAAAGTACCCTTCCCTGATAAACAAGCTGCAATTGTCCTAGTGAGCTGATCTGGAGCGGCCTACAGCATCCACACAACGATCCTGTCCCTGCCAGGAACAGAAACTTCATTAATAGAATATGGTAATACAGCTGAAAACAAGGAAAATTCTGAATTAATTCCACCAAACATAGAAAATGAAGCTGGAGGCAAATGCAAATCACTGAGATGCAAGTTGCTTTCATTTGTAATCTAGCTGCATAAGTTGTAAAATATGATATACCAATAAAATCTAACCAAGTCAGCACACCTTTGAAAGTAGATTAGTCAAAGGTTTACATGTAGGTCACACAAACTCTTAAAGAGCTGAGAGGCTGTTTCCTATGAGTAATACAAAGGATTATTTCAATCGGTAGACTGAGCAGGTCTTAGAAACGACTATTCCACAGCTACTTTGTGAAGAAATGAGTAGCCCAGGAAGATGTACAATCAGATCAGATAAGCAAAAAGGTAACGTACATGAAATATTAAAACTAAGGCATCCAAATATTTGCAGTTGAGCATGCCGTTCCCAATGGACTGTATATTCCAACAATTAAAAAACAGAACGTAAAGAAACCTAAAAATAAATATGTAATGCATTAATGGTACAACACTCTCCCCTTGAGAATCATGTATAATGCATCCAGACTAGAAATTTGTCAACAAAAAATAATACGCACTGATAGCAATAAATCTGACTTTGTCTAGGTAAGAAATTAAGGAGCATCCAAATACTTGCAGTCGGGCAATAACATGAGGCATCTTGCTTCCTACCAATAGACACTATATCACGGCACTAAAAAAAAGAACGTACAACAAAGTCTTTACCACATTGTTCAAAAGCTGCAGTTAAATACCTCATTTTGCAGATTTAATATTGCTGACCTCAGCAGTGCATCTCCGACGATAGCCCTCAGCCTTCGCACAAAATCATCCCGGCTTATCTTTTGATTCTGCCACAACATCAAGGGAAAAATTATGAATTCAATTAAAGACTATAAAGAGTAAATTTAATAAATGAAGCAAGGGTTGGTTTATGTAAATAATTAAATTTGCAGTTTCAGCCATACCCTGAATAACTCATAATTGTTACTGACAAGGTTCATTTTGCTAGAGGGAACTTTATTAGAAATAGCTGCAAACAACATTGGGAAAGGCATCCAAGGAGATTTAGGAGACTTTGGTGAGTGTGAACCAATATTTTCAGCGGCTACTTGAGCTTTTGGAACTGAAACCTGAAAACAACCATTTTCATAAGCAACCAGAAGTCAGGCAAAAACTGGCCATAAGGTACCAGAAATTGTTAGCGCTGTCTCAAGGGGTCATGTCATGTGCACGTCATATACAAAGCTAAATGGTATCCTAATCCTGGAAAATAAAATAAGTCGTTAAGACATCAGCATAAGTCAGCCTTCACAAATTCCCGGACTACAGGAGAAGCAAGGAACCAGAAATACATGTACAACAGGAACGTCGGCTCAACACTAATCTATAATCATAGCATTCTATACTTGATATATAAAATGTTATTAAATATAATAACATTTTATATATCAAGTATGCAATGCTATGATTTCTTTTCAATGTGCGAATATCACCATAACGACATGTTATTTTGGCATGGAGCACAGGATTTCTAAACTTACGTATCTACCCTAAGCATTTTCTAGAAATATTTATGTGCCTATTCTAATACATACACTATATCATATGTACACACATTTCTATAATGTTGGGATCGATTCAAGCAATAAAAACGAATTCTCGGGCATGCTAACCATTTTAAATTCAAAATGCCTCTTTTCATTAGGTTATAGAAAATTCTCTGAGCACTAAACCCGCGTATATCACTTGAATAAGAAGCCCCGTAACTGTGATAATGTAGCTGGTTTAATAGAAGAGGGCCAAAGATTAATACGATCCTATCACTCGAGTCACCAGCTCTGCACTCAATATTCATTAACTTGCAAGGACTATCAAAATTAAAAGACATGAATAGATTTGGGAATGCACATAGCCTTTGGCAGGGCCACATACTTACCATATCAGGAGAGCCAGAATTTGATTGCAGTTGAGCATCAGGTCCTTGACAAGTAGTGACTCCTGAGATATTAAGCTTGTTCCCATTACCACCCATTCGGCCTGTGGAAGCAGAATACAGTTCTCAAACATAAAGTTCTATCAAGACCACAAATTGTACTAGCAACACGCCAACACCCAGACTGACTGACAATTTCACAACATCCAAACAGACACATCATGATTGTGCTAGTAATAGCCTACCATCAAACAAACAACTTCCAATGTATAACAGAATTATACATTGCAACACGTGATCATATGCAGTAATTATATCGAGCCAAAAAAAGGAATAAAGAAACACCAATTAATCAAACAATTACCTCCAGCTTCAGAGGAAATCTTAAAACTAACAGCATACAGTGGGTAAACATGAGTATTCTTCTTTGTACCCCACACTACATAGTGCCTAGGATCATTAAGGTCGTCAACCCCACTATCATAACTCTCACAACTGGGATGCGCCTGTTTCGATCCAGGATAGATAGCCTCGACGTTTCCCATTATAACACGACATAAAATAACATATCGAACCCCATTTTCGTCAACATCACAGTAACTCGCACTGCAAAAAATTAGAAAAGTATAAGCGTGCATGTAGCATACAACATATCAAAAGATGATGTAAGTAATAAATTAACTAGGAGCAGCGAGCAGGTATTAAATATATTTCGATTGCAATGATCTATACATGCTACAGACTCTAAAAGTAAAAGGTAATCAAATATTCAAGCTATTGAAATCAAACATGATAACATCTAAAGGGCACAAAGAACCAAATAGGGTTTTATGGGCCAGTGGAGGACGTCCAAAACAGAATAATCACTAAAGAACTATGTTGCAATACACACACCCATACTGTCATGCAACTCAGGATACTGGTTCATCTAGACGTACAGCTGCTTGTTCAAGAAATCTTAGAGATACGTACATTTACGTCAAAGGAGTGAGGAAACAATATGCACAAAGTATTTAAGTAAGCTATACAAACCACTTCACTAGTAAGACATTCCTTCTTAGTTGTCTAACAAAAACAAGAACAATTTAATACAGAAGTGGTCATACAACAAACCATAAGAACATTCTTAACCAACTAAACTTTCAATAGAAGTACGAAGTATGTACTGACCTGCTCCGAGCGCAATGTAAAGGTAAAAGGAGAATACCAGAGCCATATGCAGACTTCATTTTCGACATTTCACACTCCCCAAGCCCATAAGTCATGACATTGGAAAATTCACCTTTAGAAATAGGAAGCCAGGCATATTTAACATTTGCATCTCCATGATACTTTTCTGTGATCTCAACCTGCTTCTGAAAAAGTTCTGAGCGAGCCTGCATTGTCATACCTGAACCACAAGATACCTCAAGTTTGTCTACCTTGAATAAGCTAAAAGCCTTGAGAATCATTTCCCGAACAGTATTGGAATCAATACTTCCACGATCATGCCGAACCACGTTATCACCTTGCTGATTTTCACCAAAAGCCTCGCAAGCCTCATCATTAGAAACTCTGATGCAACTGTTGTCAGCTTCTGCATCTATCGCGGGCTTTTTAACAACTTTAACTTGCCTCACTATATCATCTGATTCACCAGTAGATTCCTTCATCTTCAAGTAATCTAATCCACTAATGTCAATCTCAAGCTGAAGCTTCAAATCATTGGACCCATGAGATTCCGGGACTATATGTCCACAAACTTGATCATTTTCACCATAACACTCATTAATCTTTTCTTGGTTTAAGAATATTTCTGGAAAAAAGCAAGTATTCTCTTCATCGATCCAGGCAATGGGCTGCTGTGTGCCGGTCTCTAAATCCAGTTTCATCATGTGCAGGAAGTCCATTAGAAATAATTTTCCGCTAAGCTCTACCTCCAAGACTGCTTTCTTCATTTGGAAGTCCTTTCTAACTGAAGTCACAGCATCTTGAGGAAGATTGGTCCATTCACCTTTCTGGTAACACATCAAGCGTGCCGGAGGAGCACTCCTTTTGAAATTTGAATAATATCTCAGCAGAGAACTTTTTGATTGCGAACTGCACCAACCATATTGTGATTTTGATATATCCAGCTTTCTACGCTTAGTTGTCTTGTTTATCTTGTTGGGCGAAGACTCAAAAACAGGTTGTGGTGCTATATTAGTGCCAGTGGCTGCTTTTGTATTATTCGCCTTACATTGAAGTGCCCTCTTCCTTTTCATATCATTCAGAGATCTGCGACTATCCAATACCTTTGCGAACTTTGTATCCATTTTTACTTGCAAATAACACCTCTTGACACAGATTGAAAGCTAAGTCTTCAAATATAACAATACTGTAGATCTCAGTTGCGCCTTTGTTCAGAGAAGCAATGACATAGTGAATGCCATTTTAGTAGTAAAATCCTGAGCAATTGAAACCAATTTAAAAGCTAGACAGCACAGTAAGAGGCAACAGAGTACCAGAGAAACTCTTTTGAATAAATAAACACCAGCACTGTCGTAATACTCAATTATCATGCTGTGATATGTCGTATCGTATGACATATTTGGAATTCTAAATCAACCACAGTTTTATAAATCTGAATAGCATGTAGCTGTCATGAACTGCATTTGTTGAACATTCATAAAACCGATACAATATCACAACCATCTACAAAATTCCACATATGTTTTGAGGGACATAAAAGAACAAAACAAAATACACATTCTGTACAGGCAGATAATCAAAGTGTTCAACTAAGAGACAATCAAGCAGAAACGGAAATTTGAGATGCTATATCACTCCTTTGTGGTCAAAACTCCTTGAAAGATTAAATGCATGATCAAAAAAGTAAAAGTTATAACACAAGCAATTTAGGCAAAGGCAAATTGCTCAGTGGCGTTTGGTGAAGGCCGTCAACACACTTTCCCATGACAAAGTCCAACCCAAACCCCCCTCCCTCCCCCTTCATGCATACTTGAATTTTTAATTTTGTAAGTGCACATAATCCAAAAAAGAAAAAGAAAAAGTCCTGACACGAATAAGGGGAACTACGCCAGCTGTACCGCAAACCTCCTTCCATGTGAGAGGCAGAGATCGGAACTTCAAATTCTGGTTCAAATGAATGTATATGGGAGCATGTATGATGTGCGTATATATTCTGTCTAGTGAAATAAGCACCAGCAAGATGCTAGTGCTCAGTTAAAATTCAAAAGTAATTTCAGATCGATAAAATATAATTAAAAGGAAACAAGTGCTTTCCTGTGGAAACACAATTTACTCGAGGAAACCCTACATGCACGGACAGGACAAAAACTATACTCGCTTTATTTCGACAAGATCTCCCCCACTAACAAACCAGCACCAGCCAGGAGGTTGCATTAGCTCAGGGGAATGGTTTCAGGAAAAAAAATACAGGGACATGGAAATATGCTGTTAAAATGGGTGTTCCACGGGATTTCCCTTGAAGCTTCGACTGCAGAGTCTGCTCAGCAGATAATAGCTGTTCTTCAGCATCCACCATGCAGACAGAACCGTGATAAACAGGAACGTGGGCAAATTTGCTGCAAATCGTATCTATTCTGGGGTTCACAAAAAAAAATTGCATTCTTCAACTTGTATCTCAGCGGCAGAAGAAAATAACGAGAAAGAAACTGAGAAAGTTCATAATTAAGCAGCTTGCGTGTGATGGAAGAACAGAACTCAGCCGTGCCTGGTTTCACAACTTCCAAATATGGCTGAGGACCTTCTGCAAACATTGCTACAGGTGTCTGGGAAGTTTGCAAAAGAGTTTTACAAAAGAAAATTATTGTAAATTTGAGAATGTAACTAGAAAGAGCAGCTAGGTTGACATTAAAATGAAACCAAAAGGCCCCATTGGAAGAGCATATGTTTTTGACATGTTCAAATGGTCTTACTGTACATGATCTTTGACCTATCCTCATATTCATATCAGCCCTATAATATAAGTAAGTTAAAGAGTTTTGGCAACAGAGCAGGCACGTCTTTATCTATCATTCACAATCAAAGTGATAGGGAGAGGGGGAGGGGGACTCAAATCTGACCACTTCACTCATGGTCGCTATGCCACATTAGTAACTTCTCGAGTATGAAATATGTCTCTTTCCCCAAGTACATAACACTTTGTGAATGATACATAATAATAACCAATGAAGTTACTACGTTTCTGAGTTGATCTACTAACCTAGTAATGTCCAGAAAAAAAAACATGTACGTGATACAGCCTACAGTTACTGTACTTGCTCAGTACGTGAAGACTTGTATTATACATCTAAAATTTTGATATTGCATATTATGCTATTGACTTCTAATGGTATAGTAATTTATGGATGTATATTAAAAACCAAATGTTATCTTGGTTTTTTCGTTACAAAAATAAATGCAATCCTTCTCTGTATTCTGTAGATAATGCGTTTCATTTTAACACGTGGCCTATATATATATATATATATATATATATATTATACCGGATCAAACAGCGGGGAAGAAAAACAGTTTTATACATGACAAGAGATAACCTGTAGTGCTTGTACACGTTTATGTAAATAAATGGTAAATGATAATATTTCTAAAAATGAGGCTGTCGTTTTGTGATACGAAATATACTATAGGTTTAAGAAAACAATGAACCATTAAATTCATGATTATTAGATGACATATAAGACACTTAAAAAAAGGTTCTTACCGAAACCAATAAGACAAAATTCATAGCATTCACTGAGCGAATCACATATTCACATAACGTCATTGAGCGAATCACCAATTTACATAATGTAATTAGCAACGCAACTAACTTCAAGGACTCTATCCACAACTCCTCCGCCGTTTTTTACAAGTAGGGTACAAACAAACGCCGAAATAAAGAAACCTCAACTACCGTTGCAACTGACAATCAAAACATTTCGTAAACACGTACTGCAGACAATAAGCACACATCACCCCGCCAACTTCTAGCTCAATTCAACCCAAAAATAATTCATATACACACAAACAGAAAACACACGACAATCAATAATACCACACCGAAAACAATCAGAAATCCCACTTTAAACATCCAATCGACCAAAAACTCACCACGAAACATCAACAAACTGAAATTCAAATTTATAGCAATCCCATCCACCGTAAACTCTCCAATTACAACTAGCAATTACAACTGAAACGCAGATCCACAAATCAAAACCCTAACAAACACACGTAAGCATCTAATTTCAATCAAAACACTTATAAACACATAAATTCAACAATTCAACAAAAAAACACATGCAAACAAAGTTACAAACACGTGTATACGAACAAACAGTGAGATACACATAGAGGGATTGAAGAACATAGAGATGCAAGCTTGATACCAGAAGATCTTAAGTAGAGAATTAGCGATTGATCTGGTGCTTTGCTTCTGCTGCCTGTGAAATTATTTTTGGGGAAAAATAATAGTTGAAAACCCTAGCCTAGGCTATGCTGAGTTAATATCAATCGTGCCCTTTCTTGGGCCACCGCCTTTGATTTTTATTTTTTATTTTTTATTTTCTTTCGGTTTCGTTTCTTGGGCAACTGGATGAAACATTAATACAGCATTTGTGTTTGTGACGATTTGTTTAAAATATCTTTAAACATGATATAAGTTTTACCTACATCATAAGAAATATATATCATTGCTATTTTATTTTGTTCACTTTTTCTGAAACTGGCATTACTACTATTTAGTGTAATTATTTTTAGTGCTTATCAAAATTTGAATTGATGTTGTATAATTATAAATCAAAGGCAAAATTATTATAGTTAGCTTTTTATTCGTGATGGTATTTTAACATGTTAATAAGAAAATAAATATTGATTATGCAAAATGTTTCGACTTGTATATTTAATTCTCATATGTTATATTTTACCATTCTTTATGTATTAAGTTACAGTTTTTTACTTTTTAAAAAATTAGCTTTTTTAAATTAATTTATAAATATATTTAAAGTTTCGGTCAAAAATTTGACGGCAAGTGCTACAACAACAAACAAATAAATAAAGTCGTGTTCATATATAACAAATAAGAAACAAAAGATAAAAAACCAATCATGTGAACAGATTCAAGTGGAATGAAAACTATATATTTAAAATATATTTGTATCCTCACCGTCTTTGTATGTGTAGAATGAGGGCTTTCTTAGATAAAACTAAAACGGATAATGATGTTGCTGCGAAAAATGGCACTGTCAACGAGCAAGAGAATTCTAGATATAGGGGAGATGATGGAGAAAGATGTAATGGCTTTGTATTTTGAAATAATAAACACTAATGACGTATATAAATGTATGTGTGGAGGACGTATATAGATATATGTATGGAGAGTATCGTACTTCACAGAAATTCAATAAGTAATCAGATGCGTAAATTAAGTGGGCCGGTGCTAATAATTTTGTATTAGAAACAAAATTGATGTTACAAAATCAAATAATTCAAAACTAAATTCGAATTAGTTTAAGTAAATTCATTTTTAACCCAATCCTAATAGAAATAATAACACAACTTTCATAATTAATCAAACACACTGATTAATTAAGTCGATGTCAATAATTTTGTAATAGAAACAAAAATTGATTTATCAAATTACCTTTTGATCATTTTGAGAGATTATACACGCGTTAAAAAGCTCTTGGAGAACTCAATTCAAATATGAGTCGTTATAACCTAGACTAACTTGATTTAATGCTCAGAATTTACTTGACAATGTGAGACTTTTCATCTCCATTCTCCTAGCAAATGCGAAGGACAACAATATTAGAAGAATACTTAGCATCACTCATGTGTTGGAGGTTTATGGATATCAGTAATAATATAAACTTGGCATCATTACCGCATGAGAGTATTTTTACCTCTCAAAAGATGTTTAGCTAAAATTTAATAAATCATATCATGAATAAAAATTATAAATAATATGTGAACTTTTGTTCATTTCAACCATACATTAGTATTGTTTAAAAATATAACTGACCCACTGATATTTAGTATATTTGACCAATCTCTAAAAAGTCATATAATAAGACAAATATTTACAATATTTATTATTAATACTAAAGTACTAATAAATGTTAAAAGAATATTAATTAGTAAACTCTGATTCAATAATACTTTCCTAATTCTTCACAAGATTCGAAACTTGTCAAAGTCAATATGAAGTGTACACGTGTTTAATTATTTATATAAAAATATTAAAAGTTTTGTATCAAAATCAAAATGAAGTATATTTGTGTTTAATTATTTTTAGACAATATTAAAAAATTTATACAAATCATCTACAAATCCACAACTGACAAACAATTCCTAAAGATATAAAACGTATTTTCCAAAATGTCTAACATATGTTAATTTTAACAAATTATAAAAGTGTGTATACTTGTCCCCTCTGCGTGAGACTGTGCTTCATGTCTTGTCCATTAGGCTTTATAATTGGACAATTAATTTTTAGCAACTGGCCTATTAGCTCAGCTGGTTAGAGCGTCGTGCTAATAACGCGAAGGTCGCAGGTTCGAGACCTGCATGGGCCATGTTTTTTAAATTTGCATCCGCTACTCGTTTACTGTTTAATTGTATTTTGCACTCTATTTATCACCACCAAACTTTACCGCCACTCCAAATCTCCATTCATCTACTCACCGATACGTTCTCCACTTCTCCGTATACACCCACACTCGCATATAAGAAACAATTCTCTCTCTCTCTCTATGACAATTCAAATTCACTCTACTTCACCTTCTCCCACACTTTTGTCCCTAAAACTTACTAGGTTTTCATATCTTCCGCCGGCGCCTACTCGCTGCTACTCTCTCCGATCGAGTTTCCGGCGACATTCGTCGCTCGCCGTGGTGCTTTGCTCGTCTCAGGTGCCGAGAGGCGTCGTTGAATCTGGTGCGGATACGCAAGCGTCTCCTTCTACTTCGCTCTCGATGTCTCGCACATTTCTCGATGCGCGTTCCGGTGAAGGTAGACATTTGTCGGTGAAATTCAACACATAGTTACACTCAACGTGTGTGTACACGATTTGATTATTTTTTGAATTTATTATTCCTGCATTTTCTCCTTTCACATATTTTCGTTTGTTAGCCTGTTAGGTAGTGTATAATTCTAGAGACTTTGAAAGTAATCAAAGACTGCATAAGTGCATATTGAAACTTATGAACTATATGTGTGTCTGTTTAATTTGAAGAATTTTGAAATTGTGATTCCTGCATTTAGTTAAGCGTAGAAGAGATAGGTTATCGCTACACCTAATCTATGTGAGTTTGTTTGTGATATACTCCTAACAGTTAGTTGTACTAAATATTTGTGTATGTTTAGTGTTTACGTATATATGGTTTGCTTTGGCGAATTATGAAATTTATGAGTTCCTGCATTATTCCGATTTCCGAGCGATTATATTTTCTTAAGCTGCCAGGCTTGAATCGAACTTGTATACTTATTTTATATGAGTTTGTTTGTTATGTGTATATTTTTAGAAACTTGTGGAATGATTGAATACCTGATTGGAGGGCTAAGTGATTATAAGACGTGGATTATGCTGTTAGCGGATACGGTTGAAACAGTTGTGTTCAAGTATTTGGAGTTATTAATTTGTGTAGATTTACTGTTCATGGATTTGAATTCTGTTTTTGTCTGTATTGTGTAGTTAACAGTTTATGTTTGTTTTGACTGTCTACTGCTTTGGTTATACAGTCTGCTCTTGTTTTACAATCTTTTCTTGTTCTTGTAATCATCAAAAGGTTTGTTGTTATTGGTGTCTCTGGCTGTCAGTTTGATACTTTTATTTTCTTACTTTTGATTGAAATTAAGAATTTCTTGCATAGTGTAGAGAGCAGGATTAGATATTAAAATTTACAAATTAGGATCTATATGGATTTACTAATTTTAGTTGGCTACTTGCGAGGTTGATGCCTGTCTAGATTACGGGTTGTCTATGGAGCCTCATGGCAATTCCATTCTGGAGTTGCAAGAAGTTATGTTTAGGACTGTGACGTGTCAGCACTGTATTTTTGTTGCCGCTTGTGTTTTGGTGGGATTTTTGTATTATATGATTTATAATTGTTTGGACATAAAATCAAACAAAAAACCACGAAAGCAGTGTTAGCTACGGGGGGAGTGGTGTATTTAGATTATCATTCTGTAGTGATTTGTAATCATCCAATTTAAGAACAATGGAAATAATATATCTTATACTATGATGCTTCGCCATGTATTTTTGATTTTTTGTTGCCACTAATGTTTGTTGGACATTTGGATTATATAATTAACATAATTCAGACATGAGATCTCTTTGGAAACACTGCGGCAATAACCTGCTTTACAAACTTATACAGCTTATTTACCCCTTTTGAAGCTGTATAATAAATTAGAAGGCCACTACTAATAAGCAATAATTTAGTTATGTAGCCGCAAAAATGGGCATTTCACTTGAGCAGTGTACAAAAAAGAACAGAGCCGACAAAATTTGGTTACCTTATCAGGTGAGTTGAGAAGTTAGTATTGGATAAGATGTTAAAATGTATTCCTAAGATGCCATCTGGAGCAGATTATACCATTGCTTTAATTTTATAAGTTTAAATTTCTCCTCTCAGATAGTAACTGATTGGGTGTTGTTTCTTCGACGAATGAGTTTTTTTCTTTCACAGAACTACTTTCTGAAATTCGAAGAGAGAAGGATGCTGGAAAGTTGCCTTCTAATGTTGCTCTTGGAATGGCGGAGTTGTACAAGAATTATAACGAGGCGGTAATCTTTCCCCCCCCTCATCAGCTTAGATTTTTCTTAGGTATAATTTATGTAAGATATCATCTCAAAAAATAATGATAAATTATATTCCTTAGTCTTTAGCTTATCTGGTGGAAATTGACACCCGGGCGTGACTTGCACTTTCTAATTTCTTTCATCATGTACAAAAAAACATATGTCCTTTGACTGCATAATATGAATAGCATGTCTGAATTCTGTACAATGAATTCTAGCATGGAAACTTATGAAGTTAATTTCTGACATGTATTAGAGATTTAGAGTAATACAAGATAAGGCTAGAACTTGCTGCAAAAGGAGCGGAACTGAATTTGTATTGTATAATTGTTTTGGGAAAAAAGAATCTTGTTTGCATACAGTTATATCAATAATCTCCTTTTTTAACCCTTTAATTTGTTATCAAAGTGAAGGTTCCTACAAATTTTAGTGTTGAATATGCCTTTATTGCTCCATATCATATTTTCTGTAGTCAAATCTGACATGCTCAATCTGTATTTCTGTCTTCTATTAATTGGTCATTTTTGCAACTTTTGATTGGCCATATCAATGTGAAGACCTAGTGCATGTCTTTTTGGAGCCTCGTAGAGTTTTGGAAGGCCAAATACATCTAGAAGATTTTTTTTTACAAACATCTCAGAATTTTGTTTGTTTTACAATTGTGCCTTATATTGGTTTTTGAGTTTTAACACGATGTCATTGCCAACAAAATGAAGGTCCATCTTATATATAAATTTTGAATGTACACCTCACATATTGCTAGAAACACTCAGCTCATAGCTTAATTTCCACCTAGCTTCATTGCCAGTTCTATTTTGCTTAATACATTTGAAGGTTCTTTCTCGCCTACTTTGTATGGGGCTCCTATTGATGTGAAAAATATAGTAGATATACGTATTGCTTCTAGTCTAGACAATAAGGTTTCAACTATCCTATTTCACCGGCCTTCTGGTACTTTGAGCCGAGACGAAATTGCATCAAGTAGCCAGTTCTGCATTTTATCATGATTTTTATATTTGTTTTACTGGTAGAAATGAAATTCTTTGACTTTAATAAGTTTTTATTGTTTTTAAGAAGAGCCATAGATGTAATTAGAGGCTTTCTGGTCTCATTCTATATACGTTGATTATTTTTGGGTAACAATGCTGATGCATAACCAACTTCTGTGCCTTGAAAGGGAACAAAAAGGCTCAAATTGTTTTTTAAGTTCAAAAGATTTCAGCTAAAGTAAAACTGAAAGAGGAATGTAAGTACTAAAATTATTTGGAGTAGATGGAAACCAGTTGTCTCCTATAAACTATCACCTTTAGTTTAAATTTCGAAGGTTCTATCCAATATATCATTTGGCATCATGACAATTTAACTTTCCAGGTTTTGCAAAGTGGAGATCCCAAGGCAGCTGATATCGTTTTATCTAACATGGCTACAGTTTTGAACCGTATCTTCATGGTTGTGAAGGTATTCACGATAGACCAGTCAAGTTGTCTTGATGTTGTTGATATACATATAGCACTACAGCAGTGCATATCTTTATGTAGAAGTAACCATAAATTTTCAGGACACTTTCGTATTCTCAGCATATCACAAGGCTATTAGAGAACCTTTTGACTACTACATGTTTGCTCAAGACTATATCCGGCCTCTGATTAATTTTAGGTATGTTACAACATGTATTTTTTGCTTCTTTTTTTTTAATTTTTTTTTCTGTATTACTTGTTAGTAAATATTCATATCACATGGTTTGTAGTGGACGCCTGAGGCCTCAAACGGCCAAGTGGCCTCTTTAGCAGTACCCAACATTTTGCTAGTCTCTTTGAGTGCTAAGGTCCTCGTCGCACAAATTGTTTTCATATCAGTTTCTTATAATTAAGACTAAGTATTCGAAATCTTATGTTTGATATGTATTGCTCTTAATTTCCTATATTTATTTAATCATGTCGATATATTCTCTAATATTATCATATAACCGGAACTATTTGTAACCTTCTTTATTTACCTATAATTTCTTATGCAATATGGCATTTTCCATAAAAAAATTAAGTGAACGGAAACGTATTAAATTTTTATTTAAAACATACAGGTAATCAAATTTTGAATAATCCAACTTATAATCAAAGTTTATACTTAAAATGATTTTTATAAATTTCATATTTCATATATTCAAAAATAAATTCCCACCCAAATCAACTGGTTTAAGAGTGATGATGTACAATTGTTGAACTTAAAGATTCACATCTTGGGGATATTAAAAAATATAGCTCGAGATTATGTGTCTTCCTAACAGAAGTAAATCAAAATAATAATTAGGGATGGCAACGAGTTGAATTTCTAATGTTATGTTTGGTTGGGGTGAATGAACATGGAGGGATGGAATGAGATTTGAACTATAATTTAAATGTATAATAATTTCATTCCTTCCACCAGTCCATTCCTATCATCCCTGACTAGAGGTCATACCCTCCATTTTGTGAAGGAATGCTCCATTCCTTATCATACCTATTTTCTACCCAAATCTTATCATACAAAATTTGCACTCACTCATTTTTTTCAAAGTTTTCCCTCCTACACTCTATTATTTTCTTCTATTTATACTCATTCCATTCCATTCACCCCAACCAAACACAACATATGATATCCAAATTCATACCTGAAAATTTTCATCCAAAATCCAATCGGATTATAAATTTGAAATTCAAACCCCATCCATTGGGCTTTGGATCGGGATTGGGTTTACAGAATTCTAATTTTGAGTTTTTATAATTAACAATAGTTTTAAATCTTATCCTATATTCCACAATAAATAAAATTTAAACTATAGTTAAAACTTTAAGCATTACAAACACACAGATATATATATGTATATATATGTATTATAATATGGCAAATGTTCAGTGTAGACCACTCGAATGTTGGACTCGTGTGCCATAATAGTGTTGAACAATGTATTTTGACTTGTATAATATTATTCAAATGTGCATAATAATGAATCCAAAAATTGATGAACAATGAATGTGATTTGCAGAATAATGAATTTTGATCATTAAAATTCTCTGCAAAAGGGATTGTAGGTTTAACCGATTGATTACATTTTCTCTTAGATATTTAGTTTTTACAGTATTTTTTATACTGTAAATGGGTAGGATAAAAAATGTATTTTGTAATTTTGTTCCTAAGATATGTGTTAATGATAGTATTTTTACTTTAAAAAAAAAAAAACTAATTTGAAATTATATTTTTTCATTTTTCTTATTTCTCTAATCTTAAAGAAAAGAATACTTGATCTGTCCCTCCAGGTTGCTTACGTGTAGGAAAGTGGGTTTGACATGCATTTTAAGGCTCCTTAAAATATAGTTTCATAAATTATTTAATTTTTTTTCTTTCGAATAGAAATTTGTTGTTTAAATTTGGGCCTCGTTTGCAATGGCAGTAACCTGAAAATCAACTGTGTTGCAACAACTTCGAACGTATTTTTGATAATAAGTTTGAAAACATGGGTATTTTTGCAAATTTCCCTTTAAATTTTTATTTAACAAAAAGAATTTTTTTAAAAATAAGTTATGAAACTACGTGTTATATATACCATAAAATGCATGCCAAACAGTGGCAAAAAATTGTAGAGAAATGAATGGACAAAAAGATTATTATTTATCTTGTATCAGTTACATGATGGCTTTTTGATTATCTTTGAGTAGAACACTTTAGAATTTAGAGTTGTCTTCTTAAGGTACTTAAAATATGGTGAATTTTTGGTTATGCAACTAAGGAATTGGCTCAATTTGTATGTTTTATTCCTAGGGTACTAAGTTTAAGTTGATGGTTGACTATAGCGGGGAGCCAGAAAATTAAATTGATGGTGGCTAAATTAAAGTTAAAATACGGAAACATATATTAATTTATTACAATTTAATTTGTTAACATGAAATCCACTATTTGAGGTCTTCATATACATTTTGTTTGTCAAGATGGTCTTCATAAACATTTAAATTGGTAAAAATCTCATTATCATTATTAATATCTAAAATTATAATTTACTTTACTTATATCATCCAAAATTGTAAATTCATTAATATCTTGTACTACCATCCAACTTATAGAATTTACTCTTTAAAATTTTAATGTGATCCTTATATTATTATATGAATTTTAATAGTTTAAACATGATAGATAATAATAAAATAATAAACAAATATTGCATTATTTCTAATAAGGTGATTAATAGGAAAAGTAACAACAACAGATAAATTGCAATTTACTAATAGTTATTATTTAAAATTTAGCTGAAAATTGGAAATTTTATTTGGATTAATTATTTAAAATAGTTAATACAATTATATCTAATTCTGAGTTGTTAATGTGACATTGAATAAACTATAACTATAATAACTTGGATTACTATGACATTTATGTAATCTAATGAAATTAAAGTACCATTATAGCGAGACTACCACACATTATAAGATTATAGCTTTTTCGAATTAGGAGACTAATTAAATTATGAATTATATTCTGAATTAACAGGTGATATAGGCATGTATAAAAATAGAGAAGATAAATTTAATTTAAAAGATATTTAAACATTTATAATTGACTAGTTTATTAATTGAAGTGAGGGTTAAAAAGATTTTAAGCTAAATATTATCCTTCTTTTCTTATTTTAGCGGGGGCTAAATAGATCTACTACTGAATATTATAATATTTTCTTAACCTAGTGGTGGGGGCTATAGTCCCCACTAGTGTGATGTAGCTCCGCCATTGGTCAACCAATGACATTGGATTCATCCTATTGCAAACAGTCTTTTTAGTCTTTTTAATATTATCATCCCTTTTATATTTTGTTAAGAATGCTAATTTACATAAAGCAGTCTGTTTCTGTACCTTTAGCATCACATATTTGCAGAGAAATTTCGCTTCTAGTTTTTACCTTTTGATGTCCTTAACATTGGTCATATCTGTTCATTTAGGGATTCGTATGTCGGAAATATCTCTGTTTTTAATGAAATGGAAGAAAAACTTCGGCAGGTAAATAAACTACACATAGTTTTTTTCTTTATCTTTTCTCCCCAGTGTAGTTCTCGATTCGGATGGACTATAATTGTTGCTTACTGTTCTTGATTGCTAATCACGGGCATTGCAACATTTTTGTTTTTGTATTATAAATATGGTATACATTAGGTTTCTCTCTGTCTATCTACACAAACACATATCTTATCAAGGTTGCCAAGGGTCCGAAATTGTGGAATGTTAAGTTGGTTTGTGTGTGTGTGTGTGTGGGTGGGGGGGGGGGGCGCTATTCCTCAATTGCGGGCACTCAAGAGACAATTTGGTTTTGTTGTACGAGTGTTTAAAAGTTTATTCTGGCTGCAGCACAGTCCTCTGCGAAATAGGTATATAATGAGAAGTATCTTACTGCCTGTTGCTTTAGTGTTCATCTATACAGTAAGGAATAGAACAGAAAAACTATAACTCACTCGCCTTTACTATCGTCACTATTTTTCTAATCCCAACATTAAAAGGAGTGGACATCATGCAACTTTGTGTAATTTTGATGTGGTTTAGTTGTTTACGTACATATTTCCCCTTCCACTTTTCAATATATTGTTACTTTCTATTTATGCTAAAATGCTAAAAGAAAAACATTAGCCTTTTTGTTTGTTTAAGCCATACAAGAATGAGAGGAAGTAACTGAGTCTCCCTTAAGAGCGGGCCTTCTACCTACAGATCAACCAGAAGGTCAAGTAGATCAAGGAACAATTGAACAGTAATACCATGCTGATACTGATGATCCTTCTTTACTCAGAGAGTTACTTTTTTTTTTTTGTGCTTTATTATTTGCTTCACTGGTGCTTCTAGTTGAGTAGTTGAAAATTTTGACAGTTGATTTTAATTTGTGCTTCATTCAGTTACTTCGATTAGAATTTTGTTACTCTAAATTTCTCCTTGTTCTTGATGTCTCTAGTTCTTGTTTGCATTTGCTAGGATTTAATAATTAATCAGTACTTCTATACCATAAAATCCAGGGTGACAACGTAATCTTAATTTCCAACCATCAAACTGAAGCAGATCCAGCTGTAATTGCATTGCTTCTCGAATCAACAAATCCTTATATTGGGGAGGGCGTGGTAATAAAATTGTTGTTTGCTTAAGTTACAGTACCATAAGTTCTCGTGCACATGAAATTTGTTTGTGTAACTGGTATTTAGATACTTTAATGCAGACTTATATAGCAGGAGATAGAGTTGTGACGGATCCACTTTGCAAACCCTTTAGCATGGGCAGGTTATTATTACAATTTTTGTCCTACAGCCTGAAGTGGTCCTTTTTTTCATATATCTTTTTCTTAGTAATTAATATATGCTTGTTCTACGTCATGTTATATAGGAATCTCTTGTGTGTGTATTCGAAGAAGCACATGAATGATGATCCAGAGCTTGTAGATATGAAAAGGAGAGCAAATACAAGGAGTTTAAAGGAGATGGCTAAGTTACTGAGGTGAACATACAATGCATAGTAATGTGTTATATTTATCTTGGATCATGTGGCACACTTATTTAGAGGAAGAACCTAGTTTTCCTTTATTGATATATACAGCTTGACACCACGTAGTGGACGATGGAAATTGAACTGTCCACCAGATTTTTTGAAAATTATTTCTGCCAGTTAGTAGTACTTTGTACTTTGTAGCCATTTGCAGCAAGGATTACATGGTGGGCTTACTGCATAATGCCATTACGTGCCTTTCTTTACTGTTCGGTTTTCCTGATTATGTCCTGTAATACTTTAGATACCATTTTTACATTATTTTTGTTGTTAATAGCTATGATATATTAACTACAGAACTTCATCTGCTTATTGTGGAGTGGGAAGATGCACTGCTCTATTTTTTAGTCAAACGATTACTCTGTTTGCAGGTTTATATCGAAAATTTGTTGCACTGGCAATGCAAATTGTTATTTGTACTAATAATATCTGAGAACTCAGTTAATTTTTCAGCAATATACCTCAATAATTATGTCTCTTTAGAAAGAGCAATATATGCCATTGTAATCTAGTTTTTGGACAGTACTTTCTGGCAAGAGAAGTAATATTAAAGTTTTGATTACTTTTTTATTTTACTTCTAAACTGTAGGACTTACATACTTACAAAGGAACTCTGCAGTTTGATAAATAAGAAGTGGTCTAGATTTACTTGCTAAATTTATGATCCTTGAACGTACTAAATAGTCTCTAATTGTTTGATCAAGGCATGGCATATTCGATGCTAAGGTTCACTCTATAGACATGTTCTCTGTTCTCACCATGGTAGTTTGACTCACAGGAGTGAATCGGAAATCATATGGATCGCGCCAAGTGGTGGACGTGACCGTCCTGATCCAGTCACGAATGAATGGTTACCAGTAAGCTATCTCGTTCAATACATGATTAATTCCAACGTCTTTTGCATGATAAATTCCTCAACAATTTCTATATATGGCCAAGTGGCATGCGTTAACTATTTTTAACATGGCATGCCAAAAAGCAACACATATTGGGCAAATCAACTTGTCTAGTTTGGTAATATGACCCCAAAAATTGAGCTATATAAAAAGATAGAGAAACATGACTAGATGTGGCAGGATTATATACTATATAGTTATATTCACCAGCAATATGGTGCTTGATTTACAACCAACAAGCTGAGACAATGTTTTCAGCACTTGCTTATTCTAATAAATATTTGTGATCGACTTTAGCATGTGAATTTTTATAATGACGTGGGCTTTTCCATTCCCTTGTGTTAATTCATAAATTAGTTTTGGGATTTTTTGATTGGAATACAATCCAGGTTATGTAACTCCTGTTGTAATTCATTTTATGGTGGATTTATACTAATACAAGAGGTTCAGGCACCCTTTGATGCTTCTGCAGTGGACAACATGAGAAGGCTTATGGAACATGCTGGTCATCCTGCACACATATATCCAGTAGCTCTACTGTGCCATAATATTATGCCTCCTCCAGTAAAGGTTCGATTTTCTGTCTGGTTTGTCTTTGCATGTGCATCATGACTTCAGTTGCCTGTTATACTAAGAAGCATCAATTTAAATAGGTTGAGAAAGAAATTGGAGAGAGACGAATGATTGCTTTTCATGGAACCGGATTATCAATTGCACCCCCGATAAATTATGATAAAATTTGTGATGACTGTGCGAACCCTGAAGAGGTTGGTTACTTATAGCTTGCCATACTGAAAGTTTTACTAAAATTATTCATTATTGAACTATCTATTATATTCGTAGTCTTGTGTCTGCTAATTTTCTAATTTTTGCAGGCTAAAGTGGCATATTCACAGGCTCTGTATGACTCTGTCAATCAGCAATACAATGTTCTGAGATCTGCTATACATGGGAAACACGGTCTTGAGGCATCAACTGCTGCTATCTCACTGTCACAACCATGGCAATAGTCTATATTGCAAGCAACTATTCTTTACTCATGTGTTATAATCAGGTCCTTTCTTTCTCTTAGTTCCTTGCCATCGCTCTGTGTGTGTTTGACTTCTACTTGTAAATATAGTGGTTGTTGACATGGTAGAATAAGTATCTCTTTATATAAGGTGGTTTATTCTAATACGTACAACTTGGATGAAGAAAGAAACTTCACGAGAAAATGCCTGCATTTTTTTGATAGTTATTAGCGCCAACGATCACTGTAATTTTTCAGAATTCTTTTGCATAATTGCTTATTAATAGAATACTACCACTTTCACTGTAGTATCTCCTATGTGTAACGTTGGTTTTTGCATCTCCCTCTCTCTCTATATATATGTAAGACCTGCCTTGTATATGTATGAAACACTTGTCTTTGTGTATTTTTTGTTGCTAAATTAACACTTGTCTTTGTGCTATTTGCATATTAATAAAAATTTGACCAAAAGTTAGTGTCTGAGCTCAACTATGAAAAACTGTACATATGAAAACATACATGCCTTGGCAGCTTGGTAAATATCATCTTCCATGTCCCATCCACGTATATGGCATGACGAAAATAGCCTTTTTGGAGCTCTCTTTGTTCATATGCAATATAACTGTGACACTTGTTTTTTAATACTAATCTGGAAGTAAACTCAAAATTAAAACGTACATCAACTGGTTTACATACTAAATTACTGATTACTTGCAGGTTATAAAATCTTGACATAATTGTATAGCTCTTCATCCCAGAGATATAATGATTTCATTGTCTAGTGCTGGGTAGAACCTCCAGTCAAGTTATTGGAAGACCCGACTCATTAGAAACCAAGTTGCATGAAGAGATGTTACTAGATAATCCATGTACAGTTTTGTCTCAATTCCTTGGTCAATTCCATTGGTAAGTAATATACATCTTATATTTCAAGAACAAGGTATCAGTGTAATAGAATTTACGCTAGACTAGTTTCCTAATGTACAGTTGATAGATTTTTTTTTATTAAAGTAACCAGGAGAAGATGTGCAGAAATCTGACTTCATTCTGTGTTCAACCACTGTTCAAAAAATTTCTGCTTAGAGGGATTCATCTTCAGTTCTAATGCCACCAGAAGGATCCATGCCCAATTTAATGTTAGAATTTCGATTAGAAGAACTCGTTGAAGGTGTGACTAGGAGTAGAATTGAGTCACAGTCGCCTAGTTTTGCTTGATGCTATAGTACAACACGGCTCAAGTCGCTTCATCGAGAGGTCCAACAATTCATTCACATGTATTATAGTTTATTAATCAAAACATACAGTCTAACACGAAACTGCTATAAATTATAAAATTTAAGTGGTCGTCTCCCCAACCCATATTCTTCAACTTCAAAGTGCTGCACAGTAGTACGAACACCATGAACTAAAAAAATGTCTAGTAGCAAATAGCAACTAGCAAGTTAGTCTAGATACAAATAGTTGGCACACCGTTTCATGCACGTGAGTACGTGACAAGTGGAAAGACACATCCCAAACAGTACAACGAATCTACTCAACACACTTTAAGAATTTAGAAGAGAAAAAGCATTGAAAAACAAAACAGTAGCAATATTATTAAAGTGTTTGCATGTGTAGGCGTATAATAATCTGCTTCTAGTTTGCTTCTGTCCCTTCTTTTTTATGATTGTTTCTTGTGTGATGGGAAGGTTACCATCCCTTTCTTCATCTGCTTGTTTCCAATTATTTTTATGCACCTCCCCGATAAAGAAAAGATGACACTCTTTGTATTTTGTTTTTGTTCTTACTTCTGGAATATTTCTAAATTAAATTTTATTAAAAAATCTATTCCTTTTTGTGGAGTATGGTCTTTATTCTTCGAAGTGAGTAATATATATATGTACGATTATAATCACCATTTTGTGTTACATTATGTTATAAATATTTATTTCAGAAAAATGTGGGCAACAAGAGAGATGTGCATATGAACACTTTGATTTAGTCACAGCTGATACTCTTTTGCATTTTATATGCAAGTAGATCGAGCAAAAAGTCTAGTTGTAAACGACATGAGTATCTACAAGTATATATGCACCCCGGTCAGTGGACTCTAGAGCTTATAATAATGCTACTATTTGCCAAGATACATGTTTTGTTTTATTTATACCCATCACAATATTCTTGATCAATTTTGCATCTGCGTACACGAGCCTGAAGAATCATTTCACATCTTAATGTGTTTCGCTCTAATATACAATCTGACATCTTAACAAATAATGTGAAATTCCATAGTTTATTATAAAAATGAAAATGAAATAAATCTTATATCCACCACTTTAAAGTTAGCTTTCATGATGCAGTATATTATGTTAGTTGTGAGTAGTGACTATCACAATTTAAATGCATCATGATGAAATATCGTCTTTCACACTGTTCATATATTTCACAGTTTGGACATTACTATAGAATTTAATGCTAGGCGTATAAACTTTACATTTTTTACTACCCTAGTTGCGACTAACGACTATTATCGACGAAACATAAATTATATACACTTGAAAAAGCATGGAGCCGAAGTTGATTTGGATAATAGTACTATTATTGTGACAATCATTTGTGGGTCTAGCAAGTCTTTCTTGACCAGTAACGTTAACAAAATTGAAGAGCTATGTGTAAAGCCAAAAAAGTAGCTGGGTTAACTTGAGCTGTAATTTAGCTGAAGAACGCAGTCCCTTTTTTGTACACGTGGCACGTAACAACTTTCAGAGTAAAAGCAAGTTCAGTATCATTCGTAAAAATGTATATTATATTATAAACTAATTCCTAAATTTCTTTTGGGATCGTTTGGGTAGACTTAAAAAATGCTTATTGTTTAAAATAAATAAGTGAACTAGAAGTCAGAAGTAAAATATGATTTATAAGTGATTAAACTGTTTGAGAAAGTAGTAAATGTCATGAAATAAAAATTAACATTTTCATTTATTTATAAATATTTTTGATTTTTTATACAAACGGGTCAAGTAAAATATAAACTGATTTTTTATAAAAAAAAAAAAAAACCAGGTAACTTCGTTGCCCAACCCGGGGCTATGTTACAAAAAGTACTAGTTTCTCTCTGTCGCAAATGTCAAGATTGTCCATTCTAATTACTGTGTAGCAGTTAATTAAATATGAGTCAATCTTAGCGTTTGAAGATGTTAAACTACATGACAATCCTCCACAAAAATTAGAAGAAGTTGAATACATTTAACACGAATCTTATCCGAAAATTTATTTCATCTATTCGAGCATTAGTTCAACTCAGTTAAGTGCTCGAACCCGGGCACCGCACGCACCGGTGCATGCATTATGGCTCGAGGGCTAATAAAGGATTTTTTTAGGGACCTACGTGCTCCTCTTGAGTGATAATAATGATTTGTAAAGTTAGACTTAGAGGCCGAGTAGGGTAGTCCACGCACTAGCTGATCTTGGTTGGGGGAGTTGTCCAGAAGCAGCAGAAATACATGACACTCTGCGTTTGGATGCAGGACCAAAGCTGCCCCTCTACGTTAACAACTGGGCTTCTTGATGACGTACAAATTTTTAGAAAACATCTATGTATTTTTAAATTTCGTAGAGATATATTTGTAATTTTGTAAAATTTAAAATAATAAAAAAATATAAAAAAAATTAGGGAGAACACGTGTCCGGTGCTTATTCCTAGATCCGCCCAATGGTGCCGTTTATGCATTTCATATCGAGTTCAAATCTGAGCATACAGCGTCATTCTGGATATATGTTATCAAATATGGCGCATGTTTCCCGGTTTCTGCTTTTATTCAACTCTTTGTTTAACGGCTTCCGGCTTCTGCTTTTATTCAACTCTTTGTTTAAGAGATTTAGTGTAGTTTATGTCATATGTAGTTGTGTACTTGAAAAAAATGAAATAAGAGTAAAAATAAACTAATAATTACAAGTTATTAAAGTATTTGGAAAAAAGTAGAGATTGTAAAGAGAAACTATCATTTTCTATTTCCAATTTCTTTCTCACAACTTCAAAAATATTTTTTACCTTGGATTAAAGAAAATAGAAATAAAAAAATAAGAACAACTTCCGTAGTCCAAACAGGGCTAAATCTATACATTCATCTTGCCACGGATCCGGAAATTCGGAATGGATTAAGTGATCAAGGCAATGGTTTTTAATGTCAACTTGAATAGAAAAGGTGATACGTAAGATAAGAACACACTAAACATGGTGTAGTGTCATGAGGTTTAACTTACCTAATTACCCGATAAAGTGCCAACATTATCATTGTCAACATTTTCTTTGTCTTCCAACTTTAAAAGATTTTGTAATATTCGGAGTCTTGGTTATCAACATTGGATAACAAAGTGTTATACTTTTACCCAACCTTATTTCTCTAGGTAATCAAATAAAGTGAAGAAGGAATCACCACATTTTTGTAACAAAAATAATTGTAGGATTGATTAGGCCAAAAAAGAACATAAATGGAAAATGTTATTATTTATATAATAAATGTTGTTATTTTGATATTTATACTTCTATTTGAAGTAAAAGAATGAATACATGTATATTCTTGTCGAATAACAAATATATTTTAATTTAAATTAAAACAAGAAAGAACAATACTATTTTATGGATTCAGGACCAGAATTTTGGATTTTAACTTTTTATTTCGAACAAATAAAACTCAACTTTAATCGTCTCTTGACATCTCTAAAATCGTTCTTCTCATATTTTATCTAGTTTATTTATTAAATTAGTGTACGTATGTATATTTTTCTTATGCGTAAGTATGCATTAATCTCATTCCTTTACTAAGTTACTCCTTCGCATATTTCCATTTTATTGCATTATTGGAACACAACACAGATTTATAACACCAAAAAGAACACACACAAAATATTCAGGTACACAACTACACATGACATAAACTACACTAAATCTGCCACCTTCAACAGTCTAGTACAACATACATTACACACTCTCCTACAACTTACACACAAAACTTGCTCAAACTCATCTAACTCTGCTCACTTTCAACTCACTTGTACACTACACCTATTTTAATCAACACACTTCCAATTCTAAAAATCCAATCTTTCTCTCTTTTTCCAAGCTTTTCTACAAAAACACAAACACCCACTTCACTAAACACCTCTAAGTACACTCCCATGTGTTTATATTTGTGTATGCATTCATGAGTTAGGCTAATGGGGTGTTGTATTTCTCAGCTAGCTGCAAAGTTTGCATTTTTTCCTCCTTCTCCAGCTACTTATCAGGTCAAGAAACGAGATGATGGCAAGCTTGTAGCTGTCTCAACGACGTCGTCTTTGCCTTTGCCTTATAGTGATGATGGGTCACTTGATGTTTTGTTGCTTGATACTAAGAGGGGTAACAAGATTGTAGCTTTTTACTTGAGGAACCCATATGCAAGACTCACTGTTCTTTACTCTCATGGAAATGCTGCTGATCTTGGTCAACTTTATGATCTGTTTGTTCAACTTAAGGCTAATCTTGGAGTTAATCTTATTGGGTTTGTGAAAAAATTTGATCTTTTTCATACCCTTTTGTTTGTTTTGATTAATTGTGAAATCTTGGTTGAGATAGGGAGAATCTTGCGTGTGCATTTTGATTCTTAATGCGTCTTTCTCATGGGGTTTGGTAAAATGTTACTTTTGTATGCATCTTTTCTGTACAAGTCTTTACTGGGCTTCTGTTCATTTGTTACAGTCTTTGTCACTAATGGGTTTATGTAAATTTATAATGCCTTTTAACTCTAGCATTTCTGTATTTGTAAGAACTTGAAGTGTGTAGATCTATGCTTTTGCACTGTTTATGTAAAGATGGTTTCTCTTTATCCAGGTACTTAATCTGAAAGAGTTTTCATTCTTTTAGAAGTGTAAAGTTGAAGCATAGATTTATAGGATTGTTAGTATCTTGTGTTTATAGCATCTTTGATCAGGCTCTTGTTACTAGTCTTTGTCCACCTTTTTATGTTCTTTGTTTTATGGTGATTTTGTAAGTTTACTGGTCATTGCATACTTACAAAATAGGGCATGCTTATGAGTATTCTACTGTATGCTTTTATTGTGAGCTGTGCTTTGGGACAAATACAAACTAGCTCATTCTATGGTCCATTTTGATTCCAATGTCTTTTCAACTACAGTTGTTCTGGACCTTATCATTGAGAAGCCTCCAGCCCTGGCCCCTGAGTAATTCTTTTAAATGATTTTGTTTAAAGAAATTGGAAAAGAATTTGTATTTTTAAATTTGCTGTTGTAACATTAGCCAAAAATTTTATATAGTTGGTTAAGATCACCTTCACCGTTTAACTATATACTAGCTGAGATTTGATATAATGTAGCACATTCATATGATAGTGAGCTTCCCCTGATTTTTGATTAGTGATAATCTCATATTTATTTGCAGATATGATTATTCTGGGTATGGAGCTTCTTCTGGGAAGGTAGGAAGCCACCCTGTTAAAATGGGAACCCTGTCAAGCTTGTCTTGTGACTCTTGTCAACTTCAGTGTTTTATTAACCATAAATTGTGTTTCTTCAGCAATCTTCTATATGACTTGCATTTTTCCTTTGTTGTTCAGCCAAGCGAGCATAATACGTACGCAGACATAGAAGCAGTGTATGAGTGTCTTGAGACTCAGTATGGAGTTAGTCAGGAAGATATAATTTTATATGGGCAGTCAGTTGGAAGTGGACCGACTCTGCATTTGGCAGCTCGACTTCCAAGATTGAGAGGTGTAGTTCTGCATAGTGCTATACTTTCTGGTCTTCGCGTACTCTGCCATGTAAAGTTCACACTTTGCTTCGACATCTACAGGGTAAGTTCCAATCTTCCTTGCTTGCAGTGGTTTCATACCAGCCAACCAAATAATCTACTTGGTGTTTTATGTTGTTGCTAGGATTGGGTACATATAGCTCCTATAATCTTTCATATCTCTCCATGTATTCTGAGTATCTTGGCTGCAATATTATATTATCCAAAGCTCTGGTTTTGCAGAATATAAACAAAATCCGAAAAGTGAAGTCCCCCGTGCTAGTGATACATGTAAGTAATCCTCAATTTTATATTTTATAGCTTAATCTAAGTTACTTGGTCTGCCATCTAAATCTTCAATAATCTCCTTTTCCTGTAGTTCTTAGTTTATTGTGTTTAATTTAAATTAATGAAAAAAGACATGTAGAATTCAATTCTGCAATTATTTGTTAAAATCCATCAACTGAATTTTTTACCTTATGATGATGATCCACAAGTGAGGGTTTTGTTTCAGACATGTAAAATAGCATTGTCAGCTCGATGTGAGAACTTCAAAATGGGATACCATGCACCATCTTTGTCCTCAGTCCAGTAAAGACTGAACTCTGTAGATTGCACAATTATTTTAGCTTAATTGAAAGTCAAATTATCTCTTCCCTTATTTTTCGACCTTCTAAAGGAAATATAAGTAGTTAGATCTAATCAAGTCATACTCAGGGATGGATCTGGTTAATTGAATGCAAATGTCAAATTCTAAATTAATATTGTTGAAGACATTATTTTGTTATAAAATCTATTGTCCGATTTATTATGATTAATGACTGTGCTCTTCTTTCCACCCTTTTGCAGGGTACTGAAGATGATGTAGTAAGTTGGTTGCACGGTGATGGACTATGGAAAATGTCTAGGGACCCTTACGAGCCCTTGTGGATTAAAGGTGGTGGTCACTGCAACTTGGAGCTCTACCCAGATTACATTCGCCATCTGTGCAGGTTTGTCCAAGACATGGAAAACATGAATACTCAGATCCGCCTTAAAAAGATCCGGCAGACCCTCCGTCTACCAAAAGGACCAAAGGCTACTACTGCCAAATCTAGCTTAAAATGCTGCTGTGGAATCGAATTACGGTGGCCCAATTGTCTTAGATGTTCCGCACCTAGCTGTCTTCCTTGTTCAAAGCCTAGCTGTTCTCATTGTTCCAAATCCAAGTGCTTAGAATGTCCAACACCTAGCTGCTGTTTCAAAAGTGCCAGTTGTAGCTGCTTCAAATGTTTGAGTTGTAGCTGCTTCAGTTGTTTGAGTTGTAGCTGCTTCAAATGCTTCTCTGGATCTCAAAGCCAAGGATGTCAACCACGATGTCCAAGTTGTTTAAAACCTGGCGTGACAAAGTGTTCGTGTGGTGTAAGATGCTCATGCTGGTGCATAAGTTTGCCATGCTGCTGATTAATTCAAGGTGGGTGTACATATTGGTATAAACAAGCAGGAAGAGTATAACTAATCGATTTGTATAGACATTTCTCCTAACAATTGTCTGAAGTGTGCCTTAGAGGAGGAACTTAGCGAATTACACAATTTGATTTGAAGTTTTCACTAATGGCGCTTTTAAAACCAGATCCTTGCATCTTCATGTCAAAAGCCATTATCACATATTTACCATCTTTTGTTAGTCATTGTTAATAAAATTGTCAGCAGGTAGTTTTGTGGTTGTATTGTCAATTCTTGATTCGAGTTTCAGTTATATATGTATCATATTCATATAGATGCTGTCATATACTTAAATCTATAGATCATGCCATTTGCAGTCATAGTGTTTTCTCAAAGTAATGGTCAATTTGATGATGTTATGTTATAACTCTGTCATAGGTCTGATCTCAAAATGATAAATCTGTACCAAATATAACTCCATATCTGATATATGTCTGATATTACACAGCAGCAACCTCCTCATTACCTGACCTCAACCTCACAACCGCGCTACCACCACCGCTCTTCCTCACCCCGCCACGACTCCTACGTTGTTTCCGTTGACTACCACCAAACTTAATCCTCATTGCGTGCCGAAGCCTACCAGTCTCCTTAAACAACACTTGCTCTGAAGGTACAATCACGCACTCTGGCAGAGGCACCTTGTACCTCCAGGTATCATAACAGTGAGAATAATACATATACTTCTCCCGGAACCACCTCATGGCCTTGCGCTGTCGTGGCCTGACCGTGAAGTAGTCTGCCACGGCTATTTTCAAAGCGGTTTCAGAGCAATTGGTGGCGGAAGGTTCTTGAATCGGATCAACTGCACAACCATCAGTGACAAAGTCTTTGAACTCAGCTGCAAAGGGCTCATGTCTGTAGTCTACTTTGTACTTGCCACCACTTGTAGCCCATGTAGAAGCATCCCATATGGTAGCATACATTGCCATTGGCTTCGCCGGAAAATCACCACCCATTTCATCGTTACGGATTACTTCTCTAATGGGAACTTCATCTACATAAAATCTGTATTGCAATATTTAGTATTAATTCTCAACCAAAAATATGACATCAATTTGATCTGGCAAAAGTTTATTATTATTTCTAATTTTCTAATAGAAGTACTTATATATATTTAAGTATAGTATTGTATACGTGATAGAAACAAATCATACTAAAAAACATGGCTTCACTGTAGGGACAATTAAACGGAGGAGCAAACGGCTGAATTAAAATTATGAATTGTGACATACATAATTTAATGTGATAAATTAAGAGTTTAAAATGGTTTTTTGAGTAATTTTGACTTAATTTATAAGTTATTGAAATATAATAAAAACAACAAAAGTGATTTATGGGTAAGGGCAACTTTTATCAAATTTTTTCTTTAAATTATGTTTTTCCGTCTCTCAAACTAACTTCTGGTTTAGGTAGTTTATACTTTTTTTTTTTTGACAGAAGCTTTTGACTTATTTTTAATTTTAAATCTTTTCTGACATGAACATATATTTTTTAATTTAAAATAATAAATAATTTTAAACCCCACTTAAAGCCGGAAACAAACACGATCTAAATATGATAAATATGACCACGGGAGCTACAAATCCTACGACAAAACACGCAAATCAGGTTACATAAAAAAAATAGTAGTCATATTTTTTTGAAATATTGCTAAATTCGAGAAAGAGAAAAGGAACTTACATGACTTTGATAGGGGTCCAAAGAATGCTGTAACGATGAAACTCCTTACTAGGATCGAACCAAAGTCTGTATCTCTCTTCTCTTCCGCGTTTAGTGCTTCCATTTCCATACACATTGGTCTGAAATCTCCATGGTTTCCCTCTTATGTTTCCTAAAAACTCTATGTCCAGCTCATCATGATTTTTCTCGAATGTGTCCACATTTGATGCCTACCATATTTATTCATCATCAATAATGTAACAAAAATTCACGAGACGGAATCAGGATTTCAAAATAGTTGAGATAGTCGGGGTACTTACATAAAAAGCCACAACAACACCGGCTGTGTTCCCGGACGGTAACTTGATGTTTGCACTGAAGAAGGCATATCTGTAATAATCATACGAAATTATGCCTGAGCCTGACAAACAATAATTAACCTCATATCATATAATAAGAAATTATGCATGTACACTTAATATTTACAAGAAATTCATATCATTGATATATAATTAATAAAATTTTGGTGAACAAATTTACGTACCCGAATGGTGATTGAGGAGGAGACGAACGCTATCATCATAAGGAGATGGATCGATGTTAAAATCACTAAAGAGAGTAGAATAAGCTTGGCTAAACGGAGTTACAGTGAGATTGAAACCTGAAACTGATGTTGTTTTGATGGAGGAGATCAAGAAGAAGATGAATAAGAAGAGATGAAAATTTGGTTTTGAGAAAGAAGGGGAGGAGGGAATTATTATTTTTCGACCATGATAATCATCCATACTATTTTCTCGTCGCCCTGTTTTTATTATAGTTTCATTGGTTTTCTCTCTCCCCATTCTCTCGCCCTCTCTCCCGGTCTCTCTGTCTCTCTCTCCGGTCTCTCTGTGTTTCTCTCTTTGCATGGTTTATATATCAACCTACATTGTAGGGGGGTTTTGTGGAGTCTCACTGGCTGTTGTTTTTCCTGAATAAAGTGCCCCCTGATGTCTCCTTTGTGTTACGAACCAAGCGGTTTCAACGTGATTTACTTGTATCAATCATTATACAGACATTTAGCACGATTCTAATCACGATAGAATGCATATACAAGTGAATTATGAACATTTACTTTAGGATAAGACTTGACTAAGCGGGTATACGAGAAAAGCATTTTTGTAAGCAATGATCAAAATACCAAATCAAAAATAGCCCAAAATATCACTTATTAGCGCGAGATAATCTCGCATTTTGATTTTTGAAAAAAAAGCTATATCATGTTACTTTAGTTCTGAAAATCACTATAAAACGCTAAACAATTTGACTTGCATTTTAGGGTTGGAACGCAACATGAAATAGCGATATGATTGTTGTAAAACGCTAGACGATCTAGCATTTTAAAGTGAAAGAGGGAAAACGCTGCAATATCTGACATTTTAGATTGCAAAGTGATAAATTGGAGTCATCTTCTAAGCGATAAGTTGAAGTCATCTTCTCCGACAATAATATTTGAGACCTTTTCCTGAAAAAATGACAGTGAGACCAACATCCCGGCTAGAGCCGAGCCCAGATGAATATGTATTAAGTTTTTGCAACGGAATGGAGCATTATAATTCCAACTGCCTATATAGTGATGTATTTATGATGGCCTGAAGTAAGCATCGGAGAATATTTTAGCAGGGCAGTGAGTATGCCTGTAGTGGTACAAATGGTAAACTCCATTTTCAGTTGTCATGACATCGACCACAATGATGGGATATGTACTCAAAACAAAGCCAGATGACTTTATCGACATATTCATCATTAATATTTAAAAACGTTCAAGATGAACCCAACAACATATAGGAAAAACCAGGTTCCATCATCCATAAAAAGCATCTAGTTCGGAAAAATTGACACAAGCAAACACTAACGATGTATTCCCAGATAAAATACTCGAGAGTCTATTCATAATTATTCCGCGATAATACAGACAAATTTTTAGTACAAACAAGTTTTGATAGAGGTCTAAACACTAATCCAACATCAAGGGAGTTAAACAGATTACACAACTCTACATCCCATTCTGGTTCTTCGACTCAAAAAGAACAGTCAAGAAGAAAACGATGGATAGTAAATATCTTTCACAGATAAAACCTGAGGCTAAGGATGGTCAGCTTTAATTAATTTTGAGCTACATATGTGAACAAGGACTTCTCGTACTAAATGGTTATGTTAAGCCCCTCAATATCTATCTTCATTTGGGAAAGCTAGAACTTCAATGACCACTTTGTGCAGACTCTGTATTACCGGGTTCTTTACTTCCATTTCCAGTGTGTTGGTCATTCCTACCAGGCCATTGATCCTCCTGCCCAGGAACATCCCTACTTTTCTCCTGCGAAAATCAAATTGAAAAGGCACCAGCCAACAAGTATAAATAAACATCGTTTTTGTATAAAAGCTTTCCACTGAAATATACAGAAGATGTTACTCTCTAACATGAAGCAGAAGCCCCATACCTTGAGAGCTGCATTTTGTGCCACAATCTTCTCGTATTCGCTCCTAATGCGGCTCAGTTCAGCTCTAAGAGAGGCATTTTCTTCTTTTAAAGCTTCAGCACGCTGTGCCAACTCATCACATTCCGCCTGATTCATTAAGACAGCACAGCATGATCTTACAGTACCAAATACATGAAACTCATTCTTTATTAGCAAGCTACATCCCACACCAATCTTACCTGCTTCCGTAACCGGGATCGGCGAGCAGATTCTCTGTTAGATTGTTTTCTTTTTTGCCTTTTAATCTCCCTTTCATCCTGGTATGAGGAATAGATACTTAAAAATGATAATAGAGAAACTAATCTGAGAATAGACTAGAAGACCTTGCTTTATGGTAGAAACATAAATCTAGAGGACCATATATGCTAATAGAAAATAGACAATAGTAATGCTTATATACTAAAATGATATCTTTCTGCATTGTTTAGTCCCAAATAAAAATTTTCCATAGGAATTTAATAACTATCACAAATAAAGATCAGGTAACCATCTCAATTAATTACAATTGATATATTGGAAGCAATGAAGATTGCAACACTTCAAAATAGGGAAGAAAAATAAAACAAGACTCCAACAATAAGTAACACATTCATACTAATGTATGGAAATTTCACTAATTATATTGTCACAAACTTAATCAAGTTTTCTGCAAAAATGGCATGCATGTTTGGAGGCTAATCCGTGGGAAAGAAATGATGGAAATACGAGGTAATGATGACCATTGTAGGTTGTTATCTTAAGAGCTGATCTAGGTTTCAGAAATGTCACACAATCACAAAATATCTGTACTCACTGCGTTTAGCACAATTGACTGATTATCAACAAGTAACTAAGCCGACTGGAAAACAAATAGAATATACACTGCGCAATAAGCTCTAGAGTGACAGAGAACCTGTAGCCAATGTTGTGGTTGCACATTATCTCTAGCTCCTGCACTCAAGGTTCCTCCAGTAATAGGAGGGGAAACTTGCCCCCGCATTGCAGGAATAGCAGATGAAGTTGCACCACCCCAATAATCCATCCCAATATTTAAGTTAGTTGTGGGACCAGGAAGAACACCTGCAGGACCAGCTGTTGAAATTGGTACGACGGATATTGGTTGGTTGACCATTGAATTATTTGCATATTGCCCATTCTGCAAACCATGTGTGTTTCCATTATGAGATGCTTCAGCTGTTGCAAAAGCAATAGAAATGCCTGCTTTTAGTAATATGTATCAGTGAAAAGCATCTATAAGGCTTCAAAACATATACAAGGCACACCTTCAAGAGAATCTTGCCTGCTTCCTGACTTAATTTGAGAATCCTGCACAATATCATTAAATACAGAAAAATGGTAAAGAGAAGCATATACTAATTTGATAAATATGGCAGTAATATTATTACGCCGCACCTTTAAATGAAATTTTTTTCTCAAATTTTTGCTGTAGTAAAAATAGCATTACATGATTAACTTTGACTCGCATTATTAATAAACACTGCAGAGAATAATTTGATGATGTAATACATCGAAAAGACTTTGTAAAAGATAAAATCTTGTTCCAAGTGACAACCATACCAAACATTAACGTGCCGACATTTGAAATATTTTTGATTTGTTAAACTTATCAATGTGAATATATATATAGAGAGAGAGTCTAAGCATGACGATACCTCAGGGCCCTACCTGACGTTACTTTAGCTAAGGATGCCATATGGTTTGATAACCAAGTTTTTTTTTTTTTCAGATTGATTACGGAAAGTCTAGTAAAATTACTCATCAGTCCCAAGATCTCATTAATTGAGTTTCCTTACTTCTTCAAGATTGGTATTTTCTCCTAAAGGTTATCGATTTATGACCACGAGGCAGAGAAGTAGTCACCATGGCCATGGCCAGAAAAGTAGTCTCAATTTTTCGATCAGATAAATATATAGGCAAAGTTTGATTTAAGGTTGGATGAGAAGCCGGTGGTAATATTAATCCGGACAACCGTAAATTGGTGGTTCTCATAAATTTCCCATAAATAGGGTTCAAAAGTAGGCGGTGCTGCACCGCCATTGATTAGATTGGCCGGGCCAAAGAAAGGATGGTGAAGTGAGGAGTTGCGGCGGAATAATATGGATCTCGGTGAGTTCGGTGGCAAGCTCAGTTCTTAGGGCGTCACAAGACAGTGACTCAGAACAAAGGTTGGGTCTATTTCAGATCTGATTATTTTTGCTGAGTGACAAGACAACAGGGATCTTCTCTTTGCTGATCTACAATTACTATCCTGTGCTAATATGAAACTGTGGTTTCTTGGTGAACAGCCGAGGCTGGTGTTTTCTGCTGGACAGCAGCCAGCACAAAAGTGAACATCACTTCGCTATATCAAGGGCCGAGATTTCTATCTCTCTTTTAACGGAGGTAAATCTTAGGTACCACTCTCAGATTATATGCATTAATTACATATATTATGCACGAAAATGGGCTTGCACACACCAGATCTATAACATTTGTAGTGCTATAAATTTTGCATGTTCGCATTAGAAGAGAACTTATTAAAGAGAGAAGAAACACAATTAACTAAACATCCATATTCCTCATATCTATGAAGCTGAAATACACACACAAGTCATTATAAAAAGGCCAATCATCATTCAAACTGTCGAAGCGCTTAATATACTTAGGAAATTACGTTTTGAGTTAGCAATGTCATTATCTAGCACGCAAACCAAAACAATCATCTATAAATATCCTTAGTGCTTACACTGTACTTACATTTTGAGAATTTGCATCACTTCCTTCCTCGCTTGATCCTTCACTTGCGCTTTCACCACTATAAATTTGGTTAAGACCAAATGAATCAGTACAAACTTTCATAGCAATAGAATAAGCTGCAGATGCAGCAATTACTTTGCTGCCCCAAAGTAATCATCTATAATACATCTATAAAACAACTACAAAACCACGACTACTCAAGTACAAACTTTTACCCAAAAAAGGAGTCAGCCTTTCAAGTTTTGTAGTGTATATGGGCTAAAGATCGAACATGAATTAGCAAGGAAAAAATCAATGATCCTTGTAAAATTTTGATTGCAAAACAAGTAGACCAATGATAGTTAATCCCGCATAAAGTTTTGGAGATACCATAGTTTAGTGACGAGTTACCAACACAGGTTATATGTTTCTCACATTAAGCGAAAATACCAAAGCACAACTAAAAGCTAATATATCAGGTTATACCTTTTGGAGTATCCTCCATTAGCACCTAGTCCGGATGTTTTACTAGCCTCATTATTTTTGCCTGTTATCATATTTAAACTTCCCAAACTACCCTTTGACCTTTTGATAGGCAATTTTTCCTTCCCCTCCGACACCTTACCATCTGCTTCTATGCTTCCGGGTGTATTACCCTGTATGCAGATGTTATTCTTTAAGTAGTCTAGTTGAGTGCATGTCTCATGATTCATGATCCATAAAATGGACAATAAAATAACTCTAAGTAACTTACAGAAGCCTCGGCGGCAACACCATTTGGAGAAGGAATAGCAAACGGACTAAATGGATAAGATCCCTGGTGGTTCGCTACATGTTAGTAACAGATGACAAGGGAACAGGGTAAGCATGATAAATACAATCAGACACAGTTACCGGAGGCATAGATGGGTGCGCATATATTCCACCATGGGGATACATAACATATGGATGTGGTGGAGTGCCGTAAGGCGGCATCATATGCTGCACAGAAACAATAACCAAAAAGACATTACTTGTAATAAAGAGATTTAAACAGCACCTAGATTAGAATATTGTGTGACAATCTTGAGAGTCCGCGTAAAGACATTAAGGTAAACTTAAATTCCATCAGAAGGCATGAAGCTTACCCTCACAACTTTTATAACCCATGACAGTGATGACATGTACTGACAACATGCATATTTAGGGTTCCTAATGTGGAATAAAATGTATTTGATATTTCATTCCCCATTGTCTAAATACTGATGCCTATCTTCCTTTCCTGAACTTATTTTCTCATTAATTTATTGGGCATATCTCTGACAAAAGCTTATGAGTTCCAATATGTTCTTATATTATTTGCAATTTGCATATTGCATTTCAGGGAAAACATCATTGAGAAGTGCTACTGTAAGAAGAATGAAATTCTCAACTGTATATATATATATATATATATATATATATATTGAGTTTGAAACTATTTATGGTTTTTTATACTCATAAATGCAGTTCATATATAATCTAATCCATTTTATGAATAATGTTAATCAGTTGTAACAGATAATATATCCGGAGAATAATATCAGGTTAATAAGAGTATTCATATGAGTGAATTTTTCAGAAAATACTCAGAAATCTTATTTTGGAGAAGTCCACCAAACCTTTTTCTTGTATTATCAATAAACAATATGATAAAGTATAGAAAGAAGAGAATGCCTTCCTTTTAACAAATAATTTTCCGGCACAAGTGTTGTTAACTCTGTTAACTAGATTTGACAAACTCTATTCACAGCTAATTCAGCAAACACAAAATTTTACATGAACATAAAGCATTAGTTTGATACTGGATACTGGTTTGTGACTAAAACTTCATAAATATTTGTAACCAAGACAACTAGGCAACAATCGTACTTATTTATCATGTCCCTGTCGCATAGTAACTTTTGCCAAGCATAGTTTTATATTCTAAAAAACTACAGGACTGAAGTATGCCTACTACCGATAGTGTAGATGTGAGGGATGAATCTTAGGCTTTATAATTAATGATATACATCTTAGGATTTCTTTTATACCTAACAAAGCAAAATGATATCACTGAAATATTAAGAAAAATACCTGAACTCCCCACATGTAGGGGTGAGGAGCTTGGGGACTTGATGCCATATACCCATGTGGAGGCATCGGAGAATATGCCTATAAAAACCAAAAATATAAGCTAATCACAGTTTCTATAAACTTCTACCAACAAAAAATGCTTCAGAAGTCAAACCTGAAACCCAGTCCAATCTGGAGTAACAGGGGCAGCGGATCCAGCAACAACGGGTGACACTTGTTCCTGAATACCACAAGAAACATTAAGTACTACTACAATCCATCACATGCCAAGAACCCCCCAATAAATACATAAAGCAAGAACTCATAGAATGTTAATAAAACCGTTAGTTCACCTGAGAAGTAGGAGTCTTCGGCTCCTTACTCTCCTTAGACGATTTTTCCATCTCACTACTGCCCATTATCTATATCGAGACCATCCTGCACAATATCAACTACGTCACATCAACCACCGCTCAAGTATCTACTCGAAACCAAATAATTCCAAAAAAAGCCCCCAATGCCGAACAAATCCCTCCACATACCACCAATCCCCCGATTCTACCCCCATAAATAGGCCAATCACTAAAATCCCAATCAAACCCGAGTTCCATAAATCCTCCCGTCCACACACACAAACACATATTACAGCATTCAAGCACAACATACACACACGACAAGCTCCAAACCCAACAAATTCAAGTAACACAAACCCTAACAACACACAAGAAGCTCAAACCCACATTAAATTTCACAAAAACAACACAAATATAAGCAAAAACAGTAAAGAAAAAATGAAATAAAGATAGAATTTACCGTTCAGCAGCACAATCCAAATCGAAATCCAAGAATGAAGCTACCGAGTCAACTCAGCACCAAAAAAAGCTAAAAATCAACACTTTAATATAAACAAAACACGAAAACTAGATCAATTAATACACACGGATATGTATACAAATAATTGGAGGAAAAAAAGATTATTTATTTTAAAAAAAGGTAGTGAATTGGGGGAACAAAAAGTTAGGGTTTTGATTTAATTAAGAGGGTGAGATGTTAATATTTGCAGAACAGAGATGAAGTGACGTCGTTTGATTATTCTAAATAATTATGATAAAATTTAATTTATTTTAATTTTATATGGGCGGTGATGAATGTAAATGATTCAGAGGGAGCGAGCGAATGATTGAATCCGTTTGGATTTTAACGGCTGGTAAACGCGCATGTACATGTGTGTAGTACAGTCATCTGGCCCCACCTTCTCTTCGTCCAACACTTAAATGAGTGTATTGGATTGAGATTTTAAAACATTTTTTTGCATTCATGAAATCCGAGGGTATTCGATTAGGATCATTCGAAATTCATTAAAATCTTGAGGTATTCAATTGGGATTTTAAATTATGCTACAAAATCTAGTGGTATTCAATTGGGATTTTAAATTATGCTTTAAAATCCGATAGTATTCAATTGAGATTGTTTAAAATCTATTAAAATCTGATGATATTCAAATGCTGATGGATTTTTTTCATTTTATAAAATGATGGATTTTGTGGCATTCTTCGGTGTATTTTAAGTTTTTTGAAATACTACCAAAATCAATGAGATTTTGAAGCATTGTACCAACTCTGCGACATTTTATCAAGAATTCGTACAAAATCAAAATCTCATACAATCCATTAAAATTCATAGATTAAAAACAATCCATTAAAATCCCAATCGAATACCCCCGTTAAAATCATTAGATTTTTTTCTTTAAATGACTTTTTGTTTCGCGATAATTTTTATGTTTTCGACGTATATCTGTCAAAAAAATTTTCTCGGGCAACAGATATATGTTAGATTAAAAAACAAGGATTTTTCACAACATCTGCTTTTCGTTTCCTAATAAAAAAGATATTTGAGATACTTTTTTGAGTATTTCCTTGTCATCCAAAAATTTGACAAAAATGATAAATTTATCATTAATAAAAATTATACAGGAATATTTTTCATGATACTTCGATAAAAACGTTCACTTTCTTCATTAAAAAGGATAAACATCTTTTACCGTTTTTCTGAATCATCCATGAGTTGAATGCTTTCAAGACATGTCGATGAGCCATTTTTCTTATTAAGAGATTTAACCGACCATGCAATGTTTGATATATTTGTTGAAACAGTAAAATAATACTAGCCTTGAACCCGTGCAAAGCACGGGAGGCTATATTATTTTGAATTTATTATATATAATTTTAATTTTAATATCATTTTATTAGTGATTAGTATTAACTAATTATAAATTATATTTAAAAGAATAAAATTGGAGTTTTTATCTTGTAGTATATCAAACTGTTTAGAGATGTAAGACTATGAGAACTCTACGTGCAACAGACTTTTAGTTAGAAAGTGAATCACCAAATATACCCATGTTGGCTTATTATAGTATAGTATAGATTACATCATTTATTATCATATAAATAATATATATTATTTAAAATTATTTAAAATACTAAATTATATTTTTATAATATATTTAATCATTAAATTTGCTATGATCTACACATTTAATAAACAAATTCTACATAATTAATATTTTATATCATTTTAGTCTATTATCTTCTCAAAAAGCAATCAGACATTGTCACGTTTCACCGGCTAGGCTTAAGAAATTAACCTAGTGGAGAAACAAGGCAAGCTGAAACAAGACTCTAGTCATGGCCCAAAACCTTCAAGCAAGTTACCACTCTCGAATCTCAAGGTCAAGGCATACATCAACTCATGTTCGCTGCATGGCTGGAGTTTCTTTAACTTGTTAATGCATTAATAAGTTAACTCCCTTATACTTATTTTTCTGTCATTAAATCTGCTACAAAATACAAAAGTTTTGTGATAGACCATAGATGACTAGCTGTCAAAATAAGTATAGTTTTAAGCTTTGGTCTTGGAATGTTTAGAGAGTGTGTTATTAAAGCCTTCAAAACATGTATGGAATGCAGCTACTTGAGCTTTCAGAGTCTGTTCTACTCGTACATGGGACTCAATAAGATGCAGTCCTGTCTTATGCCTCTTTTAAGTCTTCATAAACTATCATCGACCTTTTATAAGGGCGTAAAGCTTATGATTAATTCTTCTATGAAAAAGTAGATAAGTCTCTCTGTTTGCAGTACTTTTTCCGCATTGAATTTGTCATGAAGGTGAGTGCAGATCACAAATATAGATTGAATTAATGTTTCAGGTGTTTCCTTCCCCTTGCAGCACACTCGGAGTGGCAATGACAGCAAGCCAATGCGAGCCTCCAATTCATTTTTGCAAAAACAGTGATAGTCAGATTTACATTCTGTGTTAAAATGGTAGCAGTCAACAACACCACTTAGTTGCATCACTAGCTATCTAATCGTGATGCAAGCATGTAACTCGCGTTTACTTTATCATCAGTCATCAATCTCATCTCTCAAAATGGTTGGAATCAGATACAGGAGATGATCATTCTAGCATTAATCATGTATTCTAGAATTAATCAAGTATAGGTATCGACTAAGTACTGCAATTTTTTAAGGCTGCAGTATATCCACTAAGCACTGACTGAGAACATTGCTCAACTATGTCTATGTTCTCAACTCTCAAGCTACTCAACCACCCAAATTTTTTTGCTTGACTTGTAAAGTCGCCCACCCGAAGTGACTACAGCTGCCAGGAGACTAAACATTTTGCTTAATTGACCGCTCTCTGGCAATGGTATGTTAACACCTAAAAGCTGGAAAATTTGAAGAGTATGTTTTACTATTTGTGCACTGCCAGTCCTTCAACTTTCAAATCTATAAATTTGATACATTCAGTGCTTGTTTATCTTAACATTCATTTCATCAAAAACCTCTCCCAAGTCCCTAAATATTATTAGACCTTCATTCCCGCAGGCTGCAACATATTCTCTTCTTGTTTGTTTACAAACATGATACTCAGCTTTCTCAGATCCATCATTCCCTTGATTTTGATATTGGCAAGCATAAGCAATGTATATGCCTTTTTAAACAATATCACCGATCACCAAGCTTTACTTTCTGTAAAGGCTTCCATAACAGCTGAATCGTTGGGTGTGCTGAGGTCATGGAATGATTCCATCCACTTCTGTAGCTGGAATGGCATTACATGCAGTCGCAGACGCCAAAGGGTGACAACACTAAACCTCTCCTTTCAACACTTGGTGGGCACATTGTCTCCTCATATTGGAAATCTCTCCTTTCTCAGGAGAATTGATCTCTATCAAAACAACTTTCATGGATCAGTCCCAACTGAAATCAGCCGATTGTTTCGCCTACAACATCTAAATTTGGGATCAAATTCTTTTGAAGGTGGATTTCCTACCAATTTAAGTCATTGTGTTGATATCAGATACATCAATATGTATGCCAACCATCTACAAGGTAAAATACCTACTAAGTTTGCTTCTTGGCATAAGCTTGATTTTTTTGCTCTTTCAACAAACCATTTTATTGGATCAATTCCACCTTCAATAGGGAATACATCTTCTCTTCGTGTTCTTTATCTAGATCATAACTATTTAGCCGGGGGGATACCTTTGGAAGTTGCTCATCTCGCCAAGTTAGGGGATCTTGATTTGTCTGTAAACCTTTTGTCGGGTATGGTTCCCCTACCACTTTTCAACATTTCTTCCCTCCATAGTATTAGCCTAACCGAGAATGAGGTAGAAGGAATGCTTCCAGCAGATTTGTGCTTCACCCTTCCTAAGGCTAAAAGAATTTTACATTGGTGAAAACAGATTTTTGGGGCCGCTTCCACCATCAATGGCTAATGCATCCAATCTCGTCATCTTTGACATTGCAGCAAACAATATTACAGGGCCTGTACCAAACAATTTTGGTAGTCTTCGTAATCTGAAATGGCTAAATCTGGGTTTTAATCCACTTGGAGTCAATCAGCAGCCTAATGACCTTGGTTTCATCAATTCTCTGGTCAATTGTACCTCTCTGTGTTATTTAAACATAAATGGGAATGGTTTAACAGGGGATCTCCCGAGTTCCATTGTAAATCTCTCCATCACCATGACAGAACTACATATGTATGGAAACCACATATACGGAAAAATACCTTCTGAGATTGTAAAACTTGTGAACATGACAGTACTTGAGCTGGCCTACAACTTCTTGACGGGGAGCATTCCGGATTCAATTGGGGAGCTACCAAATTTAGGCAAACTAGATTTGGGCAGTAACAACATTTCAGGAGCAATCCCAACTTCCATCAGCAATATTACTCAGTTAGTTGCTCTCAATTTAGAAAGTAATATGCTCCAAGGAAGCATCCCCACTGGATTGCTTAATATCTCAACTTTGGAGGTCCTTTCTCTTGGGGACAACAACCTTGGAGGTGTAATAACTGAGGAAATTGTCGGAAATTCTTCCCAGTGTGTTTTCCTTTATCTTAACCAAAATTTCTTCTCAGGACCACTACCATCAAACATTGGAAGGCTGAAACATCTGGTTCAACTTAATGTTTCGAACAACAAACTGACGGGCGATATACCAGCTACTCTGGGGGATTGTGTGATGTTAGAAGAACTATATATGCAAGGAAACCTTTTTGAAGGTGAAATTCCATTATCTTTGAAATCTTTGAAAAGTCTTGCACTTCTAGATCTTTCAAATAATAATGTATCTGGAAGTATTCCAGGATTTATTAAAGGGTTTCATTTGATTAAATTTCTGAATTTGTCGCACAACACGCTTGAAGGAGAAGTGCCTAAAGATGGTCTATTTTCAAACATGAGTGCATTTTCAGTCTTGGGAAATTCGCTGCTCTGTGGAGGTATTCAAGCATTGGATCTGCCTCGTTGCCAGGTAAAAATCTCTAGGAATAAGAGAAAGACATTTTCCTTGAGAATAATACTCCTTCTGGTTCTTCTACCCCTTGGTTCCTTGTTTGTATGTCTTGCCTTCATTTTTTATCAATATCGAAAGTCCAAGAAGATGAATGGCTCAGTCGCGGTATTGCATGACCAACAATTTCCTAGGCTTTCATACCAAGATCTACTACTAGCTACAAATGAGTTTTCCCCAGGCAATTTAATAGGTGAAGGAAAATACGGTTCGGTTTACAAAGGACTTCTAGAATCACCCACACGAACAGTTGCTGTGAAGGTACTAAATGTTGAAGTACGTGGAGCTAGCAAGAGCTTTTTGGCAGAGTGTGAAACATTGAGGAATATTCGTCATCGGAATCTCATCAAGATCATGACAGCATGTTCTAGCACGGATTTTAAAGGTAATGACTTCAAAGCATTGGTTTTTGAGTTCTTGATAAACGGGAGTCTAGACAACTGGTTACATCCCGGTCCTTATCAAGAAAATGAGAGAAACTTGACTCTACTTCAAAGACTTGATATTTCCATTGATATTGCAATGGGAGTGGATTACCTACATCATCACAGCCATACAAGTATCATTCATTGTGTCATAAAACCAAGCAATATTCTTTTGGATGAGGAATTTGTTGCTCGTGTCAGTGATATTGGTTTGGCGAGGTTCTCCTTTTTTAATACAAGCAACATTAATCAAGCACAATCGAGTTCAACAGGAGTCCGTGGAACAGTTGGATACGTTCCTCCTGGTAACTTTTAATACGAATTTTTCACATCATTGTTTAGTAATTCTGTACAATATTGGTTCATTCAATCACTATATTATACTTGAAAATCTTAGGTAATAGGTATATTCAGATAGAAAGTGTTGTAATATAGGGTAAAACATTATTTTTCAAAATATTTTACCCTTCCGTTGTGCAGAGTATGGAATGGGTGGAGAGATTTCTACATAGGGAGATATGTATAGCTATGGAATTATTTTACTAGAAATGTTTTCAGGAAAGCGACCTACATGTAGCAACGTATTGATGGATAATTGCAATAATCTTCACGAATATGTAAGGAAGGCACTCCCAGAAAGAGTGATGGCCATTGCTGATCCAAAAATCATACAAGATGAAGAGGATTGTGACTTGAGTGCAAATCACTCAGACTGTAGGTCTCCCGCGGAGGCATGCCTGAGAACAATATTTGAAGTGGGGATATCATGTTCAGTTGAAATGCCAAGAGAACGCATTGACATTAGTGCTGCTATGAAGCAACTACAGGTGGCAAGAGAAAAACTTCTGGGCTGCGTGAGAGTGGAAATATCTATGGATCTCTGTACCTACACTCCTAATGTGATGAAGGAGAAACTAATGTATGAAAGGAGAATCTACTGCGAGAAGAGAAGAGTGTTTTTTTTTTTTTTTTTTTTATGTATGGGGTTTATTATAACTGAAACCTTTTTTTTTTAATTATTATTACAGTAACAGAAGTCATGCGATCAACAGCACTTGCAGCTTCACGGCTTCACCTAGTAACAAACTGAAGGATGCTTCCAAGTTAGATCTAACTCAACTAATTCTCTTCCATCCGCTTCTCTCATCCTTAATTCTCGTGAATCTCTCTCCTTTCTACTCCTATTACTCATTTTTTTATTATTTCTTACTATCATTTATAAATGTTAATTTATTCATATTGTCTAATAACTTTTATTTTTCTATTTAAAATATATATATGAATATCGCTTGACTTTTTAATCATTTATTAAAATATTTTAATATTATAATTAAATAATGTATTATTATGAATATAACATTAATTGAAAATAAAGTATATCGTTTATACTTTTATACTTATGTTTTTCTTTTTCTTTGAGAAGTATAATTATGTTTTTCTAAATTTAAACAAAATAATCCAGTTCATGAGAATAAACACTTCTTTTCCAACGGATATCTAAACGTCGATCAAAGAATGGATCCGAATACGATCTTTCACGTCTTAACTCCACCCAGTCCACTCCAAATCTCCAATCTCACAGTTCTCCAGAACTCACAAACACGAATGAAGTAACAGAACGACGTCGTTCCTCGTTCATCTCCATGGCGTCCATTAGACCTAATCCTACACTTTCGGAAGATCTAATCCATGAGATTCTACTTCGCGTGCCGGTGAAATCATTATTCCGCTGCCAATCAGTCTGCAAGAATTGGTTATTCCCTCATCAAACACCCTGATTTCGCAAAAGCGCAGCTCCGTCACGCAATCGCAATCGAAACCGATGATACTCTCATTATCAACCCCTGGCCACGCGAAAGCATAGCACCAAACAAAATTTTACTATTCCATTTCAATTCCCTCGAAATTGTCGCGGATCTTGAGCTTTCGTATCCCCCAGGCGAGTTCGATTCTGTGACTGATATAACAGTTGTTGGTTCTGCTAACGGCATTGTTTGTGTTGCTGTTGCTTATATTGAAACTGATCCTGAAATTAATCTATATCTTTGGAATCCTGCTATTAGGCAATCGGAAGTTATTCCGTTGTTTGGTCATGAGCTTGGTGCACAGGCTTTCGGGTTTGGTTATGACCCGATAGATGATGATTTTAAGGTTGTTGTGGTTGTAACGGTGCCTGCTCTTTATGCTGAGGTGTATTCGGCTGATAGAGATTTTTGGCTTAATGTGCCTGATGCAGTTGATGCTCCTGTGAATGGTGATTTTGATGTGTGTGTTGAGGGATTTCTGTGTGGTGTTGGAGAGTTTGGTGTGATGACGTTTGATTTGAACAAGGAGGTGTTGAATTGTGCTATTAAGCTCCCGGTTATTTTTGCTGATGGTGAAACTCGTGTAATCGAGTCTAGTGAGGCTCGTCTTATCGAGTTTAATAAGTCTATTGCTGTTATTATAGCGTGGGATGATGGATTGAATGATGATAGGAAGATTAACATGTGGACGATGGATGATGATGTGTGCCTTGGTGGCGGTGGAGTTGAGGCATCATGGACGCTAATGTTTAGTATTGATTTCGGTATGCGGTCAGATATTGTTCATGGCTACTTTACCAACAGTGATCTCCTAGTAATATTGGATAATGCTCATACGTGGATTTCATGTAATACCGACAAGAAAGAGGCCAACATTGTCCCACTTTCGGTTGACATGGAGAAATATCTTCACACTCGTCATATCTACAAGTATACAGAGAGCCTAGTTTCAGTCAATGGATTCAAGCAAGTCGACTGCAATGCTGGGGAAGATGATGATTAGGAAAGCAGCGCGGAGTCTGGTATTTTGGTGCCAGCAATATCTTCGTTGAAAGGTAGATTACTGCATTTACTTTAATTTTGAGATGAAATATTCTTTATATGCTCACCTTATGTATTCCACAATATTTTTTATGAAAAATTTTTAAACAGTAATGTTGGTATTTATGAGCAAAGATGCATGTTGATGGCCGCGAGGCTACTCCTTTGGCCTTTACAAGCTGAACTGCTGATTTTTCTGATTTTGATATTATTAATTTCTATAAAAATACTTATTGTCTATATCACCAAAGCTCCATATGAAGAAATATCTACCATGTCATTGTTTTTTCATTGATCATGCAGTCTCCAATTTTTATATATGTTGCTTGATGAATGATGGCTGATTGGCTGATCTGCTGATGCCTGCTAACTGCTTAGTTGAATTTTCAGTCGGTTATGTTTGAGAATTGAGACTTTGAAGTAGTGATCTATATTTTGTAATGCTATAACTATTGCTTGTTCAAATTTTCTAATTTGAAATGCTCAAGGATTGTTTAAAATTACATGTTTTGCGTAATTTAGGTATAAAGTTAATGCTACTACTTACCATTAGTAGTTTCAAAATTCGTGTTCTGGTAAACCTAAACCCAAGCCCAGTCCGAAATCCGTTGTTAGTTGATCTAAGTATTATAGATCCTTTAACATATTTGAATCCATTACTCGATACTTTAATAATTTTAGTTGACATCTACTGCTGTAAGTGGGCATCAAGCTGTAAATGTCAAAATGTATGGCAAGGCATCCGTGGGAGCAGCTTCTCTTGTTCAAAAGGTAGTTGCATACCCAGGATTTAGAAGTACCAGTCTGTGATCCTGACTCCTAGACCTAATTACACTAGTTTCTTGTAGATATTAAAGTTTTTGAGAGACTGGAATGATGTTTCTGTTGTTTAATTGGATAAATATTTAATTTCCATCACCTTCAACATAACATTCCCAGTTCTGATTTTTTTCACAACCGTTCACATAAAATTTGCATCTCGTTATGTTTTTCCGCTTTTCTCTCTCCAACCAAACAGAACGTTATAGTCTCAGTTAAAATTTTGGAGGACCAGTTTCTTTCCAGTGCCATTAGCCAAACAAAAATTTCCAAGCCTGTATAGCTGGACTTACAAAGTCGTCAGTTAACCCAATCAAATAGCTAGAAAGTGGAGACAGACTATATTGGCTAATTCATGGCAAGCAGAAGCAGTGGAGCACCGAGAATGCATATAATATACACTGTGCATGGAAAGAAATTGGGGATTCACAAGCACTGTGAATATAATGTCACTACCAAGGTTGTATATAATGTCCATAAAAGTTCTACAATCAATACACCACCCCCTTGACAATTTCTCTTATTAATTGTTCAAAACCATGATTTTCCGGTTTTGCATTCTCTTTACTCTTCTGGTATTAGCCAGGCCACAAAAATATGTTTTTGCATTTTCGAGCAATGACACTGATCAGCAAGCTTTATTTTCTTTTAAGGCTTTTATTAAAGATGATCCATTGGGTGTCCTAGACTCATGGAACAGTTCCATCCATTTCTGTCATTGGACAGGCATTACATGCAGCCGCAGGCGACAGAGAGTAACAGTACTCGACCTCTCATCACTAAACTTGGCGGGTACATTGTCCCCTCATATGGGAAACTTGTCATTTCTAAGGACAATTTACCTCAACAAGAACAACTTTCATGGCTTGATTCCAAATGAAATTGGTCGATTGTGGCGCCTACGAAAACTTGATCTGGAAAGCAACTCTTTTCAAGGTGGATTTCCTTCCAATCTGCTTCATTGCAGAGATATCACATTCATCAATTTGGATACCAACAATCTTGAAGGTAAACTACCTACTGATTTCTCCTCTTGGTCTAAGCTTGATGTGTTTGTTGTTTCACGGAATCATTTTCATGGATCCATTCCGCCTTCAATAGGTAATATATCATCTCTTCGTGTTCTTTATCTATCTGATAATAATCTAGCTGGGGAGATACCTCTGGAACTAGCTCATCTTGCAAAATTAGAGGATCTTGGTTTATCAGTGAACATGTTGTCGGGTATGGTTCCCCAACCACTTTACAACGTTTCGTCCCTCTATTATGTTAGTCTAGCCGACAATGTGTTAGAAGGAACGCTTCCATCAGATTTGGGCTTCACCCAGCTTCCTAGACTGCAAAATTTCTACGCTGCAAATAACACCTTTACGGGTCCACTTCCACCTTCAATAGCTAATGCATCCAATCTTGTTGTCTTCGACATAGCTGCTAACAATATAACTGGACCTATACCTAACAATTTGGGTAGCCTTCGTAATCTTACATGGCTAGCTCTGGGTCAAAATCCACTTGGAGAAAATATGCGGCCTAATGACTGGAGCTTTTTCAATTCCTTGATCAATTGTACCCATCTGGAGACATTGGCCTTACACGAGAGTAGTTTAAGAGGGGAGCTCCCTAGTTCCATTGCAAATCTCTCTACCACCATGGAAAACCTGTATCTGTACGACAACTACATATACGGAAGCATACCTCGTGAAATTGGAAAACTTGTGAACATGATACAGCTTAACTTCAGAGGGAACTTCTTAACGGGGAGCATTCCACAATCCATTGGTAGACTATCAAAGTTAGGCGGGCTAATTTTATATGGAAACAACATTTCAGGAGTGATTCCAACTTCCATTAGCAACCTCACACAATTAGTTGGTCTCCTTTTAGATGATAATGTGCTCCAAGGAAACATACCTACTCAATTGTTTAACATAGAGATATTGTCCCTTGGTAACAACCGGCTTAGAGGTGCAATACGTGACGATATTGTGTTTTATTCCCGCTGTATACACCTTAATTTGTCCTATAATCTATTCAGCGGTCCACTTCCATCAAATATCGGAAACCTGAAACAACTTGCTACACTAGATGTTTCAAACAACAAATTGAGTGGAGATATACAAGCTACTCTGGGCGGTTCTGTAATGTTAGAGGAACTATATATGGAAGGAAACCTTTTTCGAGGTCAAATTCCATCTTCTTTCAAAGCATTGAAAAATCTGGCATTCCTAGACCTTTCGAACAATAACATTTCTGGGAGTATTCCCAGATTCTTAGATGGGTTTCCTCTCATTAAATTTCTCAACCTGTCGAACAACAAGTTTGAAGGTGAAGTTTCGAAAGAAGGTCTGTTTTCAAAAGTTAATGCTTTTTCCGTTGATGGAAATTTGGAGCTCTGTGGAGGTATTCAAGCATTGCAGTTACCTGCTTGTCCCGAAAAAGTCTCCAGGAAAAAGAAAAGAGCATTTGCACCGAGAATAATACTACTCCTAGTTCTTGTACCCCTCGGAATGTTGTTAGCATGTCTTGCGTTGATTTACTATAAACGTAGAAACTCCAAGAAGTTTAATGACCCTGTCCCAGGATTGGAGGATGATCAATATCCCAAACTTTCTTACCAAGACCTTCTACGAGCCACAAATGAATTTTCTCCAAATAATTTGCTCGGTGAAGGAACATACGGTTCTGTTTACAAAGGAGTTCTCGACTCGATAGAACACATACTTGCGGTGAAGGTACTAAATATTAAAATACGTGGAGCCAACAAGACTTTTCTGGCAGAGTGTGAAACATTGAGGCACATTCGTCATCGAAATCTTATCAAGATCATCACAGCATGCTCTAGCACTGATTTTAAGGGCAATGACTTTAAGGCATTGGTTTTTGAGTTCATGACTAATGGGAATGTGGACAACTGGTTGCATCCAAGTCCTGATCAAGGGAATGAAAGATACTTGACTCTACTTCAAAGACTAAGTATCTCCATCGATGTTGCTCTTGGAGTGGATTACCTACATCATCACACCCATGATAGTATTATTCATTGCGACCTAAAGCCAAGTAATGTGCTTCTCGATGATGATCTTGTTGCTCGTATTAGTGATTTTGGTTTGGCGAGGTTCCGCTTTGCTGCTACTACAAGTGACATCAATCAAGCACATTTGAGTTCTGCTGGTGTACGCGGAACAATTGGATATGTGCCTCCAGGTGACTTTTAAAATGATTTTTTTTCCTGTTAATATTTAATACTGCTCAACACTTTTATTTATACCATCACTATATATTACTGTAGTAAACAATAAATATTTTATAAGGCATCATTTTTTGGCAATTGTCTTAACCTTTTAGTTGTGCAGAGTATGGAATGGGTGCTGAGATCTCTGTAGAGGGAGATGTATATAGCTACGGAATCTTTCTACTAGAAATGTTTACAGGCAAACGACCTACATGTAGCAGCGCATTGCTGGACAATAATAATAATCTTCATGACTATGTGAGGAATGCACTCCCACAAAGGGTTATGAACATTGTGGATCCATGGATCATAATAGATGAAGAAGATCATGGTTTAACAACAAATCATTCATACAGCAAGGCTATCTTAGAGGCATGCCTGACATCAATATTTCAAGTGGGGATACTATGTTCAGTTGAAATGCCCAAAGAGCGCATTGACATTGGTATTGCGATCAAGCAGCTACATGCAGCAAGAGACAAACTTCTGCAGCACAGCCATTAACCCATGTCTCTATATCTCTGCTTTTCCTATGTTTCTATTCTTGATACCGCATATTGGGATCTGATTTTGTATTGAAGACATGGCTTATTATATTCACCATCTCGTTTACTTTTTATAATATGCTGTCACGTGTTGCTTAATTTTACTTAAATTTTTTTCGAAGCTAATTACAACACATTTGATGCCTGCAAATTGCACATCGCATACTCGAATTTTTTAGTCCATAATGTATAATTTCACATATTACCACCACAGCTACTGTACTCTATGGTGGATTGTCGATGCACTACCACAGCTACCGTTCCTTTTTTGGCACCAGCCTGTCTAAAGCCGTTTATATGGCACGGCTGACAAGGTCGGACTCCACATCAGAAGCATTCTTGGGCGTAATTGACCTTAATTGACTAGTATTTATTACTCCCTCTGTCCCGTGGTTGTTTACGTTCACTGTTTGCACGCATTTTGAGACTTTTATGAAGTATAGTATCATAATTTTTTTCTAAAATTTTCTTTTTTATAAAAATATATTGTGGAAATATACTTTAAATGAGTGTTAAAAAGCATGTCAAAAAGTAACACGGTCTGCTTGTAGACCCTAGTTTCTGCTTGTAGATATTAAAGCTGAAGACACGGTCTTGATGTTAATGTTTCTCCCTGGTTAGAAGTATAAGAAGACTAGAAGAGTTATGAAAGCACCGCTAGTTTGCGAGAGACTGGAATGATGTTTGTGCTGTTTGATTGGATAAATATTTAATTTTCAAGACTGGTAACAAGCTGTACACCTACTGACCGTCTGACCTACTTTCAATCAATATAGCCAACCCCATTGGTGCACAATAGAGCTTGTTTATTCTTGTTGTGCAAGTCTAATTTACTTTTTCTTCTGTCAAGTTAATTAACAATGTGATGCCTCAAAGTGTATCTATTGCACAACGGAGCTTGCTTATTGATTGACAAAATGAATAGAAACCTTACTACAAGCGAGGGCTACTTTTTGTCTCGGACTTTTTGATCATTGCACACCGCTTAATCAAATTTTAGCTTAGAATCTCAGGAAGAGCAGATGAAATCATGCACCAGAAACAACATGAAAAGTTTTAGCAGTTCCTGATTCTGTTACGAAGAATCCGTCATAATCTTTTATGGGTCTTTCTAGTGTGTGCCCAGGTGGAGGGTTTTTATTGATCATGATTTTTGTGCATATGCATGGAGCCATGATTATTAATGAGATTTAGCCAATGAAAGTCATCCACCTACTCAAAAAGTGGCTGTTAGTGTGTGCCCAATCCGATCTTTTATTATGGCTATAGCATCAGGAAAGATATTTGTATAGGCGTTTTAAAGCAGTGATACTGATCGACCGGCATTGCTAACTAATTTCTATTAAGGCTTTAATAGTACAATTTTTCTATGGTGTGCCCATGGGCACACACTAAGCACCAAAATTTATGAATTTGGATGATTTCTATTGGCTTAGCTTCTTTAATAATGGTGGACCCCCCTGTAGTTGCAACAACCACACCAATCAAAACTCTCCAATTTTATAAATGTTAGTACTTAGCATGTGCCCATGGGCACACACTAGCCAAACCCTTAATAGTAACAGATAAGATTACTATCATTTCCTATTTTCTTAGGATGGCAGGTCAAAATTGGCGTGTATGAAGAAAATGTAACCGCGTATTTGAAATTTAAGGTAGAAGAAAATTATTTGCAACAGTATTAAACGAGAATCTCCATAACAGTACTAATATGAAGTGTTGTAAATATGAATTATCCCCGAAAAAAAACGCATTAAATGGCTGTTTAATTAAGTGGAATCGGGGTATAAAGTGCTTTAATTTTGTACTAAACTCATGATTAAGAATTTTTTAAAATCAAGCGGATTATTGAACAGATTAAGCGGAATCTACGGTGAAAATGATGTTGACTTGCTAATTTTTTGATTTTAAAATATTAATTTTTTTATCAATAACTATCATTATATAGAAAAAATGTAAAAATATCATAATTTAAATTCTTATGGCAACATAATTTCATTTTAAATACATTAGTTTTATAACTATATATACATATAGGGAGATCCTAAGAAAACTCCGCTTATGAAGAAAACCGAGAATCCGCTTAATCACCGTTCATCAGGTATTGTATTCACATGGTATTCTAAATTATAGAGTAATATTTAGTGATATCAATCATATCCGGTGTATATGGAATGTATTTATAACATCAATACACATTAAATCAAAAACATTAATTGCTTAAAAGATTGCATTTTGGAAATATCATAAATGAAGATTCTGTACAAGATTTTCTCGTATTTGGATATAAAAAAGGTAAATTATATGATCTATCCCACTAATACAGAATTTTCTTGGTTTTCTCGATAATTGGATTTTCTCTAGAATCTCAGTATATATATATATATATATATATATAGGGGAGGGTTCTGGTACAAACTTACAAACTTACAAACTTTTTTTGTTCAACGCATATATAACTTGAGTTCAATATTTTTTCAACATTTTTTTGTTGCAAATTGACTAAAATAGTGGTGGAGAAGTACATAAACCAATTTTTAAATGTAAGAACTAAGGTAAACATGTTATATAACTAATATTTATGTTTCTAGACCCTACCCAAACCCTAGAGGTATAGTTTAAACATATTTTTAGATATATTCAACACAATGATAATTAGTGTTCAACACCCAATGTTGAACCCCAGTTATAAATGTGTTGAAAACGCGATTTATTTATGCGTTATTTTTAAAAATTGTGATGTTTTTTGAAAAATTTTCAACATGGATACTTTATATAACTAAGGATTAACACGATAGGAGAATAAAAAAAAGTTTGTAAGTTTGTAACTTAAAAAAGTTTTTATTTGATCCTATCCCTATATATATATATATATATATATATATATATATATATATATATATATATATCAGTGTTCTAAAAGTCGGCGATTAATCGGGATTAATCGCCGATTAATCGCTGTTCGGTTGGCCACCGTCTCGATTAAGCGTTAATCGGTGAAAAAATCGTTTTTCCAGAAAAATCGGTCAAAGACGGGATTAATCGGTCACAAGACGGTAAAAATCGGCAAAAATCGGTAAAAAATCAGAAAGTTTAAAAAAATAAAAATCATAGTAAAAGAAATTTAAAAATCAAAAATTAATTTTAAGATACATTATACTATTGTCTTGCAGGATGAATTGACCTAAATATTTAGAAAATGGATATTTTTTGGATAAAATTATTGAATTTTTAATTTATAAAATTATACGATTATAAATCTATTGTAAATATAAATATAAATATATTAATATTTATCTAATTTAAAAAATAATATTAAATTGATCCGATTAATCACTCCGATTAATCCCCGATAATCCAATTAATCGCTAGACGATGCCTTTACCGACTAAGTCCGATTTCCGCTTTTTACAACACTGATGTGTGTGTGTGTGTGTGGGCCAACATTCCAGAGAGGAACTCCTTGTATGGAGTTACATAGTGCGCCACTATAAATCATTAATTTTATTATAAATTTTGTTATAAAATACATATAAAACGTGATTGTAATATAGAATACTATAAAATATATCTATTTTAAGTAATTTAACACTTAAAATTTGATGAAAAAAAGTATATTTTCGAAACTGATTCTACAACAGAATAATTCTGGATGATTATTATTCTGTCATAGAATCATGTTGAGATATTGCATAATTTTAGATGATTTTTGGAATAAATAAATTGTATAACTTCGTTTTCAGTTTAATAATCAAAATTTGCAATTATATTTCATAAAAAATATAATAAAATATATAATATGTTTATATTTATAATGGTGTGCTACGTAACTCCATATAAGAGGGTATGCTATGGAGTGCTACCATATATATATATATATATATATATATATATATATATATATATATATATATATATATATATATATATATATATATATATATGCAATTGCTCAAATAGAAACTACTAAAATTAAAACTAAAATGGAAACCAAGAGAAACTATACCTAAATGACCTTACCCACCCTCTATATGTTATCACCCAAAGCCCCTGTATGTCATCACCCAGCTAGGGGCCTAGGGCCCACCCTCACCCCCACTCAATCCACCTCGGGCCCACTAGTGCCTCGCCAGGGCTCCTCACAGGCCCCAGACAGTCTTAAAGAGTCAAAACTTGGCCACGTCATGGTCCCACTAGGCTCGACCCGGCCCTACTAGGCCCCACTTAGACCCCGTCTAGGCCCATCTTGGGGTACATCCCCGATCCCAAAACTCAAATCATTTTACTTAATCGCATTGGTTTCTATTCTAGTAGTTTCTATTGGAGGAGGACCCTGAATGTGTGTGTGTGTCTATATTATTGGTATGCTTACTTATCCTTTTAAAATTTCGCTTGTTTAAGTAGAAGGTCCTCTCGCCGCTTAAAATCAATTTGGATTTTTTATAACACTGTTGATATGTAAAAGATATTGAAAAAATTAAGCAAAAAAGTTTGGATTGAAAATTATTGAGATACTGGATATAACTGAAAAAAATATAAAACCAACATGATAAACTTAATTTAATATAGTTTCTGTTTTACAAACATGTGTGGAAAATTCAATTCGGGCAATGCTAGAAACTCCAAAAATTTTCCCAAAATGTTTTACCAAATGATGTGGCATACAAGTGAAAGATTTTGATTGGGTGATTAATGAATATACAATGGGGTCTCATTATTATTGGAGAAATGCAACCAATCAGTGTATGCCATATTATTTGGGAAAAAATTTTGAGGTGATATTTTGGAATATGTAGCATTTTCCAATTCAATTACTCACTATCAATGGACATACCATAAAAATTTGAGGGACCAACTAATTTCCACCGATCTCGGGTCTTGGCTAAACCTGCTTGACCTTATGAAGTCGCTTGCTGGAGACAAAACAAATTACAGTAATTGATTGATAACTACTCCTCTGGACTTTCTTAGTTGTCCCTGCATTCTGCAATCTGCACTACCACTACTTCAAATTTCTATTAATTGTACAGCGAAGTTTCGAATTTTTTTCCACAATTTTGCTTTCTTAGTTGTCCCTGCATTCTGCAATCAGCGCTACCACTCCTTAAAATTTCTATTAATTGTACAGCGATGTTTCGAATTTTCTTCCACAATTTTGCTTGCTGTTTTCCAACTTATTTATCAAGTAAAATAATCAGAAAACCAACTATAGAAATAAAATCTCTGGGAAACACAGCAGTTGTTTGGTACATAGATGCCCAAAAGAGCCATGGGTTGAAGAAGAAAACAAACCAATCTTTACATGATCACAACAACAGTACCCCTTCAAAAACTTTGATTATTACTCCTGGGTATTTTATTTTGACCATAAATGTGGCACATCTATTAAAGTAAATTTGGATTCCATAGTTAAAATTAATTTTTTCTAACTAAAAATATATAATAAAAAAATTTCACAAAAAAACAAATTATTACAAATAATTTTTTTTTTTCAAAACATCTATAATTATTTGTCAAAAGTCGAAACGTCATATAAAAAAAACAGAAGTACAATCGACAATTAAAAACTATCCATATCCGGTTACAATATCTTTAAAATAAAATATATACTAATATTATAATAAAATGTAATGTTTGTTTGAATTATTTATTCATACATTCTTAAATATGCCATTACTCGTATGGTATATATGCATGATCATATATAATATTAAAGTCGAAAAATATTTATATTTATATATGAAAAGATTTTATTAAAATAATTTATTTAAGTTTGTATTTCCACGTGAGTTTGGTTTTATGGGATCCACAATTAAAATTTTAGTATGAGTCATATTTTTTTTTAATTTAATCATAAATAATATTTTTGATTATCAAAATTTATATATAATAACTTGAGATATTTCTATGGCACACCCGTTTCATTAGAAAGAGGGTTTATTAGGATCATGTAATATTCTAATAATAAATTTAATTTAGTTTCTAATTAGTTGCAGAAAATACAACTCCACTCAAAAAATTAGCTGATAACTTCTCAGGAACCATTTGATTTCCACCACTCCTGAGTCCTGGCTGACCTGCTTGACCATATTGAGTCGTTTGCTGGAGACAACACTGATTGATAAACACACTCTCAACGTTGCAGTTGAGAAACATACTAATAAGTAATGATCATTACCAATACTTCACACCCTGCAGCATTTTCTCTTCTTAATTGTACAACCATGATTTCCAACTTTCTCCGATTCTACATTCTCTTCTTTTTTCTGTTGGGAACCTCAACAACTTTCGTATATTCATTTTCAAACAATTTCACTGATCAAGAGGCTTTGCTTTCTTTAAAGCATTCAATAAGTAAAGACCCCTCGGGTGTGCTAGACTCGTGGAACAATTCCATCAACTTCTGTCATTGGACAGGCATTACATGCAGTCGCAGAAGACAGAGGGTAACAGAAATCGATCTCTCATCACTAAACTTGGCGGGTACATTGTCTCCTCGTATTGGAAACCTATCGTTTCTAAAGACAATTTCCCTCAATGCAAACAGCTTACATGGCTTCATTCCCGGTGAAATTGGCCAACTGTTGCGCCTACAACATCTTTCTCTGGCAAACAACTCCTTTCAAGGTGGTTTTCCTGTTGATTTGCATGGTTGTAAAAATATAAGAACTATTGATCTGGAAAACAACCATCTTGAAGGAGAATTAGCAATTGACTTTGCTTCTTGGTCTAAACTTTATATGTTTGCTGTAGATATCAATGAATTTAGTGGATCAATTCCACCATCTATAGGAAATATATCATCTCTTCGTATTCTTGATCTGGGTCGTAACAATTTTAAAGGGAAACTACCCACTGATTTTTCTTCTTGGCCTAAGCTAGATGAGTTTAGTGTTATACACAATCATATTGATGGATCCATTCCGCCTTCAATAGGGAATATATCATCTCTTCGTGATCTCTTTTTAGGTTACAATAATCTAGTTGGGGGAATACCTCTCGAAGTGTCTCATCTTGCCAAATTAGAGCGACTTAGTTTGTCAGGAAACAGGTTGTCGGGTATGGTTCCCCTACCACTTTACAACTTTTCGTCCCTCTCTATTTTTGCTCTAGACAATAATCTGTTAGAAGGAACGCTTCCATCAGATTTGGGCTTCACCCTTCTCCCCAGACTACAAAAGTTCTATGCTGAAAATAACACTTTTACGGGCACACTTCCACCTTCAATAGCTAATGCTTCCAATCTTGTTATCTTTGAACTGGCACTTAACAATATAACTGGGCCTATACCGAACAATTTGGGTAGCCTTCCTAATCTTCAACACCTAAGTCTGGCTGTTAATCCACTTGGAGAGAATATGCGGCCCAATGACTGGAGATTTTTCAATTCCTTGGTTAATTGTACCCATCTAAAGGTGTTGGAATTAGCTGAGTGTAGTTTAAGAGGGGAGCTACCTAAGTCCATTGCAAATCTCTCCACCACGATGGAATTCCTGTATTTGTATAGAAACCACATATACGGAAACATACCTCTTGAAATTGGAAAACTTGTGAGCTTGACACATCTTCATTTAGGAGAAAACTTCTTAACGGGCAGAATTCCACAATCAATTGGAAGACTATCAAAGTTAGGTGGGCTAGCTTTGTATGGAAACAGTCTTGCAGGAACAATCCCAACTTCCATTAGCAACATTACTCAATTAGCTGCTCGCTATTTAGATGCTAATGTGCTCCAAGGAAGCATACCTTCTGAATTGTTTAACATCTCAACTCTAGAGGAAGTGTTCCTTTCTAACAACAGACTTACAGGGGTAATACCTGCGGAGGTTGTGCTTTTCTCCCATTGTATTCACCTTAATTTGTCCCACAATCTGTTCAGCGGTCCACTTCCCTCCAACATTGGAAGCTTGAAACAATTGGTTGAACTAGATGTTTCAAACAACAAACTAAGAGGAGATATACCAGCTACTTTGGGCGATTGTGTAATGTTGGAGATTTTAAATGTGGAAGGAAACCTTTTTCAAGGTAAAATTCCGTCTTCTTTCAAAGCTTTGAGAAGTCTTGTATTGCTAGATCTTTCAAACAATGATATTAATGGGAGTATCCCAAGCTTTTTTGATGAGTTTCGTCAAATTGTGTTCCTCAACCTGTCGCACAACAAGCTTGTAGGTGAAGTTTCGAAAGAAGGTCTGTTTTCAAAAGTTAGTGCCTTTTCCGTTATTGGAAATTCGGAGCTCTGTGGAGGTATTCAAGCATTGCAGTTACCTGCTTGTCCTGAAAAAGTCTCCAGGAAAAAGAAAAGAGCATTTTCCCAGAGAGTAATACTACTCCTAGTTCTTGTACCCCTCGGAATGTTGTTAGCATGTCTTGCGTTGATTTACTATAAACGTAGAAACTCCAAGAAGTTTAATGACCCTGTCCCAGGATTGAAGGATGATCAATATCCCAAACTTTCTTACCAAGACCTTCTACGAGCCACAAATGAATTTTCTCCAAATAATTTGCTCGGTGAAGGAACATACGGTTCCGTTTACAAAGGAGTTCTCGACTCGGTGGAACACGTACTCGCGGTGAAGGTGCTAAACATTAAAACACATGGAGCCAACAAGACTTTTCTGGCAGAATGTGAAACATTGAGGCACATTCGTCATCGGAATCTTATCAAGATCATCACAGCATGCTCTAGCATTGATTTTAAGGGAAATGACTTTAAGGCATTGGTTTTTGAGTTTATGACTAATGGGAGTGTGGACAAGTGGTTGCATCCAAGTCCTGATCAAGGGAATGAAAGATACTTGACTCTACTTCAAAGACTAAGTATTTCCATTGATGTTGCTCTAGGAGTGGATTACCTACATCATCACGCCCATGATAGTATTATTCATTGCGACCTAAAGCCAAGTAATGTTCTTCTTGATCAGGATTTTGTTGCTCGTATTGGTGATTTTGGTTTGGCGAGGTTCCGCTTCGCTGCTACTACAAGTGACATCAATCAAGCACATTTGAGTTCTGCTGGTGTACGCGGAACAGTTGGATATGTGCCTCCAGGTGATTTTTAAAATGATTTTTTTTTCTGTTAAGGTTTAATACTGCTCAACGCTTTTATTTATATTATCACTATGTATAACTATAGGCAGGGACAGATTTACATTCCGAGTTTTGGGGTAGTTGCCCCCACTGATTTCAAAATTTAAATATTTTTATATTTTTATTATCTGTTGTTATACTCTCAATAACCCCATAATTAATACATGTTGTCCATAATCAGTTAGATTTTGGGTTCAAATCCTTGTAATTCTGCTTTATTATATTTTATATTTCTTACCAAAAATCTGTATGTTTATCTAATTAATTAACTCGAATCACTCTTAGTTACGTGAAAATATGGCCTCTAAAAAAGATTTATTTCAATATGATATTTGCCACCACTTGACTAGATTCCTCGATCCGTCCCTGACCATAGGTCAACAATAAAATTTTGTGAGGCATCATTTTTTGGCAATTGTCTTAACCTTTTAATTGTGCAGAGTATGGAATGGGTGCTGAGATATCTGTAGAGGGAGATGTATATAGCTATGGGATCTTTCTACTAGAAATGTTTACGGGCAAACGACCTACATGTAGCAGCGCATTGCTGGACAATGATAATAATCTTCATGACTATGTGAGGAATGCACTCCCACAAAGGGTTATGAACATTGTGGATCCACGGATCATAATAGATCAAGAAGATCATGGTTTAACAACAAATCATTCATACAGCAAGGCTATCTTAGAGGTATGCCTGACATCAATATTTCAAGTGGGGATACTATGTTCAGTTGAAATGCCCAAAGAGCGCATTGACATTGGTATTGCGATCAAGCAGCTACATGCAGCAAGAGACAAACTTCTGCAGCACAGCCATTAACCCTGTCTCTATATCTCTGCTTTTCCTATGTTTCTATCTCTTGATACCACATATTGGGATCTGATTTTGTATTGAACTAAAACATGGCTTATTATATTCACCATCTCGTTTGCTTTTTATAATATGCTGACACATGTTGTTTAAATTTACTTCAATTTTTTCCGAAGCTAATTACAACACATTTGATGCCTGCAAATTGCACATTGCATACTCAAATTTTAGTCCATAATGTATAGGTTTCACATATTAGCTTAATACTCCGAGAAGCATTCTTGGGTGTCATCGACTTTAGTTGCAGCTTAATATATCGTTCTTTGTCTTTAATACTCACGATGTAGTAACTGGAGGCTGAAAAATACCGGAGAAGTGGCCGTCTCGGGTTTTAATATATCAGTCACTATCTTAATTCACGAATCTATGTTCTTTAAAATTAATGGAGGCTACTTGAATCTTGAGAGGCCTAATCTAGGTATTGTACTTAGCACTGAGGCTCGATTCCATGCAGCAGCTGTTGAACTATCTTATGATCAGCTTTAATTATGATCGCACCTTGGATTTGGTGTGCATCCAGTTCAACCTTAATGCACAGTGTTTGATTGATAATTTCTTCCACAATTTTGCTTGCTGTTTTCTAACTTATTTTTCAATTAAAATAACTAGAATATTAAAAATAGAAATAAAAACTCCGGATGACACATTGGTAGTTTGGTACATAGATGGCTAACAGAGCTATAGTTTGAAAATAAAAGAAACCAAAATTTACATGATCACAACAACAATACACTTGAAAAGCTTTGATTATTACTGAGTATTCAATATCATCTTTCATACACAACTAATGCTTGTTTCACAATCATAACATTCTCACTTCTGATCTTCTTTTTTTTCACAATCATTCACATAAAGTTTGCATCTCGTTATGTTTTTCCGCTTTTCTCTCTTCAACCAAACAGAACATTATAGTCTCAGTTAAAATTCTGGAGGACCAGTTTCTTTCCAGTACCATTGGCCAAACAAAACCTTCCAAGCCCGTATTGCTCGACTTACAAAGTCGTCAGTCAACCCAATCAAATGGCTAAAAAGTGGAGACAGACTATATTGGCTAATTCATGACAAGCAGAAGCAATGGAGCACTGAGAATGCTAATTGACATCCCAACTAACAAATGGCTGGAGACTGGATAGTGGAGATTAGCCAATGCATAGTGGCTAATTGACTGGCCCTCGTAGTGCTCATGAGGCAATAAAAGAAGTGTGGTTTGCCGTGACCCGTATTTCAAATTTGTTGATTGCTGTAGCCTTTTCTTTGTATTCCATCAGCATCTCCAACCCTCCACCCTATGTATCTGTTAGCTATAATATCTAGTTAGACATGCTGTATAGCTAATAAATCCAAAAATAAGCATTCCACTGTTAGGTATATTTTTAACTACCGCAAAACAAGTAGGCTACATCTGTTGAATGAAGAGGCGTCATCTATATTATATCCACGTCAGCTTCTCTTAAACTTATATATATCTCTTCATATTAAATAATTATATTAAATATATTACTAGTTTTGTTTTATATTTAAATTTTATTTTAATTTTAAATGTATATTTTAATAAATTTGGTTATTAAGTTAATAAAGAAAATATAATTATAACTTCTTAAAAGTTGAACTAAACTATAAAAAGACATACTTTATTATTTATAATAAAAATATTATATATATATATATATATATATTAATTTTTAGATATAATGTATGTTTCTCATTTTAAAAATTTACATCAATTTAGATCTACACGAAAAATATATTTTTTGATATGAAAATAATTTTATATGTTAATCAATCTAAAAAATAGAAAATTTTAATTCAAAACAAGAATAAAAGGTGAAAAATATATAACTTGGTCATATAATCACATGTGAATTTAAAAAAAAAATATTATCTTATTCTTAAAATATTGAAATAAAATTTGAGAATGAAACTAATATTAAATAACATATATCCATGTATAAAATTTTCTATATTGAATTTTATTTACAACTGATAACTACTATTTATAAATATAGCAGTTAAAATTTGAAAATAGTAAAATGACATATTTTTAAATATTAATATTATTTTAAATTATTATATTAACATATATATTTGTATAAAAAAATTAGCGTAAAATTTACGTTTATAATTCAAAAAATAATTTATTTTTTATATTTATATAAAATATTTATTTAACTGAATTTATAAGAAAATTATTCAAGAAATTTATTCAGAATAAGTAATTATTATTCAAAAATATATTTATTAGACTTTGAAAATAATAAAATAACAAAATTTTAAAATATAGCTAACCATTATAAATAAATCACTGGCTTCGACAAATTTTTAATATTTACACTTTTAGCTAACAGTTATATACCTCCTTGACAACTTCAAAAACATTCTTAGCTTTCAAATCCATCCATTAATATACAGTACACTGTCCATGGAAAGAAATTGGCGACTGAGAAGCACAGTGAATATAATGTCACTACGAAGGTTGTATATAATGTCCATAAAAGTTCTACAAGCAATAAACCAAAATTCCCCTGACAATTTCTCTTATTAATTGTCCAAAACCATGATTTTCCGATTCAGCATCCTCTTTACTCTTCTGGTATTAGCCAGGCCAAAAACATATGTTTTTGCATTTTCGAGCAATGACACTGATCAGCAAGCTTTATTTTCTTTTAAGGCTTTTATTAAAGCTGATCCATTGGGTGTCCTAGACTCATGGAACAGTTCCGTCCATTTCTGTCATTGGACAGGCATTACATGCAGCCGCAGGCGACAGAGAGCAACAGTACTCGACCTCTCATCACTAAACTTGGCGGGTACATTGTCTCCTCATTTGGGAAACTTGTCATTTCTAAGGACAATTTACCTCAATGAGAACAACTTTCATGGCTCGATTCCAAATGAAATTGGTCGATTGTGGCGCCTACGAAATCTTGATCTGGCAAACAACTCTTTTCAAGGTGGATTTCCTGCCAATCTGTTACATTGCAGAGAAGTCAAATACATCGATTTGGAAGGCAACGATCTTGAAGGGAAACTACCCACTGATTTTTCTTCTTGGTCTAAGCTTGATGTGTTTGTTGTTATGCTCAATCATTTTGATGGATCCATTCCACCTTCAATAGGAAATATATCATCTCTTCGTGTTCTTTATCTATCTTCTAATAATCTAGTTGGCGAGATTCCTCTGGAACTGGCTCATCTTGCAAAATTAGAGGATCTTGATTTGACAGGGAACAGGTTTTCAGGTATGGTTCCCCTGCCACTTTACAACATTTCTTCCCTCTCTATTGTTGGTCTATCCGAAAATAAGTTCAGAGGAACGCTTCCATCAGGTTTAGGCTTCACACAGCTTCCCAGACTACAACAGTTCTACGCTTCAAATAATTCTTTTACAGGTCCAATCCCGCCTTCAATTGCTAATGCGTCCAATCTTGTTATCTTTGACATAACTGTTAACAATATAACAGGGCCTATACCGAATATTTTGAGTAGCCTTCCTAATCTTCAAATTCTAGGACTGGGTCAGAATCCACTCGGAGAGAATATGCGTCCCAATGACTGGAGCTTTTTCAATTCATTTGTTAATTGTACCAATCTAAACACATTGGGATTACATGAGAGTGGTTTAAGAGGGAAGCTGCCTAGTTCCATCGCAAATCTCTCCATTACTATGGAATACTTGTATCTGTATGGGAACCACATATACGGAAGCATACCTCGTGAAATTGGAAATCTTGTCAACATGATACTTCTTGATATAGGAGACAACTTCTTAACGGGGAGCATTCCACAATCAATTGGAGCTCTGTCAAAGTTAGGCAGGCTAGATTTGAGGGGAAACAACATTTCAGGATTGATCCCAACTTCCGTCAGCAACTTTACTCAATTAGTTGTTCTTTATTTAGAAAGAAATGTGCTCCAAGGAAGGATACCTACTGAATTGTTTAACATCTCTACTCTAGAGCAAGTAAGCCTTGCTAACAACAGGCTTATAGGGGTGATACATGATGAAATTATGTTTCTCTCACATTGTGTTAACCTTAATTTGTCTCAAAATCTATTCACAGGTCCACTTCCATCTAGCATTGGAAGCTTGAAACATTTGGCTGCACTAGATCTTTCATACAACAAACTAACAGGAGATATTCCGGCCACTTTTGGCGATTGTGTAATGTTGGAGATGCTATCTTTGGAAGGAAACCTCTTTAAAGGGAAAATTCCATTCACTTTCAAAGCTTTGAAAAATCTAGCATATCTAGATCTTTCGAACAATAACATCACTGGGGGTATTCCAAGCTTTTTTGTTGGATTTCGTCAGATTATATTTCTCAACCTATCGCACAACAAGCTTGAAGGTGAAGTTCCTAAAGAAGGTCCATTTTCAAAAGTTAGTTCTTTTTCAGTTGTTGGAAATTTGGAGCTTTGCGGAGGTATTCAAGCATTGCATTTTCTTGCTTGTCCAGAAAAAGTCTCAAGGAATAAGAAAAAAGCGTTTTCCCTAAGAATAATACTAGTCACGGTTCTTGTACCCCTTAGTATCTTGTTAGCATGTCTTGCTTTAATTTATTATCGATGTCGAAATTCCAAGAAGTCGAATGACCCCATCTCAGTATTGAAAGATGACCAATATCCCAAACTTTCATACCAAGACCTTTTACTAGCTACAAATGAGTTTTCTCCGGACAATTTGATCGGTGAAGGAAGATATGCTTCCGTTTACAAAGGACATCTTGAATCAGTGGAACATTTAGTTGCTGTGAAGGTACTAAACAGTGAAATACGTGGAGCCAACAAGACATTTTTGGCCGAGTGTGAAACACTGAGGAACATTCGTCATCGTAATCTTATCAAGATCATCACTGCATGCTCTAGCATTGATTTTAAGGGCAATGACTTCAAGGCACTGGTTTTTGAGTTCATGACTAATGGGAGTCTAGAGAGTTGGTTGCATCCAGGTCCATCATATCAAAGGTATGAAAGAAACTTATCTCTACTCCAAAGATTAAACATTTCCATAGATGTTGCACTGGGAGTAGATTACCTGCATCATCACACCCATGCAAGTATCATTCACTGCGACCTAAAGCCAAGTAATATTCTTCTTGATGAGAATTTTGTGGCTCGTATTGGTGATTTTGGTTTGGCAAGGTTCAACTTTTCTACTACTACAAGTGACATCAATCAACCACAAATGAGTTCAACTGGTGTACGTGGAACAGTTGGTTATGTTCCTCCAGGTGACGTTTTATACTGTTTTTCTGATCAATATTGGGTAGTGCTTTAAATATTGAGTTGAGCGATTAATATATTTTGCTTGAAATCTTAATTACTGGAACTTGTCAGACAACTTTAATTACTATCATATATCATAAATGTTCTTTTTGCCAATTTTAAAAACTCTATAGCTTTGCAGAGTATGGAATGTTTGGAGAGATATCCGCAAAAGGAGATGTGTATAGCTTTGGAATTCTCCTACTAGAAATGTTTTCAGGGAAGCGACCTACAGAAAGCAGCATATTAACAGACAATGAAAATAATCTTCATGACTTTGTGAAGAAGGCACTCCCTCAAACAGTGATGGATATTGTTGATCCACGGATCATACTCGATCAAGAAGAACATGGCATGACTGTAAATCCATCATACAGCAGGGCTGGCATTGAGGTATGCCTGAGATCGATCTTTGAAGTGGGGATATTATGTTCAGAAGTGACGCCAGGAGAACGAATTGACATCAGTGTTGCTATTAAGCAGTTACATGTAGCAAGAGACAAACTTCTGCAGCGCAGATAATAACTTGGATTAGAGTAAAAGTAGGCATCCTGATATGTGCTCTCCTAAAGTGACAAGGAAAAATTTGTACTTATGTATTTCCCATTTTTCTGTCTTTTTATACAGTAAATTTGGATCTAAACATATGTTACTTGAGTTAAAATTACAATGCTATATGACCATCAGGTTCCCTAGTTAATTTTTCATGCTTAATTTGGATCTGTATTGCCCCAATTTTTACTTAGGTACTCAATACTACTCCTGATTTTATGCTCTGTGTTCAGCCTAAAGATGACCGCAACTTTGATTTGGCGTGTATCCAGTTCAACTTTAATGCTTAATAATTTAGACTACCACTATGATATTCTTGTTAGTTGTGGCTGGCCAGCTGGGATGATTATGGAAAATTATAGTATGAAAGAGATGGATGTATGCAGGACAGAGCAAACACGATGTTTTGTTTGTTCATGTTGTTACATGCTCTAGATGGATTATTAAGTAGTCAGGACCTTCCGTGTGTTCTACAAGAGTAGACTGAGTTCCTTGCTCTAGCCTGTAATCCTTTTTTGGCAGCAGCCTGTCTAAAGCCGTTTATACGGCACAGCTGACAAGGTCCGACTCCATCAGAAGCATTCTTGGGTGTCATTGGCTTTAATTGCAGCTTATTTCATTCTTTCTCTTTAATATGTAAACGAGTTGTGATGCTTTCTTATAGTGGAAAACGAAAGAAGAATTTTGTCTGTAAGATTTTTTTGTAATTCTTCAGATATTGATTATTACGAGCTTTACCAGTAATATTATGCTTTAGTTGTGATCATTATAGCTTGTCCTACTTATTCCCGCTCTTTGTGTAGATCACCCCCTGAATCATTATCAGAGAAGGGGAGGAATAGAACCGCAAAAGTTTCAGAGGAGGGCCTTGGATTTATCCGAAGCCATGAACAAGTGCAGTAATTGCTGCATTACTCCATTACGTTGGGGCTCTTAATCTTTTCTGTGTTCTAAAAATGGGAATCTGGTTTTAGGCGGTAACTTGGGGAGTAATGAGTAATAGGATTAAAGTAAAGAAAAAATTAGGGAATTTACTCAGAAAGAATATTTGGATAGAAACATGTATTAAAAAATTATTATTATAAATTAAATTATTAATATGTAGATCAATAATTAATTATATATATATAGTAGTATTATACAAATTCTACGAGTGTTAAATAATTAATATATTATATTTGCTTTTCAGTTTTCTAAATATTTTTTTCCTTTCTCTTTATTTTTTTTAAAATTTAACCTATTTTACCAATTTTAATCCGAGTTAGTCTTAAAACGGGATTACCCTCTGAGAAGATTCCTAGTTCCAGCATCGCTATAAGTTCATACTTAAGCCTTTCAGAGTTCCAGCATCGCTAGAAGTTCTTACTTGAACCTGAGCCCCTCTCTCTTTTACTACCCGGTTATTAGTGAGTTATTCTAATTTTATTTACTTGTCCGAATAATATGTTAGTCTGTTAATTTTTTGTTATGAAATTAAATATTAAATTTATTTATTATATAATTGAGTGTAGTTTTAGATATTATTCTATGTTACAATAATTATTGTGTTATATTTTTTTTGATTTTAAATATCTAATTTTGATTAAATATATTTTGATAGTATATTTAAGTTTTGTAAATAATATTCAAACATTTTAGTATGTGTATTAGAACTATTAATACATTAATAAATATTTTAATTGGAAATATATGGTGATCAATTTCCTGATCAAATATCTCTATACTCCCTAAAATATAAAAATTGAACATGATAGAAATTAGAAAAAAAATATTAAAATTAACAAAATAGAAAATATGAATGGACAACTAATATTAAAGTGGAATGTGGGAAAAGTATTTTAATTTTTTTTTTGTCATAAAACTGAAAAGTATTTTAATTAGTTAGCCATAAACTCTGACTATAAGTGTTGTGGACTTGTGGGCACTATATATGTTCCTTTAACTTTGGAAAATTGGTACCCTTATTTTGGAATATTTAAAAGTTGATCTCCACTTATTAAAATGCATCCCCCTGCGCTAAAGTAGCCAAAGTTCTATTTATAAATAGACACCATGTTTTGTTTACATGCACTATCAACACTTGATAAGACTTAAGAGTTGATACCCACATTATTTTCTATTCTTTTTCTCATAGTGCAATCATGGCTTTCTGCTTTCGTCCATTCCTCATTTTCCTTATAATTTTTGTATTAGAAAACTCAACAACACATGTAGATGCATTTGCAAACAATGTCACTGATCACCAAGCTTTGCTTTCTTTCAAGGCTTCCATAACAGATGATCCATTGGGTGCACTAGACTCATGGAACAACTCCATCCACTTCTGTGAGTGGAACGGCGTTACATGCAGTAGCAGACGACAGAGGGTAACAGCATTGAATCTCACCTATCAACACATGACGGGTACCTTGTCTCCTAATATTGGTAATCTCTCCTTTCTCCGCGGAATTTACCTCTATGAAAACAATTTTCACGGCTTAATCCCAAATGAAATTGGTCAACTCTTACGTCTAAAAGAACTTAATCTTGGATACAATTCTTTTCAGGGTATATTTCCTCCCAATTTGAGTCAGTGCGTAGATCTCAGAAAGTTAAGTATGTATAGCAACAATCTAAAAGGAAAACTACCTACTGTGTTTACTTCCTGGCCAAGGCTTTATTTGGTTTATCTTGGAAAGAACCATTTTACTGGATCCATTTCACCTTCAATAGGGAATTTGTCTTCTCTTCACGGGCTTCGTCTAGAAATTAACAATCTTGAAGGGCATATACCTGTGGAAATTGGTCATCTTAAAAAATTAGAATATCTTGATTTATCAGTAAACAATTTGTTGGGTGTGGTTCCCCTTCCACTTTACAACATTTCATCACTCTTTAGTGTTAGTCTAAGCGTGAATGAGTTGGCAGGAACACTTCCAACAGATTTGGGATTCACCCTTCCTAAGCTGCAAGAATTCTACGTTGGACGGAACAAATTTTCAGGTCCACTTCCACCATCAATAAATAATGCATCCAATCTTGTTGATTTTGAAATCGTTGAAAATAATATCACCGGGCCTATACCAAACAATTTGGGTAGCCTTCCTAATCTCCAAACCTTAGGTCTGGGTCATAATTTACTTGGAGAGAGTATGCGACCTAATGACTGGAGCTTCTTTAATTCTTTGGTCAATTGTACCAATCTAAGGAGACTGGGCTTACATGAGAGTAGTTTAAGAGGGGTGCTCCCATATTCCATTGTAAATCTATCCACCACTATGGAGGAATTGTATTTGTATGGAAATCTCCTGTATGGAAGCATACCCCGTGAAATTGGAAAACTTGTGAACATGAGAGTACTTAATTTGTATGAGAACTTGTTAACAGGGACCATTCCAGAATCAGTTGGAAAGCTATCTAAGTTGAGCGGACTAGGTTTGAATAATAACAACATTTCAGGAATGATTCCCACTTCAATAAGCAACATCACTCAATTATACGGGCTCAGGTTACAGGATAATAAACTCCAAGGAAGCATACCTACTCAATTGTTTAACATCTCAACGATGGAGCAATTTTCACTCGCTAACAACAGGCTTAGAGGTGTACTACCTGAGGAAGTTGAGTATCTTTCTAAATGTTATTACCTTGATTTTTCACAAAATCTATTCACTGGGCCACTTCCATCCAAAATTGGAAGCTTGAAACAATTGGATGTATTAGATCTTTCATACAACAAACTTACAGGAGATATACCCTCTACTCTAGGTGGCTGTGTTATGTTGGAAGAACTATATTTGGAAGGAAACTTTTTTCAAGGTAAAATTCCAACTTCTTTAAAAGCTCTGAAAAATTTAGCACTTCTAGATCTTTCAAACAATAATATCTCCGGGAATATTCCCACATTTTTTGACGGGTTTCATCAAATTATATTCCTCAACCTGTCGGACAACAAGCTGGGAGGTGAAGTGTCAAAAAGAGGTCTCTTTTCAAACGTTAGTGCTTTTTCAGTCATTGGGAATTCGGAGCTTTGTGGAGGTATTCAAGCATTGCATTTGGATGCTTGTCCTGTAAATGTCTCCAGGAATAAGAAAAAATCATTAGCCCTGAGAATAGTACTACTTCTAGTTCTTGTACCCCTCGGGGTCTTGTCAGCATGTCTTGCCTGCATTTGTTATCGACGAAGAAATTCCAAGAAGCTGGATGACCATGTACCAGTATTGAAGGAAAACCAACACATTCAGCTTTCATACCAAGATCTTCTCCTGGCTACTAATGAGTTTTCCCCAAGCAATTTTCTAGGTGAAGGAAGATATGGTTCAGTTTACAAAGGAGCTCGCGAATCGGTGGAGCACATACTTGCTGTGAAGGTACTAAACGTTGAAGTACATGGAGCAAACAAGAGTTTCTTGGCTGAGTGTGAAACGTTGAGGAATATTCGTCACCGGAATCTTATTAAGATCATCACAGCATGCTCTAGCATAGATTTCAAGGGCAACGACTTCAAAGCGTTGGTTTTTGAATTCATGACTAATGGAAGTCTAGATAGCTGGTTGCATCCAAGTCCTTCCTATCAAGGAAATGAAAGAAACTTGACTCTATTTCAGAGACTAAATATTGCCATTGATGTCGCACAGGGAGTGGATTACCTACATCATCACAGTCACACAAGTATCATTCATTCTGACATAAAGCCACAAAATATTCTTCTTAATGAGGATTTTGTTGCTCATATAGGTGATTTTGGTTTGGCGAGGTTTACCTTTGCTACTACAAGTGATATCAATCAAACACAAATGAGCTCAACTGGTGTCCATGGAACAGTTGGATATATTCCTCCAGGTGATTTTTGATACTCAACTGTCCATAAATATTTGATTCATCTCCATAATATTTTAAATTTTATTTTTGCCAATTTTTTAACCCTTTAACTGTGCAGAGTATGGAATGTTTGGAGAGATATCTATAGAGGGAGATGTATACAGCTATGGAATTCTTTTACTAGAAATTTTCTCAGGGAAAAGGCCAACAGAAAACAGCATATTAATAGATGGTGTTGGTAATCTTCATGACTACGTGAAGAAGGCACTCCCGCAAAGAGTGATGGACATTGCAGATCCGCGTACATTACTAGATCATGAAGAACATGGATCAACTGTCAGTCAAACACACAGCAGGGCTATGATGGAGGTATGCCTGGAATCAATATTTGAAGTGGGGTTATTATGTTCGGAAGAGATGCCACAAAACCGCATTGACATTTAGTGTTGCTATTAGGAAGCTACATATAGCAAGAGACAAACTTCAGCAGCGCAGACACTCCTAATGATATAACTTTGGATGTATGTTACTTGACTTTGAAGCATTACAATATTATCATCAGGTTCCCTTGCTATTTTGTATTGGTTAGTTAGGATCTATATTGCCTAATTTGTACCAGTGTACTTGGCACTGATGCTTAATTCTGTGCAGTTGTTAAACCATTTTATGATAAGGTAATTAGTGAGACACACAACTTAGGTTTGGGTCCGAAAACACGACCTCACACATGATATGATTCTCTGGGTTACAGTATTAGCGGACCGTTTGACAAAAAACAATCTAATTTTATTTAGAGATCGAAAAACACACGACAGTCTTCTATAATTAAGCCAAGATATGACTTCAAGGGCACACGATTCCGAACAGATTTCACCATTACATAGAAGTTGCACTCTATAGTCATGTTTGTTTAACAGAAGCAGAAGTTGCTTCTAATCTTATGCTCTTCTCAACATGTTTATATAAATAAGTAATTTTTTTTTAAAGAAGTAGAAACATTTTTAAAAGTTGAGAATGCTAACTCTCGACCTGTTTATATAAATAAGTGGAAACATTTTTAAAAGTTCGAGAATGCTAATTTTTTCTCCAGAGTTTTCACTTTTTTCAAACATTTTATTAACTTATTTATTTCCTTCTAATTCACTTCTTTACTTTAAGCAACAACCCATGGTGTCTCTATGTTACTTAGTTAATCGTGTTTGCTACTCCCGTAAAAAGTGTAATTAAAAAAATATACATGTATAATATTTTAATATAAATTCAACTTTGTAAATAATCATAAAATATTTTAAAAAAATATGTGATGCCCGTTATATGATAAAATATAACGTGAGGGGATAATTTGCAAAAGCATTTCAATATTATAAAAAAGTATTGTAAAAAGTTATTATAATATCATATTGTTTAAAACAAAGTTTTAAAATATTTATTTAAATGCTATTATAATATAACTACTTGTAATAATAAATTTCAAAATTATATGCAACAATATATCATAGAAAAATATAGTCAAAAAAATTATAAAAGGTGTAAATAAATATATGTGTGTAATGTTGTAATACAAATTCAATTTTATAAATAATGTAAAAAATATTATAAAAAAATATTGAAGCCCGTTATATGATTAACCGTTGCAGAAAGTAATTTAAGCGCGTCAGTTAAAAGTTAACTGTGGCATAAAGTTGAGCCTTTAAGCGTCGGTTAAAGATTTACTGTTGCAGAAAATAATTTAAAGGCGTCAGTTAAAGGTTAACTGTGGCATATAGTTGAGACTTTAAACGTCGGTTAAAAAATGACTGTCACAGAAAGTACTTTGCGTCAGTTGTAGTTAACTGTAGCATAAAGTATAGCATTGAACCTTACAATTGTAGCATAACTCTCATTTAGCCCGACAATTATCATAAAACAGATACTAATTGTAAGGTTGTAAGTTTTTATTAAAAATGATTGAGAATCAACTTTTCTTTACTGAAACCAGCCTTCAATTTTCTCAAGCCAAAGTATTTAGCAAAAAAAGTCTAAAGCCAAGGTCCCTCACCTTTTCTATAATCAAACCAGCTTACAATTTTCTAAAGTTGATATTTAAAATATTGACAGTGCAAGAGTTGGGACTAAGGGTAAACAAACATCCTGTGCAAGTTATATATGGAAGATGCACAGAGAATTTCAACTGAAAAAGCGATTGAGAATAAGGCAGTAGAAGAAGAAAAGAAGAAAGGCTGGAGTTCACGGCTTCCCCTGGTAGAATGGGTGAATTATGGATAGGTGTCTAAATGGTGAAAGTCTTGACAGGCACTGAACAACCTCAATTTTTTCCGAAACAAATGGCTGAGGAGTGCAGACTATATTTGTTGATCGACAAGCAGTTGAGCACTAAGAAAGTTAATGCAATTGCTTTCCAGTGCCATTGGCTGAATCTTTTCAAGCTTATATATCTTGACTAACAAAGCCGCCAACCCAAAAAAGTGGCTGGAGATTGTAGCCTGTATATATTGGCTAATTGACAAGCAGTCAAGCACTGAGTTATGCAAAGAGTCTGTTTTGCTGCATGCGCACTACTGATACATCAGTTCTAAATTTTAGAAATTTAATTCAGGATTTAAAAATATTATATCAGTGATATATTTCTCAGCCGTAACATGATTAGTAATCATTAATCAACTATTTAACCTTTGAAAAGATTAATTAGGAAAAGATTTCCACCACTCTTGGCTAGTGCTTGACTTTGTGAAGATGCTTGCTGGAGACAAAACATATTAATATTAAAAGATAAGTACTCATCTGAGACTATAAATGTTGATGATTCTGTTTTGCCGGATGTTCAGTACCAATACTTCACCCCTGCTGCAGTTTCTATTTTGTATAGCTCAACCATGACTTTCAAATTTCTCCGATTTAACATTATCCTGATATTTGTGCTGGGAACCTCGACAACATTTGTATATTCATTTTCAAACAATGTCACTGATCAACAGGCTTTGGTTTCATTCAAGTTATTAATAACAGAGGACCCCTCTGGTGTGCTAGAGTCATGGAACAATTCCTTCCACTTCTGTCATTGGACAGGCATTACATGCAGCCGCAGCAGACAGAGGGTAACCGTACTCGACCTCTCATCACTAGGCTTGGCGGGTACATTGTCTCCTCATATTGGAAATCTCTCATTTTTAAGGACAATATACCTCTATGAAAACCGTTTACATGGCTTGATTCCCAGTGAAATTGGTCGACTTTTTCGCCTACAACATCTTTCTATGGGAAACAACACTTTTCAAGGTGGATTTCCTGCCAATCTGCTTCATTGCAGAGATATCACATACATGAATTTGGAAAGCAATGATCTTGAAGGAAAACTGCCCACTGATTTTTCTTCCTGGTCTAAGCTTAATGTGTTTTCTGTTGCGCGGAACCATTTTGATGGATCCATCCCACCTTCAATAGGGAACATATCATCTCTTCGTGCTCTTTATTTAGCTGATAATACTTTAGTTGGGGAGATACCTCAGGAAGTGGCTCATCTCACAAAACTAGAGGTTCTTGGTTTGTCAGGAAACAGGTTGTCAGGTATGGTTCCCCTACCACTTTACAACATTTCGTCCCTCCTTTCTCTTGGTCTAGAAGATAATAGGTTTAAAGGAACGCTTCCACCAGGTTTTGGCTTCACCCAGCTTCCCAGACTGCAACAGTTCTCCGCTGGAAATAACACTTTTACGGGCCCTCTTCCACCTTCGATAGCTAATGCATCCAATCTTGTCATCCTTGACCTATCATTTAACAACATAATTGGGCCTATACCAAAAAATTTGGGTAGCCTTCTTAATATTGAATGGCTAGCGCTGGGTCATAATCCACTTGGAGAGAATATGCAGTCTAATGAATGGAGCTTTTTCAATTCCTTGGTTAATTGTACCCATCTAAGGACGTTGGGCTTACACGAGAATAGTTTAAGAGGGGAGCTCCCTAGTTCCATTGCAAATCTCTCCACCACTGTGGAAGACCTGTATCTGTATGGGAACCACATATACGGAAGCATACCTCATGAAATCGGAAAACTTGTCAACATGATACATCTTAATTTTGAAGTCAACTTCTTAACGGGGAGTATTCCACAATCAATAGGAAGATTATCAAAGTTAGGTGGGTTATATTTGAGTGAAAACAACATTTCAGGAGTGATTCCAACTTCCTTTAGCAACATTACTAACTTAGTTGAACTCTATTTAGATGGTAATGTGCTCCAAGGAAGCATACCCACTAAATTGTTTAACATCTCAACTCTAGAGGACCTATTCCTCGCTAACAACATGCTTAGAGGGGTAATACCCGAAGAAATTGTGTTTCTTTCTCATTGTATTTCCCTTAATTTGTCTCAGAATTTAGTCACCGGTCCACTTCCATCCAACATTGGAAGCTTGAAACATTTGGCTAGACTAGATCTTTCATATAACAAACTAACAGGAGATATACCCGCCACTCTTGAAGGATGTTTGATGTTGGAGGAGCTATATATGGGAGGAAACCTTTTCCAAGGTAAAATTCCATCCTCTTTCAAAGCTTTGAAAAATCTTGCATATCTAGATATTTCCAACAATAACATCTCTGGGAGTATTCCAAGTTTTTTTGATGGGTTTCATCAAATTATATTCCTCAATCTGTCGCATAACAAGCTTGAAGGTGAAGTTTCAAAGGAAGGTCTGTTTTCAAAAGTTAGCACTTTTTCAGTCGTTGGAAATTGGGAACTTTGTGGAGGTGTTCAAGCACTGCATTTGCCTTCTTGTCCAGACAAAGTTTCCAGGAAGAAGAAAAAAACATTTGCCTTAAGAACAATACTGATCTTAGTTCTTGTACCCCTTGGTGTCTTGTTAGCATGTCTTGCTTTAATTTCATACCGACGTCTAAATTACAAGAAGTTGAATGAGCCTGTTTCAGGATTGAAGGATGACCACTATCCCAAACTTTCATACCAAGACCTTCTACTAGCTACAAATGAGTTTTCTCCGGACAATTTGATCGGTGAAGGAAGATATGGTTCTGTTTACAAAGGACATCTTGAATCAGTGGAACACTTAGTTGCTGTGAAGGTACTAAACGGTGAAATACATGGAGCCAACAAGACATTTTTGGCAGAGTGTGAAACATTAAGGAACATTCGCCATCGGAATCTTATCAAGATCATCACAGCATGCTCTAGCATTGATTTTAAGGGCAATGACTTCAAGGCATTGGTTTTTGAGTTCATGACTAATGGGAGTCTAGACAGTTGGTTGCATCCAGGTCCTTCTTATCAAGGGTATGAAAGAAACTTGTCTGTACTCCAAAGATTAAATATTTCCATTGATGTTGCATTAGGAATAGATTATCTGCATCATCACACCCATGCATGTATCATTCATTGCGACCTAAAGCCAAGTAACATTCTTCTTGATGAGAATTTTGTGGCTCGTATCGGTGATTTTGGTTTGGCAAGGTTCTGCTTTTCGACAACAACTGACATCAATCAAGCACAAATGAGTTCAACTGGTGTCCGTGGAACAGTGGGATATGTTCCTCCAGGTGACTTTTTATGCTGGAATTTTCATCAGTGTTTATTACTGCTCCGTACTATTGCAAAATGTTATGTTTATAATATATTTTTAAACCTCTGAATATGTAGAATATGGAATGTTTGGAGAGATATCTACAAAGGGAGACGTGTATAGCTATGGCATTCTTCTACTACAAATTTTCTCGGGGAAACAGCCAACAGATAACAGCATATTAATAGATGGCGGTGATAATCTTCATGACTATGTGAAGAAGGCACTCCCGCAAAGAGTGATGGACATTGCTGACCCGCGGATATCACTAGATCAAGAAGAACATGGATTGACTGTCAATCAATCATACAACAGGGCTATTATGGAGGTATGCCTGGAATCAATATTTGAAGTGGGGTTATTATGTTCAGAAGAGTTGCCACAAAAGCGCATTGACATTAGTGTTGCTATTAAGAAGTTACATATAGCAAAAGAGAAACTTCTGCAGCTCAGGCACTAACATATGTGAGAATTTTTATATTTACTCTTCTATAAATACAGTCAATCTCCTAATGATACAACTTTGCATGTATGTTAATTGACTTAAAGCATTCTATAGTACCATCAGGTTCCCTTGTTTTTTTGTATTGGCTAATCTGGATCTGTATTGCCTAATTTGTACCTGTTTACAGTTGCTAAACCATTTTGTGATCAGGTAACTGATACTCGCAACTTAGGTCTGGTGTGTATCAAGTTCAGGCTTTAAGATTCTTGACTTGATTGATTTTTTGCATAGCTTCTATTGTTACCACCTAGTTTGATTTTATATGTTCTTCTCTACCAGGTGAATAAATGTTTTATCTGATGTTTTTACAAGGGAAACTATTTGTACCGCATGCTTCACTACCTGCGCCTTGTATCCTACTTCTGGAGGACATTCCCGAAGACAAGTACATGGGTGGTTTACTGAAGGTGAATGGATCTGTTGCATAGACACAAAATAGTATCTCTGTATTATAGAGAGTTTTAATGAACCTGGCATGTTGTGGCTTTGTAATTCGCGTGAATGAATCTGATACATGTTGTCGTGTCTTTCTTGGCCTTTTATATTATCTGTACTCTGTTGTATTTGCTACATCAAATGGGTTAAGGGTAATAGAAAATTAAGATCACATTTGTCATGCATAAATCAAATGGCCCAGCTTACTTATTGTACAAAACAACAAAAGAATTCTTCTCTTTGATTTTATTTTGAATCTTCAAATATCTGTGAATAAATTATTATGAGCTTTACTGGTAATGCTCGTCCTCGCCAGATCAACACCACAAACAGAAAGACAATTCAGAACTTGATCTGTTTCTGCCATGTGAATAGTTGTAAAAACAAAACAAGAAAAAGCTATGCAGAAAATTCACCAAGTTTAAATACCAGGATGGATCATTGTTATTCACCTGATGTTAATACAAATGCAACATAGATGTATATCAAAAAGCTCATTTACCAGTAATCTTTTGCAAGAACATTTCCATTCGCAAAATGAGTAAAAACATTCCTATCTCTAATTTGTAATCATGCGATTAAAAATCATTGATATTAACTTGGTGTTATAATACAATATGATCCAGTGCCCTCCTCCTCTCAAGAAAAATCTCCAAGTCCATATTTCCATAAAAATTTTACAAAAAAGCTTAGAAAATTGCTACTCCCTCGGTCCCATTTAATTGTATACGTATCAAGGCTGAAAGGAAAGACTTGTTAATGTCCCTGAGACTCAATTCAAGTGTTAAAAGAGTCAGAATCAGCCGTGTACCCCCAGTGACCTCACAAGTGTTCTGCCTCGACAGTCAAGAGCACGGCTTTAGGAGGTGGAAGTATATTATTAATATATGCAAGTGCTAGACTTGCTAGTCCAGCCCATGCCATACGATCGATTTCAGTTCAAATTATTACCAGCACGAAAATTGGCGCGTAGGAAAATGTAGCAACAAAACTAAGTACTTCTTCCTTGAGCACGAAAGCATACTACAATATCATCTTTAGCTGCTGATGAATAAATACAAGGATTCAACTCTTGTTTATCGGACAATTAGTATAAGAACATATACTGATTTGTGAGGTTTTAAGTTTGTTAAAAGAAGATTGAGAATCTGACTTTGCTGCACTGAAACCAGCCTGCAATTTTCCAAAGCTAAGATCTCTCAACTTTTCTATAATCATACCACTAAACCAGCGTAAAATTTTCTAAAGTTGATGTTTAAAATATTGACAGTGCACATAAAGCAAGATCCGTGATTATCTCTGGACACCGATTAAACTTGTGCACGAATTTCTGTTGGCAGCTCAATGCAAATGGTCCTCAAAATTTATCATTACTCTCACTAGGAGTGTTGACCTTTGTCTGAGAAGGAAATATGTGAATGTCGAAATTCTAAACCATTTGATGAGGCAGATACCACAGAGTTGCAGATTATATGTGAAAACCTATATATATTACTTCACCCCCCCTAGCACTTTTGCATCTTAATTGTACAAGCATGGTTTTCAACTTTCTCCCTTTCAACATACTCTTCTTATTTGTATTGGGAACCTCAACAACTTTTGTATACTCATTTTCAAACAATGTCACCGATCAACAGGCTTTGCTTTCTTTCAAGTATTCAATAACAGATGACCCCTCGGGTGTGCTAGACTCATGGAATAATTCCATCCACTTCTGTCATTGGACAGGTGTTACATGCAGCCGCAGAAGACCAAGGGTAACCGTACTCGACCTGTCATCACTAAATCTGGCTGGTACATTGTCTCCGCATATAGGAAACCTGTCGTTTCTGAGGTCAATTTTCCTCTATCGAAACAATTTTCATGGCTGGATTCCCAGTGAAATTGGTCGACTGTGGCGGCTACAACATATTTCCCTGGGAAACAACTCTTTTCAAGGTGGATTTCCTGCCAATCTGCTGCACTGCAGAGATATCACATACATCGATTTGGATGGCAACGATCTTGAAGGGAAACTACCCACTGATTTTTCTTCTTGGTCTAAGCTTGATAGTTTTGGTGTTACACACAATCATATTGATGGATCCATTCCACCTTCAATAGGGAACATATCATCTCTTCGTAATCTTTTTCTATCTGATAATAATCTAGCTGGGGCGATACCTCTGGAAGTGGCTTATCTTTCAAAATTAGAGTTTCTTCAATTGTCAGCAAACAGGTTGTCGGGTATGGTTCCCCTACCACTTTACAACATTTCAACCCTCATTAGTGTTAGTCTAGCCAATAATGTCTTAAAAGGAACTTTTCCAGCAGATTTGGGCTTCACCCAGCTTCCTAGACTACGACAATTCTCTGCTTCAAATAACATTTTTACAGGACCACTTCCACCTTCAATAGCTAATGCGTCCAATCTTGTTATCTTTGACATGTCAATTAACAATATTACTGGGCCTATACCAAACAATTTGGGCAGCCTTCCTAATCTTGAATGGCTAGGTCTGGGTCGTAATACACTTGGAGATACTCTGCGGCCTAATGACTGGAGCTTTTTCAATTCCTTGGTTAATTGCACCCATCTTAAGTCATTGGTGTTAGCCCAGAGTAGTTTAACAGGGGAGCTCCCTAAGTCTGTTGCAAATCTCTCCACCACTATAGAAAACCTGTATCTGCATGGAAACCACATATACGGAAGCATACCTCATGAAATCGGAAAACTTGTCAACATGATAAATCTTCTGTTAGGAGACAACTTCTTAACGGGGAGCATTCCACAGTCAATCGGAAGACTATCAAAGTTAGGCAGGCTAACAATGAATGGAAACAACATTACAGGAGCAATTCCAAATTCCATTAGTAACATTACTAATTTAGTGGTTATCTATTTGGATGGGAATGGGCTCCAAGGAAGCATACCTACTGAATTGTTTAACATCTCAACTCTGGAGGTAGTGTCCATTGCTAACAACCGACTTGGAGGCAAGATACCTGAAGAAATCGGGTTCTTTTCCCGTTGTCTTTTCCTTAATTTGTCCCAAAATTTATTTAGCGGTGAAGTTCCATCAAGTATCGGAAACTTGAAACATTTGAATGGACTTGATCTTTCTAGCAACAGACTAACAGGTGATATTCCTGCTACTTTGGGTGGTTGTGTGATGCTGGAGGTGCTAATCATGGATAAAAATCTTTTTCGAGATAGTATTCCATCTTCTTTCAAAGCTTTGAAGAGCCTTCTATTTCTAGATCTTTCGAACAATAACATCTCTGGGAGCATTCCAAGCTTTTTTGAAGGGTTTCGTCTAATCAAATTTCTCAACTTGTCACACAACAAGCTTGAAGGTGAAGTTCCAAAAGAAGGTACATTTTCAAAAGTTGATGCTTTTTCGGTTCTTGGAAATTTGGGGCTTTGCGGAGGTATTCAAGCATTGCACTTGCCTCCTTGTCATGAAAAAGCCCCGAGGAACAAGAAAAAAGCATTGGCCTTGAGAATAATACTAATCCCCGTTCTTGTACCCCTTGGTATGTTTTTAGCATGTCTTGCCTTGATTTATTATCGAGTTCGAAACTCCAAGAAGTTGAATGACCTGGCCCCAGTTTTGAAGAATGATCAATATCCCAAACTTTCATACCAAGACCTTCTACTAGCCACACATGAATTTTCTCCGAACAATTTGCTTGGTGAAGGAAGATACGGTTCAGTTTACAAAGGAGTTCTCGAATCAGTGGAGCATATACTCGCTGTGAAGGTACTAAATATTGAACTACGTGGAGCCAACAAGGCTTTTTTGGCAGAGTGTGAAACATTAAGGCACATTCGTCATCGTAATCTTATCAAGATCATCACAGCATGCTCTAGCAGTGATTATAAAGGCAATGACTTTAAAGCACTGGTTTTTGAGTTCATGAGTAATGGGAGTGTGGACAACTGGTTGCATCCAAATCCATCCGATCAAGGTAATGAAAGAACCTTGACTCTATTACAAAGAATAAATATTTCCATTGATGTTGCATTAGGATTGGATTACTTACACCATCACAGTCATACAAGTATTATTCATTCTGACATAAAGCCCAGCAACATTCTTCTTGACAATGATTTTGTTGCTCATATTGGTGACTTTGGTTTGGCGAGAATTTGCTTTGATGCTACTACAAGTGACATCAATCAAGCACAAACGAGTTCAACTGGTGTACGTGGAACAATCGGATATGTGCCTCCAGGTGACTTTAAAAATGATTGGTTAATGGTTTATACTACTGTTCAGCACTCTTATTTACACCATCACTATATAGTACTCGAAGATTTTATGTAACGGTTCTATTTACTATATAAGTAATCAACAATATTCTGTGAAACATTATTTTTGGAAATTGTCTTGACATGTTAGTTGTGCAGAGTACGGAATGGGTGCTGAGATATCTACAGAGGGAGATGTATATAGCTACGGAATCTTTCTGCTAGAAATGTTTTCGGGAAAACGACCAACATGTAGCAGCGCATTGCTGGACAATGATAATAATCTTCATGACTATGTGAGGAATGCACTCCCACAAAGAGTTATGAACATTGTGGATCCACAGATCATAACAGATGAAGAAGATCATGGTTTAACAACAAATCATTCATACAGCAAGGCTACCTTAGAGGTATGCCTGACATCAATATTTCAAGTGGGGATACTATGTTCAGTTGAAATGCCCAAAGAGCGCATCGACATTAGTGTTGCTATTAAGCAGCTACATGCAGCAAGAGACAAACTTTTGCAGCACATCCAGTGACCTATGTCTCTGCAATCCATGATTTTCCTCTGTTTCTATATCTTGATACCACAGATTGGGAACTGATTTGTAATTGTACTAAAACATGGCTTAATATATTCAAACAAACATTCTTGCTTTCGGAGAGACTTGAGCTTTAGTTCCAGATGTCCAGTTCAACTTTCTCCAATTGAACACTCAGCCCACATCATAGCTCCCCAATTTGGTACAAGCATGAAGCATGAAAATACCAACACACTCAGCCCACATCATCATATCAAATTTGAAAGAACCTGGATCATCAATTTAATTAATTAAAGATTGAACATGCATAGTCCATACTACCCAGAGATGATTGTACACAAGCTAGAAGAAGAATAATTGAGGCAGGCCTAACTTCATTATATGAAAATGCGCTTGGAAGTTTTTTAAGAACCACTAAGAGTCTCTTGATGATCTATCTATGATCATGCTCTTTGTATTTTTGATTTATGAGCTCATTTAGGAGTTTCTTGGAGATGCTCTAATACCCTCAGGGAGAAATGATCATTTAACATGGTAATAGAGCTCAAACTCCCAAGAGACTCGAGTTCGACTTCCTACGACCCTGATATTCTCGCATTTAATCATTCGACCAAAACTTTGGAGTGATAGGGAATGCTAGAATATAATATAAGTCTGGTAAACCTTCCTCCTAATACCACCACCCTTCCTAGCTGCAAGCATTTTATGTTGGAAGGAACTTAATTTTCAGGTCCACTTCTACCTTTAAGCAGCTTCATATATATGCTCATTGTATTATTCTGTCAGCGGCAAACTTCAAAGGGTAAGAGAACTAAACTTCTGTCAGTGGAATGACTTTACTCTGTTTACTTGATCAACTCTGTTACTTGAAATGCTTGACTTACCGAGTCGCCAACCTAAACAAATGGCTGGAGAGTGGAGGGTGGAGACTATATATTGCTCAATTCACGACCACTGAAAGAGTTATTGCTTGCGCACTACCAATACTTTACAGGATAGTCATAGACACCATCATTTAAGGATTTTCTTTTCCTGTGAAATCTCCAAACCGCGGATGAGCAGGCCGATCCTAACATCATTTATGAGGAGCCGAGCACCGGTTCTGACATCCAGTACTTTAATAGTTTAATTCTAGTAAATATAAAATAAACTAAATATGTCTTATATTTAAATCTTAAAAATCAAAATGACCGATATAAATTCTTAAAATTACTATGGAATAATTCAAAGTGATCGTATGAAATTATTAATCTTATATAATCGGATTCCAGATAATGACCCCAACTGAGCACACAAAGAGTGTTGTTTGCTGCATGCGTACTAACTAAAGTTGTTCCCCATACCTTATTGAACTACTAATATATACTTCCTCCTTCCTGCACTAATTTCTCTGTTTATTGTCCATCCATGAATCTCAGATTTCTCAGGTTCATTTTACTCTTAAGTTGTGTATACGAGACCTCCATAACATTTGTGGCTCCATTCTCAAACAATGTCACTGATCACCAAGCTTTGCTTTTTCTCAAGGCTTCAATAACAAATGACCCCTCAGACTCGCTGAGCTCGTGGAACAACTCCATGCACTTCTGTCAGTGGACAGGAGTTTCATGCGACCACAGACGGCAGAGGGTAATATTACTTAATCTCTACAATACACAACTGGTGGGCACATTATCTCCTCATATTGGGAATCTCTCCTTTCTTAGGCGAATTAACCTCTATCAAAACAACTTTCATGGCTCAATTCCAAATGAAATTGGCCGACTGTTTCGTTTACATTATCTTGAATTGGCATACAATCATTTTCAAGGTAAATTTCCTTCCAATCTGAGTCATTGTGTAGATATCAGAATGATCAGTATGTATGATAATGATCTTGAAGGAAAACTACCTACTGAGTTTGTTTCTTGGTCTGAACTACATCTGCTTGAACTTGGACATAATCATTTCACTGGCTCAATTCCACCTTCAATAGGAAATATATCATCTTTTCGCTATCTTGATCTAGCGTCTAATTATCTGGTGGGAGGCATACCCTTGGAAATTGCTCATCACACAAAATTCGAGAATCTTGTTTTGGGAAGGAATAATTTGCAGGGTGATTTCCTCAACAAATTTACAACATTTCATCCCTCTATATCGTTTCTTTTACTGATAATGGGCTGCAAGGTATGCTTCCGGTGGATCTGGGCTTCACCCTTCCAAAGCTTCAAGAATTCTATGCAGGTGGGAACAGATTATCTGGCCCCCTACCAGCATCAATAACTAATGCGTCCAATCTTGTTCGCTTTGACATAAGCAGTAACAAAATTTCTGGCCCTGTTCCAATGGAATTGGGAAGCCTTGCTTATCTTCAGGTGTTAAATATGGAAAACAATCGACTTGGAGGTAATCAATGGCACAATGACTTGAACTTCTTCAATTCTTTGGTCAACTGTACCCATTTAAGTATGTTGCTTTTATCTACGAATGCTTTAAGAGGGCAGCTCCCAATTTCCATTGTAAACCTCTCCACCACTCTTCAACATTTGGATCTGTCTGGCAACCACATATGCAGAACTATACCCCGTGAAATTGGAGGCCTTGTGAACTTGATGGAACTTTCACTTTTTGACAACATCTTAACAGGGACTATTCCGGAGTCAATTGGAGAGCTATCAAAGTTAGGCAAACTTGCTCTGAGCGAAAAAAACATTTCAGGAGTAATTCCAACTTCCATTAGTAACATCACTCAATTAGGTGAACTCTATTTGGATATGAATATGCTTCAAGGAAGAATACCTACTGATTTGTTTAACATTCGAGCTTTACAGAAACTGTCCCTTGCGATCAATAAACTTGGAGGTGTAATACCTGAACACATTGTGAATTGTTCCCAATGTGTTTTCGTATATTTGGCCCAGAATCTATTCACAGGACCATTACCTTCAATCATTGGAAGTCTGAAAATTTTGATTCAACTAGATCTTTCATACAACAAACTTACGGGTGATATACCAGCTAGTTTGGGTGATTGTGTTATGCTGGAGGAATTAGATATGAATGCAAACCTTCTTCAAGGTACAATTCCATCTTCGTTTAAAGATTTAAAAAGTCTTGCAAATCTAGATTTGTCAAACAATAGTATCTCTGGAAGTATTCCAAGATTTTTTGAAGGGTTTCATCTGCTTATTTTTTTAAATCTGTCACACAAAAAGCTTGGAGGTGAATTGCCGGAAAGAGGTCTCTTTTCAAACATTAGTGCTTTTTCGGTCAGTGGAAATTTGGAGCTCTGTGGAGGAATTCAAGCATTGCATTTGCCTGCTTGTCCTGTAAAAGCCTCCAGGAATAAGAGAAAAACATTTAGCCCGAGAATAATTCTAATCCTAGTTCTTGTACCCCTTGGTATCTTGTCAGCTTGTCTTGCCTTGTTTTATTATCGACGTCAAAACTCCAAGAAGTTTAATGACCCTGTCCCAGTACTAAAGGACACCAAATATCTCAAAGTTTCTTACCAAGACCTTCAACTAGCTACAAATGAGTTTTCTCCTAACAATTTGCTCGGTGAAGGAAGATACGGTTCAGTTTACAAAGGAGTTCTGGAATCAGTGGACCACATTGTTGCTGTGAAGGTTCTAAACTTTGAGGTACGTGGAGCGAACAAGAGTTTTTTGGCAGAGTGTGAAACTTTGAAGAATATTCGTCATCGGAATCTTATCAAGATCATCACAGCATGCTCTAGCACTGATTTTAAGGGCAATGATTTCAAGGCATTGGTTTTTGAGTTCATGACAAATGGAAGCCTAGACAGCTGGCTGCACCCAAGTACTTCCTACCAAGGTTATGAAAGGAACTTGTCGCTACTTCAAAGATTAAATATTTCCATAGATGTTGCACTGGGAGTAGATTATCTACATCATCACACCCATGCAAGTATCATTCATTGCGGCCTAAAGCCAAGTAATATTCTTCTTAATGAGGATTTTGTTGCTCGTATCGGTGACTTTGGTTTGGCGAAGTTCTGTTTTGCTGCTGCTACTACAAGTGACGTCAATCAATCACAAATGAGTTCAACTGGTGTACGTGGAACAGTTGGATATGTCCCTCCAGGTGACCTCTGTGACTTTTCATACTGTTTTTCCATATCAATATTGAGTAGTGTTTTTATATATTGAGTTAACACGATTACTATATCTTGCTTGAAATCTTATTTACCGGAAACTGTAAAACTTCGAGGACTATTATATATCATAAATGTCGTTTTAGGTCAATTTTGTAAACCCTTTTGCTTTGCAGAGTATGGAATGTTTGGGGAGATATCTGCAGAGGGAGATGTGTATAGCTTTGGAATCCTCCTACTAGAAATGTTTTCAGGGAAGCGGCCTACAGATAGCAGCATAATAACAGACAATGCCAATGATCTTCATGACTTTGTAAGAAAGGCACTCCCTCAAACAGTGATGGATATTGTTGATCCACGGATTATACTCGATCAAGAAGAACATGGCATGACTATAAATCCATCATACAGCAGGGCTGTCGTAGAGGTTTGCCTGGCATCGGTTTTTGAAGTGGGGATATTATGTTCAGAAGTGACACCAGGAAAACGAATTGACATCAGTGTTGCTATTAAGCGGTTACATTTGGCAAGAGACAAACTTCTGCAGCGCAGACAGTAACATGGGTGAGAGTAAAAATAGGCTTTCTGATATTTACTCTCTTAAAGTGACAAGGAAGAGTTTGTACTTGCACATTTCCCTTTTTTATCTTTTTATATTTGTATGTTTGTATGTTTGGATAAGTACATATAGAACCATCAGGTTCCCTGGTTATTTTGTGGTGCAATACTGTACTTATATATTAAAATTTGTAAGTTATATATTTGTACATATTCGTGCAACTGTTAAACTCTCTATACTTCACTATACGCATGTTTAGATCAACAGAAACCACCAACCCAAGTTTTCATTGCTACCCTGTTTGCTGGATATCCTGGTGAAAGCGGATTTGATGCACATTTTGTACTTTAGCCTTAGGTAACGCAAGCACCACCAATCTAAAAGAGTACAGCTCACAAATTTTTAGCCATGCTAGCGAGAGATCCTTATGTTGTCGCTTAAGAGAAGAGTTATCCTGCTATCTTATGAAGTAAATTGTAGTGTTTAAGTACTAATAATACCTTATAATTACTCAGGTAGCATGGCCTAATTAGTAAGGACCTTGTAGCTTGTAGGCTTTTGAGTAGGGCTGTCAATGGATCGGATATCCGGTCAGATCCGGTCCGATCCAGAAGCTAACGGAGCGGATATGGATCATCTAAAATATAATCCGATCCGAAAAAAATCCGATCCGATATACATAGGATATGGATTCAATACGATCCGATCCGGAAATAATCCGATCCGACTTATATATATATATATATATATATATATATATATATATATATATATGTATAAGTAAATAAAAGTAAAACTAATATAGACAGACTTACGCTTGCGTCTTGGGCTTTAGGTTGGAGTGGAGTCTTAGCAGTTTGGGGACCAAAGTCTTAGCTAGTGGTTTATAATATTGTTAGTCAGTACAAATTTGGCCATTCTGTGTAACTCTATTCTGTTTTTTCAGGATGTGTGTTTTTATATAACTTCGTTTTATAATTTTTATTTTGCAATATTTCAATTTTTCTGTGATCCGAAAATTCTAAATATAAAGAATAGAATTTTAAAAATATACATGGAGCGGATCTCCGATCCGAAAATCCGAATATCCTACGGATCCGGATATGGATCATGTTATAAAAAATCCGGCTATAATCCGATCCGAATCCAAATCCGGTAAATTAAACGAATCAGGATATGGATCAAGGCCGATCCAAATCCGATCCATCGACACCCCTACTTTTGAGGATACTCTTACATCCTCAAATACACTGGTCATGAACTAAAATTGACAATTCACACTAAATGTAAAAAAGATATGTATAAAAAATTTCATTTACCAGTAATCTCTGCATGAGCAGCTGCCATCTTCAAAATGGTGGAACAAATTCCTATCTCTAACTATAATCCTTCGTTCAAAAACTCTGGATATGAACTTGGTGTATGTGTGACAATCGCTGCACATTTTTAAGTTTCTTAATATTCTTATAGGAGATCCTTCTGATGTGTGTATCAATGCAAAGGCAATTGCCAACTTCTGACTATGTCTACTTAATCTCTCCGTTTTCTCCTCTTCATCTACATCAAGCAACACCTGAGAAGTGTCTGCGGAATACCCTTCAAATTTTAACTGCCACTCCATCTGGTGTAGCATATCATAGACACCGTTACATTGTGGTCGTGTCATGTCTTGTGAAACAAATTTGTAGATATTCTTCTTCACCTCAACGAAGCTAAATCCAGGTGTCTGACTCAATCCACTTTCAGCCATTTTTGTGCGAGTAATAGCTACATCTTTCCACCTCTGAGCTTCTGCATATATATGTGATAGAACCAAGTAATCGCTAGCATTTCTCGACTTCATTTGCATCAGCTTTTCAGCTACAATTTCCCCCATCTGGATATTTGAATAAGTCTTGCAAGCACCAAGAAGGCTACGCCATACAACATCATTTGGCTCCATTGGCATGGTCGTGATTACCTCAAAAGCTTCATCTAGTCTCCCAGCTCTTCCCAAAAGATCAACCAAACACCCATAGTGTTGAATAGTTGGTTCTATGTTATGATCGTTTTTCATCCTATTGAAAAGCTGTAGGCCTTCCTCGACAAGGCCAGCATTACCGCACGCGCTTAAAACACTCACATATATGACATCATCCGGTTCCAGACCTTCTTCGAGCATATTAGAGAAAACCATTAGAGCTTCTGCACCACATCCATGAGCGGCTAGACCAGAGATCATTACACTGTATGTCAAATGGTTCTTTTCAACCATACTATCAAACAAATACAACCCTTTTTCTGGATAGCCACATTTCAGATACATGTCTACTAGTGAAGTCTCAACAATAACATTGCGCCCAATCATATTCCTAATTAAATTCCCGTGAATACATTGCCCCAAATTATAGTTTCCCAATTTGGTACAAGCAGATAACACACTAACCAATATACTCTCCTCAGGTCTCAAACATCCTTCCCTGATCATGTCCCCGAAAATACCAACACACTCAGCCCACAAACCATTTCTTGCATGAGCTCCAATAAGAGCACTCCAAGAAGCAACACTTCTTTGCTCCATTTTCTCAAAAACACAACAACACTTCCTCAATTCCTCACATTTCCCATAAAAGTTAATCAAACTATTCTGTACAAACACATCATCTTCAAATCCAAACTTAAACACATGCCCATGAATCTGTACCCCTTTCCTAATATCACGCAATCGCGCACATGCCTTCAAAAGAAATGGAAATGTAAAATTATCCGGCTCAACTTCCATATCAAGCATTTCATGATACATAAACAAAGCCTCATCAAAGTTCAAATCTTTAACATAGCCTCTTATCATAACATTAAACTCAAAAGAACCCGGATCATCAATTTGATTAAAGATTGAGCATGCATAGTCCATACTACCCCAAGATGATTGAGCACAAGTTAAAAGAAGATTACTTGAGCAAAGAGAGCTGAAAAACAAGCCAAACTTCACTACATGACAATGCACTTGCTTGAATTCCCTCAAGTTCCTGCATTTCTTGGCCAATGACATGCATTCTTGCTCTCTCAACTTCAAACTTCTTGATTCTTGGCCTTGTGAGTGATCTTCATGATGAACAAGCAAATGAGGTTGATGAAGCACTGAGGTCTTCACCATCATCTTCTCAGCTACACCATCATATCCAAATTTAGAACTCTGCAATATCAGAAAATGGAAAGAGTGGTATACTAAACAGAAGTTACATGTTTAGAATTGTGAGCTGATGGTCTACAAAGTTTTTGAGGCCTTGAGCTGTGAAGATCATAAGAAATATTGTGAGCCAGTAAAAGATGAGAAATGTCATGGGACATTTAGATATTGAAGATAGGATAACGTTTTGGAGAATATGAATCGGACCCAATGGAGATAAAATCTATCTTTAAAAGCCCACAGACCTGCTGACAATGTTATTTGGACAGCCTCATGGACTAACTGGCTCAGTGCATCAACTGTAATAACTAATAAGTAATAACCCAAAGGACTTCAATCTTATTAACACAAATATTGAGGATGGATTTGGACTCTGAGTATAGTAATTTTTGTTTAAAAAATGTTTAAAAGAATTTCCTTTGATAATTTTTCAGAAATATTTTCCAATTTCATTAAATTAGTTATGTTATTTTGGGTACGGATTAGAACTTTGACTTTTTTATGAATATGCAGGAAAACTGAGTGTCATCCATAGAAAATTATTGAAAATATATTATCTGTTTAATATATCTAAACACATTTGTATATAATCCAAACACTTCCAATATCCAAAAATAAAAAATAAATCCTACTCTGAAGACCATGTGCCCCTTAACCAACCAACCCGCAAATGAAGCTGCTCACCAGAACCATATATTTTTATATTTTTTTGCTAATTTCAAGAACCATATTTACATAAAGCAGTTCTCAGTCAATACATATGACTGTAGTTACGTATGTAAACCCATTTCAGCAGAAATTTGATGGTATTACGAAATGGGTCCAGGTAATGTGTATGTTTGGGAGGGTTATCCGATCTATAATTTTATTGCTGGAATAATTCATTGAATTATCAGTGTTATAATAAATATTTGGGACGTATAAAGTTTTTTTCATTAAAATATGTAAAATATTAATTTCTATTGTCTAACAAAAAAGTTACTGAACAGAAAAATAATTATTCTAATTATTCAATAAAAAAAACACGAGCCATGATAAAAATTTATCATAAATCATTTAACAATTGTAAAACTGTCTCAACGGCTTGATTGCCTGAGTACTGTTCCTATCTTCATTCTTCCTACATGTGGGCCAGCAGGAATTGAATACAAATGAAATAAATATGGTAGTATGGTCCAGGTCCAGGTCCATAATTGAACTGGTCTTTTGCTTCTCTCTCCGGTCTCCACCGGGCAGCTCATTGATTGTACCTTATAATAATCAGCATAACTTCTTTTTTTTCCCGGCTGAGAACAAGAGGGTGTCAATATCAAACACGATCCGAACCCGACTTGAACCCGATCTGAATTCAAACCCGTTTTACTGAGACAAAACTCGAAAATGACCCGAAAATCACCCATTGACACGAAACTCGAAATTGGAATTTCGTTTCTAATAACTTCTATTTTCAATTTTATTCAATTTCAAGTGATTTTAGCTTAACCCAAAATGGATCCAATTGCTGACACGAACACCCGAAATTGCCACCCGTTATAAGTCCCTCTTTACTAAATTGATGTATTATATTAATATTAATTTATTATAATAATAATATCTATTGATACAAATACAATGATAAATAATATTCTAAAATATTAATTTGTTATCAGTATAAATGAATATAATAGAATATATTAGGATATATATTTTTTTTGTTTTCATGTTCTATTATAAATTATTCTGATTTTTGATATACAAAATTTAAAAACTTCAATGAAATTATTATGTCCAAAATTATTTTGTTGCGATTAATATCTTGATTGTATATTTTAATTCATTACAAAGTTAAAATTAATAGTTTTATTGTTATAAAATTATCTTTGTAGAATCAATTTATATGAAATAAAGAGATTGATTATAAAAATATTAAGAAATGACATAAACTTCTGCTACATATCATATATAACAAACTTAACTTCATCTAAGTGAGCATATATAGTTATGTAAATCATAAAAGATCATATTTGATAAATTTTATTGGTGAAATATAATTATACATAAGAGGTATACTTTGTCCATGAATTTATTCTTAATATGTCTTAATAAAAAATATATATATACAAATTATTTATATAATCCGCGTCTCAAATTTAATATTAAAAATTAAAATCTAGAAAAATATATTGAATGGTCAAAAACTAAAAATTAATTAGAATTCTAAAATATAATGTGTGTCCCAAGACAATACATAATTAATCAATTCTTATATATAATCCCACCTGACTGTCCCATTTCGATGCGATTCAGAAAATATTTTATTTTAATTTTAGAAAATTTATATATTTATATATAATTTTTATTCAAAATAGGGTCAGTTTTACCATAAAAATCTAAACTCTTGAAGATTTATAATTTATACTGTTTAGAAAATATAAAATTCTGAGTTTGTTATTAAATATTTACTCTTTATTTTCTATTACATAATATTTTAATTTTGATACACATTTTTAAGTATTTTGATCACATAATTAAAATTAATATTTTAATAAATGTATAACCAATATTCTAGCTACAAATATATAATTAAAAATAATAATATCTGACATACAATCATATTAGTTAAAAATATGCGTCAGTTATTAAAACTTAAAAATAAGTTACATGCCCTCTAACATTGAAGTCATTTTGCACAGACTCTTTGTTGCACCACTGTCATGGCTCCCACCGCAGGACATGGTACCTTGTTAGAAAGGCAAAAAAACTTGTCTTTTACACCCTATTTATTTTGAGAGGAGATGGAATCATCTGCTAAACAAATTCAAACAAAAGTTTTGTTAATCGCATTCGCACACAGGACCGAGCGTGTCACTCCTTTTGGTCCCACCTCGTCTGTCTTCTTTGTTTTCAGCAGATTATTCGTCTCTACTCTAGTTTTCACCTTTGCTTTCTATTATTCCGTAAATTACATGATCCCCTCATGTGTATGTATAATTTTATAATTGCAGGATGATCTAAATAGTCAAATTATAACAAATTTATATAATATTATTTTTTTCTACTTGACAACTAAAATATTTTTTTATATGTTGAGTGACTTTTTAAACTAAGATGATCGAATAAGTATTTTACATGATAGAAATTTGCGATAATTCCGATCGATGATTATATTATCCGACAATGGAGAATGTATAAATTCCGACATACATACGTGGGACCAGTATCCAATTTGATAACTCACAGCTTAAGCATAAAAATAATTGCACCATTTTTCGCAATGTCTGCTCAAAAGCTGCTTCAAATTCAAACATAAAAGTATTTGTGTAATTTAAATTATTAATCAGGTCAAACAGACACTTAAATTAATTGGCCAAACTTCCTCTGCTGTCTTCCATATTCTTGATATCCCTCATGCAGAACACAAAAGAAACCAGAGCTTCCTATTTAACAAAATACTCATGTGTAAATTATAATCCGGCATATTCAAGCTCAAGTCGACATCTCCATTTATACCTAGTTAACAAATTCGAACTCGACATGTTTTATAAATTAAATATTCATAAGTGAAAGATAAAAAAGAAAAAGAAAAATTATTTGTACCCACTCCTCGGATTCACTTTAAGAGCTTGTCCTTTTCTCTAATTGCACATTTTACACCCACTTTCTCTTCTCACTTCTTTTATGATAAAGTCACACACTTTCCTCCAAAAGATTTTTCTTTTTTTAAATATTATCTTTTTCTTTAATTGGTTGAAGCATGTTTATTACCACTGTCCAATCTTTATAGTCTTTTGTTTTTGTTTGTTTGGCTTTCTTTGACTCCCCATGCTTGCTGATTTCAGCTCCATATCAACTCCTTTTTACTTGGTAATCTCAGCTCCCTTAGACTTTGTGTATAGTTTTGTTTTAATATGAAATTTTTGTAGTATTTGAGTTGTATTGTTGCTAGCTTGTTTCAAGTTTGAATCTTTTCTTGAATTGTGAGGTTCATCTTCATTTATTGTGTGTTTTTGACTGGTGGGTCTTTGAATTTAGTGTCAAGATTGTAACTCTATCTGTATCTTGACTTGGTGGTGGCTTGTTTTTCAAAGTTATGGAGCAGCCCTCTTCAGGATCAGTTTTCTTGATGTGGGGTTTTGAATTTGGGGCATTTAAAGGCTGTAGATTGTAATTTATTGCTGTGAAGTGAGAGTGTATAGTTAAAGAATTTGTACTTCTTGAATTTTTTGATTGAGATGGAGAGAAATGGGGAAGAGGATTGGAGGGAGATAGTTAGAAAGATGCTTCCTCCTGGGGCTCCCATACCTGAAAATGAGTCTGATCTTGATTATTCGATAGCGATGGAGTATAGTGGTCCTCCAGTGTCTTATGAGCTTCCTAAGGTAGAACCCCTTGATGTGAAGTCGAGTTCGATTGCGACAGCTTCTATGGCAGATGATTCTTTCTCTGATGCTAAAAGATCGGTTAGTCGAGATGTTCCACCAGTTGTAGAACCAATTTCTTTGCATGTGTCTTATATTGCTGGTAGTGTGACTAGTCCAGCTAACCATAGTCCTAGAGTATCAGGAAGTTCTGAGTCTGAGGTGTCTGTGTTGCACAACCGGGATTCTTCTTCGGGTTCCTTGTCAGGTTCGCCGACTTCTGTAAACAATCAACCTAATAATGTTCATCAACAATCAGTTAGAAGAGCCCCTGTTGTTACATTCAATACAGTTGATAGAACTGAAAGTAAAGAGGTGGATAAGGAGGAGCCAAGATATCCTGAATATGTTGGAGTTACCAAGGAGAAAAAGAAGAAAAAGAAAGCAAAAAGAAGAGTGTGCTATCGCTGTGGAAAAGGGAAGTGGGAAACAAAGGAGTCATGTTTGGTTTGCGATGCAAAGTATTGTAGCAATTGTGTGCTCAGGGCTATGGGTTCAATGCCTGAAGGCCGTAAATGTGTTACTTGCATTGGGGAGCCAATTGATGAATCAAATAGGTTGAAATTGGGTAGGCACTCCAGGTTACTGTCCAGATTACTCAGTCCCTTGGAAGTCAAGCAGATAATGAAGGCGGAGAAAGAATGTTCAGCCAATCAACTTCGGCCGGAGCAACTGATTGTGAATGGATTTCCACTGAAGCCAGAAGAGATGTCTGAGCTCCTTGGGTGCCCTTTACCTCCTCGAAAATTGAATCCTGGTAGATATTGGTATGACAAGGAATCTGGCATGTGGGGAAAGGTAATTGTTTCTTTTCATACTTCTTAAGCTAATGATACTTATATTTTTAAGTGGGAAGAGTATTGCTAATGATATTATATTGCTTTCGCTTGGCAGGAAGGCGAAAAACCAGATAGAGTTATAAGTTCAAATTTAAGTTTTTCAGGGAAACTCAGCCCAAATGCTAGCAATGGAAATACTGAAGTTTACATAAATGGTCGAGAAATTACAAAACTTGAATTAAGAGTGCTAAGGGTTAGTCTTTTATCATTCTGGCTTCTCTTTATATAAATTGCATATTCTTCTGAAGTAAATAATTTATATAATGATTCCATTAGAGAGAAAACTAATTCTGCACTGTCTCAGATCATGGAATCATGAGCCGTCTAGATGTCCTCTTAGTCTCTATACACTAGAGGCTATAAACATTTAAATATGTTTAGATTACTCTATTTGCTGCTTTATAGCAGCTTTTGACATATCTTTCTCGACTGGCTTTGAATCTATAACTTTATAAATAGAAGTTAGCAGTTGCAGTAGTGATAGCTAATAAACTCCTGAGCAACTACTGAATTACTCCATTCCACACAAATTACGACGTTTTGTATTTAGTAGATAAGGAGGATCCTATCCCAGTAATAAGTGTACATAATGAGCGGTGTCTAGGTAGCCCTGGGAAAATAATTCTATCCCTGGACAATATCATGTATCTCTTATTAATATGTAAAGGGAACATGTGGATGAGTGGATCCATTTTTTTTTTTCCTTTGGTTATTATGTCTGCTGTATATTTAAATTTATTTTACATAATTTCATAGTATTTTTTGTATAAGTTTATATTTGTTCCGTATTAATTGCGCCGCTGTAGCAAAATTTGTTAGTTATAAATGTAGTTCATATAGCCTGACTAACAAGAGTGATCGTGAATTCATGTTAGACCCTGGTTCAAGAGATGACGGGTGAGACTAAATTTCGTCAGTGCTGCTCATAAATGTATCATGTGCTCTGTTCCATTCATAATAAAAGTATGCCTTCCTTTTTCTTGGAGTTTTTCCTTAACAATTTGTGTTAAGTTCTCTAGTTTGGCTTGTGTTGCAGATGGCTAACGTTCAATGTCCCCGTGATACACATTTCTGGGTGTATGACGATGGTCGTTATGAGGAAGAGGGTCAGAATAATATTAGGGGAAATATTTGGGAAAAGGTTTGTACTGCAACTACAACTACTTCAAAATGTATATGATATAGAAGTGTAAATCATGAAATAACAATTAGGATTCTTCTTGTCATGTAGGCATTAACTCGTTTTGTGTGCGCATTTTTCTCCTTGCCTGTGCCACGTGGTCAGCCTCATGGACAAAGAGATGAGCCTAGCAATTATACTACTGTCCCAAACTATCTGGAGCAGAAAAAAGTCCAGAAGATTTTTCTAATGGGACTTGAAGGTTCCGGAACTAGTACCATCTTCAAGCAGGTTTTTCCTTTTTGTATAAAAATTTTAGGATTCGCTAATGATGTCCAATTTTTTTTATTTAAAATGTTAATACTAAACTGATATACCTTGTCAAAGAAATGGATCAAATATCTCGCAAGAACAATGTGGATCTTTTTATATGTTTTCTTGGATAGCAGAAGTTTTGGAGGCTTGTTCATTTTTACACAACTTTTAAAACTTTGTTGCAAAAATACAACACAATATGTGCCACATGCCAATATATGTTTTTTATTAATTTGTTATGCAGAAATACAAAGTTTTAAAAGTTTTTTAAAAATACACTGTTGCAGACCCAGTGCAACTAGAACATATGAAGTTTGCAGGTGACTAAACTAAATGCAACTGCAAATCTTTGTGTTTAAAAAAGTTAGAAAAAGTTGATTTTGGTTGCAATTGGTCAAACTGTTTTTGTATATTTTCACAACTCTTTTTTTGTTTCTATACAGTGAATATGACCATTTTTAGGATTCCTAGAAATCTGCACTTTTTTTGTAAGACAGAAACCTTGGTACCCTACATGCGGTAAAATTATCGAATGAGAGTGTTATATACGTTGTAATCACATGAAGCATTACCTATGTGCTCATATATTAATTATCTGCAGTTGTTCTAATTCTTTTAAACATGCTAGGTTTTGTCAATGATTGTGTAGATTTGTAATGTAATTCTACCATAAACTATCAGTCCAGGAGATCTGAACTAAGTTTTGAACTTGTCAACTTCTTAGACTATACTCCACTTTCAATTCAAACCTTTGTGGGTGTAGTTCCTTGCTTCTCTGCAGCATGTGTAGGTACCAAGTAACTATTGTAGCAAGCTTTAGGAGGAAGCTGAATTTATCTATATAAAGAGGCTTAGTCTTCGTTCTTGTAATAACACAACATAACTGGAAAAAGCCGCAGCAGTAGTAGTATAAGAAATATACACACAGTTCACTGTCCTAATCTCTTGTGTTCATTATCTTTCTCATTTTTCTCTATATTCTGTCCTCTAAACATTGAAAGCTAGATATGGTATCAGAGCGGGAGTAGAGAGAAGTAGTTTTCAGTTGAAGCTTGTGGTTTTCAAGGGAAACACAAGCAAACCACAAGCTGCCCAGAACCAGACTTATAGCTTCAACCTATAGCCGTACAAAACATAAACTAAACCAAGATCTGAATACATGCCAGTGTAGAGCTATAATGGAATACTCACTGGTTGAATTCCAGCTTGTAAACACCACCACACGTGTTGTCATATTTTTCATCTCAAGGTAAGTTATCCTAAGATGGGGTCTTGTCTGGAACACTGAGATTATGCTCTGATACCTCCTGTGTTTTTGACATGGCCTAAAATATACTCTGTGGTTGCAAGTTCAAGTCCAGGTATCCTAAAAGTCAATCACATAATCTCAAGGGTTTAGTTGGATGCTTAGATTACAGTCAAGGGCTACTGGTGTCCACTCTTAAATCCAAGATAGGTCTTTCAGCCCACCAAGTTTCGGGGTTTGACTGGAGGCGTGTTAAATATAAGCTAGAAGTAAGGTAGGAAAGATGATGTCACTATAATGACATCATAGTTACTGCAGCATGTGTTATTGTAGCAAACTGTAGGAGGAAGCTGAGTTTATCTATATAAAGAGGCTTGGTCTTCCTTCTTTTAATAACACAACATAACAAAAAAATCGCAGTAGTAGTAGTATAAGAGATATACACACAGTCCACTGCACTAATCTCTAGTGTTCATTGTCTTTTTCTTTTCTCTCTATATTCTGCCATGTAAACATAGAAATCTAGACCAAGTTCTATTCTTGAAAATTTATCCATTTGTAGGTTATATAAATTAGAATTTAGACAACTTGGTCAGGATTGATATGCAAGTGGACATTCATCTTAATTATTTTTGTCTTGATGAACAGGCAAAATTTTTGTATGGGAACAGATTTACATTTGAGGAATTACAAGACATTAAGCTTATGATCCAGAGCAACATGTACAAATATCTCAGTATTTTACTTGATGGACGGGAGCGTTTTGAGGAGGAGACCATGCTCAAGAAAAATTCTCTCGGTACTTTTTTTGCTCATAAAATAAGTCCTTCACTGTTATTTTTCCATTGTTGGTCGGTCCATTTTTGCCATAGCGTTGTTATTCAGTATTATTGTTTGTGTGATCACTACTGAGAAGTGTGCACCAGGCATGGCCATATACCGTCTTACTAGATTAAATTTATTTTCAGGTGGAGAGGTTGATACTGATGAGAATAGTCAATGTATCTATTCTATCAACCCGAGATTAAAGCATTTTTCTGACTGGCTCTTAGACATTATAGCCACTGGTGATTTGGATGCATTCTTCCCTGCAGCAACTCGTGAATATGCTCCACTGGTTGAAGAAGTGTGGAAAGACCCTGCTATACAGGAAACATACAAGAGAAAAGATGAGCTTCACTTCCTTCCTGATGTGGCAGAATACTTCCTAGACCGGGTATCTAATTTACCGTTCAGAATATACTTTTTCCCACTGTACAGAACAGTGGCATTTTGAAGTAGATGCTTGGTGGTTACAGGTTATATTATCACTGTTTAGAATATATGAGTTCTTGACTTTTTTCTGATAGAACAATTGTACTATCAGTTGTGTTTGCATGAACATAGTCATTCACTAAAGGTCCATCTACATACATATGATTAAATATACATCTCCGAGGATTAGTTGAAGACTGATATGATACCCTCTAGCTGTCAAATGACTGAAATGTGGAATCATATCACTATATGATGGCTGATTTCTGATATTGAAATTCTTATAAATGTTTACTTATTAGGTCTGTACTGCTGTAAGGGAAAGTTTTTCCCAGCACCTGTTTCTTTTGAGCTCAAGTAATATCCTCTGTCAGGATTTTGTCCTTTAACAGCAATGTGATGTTGTAAATATATGTCTACACATGCCATCTTCAGCTCAGTTTGTTACCACAGTTGCAAATGTTTTGTTTGTCTTCTGTTTTGTAGTTATATTATCTCATACTAAATCATATCTTTGATTTATATGTTAAAGAGCCATGCAATCTTATTTTCACATCTTTTCAGGCTGTCGAAGTGTCTAGTAATGAATATGAACCTTCAGAAAAGGACATACTATATGCAGAAGGAGTCACTCAGGGAAATGGTCTAGCTTTCATAGAGTTCTCGCTGGATGATCGTAGCCCGATGTCTGAAACCTACACAGACATGGAAGCTCAACTCCCACCTTTGACTAGGTAATTAATTTTTTGATTTTATGTGTCTAATAGTTGCACTTAGCAAAAATAAAAAGCAAAGTAGAGAAAGTTTGTTTTCCCTGCTTAGTTTCTTGAATAAAAAAAATTGACACATCCCTTTGCAGGATACGTTGGTAAATCATAACTAAAGGCAATAATTTTCCAAGTCAGCATGTTCTGTAATATTAAATTGCTATTATTATTATTACTTTGTTTTATATTATAACCTTCTAATGCTTATTACAAAGTATGGTTTCATAAAGGCAATTTAGTAACAGGGCCTTGTTTTTCTAATACTGGGTTATAAATTAGGATAACATATGAAAAATCTATAAGGCTTGTCTGTGACTGCAATATTAGGTAGCACTCTACCAGTGAAAGATTCAACTTTAACTACATCTGCTATTAATTTTGTCCTGTTTTTAATGGATCAGCATAACTAGATCTTATAAAAATGGTGAATATTTAGTTTTTATGGGTAATTGATTGTAGGGACAATTTGGTCCATGTGATTTTTCCTCTTCTATTGTATTTAAGTTATTTTTCTTTGTATAAAACGTGCACAAATTTAAAGAGAAACAACAGCCCGTTAATACTTCAAGTAGCTCATTGTGATTATCATTTTCGTTTTACTATCTTATCATTCATATTTTTTTAATTTCCAGGTACCAATTAATTAGGGTAAATGCTAAAGGCATGACCGATGGTTGCAAGTGGGTGGAAATGTTTGAAGATGTTCGTGTAGTTGTCTTTTGTGTTGCCCTGACTGACTATGAGCAGATGTCGGTTTCCGCTGAGAATGGCGGAAGCGGTGTGCTTCTTGTAAACAAGATGATGGAAAGCAAAGAACTATTTGAAAAGATGATCAGGCATCCATGTTTTAAAGACACTCCCTTTGTTTTGATTTTAAACAAGTATGATCTTTTCGAGGAGAAGGTGAACCGGGTCCCACTAAGTACTTGTGATTGGTTCTCCGACTTCAGCCCAGTACAACCCCATCACAACAACCAAACTCTAGCTAATCAAGCTTATTACTATGTCGCGATGAAGTTCAAAGACCTCTACTCTTCTCTAACTTCTCGAAAGCTTTTTGTTTGGCAAGCTAGGGCAAGGGATCGAGTTACAATAGACGAAGCATTTAAGTACATAAGGGAGGTTGTTAAGTGGGATGATGAGAAGGAAGATAACTACTTTGGTATTGAGGATTCATTTTACAGTACAACAGATGTGAGTTCCTCCCCATTTATTAGGCAAGAGTGATTTACTGTACATGTTCTTCACGCATTAGATGTGTAAAGAGTAGGAAGAGATGCAGAGGCAAATAAGTACGGATGGTTTATTTTTTTTCATCCTCAAACCTCGTGGATTGGGATTTGGGTGATTGTATTTCATGTAAAATCCGTCCAGCGGAATTGTCAAAACCTTGTAATGATATTGTAGCTACTATGCATTCCGTCAGCCTGCTGGTAAAGATTGATGAAAATCGCTTTCACCTGCGAGCTCTGAAAGTAATTGCATCACCATGTATTTTCTTCTAACCAGAAAATAGTTTAGGGGCAAGTTGGATATCATGTACCTTGTATGCTGTTGTATGAACTATGAACTCTTTTAGTGTAATTGATATGCAGGTGAAGCTCTTATTATGTTGTTCAGTTTTCATTTCTCTGATAATATATACTTCATCTGATTCCCCGTCTTTAATATGTACTTGCAAAATTTAGAAGTTTATAAATGCGTACTAAACAAAAAGAGAGATAGCAGCAAACAGTCAAAATCATCCCATAATTCAATTAATATTCGATCACTTCACGTGTCGTGTCTTCATCAATTATGTCTGTTAATTTAGAAGTTTTAAAATGCGTACTAAACAAAAACAGCAGCAAACAATCAAAATCATCCCATTATCCAATTAATATTGGATCACTTCATGTACAGTGTCTTCATCAATTATGTATGTTTCGTGTTTTTCAAAACACCGATCGTAAATATGTAAATATCCAAACATATAAATATAAAAAGATAAAAATATGGAAAATGCATAAAAACAGACTCTCCCTTGTCACCTTCAGAGAGTAAATATCAGGATGCCTATTTTTACTCTCACCCAAGTTACTGTGTGCCCTGTACAAGTTTGTCTCTTGCCAAACGTAACTGCTTAATAGCAACACCAATATCAATCCGTTCTCTTGGCGTCACTTCCGAACATAATATCCCCACTTCAAAAATCAATTTCAGGCATACCTCTATGACAACCCCACTGTATGATGGATCTATAGTCATGCCATGTTCTTGATTGAGTATGATCCGTGGATCAACGATATCCATCACTCTTTGAGGGAGTGCCTTCTTCACAAAGTCGTGAAGATTATTGTCATCGTCCGTAGGCCGCTTCCCTGAAAACATTTCTAATAGGAGAATTCCAAAGCTATACACATCTCCCTCCGCGGATATCTCCCCAAACATCCCATACTCTGCAATGCTAAAGGGTTTATAAGATCGGCAAAAAGTGACATTTATGATATATGATAGTCCTCGCAAATTATAGTAATTAAGATATGAAGCAAAGTATATAGTAACCGTTCAACTCAATAGTTAAAGTAGTACTCAATATTGATAAGGAAAATTCAAAATAGTATGAAAAGTCACCTGGAGGAACATAACCAATTGTCCCACGTATACCACTTGAACTCGTTTGTGCTTGATTGATGTCACCCGTAGACGTAGAGGTATTAGAAAAGCAGAACCTTGCCAAACCAAAATCACCGATACGAGCCACAAAATTCTCATCAAGAAGAATGTTACTTGGCTTTAGGTCGCAATGAATGATACTTTCATGCGTGTGATGATGCAGGTAATCTACTCCCAGTGCAACATCTATGGAAATGTTTAATCTTTGGAGTAGAGACAAGTTTCTCTCATCGCTTTGATTGAAAGGGCCTGGATGCAACCAACTGTCTAGACTCCCATTTGTCATGAAATCAAAAACCAATGCCTTGAAGTCATTGCCCTTAAAATCAATGCTAGAGCATGCTGTGATGATCTTGATAAGATTTCGATGGCGAATATTTCTTAATGTTTCACATTCTGCCAAAAATGTCTTATTGGCTCCATGAATTTCACCGTTTAGTACCTTCACAGCAACTACCTGTTCCACTGATTCAAGATGTCCTTTGTAAACGGAACCATATCTTCCTTCACCAATCAAATTGTCCGGAGAAAACTCATTTGTAGCTAGTAAAAGGTCTTGGTATGAAAGTTTAGGATATTGATCATCCTTTAAAACCAGGACAGGGCCGTTCAGCTTCTTCTTGGAGTTTCTACGTCGATAAGTAATTAACAAAAGACATGCTAACACCATACCGATGGGGACAAGAATCAGGATTAGTATTATTCTCCAGGAAAATGCTTTTTTCTTATTCTTCAAGGCTTTTTCAGGGCAAGCAGGCAAATGCAATTCCTTAATACCACCACAAAGCTCCGAATTTCCATCAAGTGAAAAAGCACCCACTTTTAAGAACAGACCTTCATTCGAAACTTCACCCTCAAGCTTGTTGTGTGACAGGTTGAGGAATATAATTTGACGAAACCCATCAAAAAAGCTTGGAATGCTCCCAGAGATGTTATTGTTCGAAAGATCAAGATATGCTAAATTTTTCAAAGCTCTGAAAGATGATGGAATTTTACCTTGAAAAAGGTTTCCTTCCATATATAGCGTCTCCAACATTACACAATCACCAAGAGCATTTGGAATATATCCTCTTAATTTGTTGTTTGAAACATCAAATTCAACCAATTGTTTCAAGCTTCCAATGTTGGCCGGGAGTGGACCATTGAATAGATTTTGGTTCAAATAAAGGACAATACAATGGGAAAGAAGCACAATTTCCTTGGGTATTGCACCTCTAAGTTGGTTGTTATCAAGGAACACTTTCTCTAGAGTTGAGATGTTAAACAATTGAGTGGGTATGCTTCCTTGGAGCATATTACCATATAAATAAAGAGTAACCAACTCAGTAAAGTTGCTGATGATAGTTGGAATTGCTCCTGTAATGTTGTTATCATACAAAGTTAGCCTGCCTAACTTGGATAGTCTTCCGATTGATTGTGGAATGATCCCCGTTAACAAGTTGTCTCCAAAGTTAAGTACTTTCAAGTTGACAAGTTTTCCAATTTCATGAGGTATGCTTCCGTATATGTAGTTGCCGTAAAGATATAAGCCTTCCAGGGTGGTGGAGAGATTTGCAATGGAATTGGGAAGTTCCCCTCTTAAACTACTCTCATGTAAGCCCAATCTTGTTAGATGCGTGCAATTAACCAAGGAATCGAAAAAGCTCCAGTCATTAGGCCGCATATTCTCTCCAAGGAGATTCTGACCGAGACCAAGAACTTGAATATCAGGAAGGCTGCCCAAATTGTTTGGTATAGGCCCAGTTATATTGTTACCTGATATGTCAAAGTAAACAAGATTTGAAGCATTAGCTATCGAAGCTGGAATTGGGCCTGTAAAACTGTTATTTACAGCGTTGAAGAATTGCAGTCTGGGAAGCTGGATAAAACCCAAATCCGATGGAAGGTTTCCTTTGAACACATTATGAGCTAGACGAAGAGAATAAAGAGACGAAATGTTGTAAAGTGACTGGGGAACCATACCCGAAAACCTGTTTTGAGTCAAATCAAGATCCTCTAATTTTGCAAGATGACCCAGTTCCGAAGGTATCTCCCCAAACAGATTATTACCGCCTAGATTAAGAGCACGAAGAGATGATATATTCCCTATTGAAGGTGGAATTGATCCATTAATATGATTGCTTGTAACAAAAAACTTATCGAGCTTAGACCAAAAAGAAAAATCAGTGGGTAGTTTTCCTTCAAGATGGTTGTTATCCAAATTGATGAATGTGATATCTCTGCAATGAAGCAGATTGTCAGGAAATCTGCCTTGAAAAGAGTTGTTTCCCAGAGAAAGATGTCTTAGGCGCGACAGTCGACCAATTTCATTTGGAATCATGCCATAAAGGTTGTTTTCATATAGGTAAAGTGTTCTTAGAAACGATAAGTTTCCAATATGAGGAGACAATTTACCCACCAAACGTTCTAATGAGAGGTCGAGTGCTGTTACCCTCTGTCTTTTGCGGTTGCATGTAACGCCTGTCCAATGACAGAAGTGAATGGAATCATTCCATGAGTCTAGGACTCCCAGGGGACCAGTTATTGAGACCTTGAAGGAAAGCAAAGCCTGTTGATCGGTGACATTGTTTGAAAATGAATACACGAAAGTTGTTGAGGATACCAATACCAAAAAGAAGAGAATGTTGAAAAACATGGTTGCACAATGAAGAAGAGAAAATGGTACAAGGTTCGAACTATTGGTACTGAACATTATTCGGCAAAACACAGTTATCAGACTTATCAGGTTGTTTCTTAATTTCAACCTTGAGAATGCATGGACAACAAAAACAGAGTGTTTGCGAATGTGTTTGTCAGAGTCCAGAGCAGTAGTTAATACAGTAGTTATTAATCAATGAGCAGTGCTATATGCACAAAATTGGGTACAGAATTTTGCACAAAATGATGTGGCAACTGAGGTGGGATACAGGGGGCCCATTTCAATCAAAAGTTGACACATACTCTTTATGTGAATATTTTTGTACATAATTCTGTGCTCTAACATTTTCCTTAATCAATCAATACGTTTTGGCTCCAGCAGCCAACTAGCCAGGAATGGGGGAAATATCTACCGTTGACTGGGGACTCGAAATTTCCACACGGTACTGCTGATTTCTTACAAGAAAATGGAAACTGAATTAAATTTGTAGATACCTTGTGTTATTCTGTGTTACGCAAAACTATACTTAAATTTTCTTTTACAACAATATCAAATCATTTCAGTAGCATCGTAGCTAGAGCTGTAAATGAACCGAATTGTTCGGTAATCTCGTTCAGTTCGTATTGGAGTTCGGTAAGCTCGTCCGGTAAGCTTACCGAATAACATTTTCCGTCTGATAAACTTAACGAACCGAACCAAACTTTTAGGATGTTCGGTTCGTCAAACTCGTGTTCGGCTCGAGTTCGATAAGCTCGTGTTCGTTTATAATAAATAAAAATAATTATAATATTATATGTAATATAATATAATATATAACATTCATAATTTAGGTATTATTTTATTTAACAATTGTAGAATTATTTAAAATTGATATTGTATATGTTGAAAATGTATAAATAAAATATTTGGGTTATTTTTTTCATTAAATTAATTTAAAATAGCCTAAATATCATTTAAAAATACACATTATTCTTCTCCTGTTCCGTTCAATTCGACAAGTTCGCGAACCGTTCGTGTTCGGTTCGTCTATTACCTAAGCACAAAAAATTGTTCGACAAAGTTATCGAACATTAATCGGTTCATTAAGATTTTTTTCGAGTTCGATAAGAGTTCGTCCGAGTTCGGTTCATTTACGGCTCTAATCGTAGCAGAGTTGCAATAACTATCTTCAGATTTTGTTGTTACATTTTCCTCGTTCCATTATTCTGCGTCTACTTTTCTTTGCTATAGTCCAGATGCTGTGTGCTTAGTCCTCTGGAATAGGTCAGAAAGCTACTAAAATTAATGAGCGAATGTAGATGTCATAGTCCTCCATTTACATCCACAAATTCAATAAAATCTCTCAAAAATTGTGTGGAGTTTGGACCCTAGAGGAACCACATCACAACCACCAAACTCTAGCTAATCTAGATTATTACTCTCTCGGTAGTACAGTTTTGAAACATAGGTTTTTTATACGTTCTTGTATGTCTTTTGACCGCATTGTTAAAATCTTTCAAAATTTTATTTTTTTAATATTTTTAGAAAATAATGAATTTGACTATGCAGTCAAACAATTTAAAACTGCGTATCAAAAAGTCAAACCACTTGTATTTCAAAACAGAAGGAATACTATGTTGCAATGAAGTTCAAGGACCTCTACTCTTATGTAACTTCTCGAAAGCTTTTTGTTTGGCAAGCTAGGGCAAGGGATCGAGTTACAACAGATGAAGCATTCAAGTATATAAAGGTGGTTGTTTAAGTGGCATGATGAGAAGCGAGAGAACTACTACATTAACATTGAGGATTCATTTTACAGTACAACAGATGTGAGCTCCTCGCCATTTGTTACGCAAGAGTGATTTACTGTACACGTTCTTCATGCATTAGATGTGTAAAGAGCAGGAGGAGAAGCAGAGGAGTGATGGTTTATTTTCCTTCAGTTTTTGGTTTCTTATGTTGCGTGTGGTCGGGGTGAATGGAACAGTGTTATACGCTCCTTGTTTAATGATATGTTCTTCATCCACTTTCCCGCGTCTTTAATATTTACTTGCAAAATTTAGAAGTTCTAAAATGCCTACTAAACAGCAGCAGCAAACAGTCAAACTGGAGCTTAGATCCTCTCTGGAATTTAGTCACCTGTTGGGTAGCTATACAATGAACCCACTTGGCCACTTCTGCCAACAATTTTTTTTTTCCATTCCTGAAGATCAGACAAAATAAATTGTGGCATACTTGTTCCCTCTTGTTACTGTACCTGTTTTTAGTTTAAACAGTCCTCACTTTTATCAATCGAATCCGAAACAACTTCTGTATAACTAGAAAACACATGGCAACCCTTTAAAGTTTCGCTAGTTGACTGAGAATTTCGTATGCCAAGGAAATATATATAAACATATACATTGAATGAATTTTTCAGACTCATGATTGCGATACATATGCAACTACATAGAAGTCACTTAAACGAGAGTATTACAATGCGTTTGAAGGAAAAAAAATAATAATCTATGAGCTCATTTTGACTTTACAGTTTACAGATGCATCATAACAAGGCATTCCAATCACGAGGCAGTCGTGTGTGAGGCTTAAATACCGGAGGAGTTGCATTCTTCCAACAGTTTAAGGATATTATGTTCAGGGGCACTGGCTGATGGAAGTATCGTTCTGTTCGATCGTGATCTTGGAGGTCGAGGGGGTCTTGGGATCGTATCAGCTGCGCTAGGTTCTGTGGGAGTGTCTTCCTGCACGACAGGCAATTCTGTCCTTTCTCCAGCACATACGCGTTCCTTCCATATTCGTCCATCCTGATTACGGTAGACAACGTCAGCATTTAAGAAAAAATCATTGTAGTGAGTGTATAAAAACAACAATAATGCGAACCTTTTTAAACCCAGTCAAAAAATTATTAAAACGGTAACAAAACTAGGGTAATGTTGAAAAGCGAAAAAAGAACATGTTACATGCTCATCTTTCATATGATCCCTGGGAAGATACTTTACAAATCAAGTCAAAAGAATTTCATAGCGATCTTGCACTGATCACCCACACTTCAATATCTTATTCTGCATCTGACCAGCCACTATTTTCATTGCCTACTGACAAACTGCACCATTACCAACATAATGCTGACCTATCTTAACCTTCATTTCCCTTTAACTTCTCTCATATGCCATACCAAATGAGTACAATTTAGTCATCACTATTTCCACAATCCATAATCAGTGATCATCACTGCTGCCCTTATCTCCATCTTCGGTCCATCAATTTAATGAACTGCTTCTAAATCTTAAAGAATTAATAGGATCCACCTCCGAATCATTAAAATCATGTCTGCTTGACTATCAAATATCAAATTTTATAATAATGCTATTTACAATTGGGTCAATCTGGCATAACATGTACTACTATTCCGGGGTAGAGGATTTCTAGCAACTTAGGTGCCACTTCTTTCATAAGCAATAGAGGCGGTATTTTGCTCCACTTGGTGCAAAAAATTAATGTATTTCTTTACTTAGTGTATATGTGGTTTCTAGCTATATAGATATTTATTATATTATGCATTTAGTTTTTTTTTAACAAGTCATATGTTCACCAGGGTTAGTCGACCCCCCCCCCCCCCCCCCCCTCTTCTCTCCTCCCTCTCCCTCTCCCCATCCCCAAACAGTATTAGATGAGATTTCGATTGATTCTTAAATCAAAATTCTTCTTTTGTTATGGGTTGCAATCGGGATAGTCATCGTCAGGTCTTACATCAATCTTATCACTCAAGCCTAATACCTGTCGATCCTGTCTTACATCCATCTAATCTAAGTATACATTGATTGTTAACGTCAGGTAGCCCACGATGTTGATTGACATATTGTTAAAAATTAACCGCAATGTGTAATGTGACTAATAGGCTCAGCATTGTTCGAGGAAGCATTAAAGGTTATCCGATACCTTGAATCACAATATAGGTCGCATATATGTAAAGGAAAAAAGTGAACATGCACATGTATACATGTTTTATGTGGTTAAATGCGACAAGCCTAAGAGGTTGTATAATGTATTGAACATTTAATGGAAGATATATCTCAATACGGAAACAAAACTATCACAAAATATATGACATGGGAAGTTCTGCCCCTGGATGGGAGCCCACAGATCTCCTTGCACTTGCCAGTTGCCATTATAGCACTGTCAACACAGTTGTCTAATATTCACTCTTAGATGGGAGCCCTCACATTTCATTTTTCCACTTGTGTTTACAACACTATCAAAACAGTTGTCTATATTATTTGCCAATTGCAATCATAGGACTGATAATCCAGCTCATATATTCTAACACTTTATTATTTGCAGGACGCAAACTTCTAATCAATTCTAAATAAATTCTCAAGCTTAGGCTTGAGACAAAAATATAAGATGAAGGTGATAAAAACTTCAATCAACAAAAATAAATTCAACTTCGAATAGGTTACAATAAAATGCACAAGTAAATCAGTAGCCTTGCATCAAGATTGATCCATTCGGGTATTATATGTTTATGAATACCCAATACATATTGAAATGAGCTGTTTCTTTTCTAGGTCTTGTTATTTCTAGCACCAGGCGTTATATGTAAGTTTATGCTAATATAATTTTGATGTCCTCCATTTTACATCAAGTCACAAACTTCCACCAATACTAACAAACATAAATTTCATCAATGCAACACTATTTACAAGCTTACATTGAGTATGGAGGGCTCAGGCAATGGACATTGGATTGGTTGATCATTGTCAAAAGGCTCAGTCGGGTGTTCAACTGGCTTAAACTCAATTGCTACTTCAATACCGTGACCTACAGCAAAGGCAGCTCCAGGTAGAGCAGAAGCATCTCCCCCTTCCGTTCCGGGATGCAATTCACTTCTATCATCCTGCATAAAAGAAATCAAGGAAACACCATGTTCTTAACAACATACATAAAAATCAAAGAAGTCCAATAGGTCAACCCATTAGAAAAGTCAAAAGAAATCTAATAAGGCTATATAACTGGTCAATTAGGGGAACTGATAACCAATCATTAGAGTAGTAACCTCAATTCATCATCAATAATGATCCAATTCACCACTCAGGTATAAAAAATCGAAAATTTACAACAAAACAACAGAGTAATTTTCAACAGGAAAAGTCATTATAAGCTAAAAAGTTTTAAACTTCATGAATAAACCGACCAAAATTCATGAATTTAAGAAAACTGAGCGAGTCAACCCCAAATCTTACATCAAACAACCCCAAACAACAAAAGGGGCGAAAGGGCTATCATAAAAAACACTTAAATCCAAAAAAAAATAAAATCATTTCACGGATAAAAAGAATCTCAAACACCTAAAACACAAGCTGGAAGAAACAAAATGCATATGTTTATATATGATTCACACAACAAAGGGTGTAGATAGATTGAAAAGATAGAGATTTACCAGTGCACTTTGAGTCCTCCGATGCCCATTTCTACTCGATGAAAATCTTGAAAAAATACCCATTAAATATCAAGGCGTTTAATTTATGAAATAAACAAATTACACAAAAGGGTGTAACAATATACAAAAATCTTGAACTTTTGTGTTGAAATTCACAACCTCTCCTCACTTGAGAGTTGGGAGACTTGGGAGAGAGTCAGGAGAGAGAGGGAGGAGAGAGATAAGATTATTAATAAGGTGGCGGCTTGGCGTGATAGATAAAAATTTAATCTTGACTCACATTTTACACAACTATATATACGCAACTAATTTATGGAAAAAAATCTTACAAAAAAATGAAGATCAGGTGATGTGAAAATAAGAGTAAAAAAATAATAGAGGATGGAGCGACTGAAAAAGAAAGGTGAAATAAAAAAGACGAGATGATGAAAAAAGTGTGCGAGTGAGATGAAAAGGGCGGTCATTAAAAATGGGTTTAATATATATTAGTAGTACTAAAATAAACAAAACAATAATTGAAAAAGAAAGTATATAGAAATGACAATACATGTGGGGATGTGTTGACAGAGAAATGCATGTACTAGAGACCTACCGCTACCTAGTTGTAGATATTTGTTGCCTTTTGCGCTTCAGCTGCGGGTTTCACTCGCATCATCGCTGTTTTAAAATATTTGAATTATATTTAAATACTGTATTAGAGTAATCAAATCTTCAAAAAAAAATAAAAAATATTAAAGTAATCAATACTTTGCGCCCTTAAGTTTAAGTGTTTTTCTGATTTGGTCTTAAATATTTTTTTTTGGCAATATACACCCTAAAATTTCAAAAACGCTTCAATTTGCACCCTTTTGACCATATTCCGTCAAATTGACTGTTAAAAGTAACAGAATCAGGGGTAAAATACTTTGCACCCCTTAAATTTAGGTTGTATTTTCTGATTTTACTGAAATGTAATTTAATAGTTAATTTGATGAAATATGGTCAAAGGGGTGCAAATCGAAGCGCTTTTTAAACTTTAGGGTGCATATTGAAAAAAAAATTTGTTTGCCACCAAATCGAAAAAACGCCTAAACTTAAGGGGTGCAAAGTGTCAATTACTCTAAATATTTGATTATATAAAAAATGTAATTGAATTTAATCAATTAAACCTAATATAAGAATTGATCAGAATATAAATTGGAGATTAATTAAAGGATTAATTCAATAATAAAAAACTAATCAATTCGACGAATTATGAAATTGAGAGTAGTTAGTGATTAATCATCGACTTTTAAACGTGATTTTGATCATTATTCCATCCTTTATCCATAAATATCTTCAACCCACATTTTAACCATCATCGATATAAATTTGTGAAACTCAAATTTTAATAATTATTAATATTACAAACCAAAAAAATATGATAAAAATAAAAAAGTATGGATATTAAAGTTTTAGGGATGGCGTGTATCGGTGTTGTTCAACCCACATTTTCAATGATCGATAATAAATTTGAGAGACCCAAATTTTAACAATTATTAATACTAGAAATTTTAAAAAAATGTGGCGAAAATAAAAAAGTTAGCAGATGTTGTGTAAATCACGCGCTATGGAGAGAGTTGGGGTGATAGACCAGATGACTTGGTTGAAATCTACTGTAGTAGAGTTGTTTGTAGTTGGATTGTGAAAATATATAGGAGAAGGCAACGCACTGACACAGACTGCTGTCACATTTATCTTTATATGTCCAGGTCCGAAGGTTACATTTTTTTTTTTTTTACCTTCTTTGGTCTTTTAATATTTTTTCTATTTATTTTTATCATATTTGTCAATATATATTTTTAATTATTAATATCTATAATTTTATATAAATTAATAAATATAAAAATTTCTTTATATTAAATATTATATTTGGTTTGGTCTTATAAATTATGTGTAAATTAATAATTTATCTATAAGTCCGATAAAAATAAAAAGAATCAGAGAGAGTAAAATAAAGACTTACGAAAAAAATTTATTTTCTTTATATTATTTCACAAATATCTCAAGATCCTGGTAACCATGTACATAATATATTTTCTTTTTCAAAAATAATACTCTCTCTATTCCCTTCAATTATTTACATTAGATGGATGTGGTTCAACCAAATTTTAAAATTTTCATAAAATATATTTGATAAATTATGTTTTAATTATTTTTCTATTGAATTAAAAATTAATGTCTAAATTTTTATATAAAATAAAATAAATCAAAAAAATTATGAAAATTATAATTTATATGCATTTTAAAATACATACCAAACGTTGTAAAAAAAATAAATGAAAGGGAATTTTTTTTTTTTTTTAAACCACATTTTGAGATAGTGTTTGGTTGCACTTTTAAACCCAACTCATGGCCTTATAAGTTATTTATGAATTTAAAAGTCAGTTTTTGATTTGAAAGTTAAAAGTTGAGAAATTGAAATGCTACCTTCTCAATGATTTTATTTCTAAACTTTGATTTTATAAAAGTGGATGGTACCATTTAAAAGAATTATCTATTACTACAATTAATACTTTTATACCCAATAATTTGTAAATATAAGAACAAGTTTCAAAAATATAATATAAAAGCTCCCTCTCATTTATAAATAAATTTTCACTTTGAAATAATAAACATTTTTTTTTAATTAAGTCAAACATCCCGATACATAACTGTAAAAAACTCTATAAATTAATAATGTTGGGATCAGAGAAATTTATTAATTTAGAGAATTATTAAATTATCGATAAATTAATAATTATTAATTTCAAGAATTTTTAACTGATTATACCGTACATATCAAACAAAAAGACAAATTAGTTTATGCGTCTTAAAATTACATTACAACGAATCTTAGAGTCAACGTAAACCAGTAACTATTGTGTTCATATGTATTGGAAATCAATAATGACAATGTAAATTGGTAACCACTCTGTGTATTAAAAGTCAATAATGACTTTTAAAGCACTGTACAGTAAATGTAATATATTTCAATAGAGTGTAATATATATTTTTCCGATTTCTGTGAATTATTAATTTATGATTTTCTTGAGACTAAAAATTATAAGAGATCTCCCGAAAAATTATTATCTTATTATTTTATCGAATTTTTCAATTTTTTACATTGGCCCAAGTCAGGACCGGACAAATTTATTATTTTAAAGAGTTTATTAATTTACTGAGTATTAATTTAAAGAGTTTTTACTGTATATGGTTGCGTACACGCATGGTTACAAATCCGATTAGTGCTTGGTATATTATGAACAGCAGTTTTATCATCTATTCTTTCTTTTTTTTACCCTTTAATCCTGACACTAAAAAACCAACAAGTCGCAACAATTATTTTAAAAGATTGTTAAAATAAATACCCCATGTATATCCAGATTGTTAAATTAAAAAAAATAGTTTAATATATTCATGTGTTGAATTCAGATTTTAAGTATTTATAATGAGAAAATCGGTGATGAACTGATTTATATAAGAAAATAAAGGGAGTTACTTTCATTCGAGTTGATGACAAATCATAAAAATTTGTTCTTAGAAATTTGCTTACTTTCATTCTAGCGCCAATTTGTTAACGGAGAAAACTGGTAGGTTAACAAAGCTGAGGTTCGCGGCGTGGATCAAGATTCTTGTTGGCGAGAATATAGGAAGTGGTTGGTTGTTTGTTATGGAGGCGGCTGCAATTGTAAGCAACGGGTTCAAGATTGCTAACTGGAATAGCTCTCTAGAATGATCGATGCCTACAATCTGCCTACGTACCCCGTACCCCTATTTATAGGGGATCAAGCCGTTACGTAATTCTTTCTCCTAAGAGACCCATGTGGGCTGGGCCTCCCCTTCTAGAATCTTCCTCCCGGAAGGGTTCCAATACGATGAGGCCTAGCCCTTTGGGCTTACCCCAAATGCAAGGACACTCTCCTACTCCCGACAGGGACAACCCGCCAGACTACAGATATAGGACCTTCCAGGGTGTCTTCTTCTCTATCCTCTACCTCCCAAAGAGGACAACTCCCTAGACTACAAGGTAGGGCCTTCTTAATACAACAATGAGATCTACTCGTGCTCAAGGGCGTCCCCCTAAACACAAAGTACCTCTCACTGCCCTTCGGAATGATGATAAAAATGAACTTTCCTTGGCAAGTGGGCGCGCCTAAAGATAGGGCGCGCCCTATCTTTTGACAGGGTTACTTTGAGACTGGACTGATCTTGACTTTCCTGGCCCATGTAGACGTACTCATATAGACCCGGCCCAGTTGCTGTTCTTCATAATTTTGCGTATAACACATGGAAAAACAGATTATTGTGTGGCAGATGCCGCAGATCACACAAAGCCCCGACTCAGCTGTAGCTGCGAGAGATAATCCAGGGTGTTTGGCAAACTTAACTTATTGAGAAGTTAACTTCAACTTATTTATATAGCGTTTAATGAGGCTTAAAAGCCTAAAAAAAAGTTAGGAAATCTAATTTTTTTTTGGGTTTGGAGCTTATTATAAAGATAAGTCATGAGTATCTAAACACTTTTAATAACTTATAAGTTCAAACCAACGTTTCACTTATAATCTACTACTTTACTTTAAGTAATAAGACATTTATTTTAAACTTAGTCGAACGGTCCCTCTGTCGATATCGAATCTAGTCCTTTTCAAATAATTTATCAATTAAAATGAGCGGAATCCAGCATGAAAAGGACCAAGTTTCAAGTTTCATACGACCGTCCGAACTATTTCAAGTTAATTTTACTGATACAGTATAGACGAGATATGGATCTATTTTGAATTAAAAAAGTTACTGCATAAATAACAGACGAAATAACTTAAATTATCTTCTAGATAATTGCAGCTTCTTAAAATCAAGCAACAATCAGAAAAAACCATCCAAATGCTAAACTATGCCTAGTTGCGTGGCTTGGGTCTCAACATATTTCCACTTCCAGGTAAATTCCTCAGTTCATATGGTCGTTGACTCGAAAGAGCCGTGACTACATTTATATACAGTACTAGCACTTAAAAACCATGGCTTCTGCTTTCTTTTCATTCCTGTGGCTTTATCATTGTTTATATTTCCTGGTTTGACCACTTTATTAAGTTGGCGGTCTTAAGCATTAAGCCATACTTTTATATTAGCTTACAGGCAACTCAAGTCTTGCTGAGTATTAAAAACTGAATGAGCTGGGTTGGTCTGTAGACTATGATCTATGCATGTTGAGAAACCTGCTTTGTAAACAAGAGTCAATATGTGGTGGTATTTTAACAACTTGCGCCCCCCATATGATACAAGTTATAAGATACACAGTATATCTTGCTTCTGATTTGCAATTATGTTTGAGTTGAAGCGGCTGATCTAGAACATACGAATGATACTAGCATACATTCTGAAAAAAAAATGATGGAAGTGAAAAAAGCATAGGATGAGACAATTTTTCGCTGAATGATACTATAGCATTGTGTATATACATTAAAAATTTAGGATTAAATTGTCTGGCGCTTGTTTTCCGCTGGACAAATGCTATTAACATACGTATGTATGTCAGAGACTTGTACCCTTGAGTTTAATAGTATCAATTTCTGCGACATTCATGTACGATTCAAATTTGATCCTATTATCAAAAATATTCATTTAACAAAATCGACAATTTTTATTTTAGAATAAATTGTACAACGGACATCACTAGTTTAATACATTTACAAACACGACCTGAACCGAATTTGCCCCTATTTGCATCATGAAAAAAAAAATAATCACACTGATTCTTATCTTGAGTCTCATACTCTCATGTAACATACAATGAACTCTTGTATGAGAATTCTTTATCATGGCCATTTCTTCTATGTAAGTGTCTGAGTCTGAGCCCAGATTTCACATTAGATGGCTGCAATATGCCAAGTGAGTGAGTGACTTAGGCTCCATACTTCCTCCACTCCACCCCACACCCTAATCTCCTCATCTTCAACCAGCCACTAGCTCAATGCCACCTGGCACCCTAAATATCCAAACTGCAAATAATGATCACCAAGCTTCTCCCATGCCTTCATTTCATCACACATTAATGTAAAATAGTTTAAATAGATAACAAAATGATCAATAAATCAAAACAGAATAAACAGTAGATGACAACTATATCCCCATGCAGCTTAAAATAATACAAGCATGTCCCTCTCATACCATACCTTAATATTACCTACAAACTTGTCCAAAACAAGGGGTAGTCAGAGAAACCCATAAACTTTGAGTCACACATCAGCATCCCCCTCATCAAAATAAGCACTTTTCTATCCAACCAAAACAGCCTCATGTTTTTTCTTTAACCATAACCTCTTATTCTCTTCATCTAATCTCTCAAACTAAAAAAAACACAAGAGAATCAAAATCCCATTTGATAATGTTCTACAAAACCATCAAATAATATACTTTCCCCCCTCTTATAATCCTCTGAGTTTCCCATTTGGAAATTCACTTCAAGAGAGAGTTTTAGTACTTAACCAAAAAATGGCAGTGTGCACAGTTTACAATGTGAAGTCTCTGAATTCTAACTACTCAATCTCAGCACCAGCAAAAACCCACCTGGGATTTCACCAAAAACAAGTCTTTTTCTACAGCACTGGCTCCAAGAAAGCAAACTACAAGAGATCAGGCAGCTCTGAAATAACATGTGCAGCAGACTCTGGCACAATTGTGATTGGCTTGGCAGCTGATTCAGGCTGTGGAAAGAGTACTTTCATGAGGAGGCTGACAAGTGTTTTTGGAGGTGCTGCAGAGCCACCAAAGGGAGGCAACCCTGATTCCAACACTCTGATAAGTGACACTACAACTGTGATATGTTTAGATGATTATCACTCACTTGACAGAACTGGAAGAAAAGAGAAGGGAGTGACAGCACTTGACCCAAAAGCCAATGACTTTGATCTTATGTATGAACAAGTTAAGGCTATTAAAGAAGGTATTGCTGTTCAGAAGCCAATTTACAACCACGTCTCTGGCCTTTTAGACCCTCCAGAGCTCATCAAGCCCCCGAAGATCCTTGTCATTGAAGGACTGCACCCAATGTAAGTGTTGATATTTTCCAAATTATCGAATTTCGTGTTCAACATATCTGTTGCTTCACCATTTTAAGTTACAGAATTTTTAGGTGTAAAGAGGAGGATTTAATATGTCGATCATTCTTAAATGTTAATACGTCTTATGCAAGTTTTGGACTTTTTGTGGTTTATAAATTCTCTTGTTATTTCCCTCCAGATCTTTTTAACTGCAAGCTTTTTATGGTTTCTGTGCCTTCTTTACACACTTTTAATATGCATCTGTCACTCTCTCTAGAATATACCGTCACATATGATTGTAGTACTTAAAAACATTCTAATACAGGTCAAAGATGATTTACTTGTTTAAACACCAACTTCATTCTTTATAAAACTATGTGCATCAAAGTTAAAGCACTTCATTCAGGAGTATTTTAGTGTGACAATAGCATTAGTTCATATTAAATTGCAATATTTGGGCATTGTCTTTTGTTGCGATTGCTGGTCTGCACGAAAAACTCCAAAAAACAATTGTCACCTAAGTTCCATCAATGTCTGCGTACTTAAGATGGTAAGAATCGACATGACAGAGGGGCCTTGTCCATTTTTAGTGACAAGCAGCGGAAAAAACCAGCTATTTAGTCCATAGACTTAAACATAAGATTCTGTTGTTAAGGAGCAGAGAACTTCTTTTAGTAAATTATTGTGGATGATGGGATACAACTAAAAAAACCACACCAGACATGTCGTGTATATCAGGCACGTATCTGACCTTTACTCCTAGACTTAAGAGAGTAAGATGCACCAAGTACGCGAATGTTAACAATACTCCTAGATGAATATATTAATTGTAGATGGTTTACATGGGCATTCAATTTATGGAACCTAACAACAGCAATGACTTCCAGAATCTGCTTGCATTAATATGATACCAGAGTTTAAGCCTGAAGATGGTTTTCATAGGGAGGACTAGTGTTATATATGTGCAAATGAATGAACATTTTGACACTTTATTTATTAGTGCTAATCAAGTTTATAAAATATGTAGGTATGATGAAAGGGTGAGGGATCTCTTGGACTTCAGTATCTACTTGGACATCAGCAATGAGGTTAAGTTTGCATGGAAGATCCAGGTAAATTCTTCCCTTCACCACTATTTTTATCATTATTTGCTCAGTTCTTATGTATTACCTAATTCTTGGAATTTGACTCAATTGTTTGGTATGAACTGCAGAGAGACATGGCAGAAAGAGGACACAGCCTTGAGAGCATAAAAGCCAGTATTGAAGCCCGAAAACCAGATTTTGATGCTTACATTGGTAATTACGAGTTTTACTTCCTTGTGAAATCAGAGTGCCTGTCAAATTTTCATAATGGTACTTCGGTTCATATATGTTTCTGTTTTCCTAGCTTAATTATCGGATGCTATGCAGATCCACAAAAGCAATATGCAGATGCAGTTATAGAAGTTTTGCCAACACAGCTTATTCCCGACGATAATGAGGGGAAAGTCCTGAGAGTTAAGCTGATAATGAAAGAGGGAGTGCAGTTTTTCAGTCCAGTTTACCTGTTTGATGAAGGTTCAACCATTTCTTGGATACCTTGTGGCAGAAAACTTACTTGCTCTTACCCTGGCATCAAATTTGCCTATGGCCCTGACTCCTACTATGACAATGAGGTGAATTTTTGCCAGTTATTACTTATAAACAAAGGAAGTGCATATGATACTTATTGTTTGCTTTGTTCAACTTTTTAATCTCAGGTTTCTGTGTTGGAGATGGATGGACAATTCGACAGATTAGATGAGCTCATCTACGTCGAGAGCCATCTGAGCAACATTTCAACCAAGTTCTACGGTGAGGTAACACAACAGATGCTAAAACATGCTGATTTCCCTGGTAGCAACAATGGAACAGGTCTTTTCCAGACCATTGTTGGATTGAAAATCCGAGACCTCTATGAGCAACTTATTGCCAGCAAGTCTGGAACTCCAGTGGCCACGAAAGCCTAAAAAAATTGCTAGAGGTACTCGGACATAGCACTGTGTCACCTGATATTTTTATCCTCCGCATATATCTGTAAAATTCGTATTCATCCACCTAAAATTTTCATTTTTTAGCCAAACTATTTCTCCCAAGGATGAGGTAAATCCTTATGTATTTAGGTCCGGTCATTCTGTGGAACCTTGTAATATAGAGAAAACAATGCAGAAATGAAACACGAACATATTTAATTCTCTGCAACTAGGATAAATGCCAGAAAAACTGTATGTTTCTGTAAATCTTCATCACAAAACAGAATATCTATTTAGATAATTTCAACTCAAGCCAATTTCAAAAAGAACACACATGCAATATGTCACATTGATCAGTACAAAGATCTTAACAGGGCCAAACTTGGTCTCACTAATGACTGTTATTCGACGGGACTATTGAGAAAGAATGGAATGTATTTAATCTGATTTGCTTTTAAAACAGAACACAGTCGCTTGATTTGCTGCCTCAATCCGAGCCTCACGCCATACCAGGAAACTTCCACAAGCTGTTTGACATTGGCATTGTAAACTTGAAGTCCAAACTGATCAAGCTCAAGCTGAACTAAAATTTTCAAGTTTTAAGTTTTGTTGTAATAAATTCAATTCGGAACTAAAATTGCAAACATATACAGTCATCAGTTCTATTCTTGGTTCCTCACTAGATTGTATGGTTATCTTCAAATTTATTTTGCTTCTCCTTTTCTTGAATCAAATATTTAAGTCAATGGTTGACTTGTTGTACTAAAACTTAAATCTGGTGTAATTCCAGAAAGTAGTCTGATACTCTGAGTCTGATTATTCCATCAAAAAAATATGATAGCCCAGGCAAACTAAGCAGTGATTGAGCAAGGTTAATATATAGCGTATCATACAGAACTATTCTATAAACGAGAGTACATCAGAAACTATCAATTGTATTCAAAAATAAAAAGATAAAGAAAAAAGAATTGTATTCTGAAGGAAATAAGTTGAGATCAGCGTCTCAGTATTTTCTTGTAAACCAAAACAGATAATTTAAAGACCTCGTATACACATCAAGTATGAACATTGGAATGCTACCCCTTTGAAACAAGTCGGAAGAAAGCTATTCAAGATCCTCTGTCTTGATGAATCTTGACATCTTTCTCATCCATCAGGCATTCAATATAAGGGGTATTGTCTCAGAAGCCTTAGTATTTGAATAAACATCTATATCATAACCCTCTTTCAACTGCATCACAAAATATTTAATAATTGAGACAATATTAACAAAGGCTGGAATAATAATTAGTAGTATAAATCCCATACCTTAAAGAAGAAGAATACTACTAGGTTTTTGGAGATTCTTGGGTGTTAAAGCAGGCAGTGACAAGAAGAATACTAAACTTCTTAAACATGCATGCAAGACTCCATCGCATAATATAACTACGTACGTCGTTACTTACCACTTCTTGGCCATCGATCATCCCCATCTCTCTCCCTCTCCCCTTCTCTTTCTCTCTCTCTCATGATCTCTGACAATCGCCAATCCGCACGAGAGAGAGAGAAAGAGAACGCGAGAGAAACAGAGTCTCATCCATCGCTGACTTGTGTACTTTTTGAATCAACTTGAGAAATTTATAGGCTGAATTTATAAGCTACCGTCTATCGAATTATATTCGATTTGTAATTTTGTTTGATTTTCGTGTTTTTATCCTTATCTTGTTTTATTTTATTATATTATATATATATATGAACCCTAAATATATCGGATTATCTAACTTATTTTTTGATATTTATTTTTATTATATTATAGCTCATATAAATGATGAGTTGTATTACTTTTTAAATAGGAGTATGTTAATATAACTTTGATAAAATCACTAATTATTTTTGACTCACCTAGTTATTTGTTATACGAGTATCATTTGAATAGGGTTAATTATCAAGTTAGTCACTGAAGTGGACTTAATGTATCAAATTGGTCACTGAGCTCAAAACGGTATCAAGATGGTCACTGAAGTGGCCATAAATATCAAACAGGTACCTTGAAATATAAGTTCAAGTAGTAAAAATATTATTTATAAAATTCTACACATTATTTTTGAATGTTAACAAAATGAAGTAAAAGGTTATGAATTCTAATATTTATGATAATATATTTAGATTTTATTAAGTTTATTTATTATTTATTTTTAATTAAAACAAAGAAAATAACTATATAATGAAATATAAATAATAAATAAATTTGATAAATATAAATATATTATTTTAAATACTAAAAGTCATAACTTTTTAGTTGGTTGTGGTAACGTTTAAAAATAATGCGTAAAACTTTATAAATAATATTTTTACTGCTTGAACTCATATTTCAAGGTACTTGTTTGATATTTATGTTGACTTTAGTGACCATCTTGATACCGTTTTGAGTTCAGTGACCAATTTGATACATTAAGCCCACTTCAGTGACCAACTTGATAATTAACCCCATTTGAATAATTTGATGTGTATGTCTTTTATTGAATTTGTTATTTTAAGGTTCATTTCTATATCATAAATTTATTTATAAAAAATTATTTTCTTCAAATTCATTAAATTTTAGAAAAATTTGCGACTCATTAGTTGTTTGCGTGAAATATAATTTTAAATTTATCCTTTTGAAGTAAAAAAATATAAAATTAGATAAAATTTTATTATTTGAAATTAAAAAAAGGTGCATATATTAAAACGGGACAATAAACACATTATAAATAATTCTTCACATTACAACATCACGAGTATATGTATTGACAAAATTATTAATGATTTGTTATTATATAACGGAGAAATGATTTTAATTCAAAAATTATTATGTGAATGGTAAAAAATTCAATTTCTGTCACTATTTTGACATACTTGATACTATTATGTTTTCTTAAAGAAAATTTGTATAAATATTCATGTTCCAAATTTATTTTCAAAAAACGGTTAAAATTACAATCGAGATTGCAACATATTTGATTTACAAATTAATAGCATTGCAAAGGAGGCTGCAAATGAGATTGAAATAGTATTTTTAAAAATAATTTCTGGATATCTTTTTTACAAAAAAACCGTTTTTTATGGGGTAGTTAACCACACTTTAACCATGGAACATTAAGGTTGACATACAAGTAGAACAGAACATAGAACATATGTATGTGAAAACATATATCTACATATATATTCAAGTAGATATAAGTTAATAGTGAAAACAATCAGCATTTCCAGTTATGTACACCATTCTGCAACTGGTCATATGAAGGTGATCAGTGGCTGCCGGTCTCATACTAATCGAAATAAATCATGGAATATCGTGGCATTCGAATTGAATTGCAGTAATACGGATGCAGTATTCAGTCAGAGTGCTGATCTCTTAGCCAACTATTGCAAGCAGGCTTTGCCTGATTACTGGAATTGAGCAAAAGATGGAACCAAATATACCGGTAAGAGCATAAGCAATGGCACAAAACGGGAGAGCCTCGGGTTCCTTAGCTGACAATGCTGCTGTTCCCAGTCCATGGGCACTGCAAAAAAACCAAGAAAGTGCATGGAGTTTGTAGAGTATTAATGGTCTTCTCATTGTTTTCTGTGACGTATTTTCTGATTTTATTCACGTCAAGATCAAGAAAAATGTTCATTTCAACTGGTTTTTTTTTTTATCTTATATGGATTCTGATCATATATGGTCAGATATGTTTTTCCTACAAATTCCGCATACCTAGATGCAGTTGCAATTCCACGAGCAATGGGATCATCAAACCGGAATTTGTCAAGCATCACCTGTACAAAATTAGCTCCTACCAAACCAGTTACTACAACAACCGCAGCAGTGAGGGATGAGTTGGCACCTGTTACAGTATGGGAGGAATAAATCAATTCAGGAGAGGTATATTGAAATTAAATCAATTCATAATATTCAAGAGATGATAAACCCTGAAATTTGGGCAAGCAGCAGTTATCAGAATAAAACAATTATGCTATAACTTCATTGCTACATATGGCTCCTAATCGCGTAGCATGATTGTGAAGTTACTGAAATGTAGTATGCACAAGTTGCAGATTCTTCAGTTAACTATAAAACTTGAAATATAGTAATTGCGCTCACAAAATGAAACACATCCATATGATATCATTTATATAATGCAGAAGAATAAGTATACCAGCTTATGATCATACCTTCAAACAATGAAACGATACTGAGTGCTAGTGCCACAGTTATACATCTGGGCAGAACTGAAATAGTCAAAGATGGTTCTAGTCCAACAAGACGGCCCATAAATGCGGTGGAATACAATGAAAACAGAGTTGCAATGATAACAGACGTGAAAATCTCAGCTGCATGTCTCTTGACAAGCTGGGAAAAGATTATAACATCAGAGACTGTTACAGCAACAAAAATTGACAACTGAATATACCGCCTAGTGGCAAGGCATTAAATAATAAGGTTTAACATGGAAACTCAAAAAATCTAGTCCTCTTCATGAGTCTGGGTGGTGGTGATTTGAGTCCTTGAAATCATCAGAGCACACTACTTATTTAACTAAAAAGCCAAATGCTTTGTATACATTTATGGTTCTTATTAAAACTGCTGAATACATCAGAGACATGCTACTCTCCTTTGTTCACATAAAATTTATTTTTAATGAGACCATTTGGTTGTCCTATCTCCTATGTAAGGTAAAATAAATTATATTCGCTCATCAAGACGTGTAAGATGATGAATTTTACCTTCCTCTGTTTGAACATGGAGAAGGCAAATGAAAGAATAACAGATCCCAAAAATCCCATTAGAATATCACCAGCTCCAGGATTTGATGAGACTTTGGTAAGGTAATGCCCTGTACAATTAGGCCTACGAATATCAAAATATGAAAATAAGGGAATATATCTGCAAGCCACTTGATGGAATAACACAATTATTATGCAGTTTTCTTTCGAAAGAAGATAAACATGGAGGACATTGGCATATTCTTTTTGTTCGTATTTAAGAAACAAAACTGTTCAAGTTGGTCTAGCAAAAAGCCTTCATCAAGGTTATTTTCTTCATCACCCAGTCCCGCAATCTAGCAACATCTCTGTAGTTACAACTGTCAAAGATATTGAAAGTTTAAACATTCTCGCTCAGTGATGACCCCAGACACTTCATGATACTGACAAAAAGTAATTAACTTGATACTGACAAAATTTTTAACGTGCAGTGCCCTGGGGAATTAGGTGTTTAAATTGCTGCCAGTTTAATTTTTTGACTGAGAGGTTTCATCTTTACTCAGTTTCTCTTTTAACAATGAAAGGGATAAAACTGCTTCTTATAGTATTAGTCTACAATAGTTTAGATGTGTACCCAGAATAGGATATATTCCAGACTTGGAAAGATACCCAAAGGCATATGCAGCAAGGTCAGCAGATAAAGCGCAACAAACAATAGGATGGAGAACCTTCTTCGCACCAGATGGTAGCCTGAAGTAACATCAATCCAACAACCTTAGCATCGGAGTATACAGATAATTTATGTCTTATGATGAACTGAAAATAAAAAAGAAAAAGTTTTTCTATGAGATATAAGCAGCAGTTTATATAATTTAAAGAAGGTTTAGGAAATTCACCCAGAACCAATTATATAGCCCAACACTGTAGATGCAAGAAGAAACGGTAAGCAAGTTCTAGCAGGCGTTCCAAGTAGTGTTGGGTATAAATAGGCCCCTGCAAATGATGCAACAAAGATCCCACTCCAAGCCCACAATTCTATCGTAGAAAATGGAGAAGGCTTTGACATGGGCTCAGCAGGTATCATTTCTGTTTTAACCATCTTTCTTACAGATATAGCTGTGTAACCTGCAACTGCGAGTGAAGCTAGCCAACCTCCAACTGCAGAGAGCCAATAATATATGACAAGCTGACAAATTAGAATTTTAGCTGTGTTGCAGCAGAAATAGCAGGAAGCATGGTTTTTAAGTTTCCAAACCATTATTATGAGCTGTTTTGAGCTTCAATGATAGAATCACATAAAACAATTTGCCTACTAGTTATTACTAGGACTTCATTTAGGAAAATTTCGCTTTACTCCTAGTAGTAAAGGTAATGTATGCATACATCATACCCTCCCCATATCCCTGTATGAGCAAGATATAGCAAGTATGTTCAATCTGGTTGATCTACTCTTTAGTAACTTTAGGGTCTTTTTTATCAAAAAAAATTCCATGATAGTATATCAGGTACTAATTCAGATGAAATAAGAAAAGAACTAATACCTATAATAAAGGCGATTTTTAGTCCTGAAGCTGCAGGAATATCTTGAACAGCAATAGGCAAAACCACCAAAGAAGGAACATAAAACAAAGGAAGCCACCTCTGAATAAACAAAAGTGCAGGCTCGAAAAACTCCATCAATCCATTCGCCAAGCCCGGGCTTGTCAGATCAAGAATCACTAGTACAGAAAATATACAAAACATCCCAAACAATGCACTAGGAAATTTGATAGCAGCAGCAACAAAAGCCTGTTTCAAGTACTTGTCCATTGCAAGTATAATCCCAAGTGACACCACCAAATGTAGTACTCCAACCACCTAAAGATCAAAAATTTAACAAACCCCATCAACACAAATCATCAAAACAATAAAACAAACACATTGCAA